>NC_089219.1:147066287-147729176 GCF_963924675.1 Phocoena phocoena
TATTAGTTATCTATTTTATATATAGTAGTGTGTATGTGTCAATCCCAATCTCCCAATTTATCCCTCCCCCACCCCTTCCCCCGCAGTAACCATAAGTTTATTTTCTACATCTGTAACTCTGTTTCCGTTTTTGTAGATAAGTTCATTTGTAGCCTTTTTTTAGATTCCACATACAAGCAATATCACATGATATTTGTCTTTCTCTGTCTGACTTACTTCACTCAGTATGACAATCTCTAGGTCTGTCCATGTTGCTGCAAATGGCATTATTTTGTTCTTTTTTATGGCTGAGTAATATTCCATTGTATATATGTACCACATCTTCTTTATCCATTCCTCTGTTGGTAAGGTTGCTTCCATGTCCTGCTATTGTGAATAGAAACTACACTAATTTTTAAGAGAGGATTTAAATAAGGGAATTGGTGAAAGAGCAAAAAGGAAAGGTTGAGGATGCCTAGAGATTAATAATTAGAAGAAGCAGCACCCCCTCCAGGGATGGGGGCAGAAAAAAGTAGCATTATTAAATCCTGGAAGGCCAGAAGAGGGCCCCAGTTTCTGGAAGGGGCGCTCCACGCAGCTGGTGTCAGACCTCTGAGGAAGAGTGCTGCACGTTTGGTGCTGGGACACCTGAGGAAGAGATACCCCAGGGCGTGTCCCCAGAGCTCTGCGGGCAGAGCTTGGCTTGGGGATGCTCAGTTCACGAGGAAAGCCATGGAATTGTTCTCTGACTGCACTGTGCACACAGCTGGGCTGCTGCCTGGGCCTTGGAGGAAGCATGGCAAAGCTTGTGCAGGGAATACCACAGACGCTGCTGGAGGGTGGGGCTGAAGTTAACCACTGTTGCTGGTGCCATAAGTATAGGAGCAGAAAGCAAGGAGGAAGTCTCTTCTCCTCCTGCCTTTCACTCCTGCCAGGGCCTGCCATTGGTAGAACCTAACTGCAAGCCAGCTGGCAGGGAGTCTGGCAAACATGGTTGGCTGGCTCTCAGTGCAAGCATTTCCAAGCAGAGTATGGAGGGTGGATTTGGTGCTGATCAGCAATAATAACTAATACACACACACACACACACACACACACACACACACACACACACACACCCTGGGGTGCACTGTCTAATTTCACCCTCCTGGTGTTCATATATAGATTGTAGTAAAGAGTTTTATTCCCAAGTTAGAAAGACAAAACCAAAGACCAGAGAAGTTCAGTGATTTGCCCAAATCTGTCAGTCAGTCAGTCACCAAATAGTCCTTAAATGCCTACTGTGTGCCAGGCATTGTTCTAGCTTTAGGACCACAACAGTGAACAAAACAGAGCTTGTTTCAGTAAGGACACTTGTATTATAACTGGGGGAGTGGAGACAATGGGATGAGGAGATAATCAAAGCACATATATAGACAGGTAAATACATCAAGTCTCTCACGTACCAAAAGCAAATAGGTGTTATGGGAGGTTAGAAGAGATCCAGGCTTCAGGGGACAGGTATGTCCTAAATACCAAGAACCCAAGTGAATGGCCAGTGGCCATTCTGAGTCACCCTCCACACCTGTGAACGGAGAGCTTTGCTCTCAGGTGTGGAAAGGTTCTTCATCAGAGCAGATTCTGCAGAGCAGCAGATCAGGGGGCGTCTCATCATGATGAAGCCGGATGAGGTAAGCAAAGGCCTTGAACCCTCAGTGGCAAGGCCAGAGCTGCTCTCAGGAACTGTTAGTTGCCCCCTCTCGTTAGGAGAGTGGCTCGATCCACGGCTCAGGAACAGAGCAGCGCCGACCTGTAAAGAGTGCCAGCATCGTTAAAAGGGTGGGCTGCCCTGGATGGTGCGAGTAGGATAAAGGCACACAGGGTGTAAACCATCTGTAGGATTCTAAGGAGAAGCCCCTGGCCTGGCCTCCCTCCCACTCTGTCTCATTCTCCGTGGGTCCTTCTGTAAAATGCAGCTGCTTCAGATCAGCTCAGGCCAGGAAAGCACCGGACCATCAGCTCCCGAGGGGAGGGTTCTTTTTGCTTTCCTTAAGTGTGGACCAGCCACCTCGCCCATCATATTCAGTGGGCACTGCATGAAGACTTTTTGAATGGCTGATCAGAGCTGTTTCCTTGTGGAATGAGGTTTTGGGAGGGTGTCATTTCTTTGTAAGACACAACATGAGGTTTAAAACCAGCGCGAGGGATTCAGGATAGGTCTAAGAAAGGAAGTACTGAGCACAGAGGGCCCCGGCTGCTCTCCTGACAGGGTCTGGGGCGGGGGTAGGGGCCAGATGGGGTGGTCCAACTCCACGGGTGATTCACTGGGGCCTCTCTGGTGTCAGAGGAATGGGCTATATGATCCAGGCCCCATTCCATCCCTAGGATGGAATGCATTCTAGGGTGCCTACAGCTGCAGACCCCTGAGAGCTCCTCCCTACCTGGGGGACAGGGCGTGGCTCTTCTCCCCACCTGCACGTGCCCTGCAGGCAGAAGGCTCAGACAGTACAGACATAAATCACCCTGGCAGAGTTATTTTTGTCTTCAGATTCAGCATCTCCGGGCTCTGTCCAAGATGGAACTTGGAACTGGGAAGTGGGGATAGGGATGCCTGGTGTCCAGGAGGGAAGCACAGAGGGAGAGAGGGCTGGTGTAGTCAGGAGGGTCAGGGGCTACCTGTGTTCAGCTGGTACACAGGCACTGAGCAGGGACATCTTGTCTTCTGAGCGTGTGTGTGTGTGTCTGTGTGTCTGTGTGTACACGTGCATGACCTCTAAACAAGAGTGAACTGTATGCCTACGTGGCAGTCTTGCTGTATTTCCCAGTATATGTCTATTTTTAGGTCACTGGTTCTCAAATAGAGGTGAAGTTTGGGGCAGGGGGTAGGATGCATAGACATTTTAATTTCATTTTTTAACTATATAATTGAGTGCCATTAATTACATGTACAAGGTTGTGCGACCATCACCATCATCCATTTCCAAAACTTTTTCATGATTACAAACAGACACTCAGTAACCGTTAAGCGATAACTCCCATTCCCCATTCCCCAAAACTCTCATAGCATCTAATGTACTTTTTGTCTGTATAAATTTGCTTATACTAGATAAGTGGATCTTATAAGTGGAATCATATAATATCTGGCTTTTTGTACCTGGCTAATTTCACTTAGCATAATGTCCTCACGATTCAGCCATGTTTTAGAAGGAGTCAGAACTTCATTCCTTTCAATGATTGAATAATATTCCATTTTATGTATATACCACATTTTGTTTATCCATTAATCTGTTGATTGACATTTGGGTTGTTTCTACCCTTTGGCTATGGTGAATAATACTGCTTTTGAGCACTGGTGTACAGGTATCTGTTCAAGTGCCTGCTTTCAATCCCTCTAGGTATATATCTAGGAGTGGAATACACAGTAATTCTGTGTTAGCTGCCAAACAGTTTTCCACAGAGGCTGCAGCATTTTATATTGCCGCCAGCAATGTGTGAGAGTTCCAGTTTCTCCATACCCTGTCAAAATTAGTTATTTTCTGTTTTTGTTTTTTTATTAAAAACCATCCTAAAGGGTGTGAAGTAGTATCTCATTATGGTTTTGATTTGCATTTCCTATGACATGTATTGTTGAGTACCTTTTCATGTGCTTTTTGGTCATTTGTATGTTTTCTTTGAGAAATGTCTGTTCAAGTTATTTACCCATTTTTTAGTTGGATGGCTTGTATTTTGTTGTTGAGTTGTAGGAGTTCTTTATATATTTCTGGTCATGAAATCCTTATCAGATATTTTCTCCCATTCTGTGGGTTGCCTTTTCACTCTCTTGATTGTATCCTTTGATGCACAAAAGTATTTAATTTTCATGAAGTCTAATCTACCTATTTTTCTTCTATTCCATATGCTTTCAGTTTCATAGATAAGAAATCATTGCCAAATCAACATTACAAACATTTCTCCATATGTTTTCTTCCAACATAAAATTCAGTTTTATGGTTTTACCTCTTACATTTAGATCTTTGATCCTCTGTGAGTTAATTTTTGTATGCAGTATAAGGAAAGGGTCCAGCTTTGTTCTTTTGCATATGGATATCCAGGTCTCCCAGCATCATGTGATGAAAAGACTGTCCTTCCTTGGAACCTTTGTCAAAAATAATTAACTGTATAGGTTTAGGGTTTATTTCAGGATTCTCTATTCACTGTTCTGTAAGTCTGTCCTATGCCAGTACCACTCTATTTTGATTACTGTAGCACTGTAGTAAGATTTTATATCAGGAAGTATGAGACATCCAACTTTGTTCTCCTTTTTCAAGATAGTTTTGTCTATTCAAAATCCCTTGAGAATATATATGAAATTTAGGATGTATTATTTTATGTGTGTAACAATGCCATTGGGATTGTACTGAATCTATAGATTGCATTCACCAGAATTGTCATATTTTTTAAATTAAAGTATAATGGACGTACAACATTCCATTAGTTTCAGCTGTACAACATAATGATTTGACATTTGTATACATTGTGCAGTGATCACCGCAATAAGTCTAGTTACCATCTGTCACCATAGAAAGTTACAGAATTTTTTTGGTGTGTGTGATGAGAGCAACTTTAATATTTGCAATACAGTATTATTGACTGTAGTCACCATGCTGCACATTATATCCCCATGACTGATTTATTTTATAACTAAAAATTTGTATCTCTTGATCCCCTTAACCTGTTTCACCCACTCCCCGATACCCTCCCCTTGGCAACTACCAATCTGTTCTCCGTATCTATGAGGTTTTTTTGTTTGTTCATTTGTTTTGTTTCTTAGGTTCCACATATAAGTGAATTCATAAAGTATTTGTTTTCCTCTGATTTATTTCATTTAGCATAATACCCTCAAGGTCCATCCATGTTGTCAAAAATGGCAATATCTCATTCTTTTTTATGGCTGAGTAGTATTCCATTTGTGTGTGTGTGTGTGTGTGTGTGTGTGTGTGTATCTCCTGCACCTTCTTTATCCGTTCATCCATCGATGGGCACTTAGTCTGCTTCCATGTCTTGGCTATTGTAAATAATGCTGCTACAAACATTGGAAGTGCGTATATCTTTTCAAACAAGTTTTTTCATTTTCTTTGGCTAAGTATTCAGAAGTGGAATTCCTACGTCATATCATAGTTCTATTTTGAAATTTTTGAGGAACCTCCATATTGTTTCCATAGTGACTGCACTAATTTACATTCCCACCAACAGAGCAGGAGGGTTCCCTTTTCTCCACATCATCGCTAACACATGTTATTTCTTGTCCTTTTGATAATAGCCATTCTGACAGGTGTGAGATGATAGCTCATTGTGGTTTTGATTTGCATTTCTCTGATGATTAGTGATGTCGAAGATCTTTTCATGTGCCTGATGGCCATCTGTATGTCTTCTTTGGAAAAATGTCTATTCAGGTCCTCTGCCTACTTTTTAATTGGATTGTTTGCTTTGTTGTTATTGAGCTGTATGAGTTCTTTATATGTTTTGGATGTTAACTCCTTTTTAGATATGTGATTTGCAAATATGTTCTCCAATGCAGTAGGTTTCCTTTTTATTTTGTTGATCTTTTCCTTTGTTGTACATAAGCTTTTTAGTTTGATGTAGTCCCATTTGTTTATTTTTGCTTTTGTGGCCATTGCCTTTGGAGTCAGATTCAAAAAAATATCACCAAGTGTGATGTCAAGGAGCTTACTACCTATGTTTTCTTCTAGGAATTTTATGGTTTCTGGTCTTACATTCAAGTCTTTAATTCATTTTGAGTTAATTTTTGTGTATGGTATAAGATAGTGGTCCAGTTTAATTCTTTTGCATGTAGCTGTCCAATTTTCCCAACACCAGTTATTGAAGAGGATATCCTTCTCCATTTTTGCCTCCTTTGTCATAAATTAGTTAGCCATATATGTGTGAGTTTATTTCTGGGCTTTCTATTCTGTTCCATTGATCTATGTGTCTCTTTTTATGCTAATACCATACTGTTTTGATTACTGTAGCTTTGTAATATAGTTTGAAGTCTGGAAACGTGATGCTTCCAGATTATAGTTCTTTCTCAAGATTGCTTTGGTTATTTGGGATCTTCAGTGGTTCCATATAAATTTTAAGACTTTTTGTTCTATTTCTGTGAAAAATGCCATTGGAATTTTGATTCTGTAGATTGCTTTGGGTAATATGGGCATTTTTACAATATTATCTCTTCCAATGCATGAGCATGGTATATCTTTCCATTTTTTTGTCTTCTTCAATTTCTTTCATTAATATCTTACAGTTTTCAGTGTACAGATCTTTCACCTTCTAATTTATTCCTAGGTACTTTATATTTTTACAGTTGTAAATGAGATTGTTTTCTTAATTTTAGTTTATGATGGTTCATTGTTAGTGTATAAAAATGGGACAGATTTTTATATGTTGATTTTGTACCCTGAAACTTAACTGAATTCATTTATTAGTTCTAACAGTTTTTTTGGTGGATTCTTTAGGGTTTTCTCTATATAAAATCATGTTATCCACAAACAAATAGTGACAGTTTTGCCTCTTCCGTTCCAATTTGGGTGCCTTTTATTTCTTTTTCCAGCCTAATTGCTCTGGCTAGGACTTCCAATTCCATGTTGAATAAAAATGGCAAAAATGGGCATCCTTGTCATCTTTCCAATCTTAAGGGAAAAGCTTCCAGCTTTTCACATTTGAGTAGGATGTTAGCTGTGGGTTTGTCATATATGGACTTTATTATGTTGAGGTACATTCCATGTATAACCACTTTGTTCAGAGTTTTATCATAAATGGATATTGAATTTTTCCAAATTCTTTTTCTGCATCTATTGAGACGAGCCTATGATTTTTATTCTTCATTTTGTTAATGTGGTGTATCACGTTGATTGTTGTGAATATTGAACCATCCTTGCACCCATAGAATAAATCCCAGTTGATCGTGGTGTCTGATCCTTTTAATGTGTTGTTGAATTCAGTTTGCTAATATTTTGTTGAGGATTTCTGCACCTATGTTCATCAGGGATTTTGGCCTGTAATTTCCCTTTTGTGTGGTGTCCTTCTCTGGTTTTGGTATCAGTGTAATGCTGGCCTAGTAAAACTTTTCAGAAGAGTTTGAGAAGGATAGGTATTTAATCTTCTTTGAGTGTTTGTAGAACTCACCTGTAAAGCCATCTGGTCCTGGACTTTTGTTTGTTGGGAGTTTTTTTTTTTTTTTAAATTACTGATTCAGTCTCCTTACTAATAATTGGTCTATTCAGATTATATTTCTTCATGATTCAGTCTTGGAAGATTGTATGTGTCTAAGAATTTATCCATTTCTCATAGACATCTATTTTTTAAAAGATCATCAGGTGGTTCTGGCCCTCTTCCCAGATGATAACCACTGCTGGGACAGGGGAGGTGGGTGACTCTAGGCTTCCTCCCACAAGGTATTGCCAAAGTGAAGGAGCTCTGAGTTACACAGTTGGGCCATGTGCTTCAAGGATGGAGCTTTTGATGAGAAGTGGGGAGAGGTTAAAAGCTCTTCAGTCTCTAAGAGGTGCCATTTAGGACTGGTCTCCCCAAGTTTTCGTCTACTCTAATGATTTCTTCTGAGAATGGGGCCACTGTGACCCTTCTCCCTGAAAGGCCAGTGGGGTGAGTGGGGGCCCCTAGGAGTGGAGGCATGGACAGGCAAGCTACTAAAACTGCCTCTGATAGGACTAAAGGTAGCCTCATGGCTTACAGATGGTTTCATCCGGCTTCCTAGGGTGGGAGAGGAATTGGTAGTATGTGTTTCTTGGATATGTCCACAGTGCTGCAAATGCCCCTTGGGAACATGGTGTAGATGAGGCCACAGGTTGAGATTCAGAGTTTTCAGATCATGTCCATTTCTCTTGTACCATGACCTGGCATGCCTGTCTAGAAGCAAGCCATGTTTCATTTCATCTGCCCTTTCCTCTGCTTCCCTGGGTCACTCCCTCCATACCTGTCGTTAGCTAGAGTCACAGCTTTCTACCTGGTCTCCCTCCCTTCAATTGTCCAAACACCCCACCCCCCTTACCCAGTCATTTCTTTTTTTTTTTATTTTTTTTGCTGTACGCGGGCCTCTCACTGTTGTGGCCTCTCCCGTTGCGGAGCACAGGCTCCAGATGCGCAGGCTCAGCGGCCGGGGCACGAACCCATGTCCCCTGCATCGGCAGGTGGACTCTCAACCACTGCGCCACCAGGGAAGCCCTACCCAGTCATTTCTTAAACCTTGCTGCCCTTTGTGCTTTGCACAAAGAGAAAGGTTCTTGTGGCCCCTGGGGCAAAGCTCGGAGATGGCCTCCCCTGCTGGGAGGTTACAGGGGAATAATTGAGATGTAGCTCTGATGTAGCTTGTGTGTACAGCAGTCTACCTTGCACCAGTGCTGCCTGAGAGCCAAAGCAAGCATTAGCGTCTTCAGCTTGCAAATGAGGAAAATAAGGCTCAGAGAGGAAAGTTTCTCGGCTAGTTGTGGCTGGGGTATGACTCAGACATGGTTAGCTGGCTCTACACACAGTGCTGGAAGAGGATTCTGTGAGAAAACAACGCAGACTCAAGCTCTGGCCTCCTCTACTCCTGATGGTGTTTGCAGAGAAGGCTGCTTGAGCCCTTGGGTGGGCTCACCTTGCTACGTGGCCCAGGCTGCTCCCTCCTGTGCACCCCTCCTGTGTGAGCCCCGACTCTCAGTGGTCATTGTGGGACCAGGCGTGACTCTAGAGCTGGGGTATGGTGCCCACACTTCAGCAGGGACAGGGAGACCTCTGTCCTGGCCTAGGAAGGCAGTGGAGCTACTGGGGCAGAGACCCCGCTGTAACGCAGTGCTACACAAGCAGAGAATGCAAGTGTGAGGATGGAGGAGACGCCCTCTAGTCACCCCTCTTACACATGCACCCCATATTCCATAGGGGAGGGGACTAGGCCTCAAAAGGAAAAGGTCAGGGAGCCAATAACCCTCTCCCTTATCATTAAGAGCCCTCCACCTCCGGGGAGCCCGTCTCCAGACCACTCGTTCTACTCCCCACCCCAACCCAGGCGCTCTTGCTTCTGCACGGCCCTGTGGGGAATGCAAGATTCCTCCCAACTGGGCTCCCAGTTCCTCCCCACCGCATCCCCATCACTGAAACACCCCCCCCCAGGGATAGGGGCAAACGGGACTAGCTCTCCAGACGAGTCCCATCGCTTCGTTCAGGGCTGCTCTGCTGAGAGCTCGCGAGAAGGCACATGTACCCGAGTGCACATCAGGGAGAGAACTGGTCCTCGCTCTGGGATTCTCCCACACCACCTCTCACCTCTCCCCGTGAGGGGGGTGGGAGACTTCACCGTATAGCCCAGGTGTGATGAATGTCTGGAGTTCAGATGTGAGTGGGACGGTAGTGGATACTTTCTCAAGGAGGGCAGAACCGGCAAGTTTCCTTGGCAGCTGAGCGGCTGTGCTCTGATGGAGCAGTGGGAAGGCATCCCGCTTGGGGGTCATGCATTTGATGGCTCTGAAAGTCAGCATCCTAGTATAAGAAATGGGAATTTTAACAGTGCAACAGAAAATTATTTATTGGGAGAGTCAAACCCTAGAATAATCCAGTGAAATTGTTCTAACCATCATGTTTCAAAACTAGACAATTGCTTGAATCGAATTCTTTGCTCTAGTGCTTTGTGCGTGGGACGGTATGATCTGCTGGCTGAAACGATGAGTGTCACAGTGGCCCAGTCACATGCCACAGGGTGGCACAGATCACAAGGGACAGTGACAGTGATGTCAGAGCCAACTCTTCAGTAACATACAAGTTCTCAGAATTCTCAGTTGTTTGTCCATTTTGGTAGAAAGCGACAATTTTTAAGAGTGGAATTACAACTATGCAAATACATGCTTTGTATCCGATTCTTTAATCCAGAAAAAATAAGAGAATGCAGCCAACCAGAAGATGTTGGGGGTGGGAGGTGGATGGATCTTTCCTTGATTATTGTCCTCTTTTGGCGGTGAGAAGGACAAACTGCAGAGGTAATCCAGAGTACATCAGGTGCAGGCTTGCCTGGGTGAATGACTTCCGTATCCGCTTCACCAGGTGGCTGTGAGGAGTGAGTCACAGATGTGTACAGAGTGCTTAGCCCAATATCTGGTCCTTTGTTGAATGCCTGGTTGGTGTTAGCCGCTACTTGTGTCGAAGGCTCAGCTGAGGAAGGGAGAAGCGCTGGAGAGTGACTCGGATGTAAGGTGGTGATGAAACGTCAAGTCTCAGCGCTCGCCTGTCTCTCCCGACGCTGGGCTCCCCTTGCTGCTGTTTTCAGGACAGACCCTTTCCCCTGTTTTCCAGGCCAGAAGGCAAAAGGAATATTCAGAAGACTATGCCTAGGGTGGAGATAAACCTGGTCCCAACTTTCCAAAGCCATGATAAGCAGGATTGTGCAGGAGTAGAAGGTTGAAGGGGGTGGAGGGCAGTGAGCTGAACCCTCAGACAGGGAAGTATTTGGTGGGTTCGATTTCTGCAAGTTGCAGTTCATCTTCACCTTTTTTTAGATTATTATAGTTGATTTACAATATTGTGTTAGTTTCAGGTGCACAGCAAAGTGATTCAGATGTGTGTGTATGTATATATATATAATTTTCCATTATAGGTTACTACAAGATATTGAATATAGTTCCCTGTGCTACACAGTAAATCCTTGTTGCTTATCTATTTTATGTATAGTAGTTTGTATCTGTTAATCCCATACTCCTAATTTCTCCCTCCCACTCTCTTTCCCCTTTAACCAACCGTAAGTTTGTTTTCTGTCTGTGAGTCTGTTTGTATTTTGTATATAGATTCATTTTTTAGATTCCACATGTAAGTGATATCATATATTTGTCTTTCTCTATCTGACTTACCTCACTTAGTGTGATATTCTCTAGATCCATCCATGTTACTGCAAATGGGAATATTTCATTCTTTTTAATGGAGTAATATTCCATCGTGTGTGTGTGTGTGTGTGTGTGTGTGTGTGTGGTGTATGCCACATCTTCTTAAACCAGTCATCTGTTGATGGGCACTTGGGTTGTTTCCATGTCTTGGCTAGTGTAAATAGTGCTGCTATGAACACTGGGGTGCATGTGTCTTCTTGAATTATGGTTTTCTCAGGGTATATGCCCAGAAGTGGGATTGCTGGATCATATGGTAGCTCTATTTTTAACTTTTTGAGGAACCTCCATACTGTTTTCCATAGTGGCTGCACCAATTTACATTCCCACCAAAAGTGTAGGAGGGTTCCCTTTTCTCCACACCCTCTCCAGCATTTTTAACTTGGAGACTTTTTGATGAAGTCATTCTGACAGGTGTGAGGTGATACCTCATTGTGGTTTTGATTTGCACTTCTCTGATAATTAATGATGTTGAGCATCTTTTCATGTGCCTGTTGGCCATCTGTCCTCTTTGGAGAAATGTCTGTTTAGGTCTTCTGCCCGTTTTTTTGATGGGTTGAGGGGTTTTTTCTTTTATTATTATAATGAGTTGTATGAGCTGTTTGTATTCTTTGGATATTAAGCCCTTGTCGGTCACCTCATTTGCAAATATTTTCTCCTATTCTGTAGGTTGTCTTTTCGTTTCGTTGATCATCTCCTTTAATGGGAAAAGGTTTTAAGTTTGATTAGGTCCCATTTGTTTATTTTTGCTCTTATTTCTTTTGCTTTGAGAGACTTATCTAAGAAAATATTGCTACAATTTATGTCCCAAGAATGTTTTGTCTATGTTCTCACTAGGAGTTTTATGATGTCATGTCTTATATTTAGGTCTTTAAACCATTTTGAGTTTATTTTTATATATGGTGTGAGAGAACATTCTAATTTTATTGATTTACATGTAGCTGTCCAGCTTTCCCAACACCACTTGCTGAAGAGCCTGTCTTTTCTCCATTGTATACTCTTGCCTCCTCTGTTGTAGATTGACTGTAGGTGTGTGGGTTTGTTTCTGGGCTCTCTATTCTGTTCCATTGATCTATATGTATGTTTTTGTGCCCACACCACGATTACTGTAGCTTTGTAGCATTGTCTCAAGTCTGGAAGGGCTAAGCCTCCAGCTTTGTTCTTTTTCCTCAGGATTGCTTTGACAATTCTGGGTCTTTTGTGGTTCCATATAAATTTTAGGATTA
This sequence comes from Phocoena phocoena, assembly GCF_963924675.1. Classification (NCBI taxonomy): domain Eukaryota; kingdom Metazoa; phylum Chordata; class Mammalia; order Artiodactyla; family Phocoenidae; genus Phocoena; species Phocoena phocoena. Next base: position 147,078,370 of record NC_089219.1, read on the forward strand.
TTTGTCCTAGTTCTTTGCATCTTCCACTTTCTTAAGTTCTCCTATGGAATCATGAGACGGGATAGTGTTAACCTGATTTCAAAGGTCATGATTAGTGCTTCCCTAGACAGGGGGGAGGTGTTGTTGAGGGAGAGTTGGAGGCTGAACGCTGGTCTACCTGTCTTAGCACTGGAGCAACTCTGATGGGGGAGGCGTGTCACCAGCTCCACATTTGGCCCCATTTCTTCCTGCTTGATTGGTGACTTGGCTCACACTGAGGAAAGACGGGTGGGAAGAGAGACTGCTCTGGCTGGGAGAGGTTGAAAGGTCTACGAGACGTCGATATAGCCACGCTGTGTGTGGGAAAATTCAGGTTTAGAGTTGGGACTGGAGTGAAAAGCAACATTACTTTGTGAATGTGAAGGGAGGGAGAGGTTTCTCACAAGTGTCACTTCACTGCATCACTGCAGCAAGGTTGGAAGTAGGAATTTTTGTTGAGAAGACAACTGAGGCTTAGAAAGATCAGGAAATTTCTTCAGGGTCACAGCAGGGTGGGCATCTGTACCAGTCTTGTCAGCACCTCTGTTGGCTCTTAGCTGCATGAAGGTGAGGTGAGCATTGAAGCAGAAAGACCTCATGGAGCACAGAGAGCAAAGGGCAGGGCTTTGGGGGAGGACTGCATTTAGGGGATGGAGGAAGAAGAAGCCGTAAAGGAACCGAGTCCTAGGGCTGCCGTTACAAATTGTCTCCATCTGGGTGGCTTAAAACAAGAGAAATTTATTCTCTCACAGTTGTGGAGGACAGAAGTCTGAAACCAAGTTGTCTGTAGGGTTGGCTCCTTCTGGAGGCTCTGAGAAAGAATCGTTCCATGCCTCTCTTCTAGCTTTTGGTTGCTGTCAGCAATCCTTGGCATTTCTTGGCTTGTAGCTACAAAACTCCAGTATCTACCTCTGTCTTCACGTGACCTTTTGCTCTGTGTTTCATGTCTTCTCTTTTCTGTCTCTAAGAAGGACACTTATCTTTGGATTTAGGGCCCACCCTGATGCGGAATGATCTCACCTTAAGATTCTTACCTTGTTACATCTGCAAAGACCCTTATGCCAAGTAACATCACATTTTGAGGTTCGGGTGGACGTATCTTTTGGTGTCTGTAATTCAGCCTCCTACACTGAGGGAGCACAAAGCAAGGAAGAGAGTGGCAAATATGGCCCTAGTGAAAGGCCAGAGGCCAGTGGCTCCCACACGGCAGTGCCATCTCTTCTCTGAGCAGCAAACAAGGGATGTATCTCCTTCACTTGGTGGCTTTGAGAAGGAGAGATCCTCATTCCTCTTGGGTTTGAATCTTCCTGAAGACAGGAACAGGTGCATCTGTAGGAGTCTTTCAGACACAGGCCAGTCTGTCAACAGACACCTTGCTGATCCTCTCGTTCTCAGTGGGGGCCCTTACAAGAGTGAATGAGATGATGCCACTCCTCATGGGATGTCACTAAGGGATCATGGTCATGGTCCCTAAGGGACAAGGTCATTCTTGATTAATGCCAGAAGAAAGTACAGATGTTGCATGGTAGTGGGAGGGACTGGCCTGTGAGCCGCACTCTGAGAGCCACTGGACCAGGTCACTTGAGAGCAGAAGACCTCTAACCTCTAGATTCTTCATGGATAAAGTCCACTGGGACCTCTGCATTCCTGTTCCTCCTACCCGGTGCCGTGCCCTGAGGGTAACTGGTGACCTCACCACTGTGCAAGGAGGCAAGATCTTCCCAGGAACCAAAACACTCAGCTCGTGTGTCTTACAGCTCCTCTTTCTTGCCTTGACCAATCAAAGCCTGACTCTCACGCTAAGTCACACCCCTATCCTGATAAATCAAAGGACCACACTAACAGGTCCTAATGTACCTAGTGAATCCTCTCCTTAAAAGCTCTGAGAGCCTCAGCTTCATGGCCTCTCCCCTCACCTTGGCCTGATCTCTCTGCTTCACAGTTCTGTCCCTGGATTCTTTAGAGAACTTGCTGATGGACTGGGAGTAAGAGAAACTAGTGGAGAGAGGTGGTGGGGCAGGGATGGAGGTTATTAACGTATGTGAGAGAAGATCACCCTTTTCCCTAAAACCAAGGCATTTTCCTAGCAGAATGGCTTAGAACGTGGGCATGGATGGGGGCTCAGATGGCTGAGGTTTGAATCTTAGCTCCACTATCTGAGTATCCTTAGGTGGTCACCTACCCTTTCTAAGCTTGGTTTCTTCATTTAAAAAATGAGGATAAAGACTTTCCCCACCTGCTGGGGCTGCTATGAGGATGTCATGAGATAGCACACATTTAACAAAGTCAAAAATGTAACAAAGTCAGCCCCTCCCACTGGGACTACTACCACAAAGACATCTTTCCCTGGTGGGTGGCCTTTCTGCCTTTGTGTCATTACATGTGCTTCTCCCTGTGTGAGCTCCTTTGCCCAAATCTTTCACCTTTTATTCCCAATTCCGGCTCATCCTTCTAGAATCATCTCACGGGTCGTCCCCACAAAGAATGATACATAATACATTTACTCAGCAACTATTAAATGTCAGGTACTCTTCTTAAGAGTTTACTTATATTATCCAACCTTATCCTCATGATAGCCCTATGAAATCAATAGCTTTATCTGCTTTTACAAAGAAACTGAGGCTTGGGGACCATGATCCCAAGTCTGTCTGGGATCCAAAGCTTGTGCTCATGTTGCACGTGACTCCACTGACTCCGCCCTCCCCCCCCCCCACCACCACTCCGGGCACATTTAGCCCCTTGTGCTTCAGCACGTGCCCACATGGAGGACAGCAGAGTGGCAGTGATCTCACCAGTCACCAGTCCTGGGGTTCCGAGTCCCTGGTCAGCAGATCTGGCCTGGGCTGCCTGGGTCAGAATCACCTGGGATCTTGTTGCAAATGCCAGTTTCTGACGCTGCCACGGGAAATTCTCCCTCAGTAGATAACAACACCTCCTCCAGGTGGTTCTGAAGTGCAGCTAGATTTGAGAACTGTTGTTCTGGTCCAGCCAAGCAAGGACATGACTTGCCCGAGGTCACACAGCAGCCAGTCAGCAGCAGAGTTGGGACCACTGTAAGCCTGTGTTCTTTCTACTGTTCTCTGTGTGTTTCAGATTTGGGCCATGCGTCTGAATTCAATTAAAACCAAAATAAATCCCTTTTGGTTTATCTATGGTTTTCTCTGATTCATACGTCAGTCTCTATTTATGCAAACCACTGAGAACTGACATTATGTAAATCTTTTTACTCCCCAATCTAAGCTCTTTTAAGCAACTGGACTCCCGTTCTCTGTGCTGTCAGAACTCTAGGTGGTCCCTTACCCTCCCGGGGCTGTCTTTCCCCCTACATGTGCTGCAGGGACCCTGTTGCTCAGTGATCCTGAGGGGACTCCTCCCCTTGGTCTGGTCTTAAGGGGGCTTAAGAGGGACTGGGCCCTCCTTAAATGCAACCCAGAAGAGGCAATCGATGGTCCTGACTCACCTCAGCTTCCAGTGGGATTACTTTTTCAGACAAACTTGAAAATAACTGCTCAAGAAGCCCTGCAGATTGAAGAGCCGGGTGTCAATTCAGTTCAGCTCAACAACTGTTTGTTAACGGCCTCCCAGGCTCTAGGCCATTGCTTGCTGAGCCTTCAGAGGAATGTGGAGATAGATGAGTGAGACACAGCAGCCACCTCTGCCCTGGGGCATTCTCTGTCTCCCCATATCCAATCAGTCACGAGCTGCTCAGCATTCAGCATGGGTCTCCCATGCCCAACACATCAGGCACCCCTGTGGGCTGGCAGGACTCTGTCTGGCTAGGGAGGATCCAGACCTATCCCATCAGTGGTGCCTGGACCAGTGTTAGCCTGTGTCTAGGGCTGGACCTCCCCAGTGGGTGATTAGTGGGAGTCCCTGGTAATAACCTCTCCAGACAGACCCTGGCACCTCTCTGTTGATGTGGCCCCTGTCTACGGACTGCTGATGTGAAGAAAGGTGACGTCAAGGCAAGAGCACTGGCCAATACCCTGAAGTTCTGTTTCTGCTTAGCTGTGTGACCTTGAGCAGGCCACCCTACCAACTAAACCCCAGTCTCCTCCACTGTCAGATTGTGGAGGAAGTCCTTGCACACCTCCCAGGAGCTTTAGCTTAAATGAGATGATGCACTTGAGTATGTGGAATATGCTATAAAACACAACACAAAGTACTGTATTATTAAAATCATTAATTGTTCATTCTCAAAGGGACTTTAGAGATGATCTCATCCAGTGGTTTTCATAATGATAGTTCAGGCCACAGAATCCTTTCCTGGGATGAAGTCTTACATTGAAGCCCAATACGTAACAGGAAAATGGAAAGAAAGAAGACCCGGCACAACTCTGCTGGGAGCTGAGGGAGGAGGTTGTCCCGCTGGGTGCGAAGGGGTGGCTTGCTCAGGGCCCAGCAGGGCTGAAATGAGCACTCCCGTCTTCCAATTCCTAGTCCAGGCTCTTTCCATTGACATCGGATTGTCTTCCACAGGAGGATCCAGGTTTACATAAAAGAAAAATTCAAGAGCAGTTGTCCTTAGATCTAAAATACTTGGTCAAATGCCTGGTCACAGCTGCCTCTGGAGATGAAGACTCCATGAGTAACTTCTCCAAAACATCAGCGGAAGCTAGTAAGCAGAGGCCTAGACCTCAGACTAGAAAAGCTGTTAGACCACATCAGCTCTGGTCCCCTTGGGGGAATGCTAATTTTACTTGCTGATTCTCAAAGGCAGGCTCAGGCATTTCTGCAGGGCAGAAGGATGTTCCCTGGTTTACCTGCCCATTGGATGAGCCAGTGATGTTCAGGTGGGGCTACCCCAGGCACACAAGGTGACCCTTTAGGAAAAGCCAAGAAGCTTCAGAAGACTCAGCACAGACCCAGACACCCACGTCCCCTCCCCAGGAGAGCCCCAGCCCGTGAGTGCTGAACTGAGCCCACTGATGATGTGGCCACAACATCCGAATATGCTGCCCAGGCCAGGCCCCTGGCCCCTGGTCCAGGATTCTGACCCCCATGAGGCATTTGGATTGAAGAGCTCAGTATTTCCACGCCCTCAAGGAAGAGCTACCATTTCCCGTCACACATACCCACCATGGATGCATACTAAGCATTTGTGAGCCTACTGGTATACTTCATACTTCACCGTACAACCGCTTGGTGTAGGAAGTTTGGGGTTGACTCCTCGATATCTGAAGAAGTACTTCCTTTTCTTTAGTCTTAAAACATCTCATTTCCGGTCTCAAGGGCCGCCTGACCTTTGAGGTTGAGAGAGCTGTTAAGAGGACCCTGTGTGTTCTGAGCCAATCCCTTCCTTTTATAACATTATGACCTCTGTGATTGCATCTTTCCAGGTTAAGACATTCTAACATTGATTCATTGGCTTATATTTATCTGTTCTTTTTCTTCATCCATCCTACAGATATTTACCGAGGACCCCCTAGGTGCCAGGTACTTTCTAAGTGCTGGAAATAGCGAACAAAACAGACAATCCCTGCTCTCGTAGGGTAGGTAATAAATCTTTAAAAAGTAAAAGACACAATGTGGCACGCCAAGTACAGTGCTAGACCTGCAGAGAGCCTTCCGAGGGGATAAGGTATGGACGTAAGTAACTGGTATCTTGTTTGGGAATCGTTGCTTGCAAGGAATAGAACCCCACCCAAACGAGCTCAAGTAAAAAGGGGGATATTGATAAGAATCAGATGTCCTTCAGAATAAAGGCAGGACCAGAGCAGTCGGCTCTAAACGCCATCATCTCTCTGGGGTGTATTCACATTGTCATATGTTCTCCCTTCCTCCCTCTTTTTCTCATTCCTCCTCTCTGTCCCACCTTCCTTTCTTATCCCCTCTGCCCCCCCCTCCCTTCTCTAAGAAGGGGTGTGAGTAGGGGAGGCAACAGATGGCATCACTACTACAAGTGGACGCAAGATAGTAATTAGGGCAGAAGAGTGATGTGAGCACAGCAAGGGCCGTTAAGGTTGGGAGGTGGGAGGATGACTTAGAGCTCCATGGAATCAAAGAAGGCTTTCTGGAGGAGGTGCTGTTTGAGTTGGGCCTTGGTGTGAGGAGGATTTGGACTCCTCTTAGAGATCAGGGTCCATTGCCAGAACAGAGAAAGGAGGTGGAAGACTGCCAACTCAGAGCACTGGGAGGACAGAAAAGGTCCTGGTCACTCTACTTATCATCATCCCTCCATCCCTATGATGCCTTCAGTTAGGTTCCTCTTCAGAGTGGATGGGATTCTCCTGAGTGCCATGGCTTGGACCTGCAGGATCCAGACTACAGGAGCACATGGGGTATGGCTGAAAAGGACCTGGGGAGACAGGGTTATGAGATTACATAACCCTGGGCAGGGCAGAAGATGGATAAGGGCAGGGCTGGGAGAAATGCTGTCCAGTGGAGGTCAGAAAGCCACTCACTGGGACCCAAGTAATGTGGCTTGAAGATTTAGCCAGGTGGCAAGAGGGGCGGCTGCTCCGTCCTTCCCACCTGATAGTGTCAAGTCATCCAGTGACAGAAGCTTTGATGGAGAAGTCACGTGACAGGTGAGCCTCCAGTCTGCTGATTGATCACTGGCACCAAGCACACAATTCAGTGTTTGTTGGGTTCCTCTGTATTTATTGACACTTTATATAAAATGACAACGTTGTCGGTCATATCTGAGAACCTAATGAGTGGTGCCATCTGAGAGCCCCGGGTGGGGTGGGGCGGGGCCTTCCTGGAGGAGGTAGAATTAGTCACATATTATATGTGTCTAAAAGTTAAAAAACAAAAAGGCCTTGAAACGGTGGGGACAGGAGGATTCATTTTTAGCGTTCACAGTTAGCCAGTGCTTTCACATAAGTACTCTTCTGTTGGCTTTCCATCAAGTCGGAAAAGGAGGGATTTTTCCCACTTTTGAAGGAGGAAACAGAGACTCGGAAGTTAAGATACCTGTTGAGATCACACAACTAATTGGCAGAGCTGGGACTTAATTCTGTCTGACCCCAAAGTCCAGGCTCTGGGCATGCCAACACATGTGCCTCCCCAAGAGCTGGGGGTCCTGCAGCAAGTCTCTGGGGCAGGTTCTGGGCTGGTCAGAGGCTGCCCACACAGGGCTGTCCAGATTGTGATGGAAAAGCTGCCCCTGTCCCTCCCACAGACCTCTCCTCTACTTCTCAAGGATCTCAATTCCTCTGGTCCCCAAACCAGCATTTACAGTTTAAAAAATGACCTATTGCAGGTTGCTTCTTTCTTACAAGTTCAGGTATGGGATGAGTCAGACATGCCCCTGAGTGTACCTGCTACATGCAACATAAGTCAGAAATTACAGGGCTTTCCCACAATCGGATGTCGGCGCAAGGGAAACCCTGTAATATGTGGCTTACGCTGCACTCAGATCCAGAGTCTTGAGACGGCATTGTTGGCTGCTGTCCATCCACTGCATGAAGCATTGTCATCGTCAGGAAGAACTTGTTGGACGTTGGATGGGTCTGGGGCTTAACTGCTTGAGCACAAGTGTCTTGGAGGAGACCTATCTGTTATGTGACATTTAGCCACTCTGAGCCTTGATCTCCTCTTCTCTAAAATGGGGATAACAATATGTGTCCCTGTGACTTTACAGTGTCGTCGTAAGAAATATACGAAGTAACATTAAGCTCACGGGGCCTTTCTTCTCCCGTGAGCTCCCTCACGACAGGGAGGGCTTCTATGTGAGAACAGCGTGTACTTTTCACAGCCAACTGCATTCACTTAGGGTCCAGATCTGCAGATGACAAGGGCAGCCTTAGCCGTCACCCTGCCTGGGAACTCGGCTGAACTTTCTTGCCCTGGACTGTGGTATAGAACTTCAGTGCATCAGAATCACCGGGGGAGCCTTTTAAGTTACAGATTCAAGGGCTTCCCATCTGGTGACTTTTAGTGCAGTAGGTCTGAGGTGGGGTCAGAGAAATGATTTTTGAAAAGCTTACCAGGTGATACTGAATTGCAGGCCAGAAAGGATTAAAGGGGACCCAGGCTCAGAGGCCAGGACAGGCTCCTTGGAGGAGGCCACTTGGCATCTCCAACCTCTAGGCCTGTAGAGATGGAGAGGTTGGGGGTTTGTTTCTGTTGAAGAGGATGACAGCAGGAGTCAATTCCTTGCCGTTGGAGAGGTGGGAACGAGGGTCAGCAAAGGAAAGTGATGGCAGTCACTGAGCAAGGACCTGGAGGTCTTGCAGGGATGTGACTGGACTGTGAGCCCCCTCCCTTAAGGCTGGAGCAGGACACCAGGCCTGTGATGGGCAGAGGGGCCGAGCTTCGCTGATGCCACAGCTGGGTTAACAGGACGTGTCATTCTGTCTCCCTCCAGATCGTGTTCCGGAAGATCAGCGATGTGAAACGGGAGGAGGAAGAGCGCATGAAACGGAAGAACGAGGCCCCCCTGATCTTGCCGCCGGACCACCCTGTCCGGCGGCTCTTCCAGAGGTTCCGACAGCAGAAGGAGGCCAGGCTGGCCGCGGAGAGGGGCGGCCGGGACCTGGACGACCTGGATGTGGAGAAGGGCAGCATCCTCACCGAGCACACCCACCACGGCCTGGTGAAGGCCAGCGTCGTCACCGTCCGCGAGAGCCCTGCCACGCCCGTGGCCTTCCCTGCGGCCACCGCATCCACAGGGCTGGACCACGCCAGGCTGCAGGCGCCGCCGGGGGCCGACTGCCTGGGCCCCAAGGCCGGCGGGGGTGACTGGGCCAAGCGCAAGGGCTGGGCCCGCTTCAAGGACTCCTGTGGGAAGGCTGAGGACTGGAGCAAGGTGTCCAAGGCCGAGTCCATGGAGACGCTCCCCGAGAGGACAAAGGCGAGTGGTGAGGCCACGCTCAAGAAGACAGACTCGTGTGACAGCGGCATCACCAAGAGCGACCTGCGTCTGGACAGCGTGGGCGAGGCCAGGAGCCCCCAGGACCGGAGCCCCATCTTGGCCGAGGTCAAGCATTCGTTCTACCCCATCCCTGAGCAGACACTGCAGGCCACCGTCCTGGAGGTGAAACACGAGCTGAAGGAGGACATCAAGGCCTTGAACACCAAAATGACGAACATTGAGAACCAGCTCTCTGAGATACTCAGGATATTAACTTCCAGAAGATCCTCTCAGTCTCCTCAGGAGCTGTTTGAAATATCGAGGCCCCAGTCCCCAGAATCAGAGAGGGACATTTTTGGAGCGAGCTGAGAGGTCTGCTGAAAAAAAAAAAAAAAACAAGTCGAAGACAAAACACCCTATACCCTCCTGCCCTATAGACATCACCTCTACCACACACACCTACATGACCAACAACTTTCAAAGTAGCCTCTTCCCGACAGAAAATCCAAGTGGGACCAGTCGCTTAGGCACGCTCTCTCCTTTTCTCTATCTGGGGGAAGATCTGGGAAGAGGACTGTGCCACCACCCTGCAAGATGGCAACTGCACCTGAACCGTCTTTGCACAATTTTGGAAGAAGAGGCACGCCATCTAGAGGGTATTTTCCTCCATTTTAAATTTTTTACTGCCATGATATTTGTAAAAGATGAAAACTACCAGGAAAGAACAGCAGCCATTGGGGATTGGTGGGAGAGCACCGAGAACCCCTCGTGTATATTACCACGCTGGGCTCCTTCGCCAGGACCGCCGGAGACTGTGGTGGGCACAGGGAGTTCCCAGCATTCCCTGCCCTTGGACAGCCTGTGTCTGAGGTCACCGTCTATTTCCCTACTGTAGTCATTTGTAACAAGCTCGGGACAGGGGGAGCTTGAGGGACAGGGAGGGGAGGGTAGAGCCTTTCGACTTTCTGTCTCTGACGGTTAAGGCCGAAAAGCAGCTGAGGTGCTTTGGGTGCCTCCTGTAGACACTTAGAGCCGGGAATCTTCAGGTCTCCTTTCCCAAGAGAAATGAGCCAAGTGTAAGAGCTGGAGAGGGGCGGTGGCGATCCAGAGGTTCTCTGGGCTATGGTCTGCACCCTGCTCCTATAGGATAGTGGAAGGGGAGGGCCCTGGAGGCCCCGGATGAATCTCTGGCTCGGCTCCATGCCACTGGCCTCATCACACAGGCCCTTTGCTTCTTTTCCTTCTTGACCTCTTCCCAAGTGTTCCTGTGGCATTCCTCAGGGTATGGGGCATCGGCAGGAAGGGTGATGAGCCCAGATTGGCTTTATTAGCAAAGCAGACACACACACATGACCTCAGAAAAATGATTGTAGCGAGTGCTGTGTTTCCATTATGACTCTTGTTGGGATTGCCCTAGAGAAGTTTGTATTTTGTCCACGGCATGGGTTCATTCTAGGACACTCGGGAGCCGTGCTTGGCCTTATTTTTAAGCTAATCTCTTTATCTCATACTAAAGTCAGTAGGACTTCAAGAGAAACCATGAGATTGCAGGGCTGTGATTGTAGTGGCTTCAGGAGCTGGGAAAAGAGAAAGAGGCAGGAGTTTCCAGACTGTCTCTGTAAAGTGATGGAGAGAGGTGGCTGCGGGACAGTGGTCCACGAGGAAGGTCTGAGCTTAGAATGATGATCACGGAGCCACCTATGGGCCATCCAGGTCCCTATGCCATGATGCTCGGGACTGTCCACTGCCTCACAGTCCCCTGGGTTCAGGTTATTCGTGTGCTTGGGCTCCTTTCAGTGGTGTCTGAGAAAGGAAAGAGATCTCTCCCAGACAAAGTGGAGAGGAGGGGTCAGGACCCTAAAAATTGATAAGTAAGATTGGAAGTTCAGCTCTAAAAACTCAGCTTTGAGAGAGTGAAATTAGGAGTGCAGGTGATCTGGAATGATTAGTGACAGCATGGAATCGTCTAGGGCACTGACCTTCTGCACATGTGATGCTGTGGCAATCCCGTCCTTAGCACCTCTGCCTGGCATTGCTTTGCAGTAGAGATTCTGGATCCCAAAGTTGATGTCCCTCAGTACTGAAGGGAACCTGACAGGTCAGGGCCTGCCCTACCAAAGATATCTAGTGTTTCTGAAAGCTTCCTGTCTGAGCCTACCCACTCTCTTTAGTCCTGCTCAGTGGCCATGGCATGACCCAGGACTTGGACCTCAGTTGTCTGTACAAGAGTGGGGCTGTCCTCTCCTGGCTGCCAGGGTTGGCACAGACAGCCTTGGGGAGCAGAGTCTGAAAGGTCAACGTGAGGGTCCTTCCCCAGAGGCCCCACACACTCATGCAGCTTCTTCCGCGACTCTTACAGCGGTGCTCCGATGCTTCCCGAGGCTGAGACATTATTGGATTCAGCCTCAGATGGCAGCATACAAAGAAGAAGTGAAATTTCCCAGGGCCGAGAGTCATGACTGTTAATGACTCTGGGTAAGCCGTGGGGCTTTCAGCCTCTTTAACTTGAGAAGCTGCCAACTAGTCTTCGGAGCTGAGGCTCTAAAATATCTGGACTCCCATCATCTGCTAGCTGCCCCTGAATCGTTCCAGTGTGCCATTCCTTAAACAGGCTCATCAACCTGCTTCCGGAGTTTAGGACTCACCACTTGTAAGGCGGGGCGAGGGCCCTGATAACTGCAACATCCAACTTCAGAAGCACCTGCCCAGCACCCTGCAGGCCCTTCCCTCCAGCTCTGCCTGAGGGGTACAGGTGTCTATTAAGAAATGTCCCCCCAGCTGGTTCTGAGGGGCAAAGATGCTAATGTGTGAGGCTTTGAAGTCCAGACCTGTTTTGGGGGGAAAATAATGCTTCGTGAATGTACTGCTTGATCAACTCCTAGGATTCAAACTGGGCTAGTGATGAGAAACCCGGATCTGCTCATCTTGGGGTCGCAGGGCCTGCAACCCATGCTCCTGGGGGTGACAGCGCACCACAGGTATGGCTGTATATGCTTTTATTCTTCTCCCCTTAAGGATTTAAGGATTTTAGGGATTTTTGCTATAATGGTTTTCTCTGGGAAAAAAACAAAAACAAACAAAACATTTTTAAATGAGCCAAACCTTCTTTCCTTGCATTTTTATGACATGCACTTGGCCGTGGGCTGCTTCGTACTAACTACCTACCTACACCCTTGCCCAGATGCCGCTCTGGCTTCCCAAGCAAGAACCACGAGCTTCAGATACCACTGACTCAGCCTTCCACTTATAAACCGTTATCTGGTGGCTGAAGAGAGATTAGGGAAACAAAAGGTATTTGTGTATTGGACCCAACCTTTAGACTTTAGAAAAGTTACGCTGAGAGATGTGGATTTACCTGAGCTATTTTTTTCTTTTCGAGGGAAGGGGACATGCCGTTATAGCATTGCAGAGTGATTGCTGGTTACTTGATCTCTTACATCAGTTCCTTACCTTGAATGTCATTCATAGGGAGGTTCCATTTCCCAGAGTACCCTAACAGACAGGCTGTTTAGAGTAGGAGGTCCTGCCCCTACCACTTGGTTGGTTGCTGAACATGGCCACTCCCACCCCTGCCCCCACCTTGGCTGGAGGTGTGGGAGTGAGGGGTGAGTCGGTGAAATAAGGCAGTCAACAAGATGGAGTGCTTGTTCTTGGTGGAGGCGCCATCTCCAGCAATGACTGCTCCCGTTCCATATACCTACAAAGGCTCCCCCACTGGCTATGACGAGATTCCCATAGGAAGGAATGGGAGGCAGCCATCTGGTTGGGAAGCCTTGGTCCAGTTCACAGTCTTGGTATCTCCACCTTCATCCATCCCCTTCCCTCGCACTCACACCCCCTGGCTTGATTCTTTCTAAGACTTTTCTTTATATTCTGGACCTCAGATTAAATCTGTGGGCAAAGGGTTTGTAGCTCGTGGTAGGCAGCCAATGGCTTCTAAAAACTCTGATGCTACAGCAACATGGGCCCTAGCATTTCAAGGCTGTTCCCGTTTCTTGTTATTCCAATTCCTGGGCTTGTTTTACCCTCAGCCTTCTAGATCATCCTCTGCACTGCTGCTGGTCCTGGAATCCTCTTTCAGAAGTGGAGTTAGCTAGCACAGCTCAGAGTAAAAATGCACCCCATCACACCACCCCATCCAGCGACCTTCCTCTCCTGAATCCTTAGGTGGGAGGGGAAAGCATTAAGCCAGCTGTTAAGCTTTGTGCCCAAGCCTGTGGGGAGTGAATGAATGCCTTCGAAATAACCAGGTAGGTGTAGGAAGAGCCTCGTCTCCCCTTGCTGCCCTGACCACCAGTTAGCACATGCACCCTCTGGGAAATTTTAGGAGCCCTGGTGGACGTACAAGTGGATGGGCGCTCGATGCATAGGTTGTACAGTGTTTTGCAATAAAGATGTTTAGCCTTAAGACCCTTGAATGGCACTCCAACTGTGATGGAGCCGCCAACACTCTTTCCTCTCCTCCCTCCTCATGTAGTGTTGCTTAAAGAGGAGGCCCACTGAGGGCGCACTCAGGCCCCTGGACAGCCTCTCTTCTGTCACTCCATCATTGTACTGCCTTCTTTCTCGCTTCGATAAAAATTACCTTCACCAGCTCTCGTGCCCTCCAACTGGACGAGATTTCACTGTCCTCCCAGCAGTAGCTGCGGCCATCAGAGACAGCACCATTTTCTCACCCATCATGTTCATGTTGAGATGTTTTCATTTCCACCCCCTCACAGTTCAAAAGAATCAATGTGAACTTGCCTCCTGCTTAAATTAGTTTCAAATGAAACTTCATTCTCATGCGAGCATATCAGACTTATTCGGGAACCTTTAGAACTGGACTTGAATACACTCCAGGTGCCGGACCGGTGGGTGCCCTCCCCGCCCACCATTAAACTTTCCTTAGAGCCACTGTCTCTTTATCTGTGACTTCTGAGTCAGCCAACAGATCCATTAGTTGTTCAATGAGACGTTCACGGATCTTGTATCAGGATATGAACTGCTTTTATGCAAAGAAAGATGCAAACCCGCCCCCCCCCCCACGATGAATGTATTCTCAATATTCAGACGCCGTATTTGTGCATCTGTTGGAGACTGCCCACATCTGACATCTCACTGACACTGCGAGGACACTTCTACTCACGAGCAGTTCGTCATCCTGGGGCTCCTCCTTGTATCAACACTCTTGCCATTGAGTCCTGCCAAATCCTTCATTGGATTTTTCTTCTTCCTTTGCATCTGTCACTTTGTCCACAGGAGCATGAATCAACAGACGTGCAAACGAGCTGAGACTACTTGTGTGGTCAGCTGAGTACGCTGACAGAACACTGCGTGACTGCAGCCTGGGGATGGTAAGAGGGACAGGTGGGCCCCTCCATTGATATTCCCTTCTCAACATTTTTAAACAAGCACAAATGATATTTGTTAAAAAAAAAGTTTAATTTTATTTATTATGGTAATAAACTATTTTATACATGATCATACATGATTGCTTTTGCCTTGCCTTTTATAGAATTTCTAGGCATTGAATTGGGTGTTCGCACCTAAGATGATGACAGAACAAGGTGGTACTTTCTAGTCCTTTTCAAGAGCCCGGGGAGCTCTCATTTGGATAGCACCTGTAACTCCGGTTTTCGGAGAACTTAAAATTCTAGAGACACCGAGATTGTGTGTCAGTCAAAGTACTGCATAGCAAGAGAATGGTTGTGAAGGAGCTTCACCATGTGATCTTGAAATAGAGCTGTATCTGCTATACAAATGTACAGAGATGCCCTCCAAACCTGGCATCACTGGAAAATTGTGGTACAACACACTGATTGAACACAGAACTGAAGCTGACCTCCCACCTAGAACCGAACTTTTTAATCTTTCTTGAACAATTTGGATTAACATTTGTGTACTCGTGCTTTGCTGCCTTTTAAAACATAACATACTGTCAAAAACTTTACTCTTTCTTTTTGGAATGACTCAGCGTCAACAGTATGAGTTCCGATCTGTGCTTTAATTCACTAATCGTCACAGAAGCCATTAAGGTAGAGGACCGCGTGTCCCTAAGCTAGTCCTGTACACCAGCACTGTTTCAGTTCTGCTGTGGTTTGAACAGCTATTGCTTCCCGCTCATGGCAAGAGTCTCCACGATACTGCCAACACGAGTTCTTATTTCATACTAACGGACTACATTTCAAAAATGGCGCTTTTCTTCTCATAGACAGTACAACTTAGGGATGAGGAATCTGTGATCTGCAAGCCGTATTCAGGCCTCTGCTTGATTTCATAGGGCCACAGTATAAATCCAGTATTTTTGATGACTTTCTCCCCACACCCTATTATGTTTTTACATTGCAGAAGAGCATAATAAAACTATTTTAAGGGTGATATTTTTTTAAATTCCAAATGGTTGATGTTCATTTCAAAAGTCCCACCTAACAAAGCACTAAACATATTGTACTCTTTAGATATCCTCAACGATGAAAAAAAATCTTTCTTTGTGACTACGATTTTTATAATTAGTCAAAAGGACTAAGCAACACAGAGCCAAGTAACAGATACTACATTTTGGATGACAAATGGGTTTCAACAATAAAAAAGAGGGATTTTGTTGGTTGGTTTTAAAATAAAACAGTTACCCTGAAGAAGGGCCTCAGAGAGGCATCTCACCATGCACTGAGAGAGGCCAGGACCGTCAAGATAATCTGGTTTCTCCACAGTTGGCCTTTCTGTATGGATGTATTCTGGTACATGTGCTAGAAAAGAAACTCATTGTATTATGGTTAATTTGTTATACTTAATCAGTAATTATATTGTTCCCTTAAATAAGCAATGAGCAGTCTCAGTTTCTCTAAGGGGAAACCCCCTCCCACTAAATTACTGTTCTCCCAATATGCAGATTATACAATTATATATATGACTGACATATTTTCTTTCTAAGTCTGCAGGATTTAGTAGAATAAAAGGCTTCTGCTGTCACTTCTCAAATAAATTAATCTGAGGAAATAACGAAATAAACACTTTTCAGTCTTCTTGCACGGTCCCAAGAATTAGTCAAAATGACCAATATTTTGCTGTCCTTCAGATGTTTTACTTGCCTCCTTGGGGCTCATCGTGACGGTCATGCTTGGAGCCCTCCGGTTTGCTCACAGAGCTAGGTTGGAGTCGGAGGATCCTGGGGCTAGAAGTGATCTTGGGATCTGTCTAGCTGTTTCCCTTCCCTGTGCTTGAAGTGGCCCAGGGCTGATAACTATGGAAAGTGACGCATCGGACGCACCTCAGCTGGAACTGCTCTGTCTGCTCAGACACCTCGGGAGTCTCTCATTCAAAGGAACTCCAAGATTTGAGCTCATGTGCATGAAAAGAGACATCATTTTCATATTACAGTTGGAGAAAAGCAAGAGGTTAAAGAAAACACTGGTCCTGGATAATCCACACATTGTGTAACCAGGCCTCAAATATATAGCTAAAGACAGTAATCATTTACTCATTCCTGAGAACCACTCTAAATCATAGAATAGCTTGAAAGAAATTCAGGGCTGTTACTTTCAAATATATGCACTGACTCTTCCAATGTAGTTTAACGAGCAAATAAGCCTATTTATTTTTATATAAATGGCGTCTCTGAAGAGTTGAAAATATTCTGCACTGTTTATATATGCGCATGCATTAGACATTTCCCTGCAATCATCTTCACACTACTTTTTCCCCTGTAAACTTCAGCCAAGAGGGTTCTGGCTGACCACAAATCTTGAATGTGTTAAGAGTCCATGAAGTTTTACTGTGTTCATTTGACGGCTCAATCTTCCTCAACTTCATCCCCACCTTAAGACTTCGCAGCACCTTGGACTCACCTGCCTGTCTCCCCGCCCCGCCCCCCCCCCCCCCCCCGCCCCCCCCCGTCCTTTACCAAGGCAGCTGCCGAGGCGACTGCTGCCCTGGTCTGCCTGCTTCCCTCCAGCCTCTGTCCTTTGCTGCAGCTAACACGGTGTGTACCCCTCCCTGGCATCCATGGCTGGTCCCCTCCCAACTCTCTTCCGAGCAGAGTGGCTAGGAAGAAAGCACGTCGGCAAAATGGTCCTGCACCAGGAGTTTAAACCTCGTTGAGCTAATAACCACAGCCCGGACACAAGGACAACAGCAAATGACTAACGGGAGACAGTGGGGCCCAGACCAGGTCCAGGTGCACCTTTCACTCAATGACGATGAATTCATGTGCTTGAGATGTTCTATTTTCCCATAATTGGGTACACTCTGGATTCAAATTTTGAAACTGCTTCACTTACCCTCTTGCCCCCTCAGAAGAAAAAAATCCAAAGCCACACAGAAGTATTCTGAATTATCTACCACTTGGGGCCATTAGTGGCCTGTCAGCATCTTTCCAGAAGAGTGAATAATTCAGAATTAGGTACGTGTGTTTTGATTTTAAACATTTTCCTCAAAAAATATTCAAAACAATTTTACAAAAATATGAATTACCTGTGTGATAGAAAAGGCTCCATTTTATTGGAAACAAAACAAAACAAGGTAAACCACAGAGTGTAAACCGCTCAGTGGGAAGATGACCGCTGAGACTTGTGTGAAGAGAGGAGAGACCACAGGAAGTCATCTTTACCCTCTATGACTTGCCTGATAGCACCTGTCTGTGATACACTATTCCTTGGTTTTTAAATTCTGCTTCTTTATTGGGAAAGAGTTAACTGTCAGGTAGGGGAACTGCCATGTTTATACTTCTCTGCAAATCTAGGGAAGAAGCAGCCAAATGTAGATCCGCTCAAGTAACAGCTCTCCTTGGGTACTGACTCCTTGCAATGCCACAGAACACATTCAGTCTTCTCTGACCCGGTAATTAGAAACACCTCCCTGGCTTTGTGGCTTTGTCACCTCCCTGCTGAGGAGCTGAAGTGTGAAGCTGAACCCAGGGCTGGTTCTACAGACTACACTGCAGGACATGGGGAAGGGGACACTCGAATGCCACTGACCCAACATGTTTCAGAAATACCGCCCAGGGGAGGACAGGCCTATCACTAATGAGAATTTCTATGCCTCAGTCAAGAAATGTCTAGTACATTTCATTCTTGGTAAAGGAGAAAGAACCTAAAGGGCCCTTGGGACTGGATTCTGGATCACGTCACCATGTGCAGTTAGGCAAGACACTTTACTGCTTTGGACCCCAGCTTACTCAACAGGAAGGCTGGGAAGATGATCTCTAAGTTCCCAAAGTTATGAGAGCTCAAGCTTCCAGTCTTGGAGTGAGGTAACTTCGACAAAAGATGAGCAGATCAGGCACTGCTCCCCTGGAGGTTACCTTGAGGTGCAAGGTCAGGGTGAAGCAATATTTGTCTTGGAAGCCAGCCAAAAGGGCTGACCGGGGCCCAGCGCCATTAGTTCACGGAGTATGTCTGGGCCCAGGCAATGCCCACGTGGGAGTAGCAGTACAGGAATCCCAGGACAGAGAGGGTCACACACGGCCAGCCTGCAGGGGGAGGACAGAGATAAGAGGATGGTTAGGAATGTCTGGGGCAGGACCTCCCACCGGTCCAAACTGTCCCCTTTGGAGAAGGCAACTCAGGAAACAACGTGGGCCTCCGTTTATGTGTTAAGACACATGCCTCCTAGAAAGTCTGTACTAACTGGAACACCAGCAAGTTGATCCCTATGTCCCCAATGGGAATGGGTCAGCATAAAATGAGGGGGTGCACTATAGCACATGCAAATTACGTTGAGAAACAGGACAAGCTTTTAAAGAATACATGTTTAGAAGACTAACGTAGTTAATAATCAAAAAAGACGAAACATCCATGAGACCCATAGCAAATCTCAAAAATGTACATTGACCGTCGTATTGAATTGAGTGCCGTCTGCCAGCACACAGAAGAGGGCCTACGTTAAACATTCAGTTTCAAAAGTCAAAGCTTTTAGTGGTTCCTTCTACAAGTACTTGTCTTAGAATATCTGACGTTGTTTTCTTCTTTTTTAAAAAATAACAGCCCTCTCTGCTCCTTGTTACTTAACGATCTCCATGTCTTCTACATGTTTCACTTATTCAAACACTGGGGGCCTGGGGAGCCAGAGGTGCTGTGGAATGCCGAAATAGAAAGATTTGGTCCTGTGTCCAAGGTGCTCTCACTTCAGTGTGGAAAAGACAAACACCCTCCGGTGGGATTTACAAGCCATGTAACGTGTGCTAGGTAATGATGTGCACAGAGCACATTTAAACTGCATCATGGGGGATGAGCAAGAGATGTCAGATGGAAAGGAACCAGGGACAAGCTACCAGAGAGACCACTTGACGTGTGACCATAATGGGGTCATCCAAGGAACAGGGATCATGTGATGTGACTACTGCACAGGGAGGGACGGGCAGGGTAGGGACAGAAGTAGGAGGAGGGAAGCCACTGAGGGTGATTATAACTCTGGCAGGCTCTCTCCTTGCTAAGTCAACCATTAGTTACTATTATTAATATGACATAGGTTCAGTCAATATAGCATAGTGGTTAAGTGCAGTTGCTGAAGTGGAACTGGACACAAGTTCAAATCCTGGCTCTGCCACTTGCCAGCTGTGTGACCTTGAGCCACTTAAGGAATCTCAAACGTAAAAGTAGGAGGGATAGAGCAACTTACTGAATAGTGTCTTTAGAAGGTGCCACGGACTGAATTGTGTACTCACTCCTCAATTCATATGTTGAAGCCCTAACCCTCAGTGTGATGGTACTTGGAGGTGGGGCCTTTGGGAGGTAAATAGGTTGAGATGAGGTCATGAGGGTAGGGCTCTCATGATGGGATTAGTGCCCTTATAAGAAGAGATACCAGAGACCTGGCTTCCTCTCTCTCTATGGCCTATAAGGACACAGAGAGAAGGCAGCCATCTGCAAGTCAGGAAGAGAGTCCTCACCAAGAACAAAACCATCAACCAACAAAACTTTGATCTTGGATTTTCCAGCTTCCAGAGAAATAAATGTCTGTTGTTTAAGCCACCCAGTCTGTGGTATGTTGTGATGGCAGCCTGAGCTAAGATACAACAATTGTGTGAAATGATGTAAAGACCTGCACGGTGCCTGGCCCATGGTGGAACACTAAAGAAAGGTAGTGATGTAATAGTGGTATTGAGAGGGTACAGAAGTCTTTCTGCACCAAGATTAGAGTGACAACAGGGAGAGCAAGCCCTGGTCTTCCTCCTAACTCCTGCCTTCCCCTTGCCCCTGGGACTGGGTTGGCACAGTGTTTTCCCAGGCCCTGAAGGCAAGAGAAGAAAGGGCAGCAGAGGAGGCCCAACAGCCTGGCTCTAGGACCAGTCCTGCAGTCCCACCTCCCGTCTGCTAGTCGGCCAGGCTAAGAGTTTCCTATACCTGCTGGAACAAATTACCACAGACTTAGTGGCTTCAAAGAAGAGAAATTTATTCTCTCACACTTTTGGAGGCCAGAAGTCTGAAATCAAGGTGTTGGCAGAGCTCCCCTCTGTCTGAACGCTCTGGGGGAGGATGCTTCCTTGCCTCTTCCAGTTTCTGGTGGCCCCAGGCCTTCCTTGGCTTATGGAAGCCTTCTTCCCTGTCTCCTCTTCTCTAATAAGGACACGACCAGTCATTGGATATAGGGTCCACCCTAAATCCAGGATAATTTTTTTCTCAAGATCCTTAACGAATTATACCTGCAAAGACCCTACTTCCAAACGAAGTCACATTCTGAGGTTCTATGTACATACGAATTTTGTGGGTGCTATTCAGCTCAGTACAGCCAGGTACTTTTTCAAGCTTCAAGACAGACCCATCCTGCCTGGAGGCACCCTCAGATCCCTCACCCCTGTGGCTCAGACAGATGCCAGGGGACCTTTCAACACCTGGTCCTCAGGTGCCTCAGGGAGCAGGAAGAGGGGAGGGGGCTTCGGGTGCAGGAGGCGAACCCAGACTTCAGCTGTGTTTAGGGTAAGCCATCAGCACGTGTTTGGTAAACACAGAAACCAGAGGCTGGCTGCGGAAGTGGGAGAATGGGGATGTTTCATTTACACAAAGCTGGGCCTGGGGCATGGCACAGCTGTGCTTGGCCCCGAGGCTGTCAAGGGACATCCCTGTGAAAGCTTCCGCCCGGCACACAGAACTGCAAGGAGCCCTGCCCAGGGGTAAGGCATATACGTGTTCAGTCTGGACCACAGCTGGGCCCTGAAAATTCTCCCTTGTGTTACTGCATGCCATGCACAGAGGCAGCTAGACAGCAGTGATCCTGACGCTACTAGGAGACCGTAGCGGGATCTCAGTTTCTCTGTCTACACATTGGAGGTCAAAAATAAATAAAAGCATGTGAAATAAAATAAAATCACAGGTTTGGTAGGGCTTTTAAAAAGTATTTCAGAAAGTCAAAGGATTACCTGAGAATTCTCTTACGTACACACAGCTCATTGGTCTTTTTAATGCATGAGTGTTCCTCCAGACAGTAGCCCCAGTGTGTACCAGATGGCGTTCAAGAACCCGGTCTCCTTTCCTGACCTCAGGAGTAAGATACGTGATGACAACAAAAAGAGAGATTCCACAAGTCACCCTTCCACAGCATTCAACCAACACTGGACGAGCAGTTGCTATGTGCCTGGCTCTGTTCTTCAACTGTGGCTGCTGCTAACCAAGCAGATGTGGCCCAAGCGTGACAGGGTGCTTGGGGCAGAGGCCCCTCTTCATCAGGGCTCAGAGAAGCACAGGATCATAAAACTGGAAATAAACGGACTGTCATTCTGGCAACATGCCAAGGGTTGCTGTGATACACAGTCATCCAGGCTTGTCAACCGTTAACAAAAATGATGGCATCAGAAAGGGTTCTGTCCTGCCAAAGGAACAGGGATCTCATCCTTCGGCCCTCTCTCCCCCTGGCCTCTCCCTACTAAGTTTTCTTCTTCCATGTTGTCCCTTCTCACCAGGCTTTCCAAACCCACGTGTCCAGAAAACTCCCTTATCCCCACATCCTCAAACCCATGCATGCATACACACACACACATCATTAATGTGGCTTATAAAGACTGGTAGGCTGTACTGTACTGGTCAAAGGAAAAGATCCTACTTTAGGGCTGAAGCCCCCTGCACACGCTGTTCATTTACGGCTGGGACCCCAGAGTCAATGATATGTGCAGCTTCCTGGTGGGCTTTTGATACCTGGACCTAACAAGACGCAAACAGGTGAACACTTTGAACAGGTGAACAGCGAGGCAGCACTGAAGATATTAAGAACAGTGTGCTAGCGAGTCAGACAGCAGTTGCAAAGGATCGGGGTATACAGTTAATAGGACAGATTATTTAACAGATACAGCAAAATGCATATAAGTAGGATGTTTAGCACAATAAAGTCAATTAAGAGGACCAAGGTAGGCGTATAATATATGGAGTTAATAGGTGGCTGTATCATGATATTGTTAATGGGATATTGGTGGGTTGTATAATAACTACAGCTAATGAGAGACAGGTAGGACACAGGGGAATGGCTGTAGCTAATAGAAAGTGAGCCATGTAATTTCACTTGAGGTTATTAAGGCTGAGACACTCTCTGAGCAATTACATCAGTAGGAAAGGACTAGAAAGGCAGAGGTTCAGGACACTGAAGGAAAAGACCGTTATCATGCAGGGCCATGAGAAGTCAAAGGATATCTCCAGCTGGGTTTCTGGAAAGTGAAGGGATAATCAGAACAAGAAGCAGGTCTAATGAAAAATATTGTTTAAAAAGTAACGTTGTAAAATGGTGCAGCCACAGTGGAAAAGAGTACGGAGGTTCCTCAAAAAAAAAATCAGAATTACCACATATATACCCAAAAGAATTAAAAGAAAGAAGAGGTATTTGTACACCCAAGTTCATAGCAGCACTGCTTCCAACAGTCCCAAGGTAGAAGCAACAAGCATCCACTGACAGACGGATACACAAAACGTGGTCTACATATATAATAGAATATCAGTCAGCCTCAAAAAAGGAAATTCTGACACGTGCTACGACATGGGTGAACTTTGAAGACATCATGCTAAATGAGATAAGCCAGTAACAAAAGGGCAAATACTGCAAGATTTTCACTTATATAAGGTACCTAGAGTAGTCAAATTCACAGAGACACATAATACAATGGTGGTTGCCAGGGGCTGGGAGGAATGGGGAGTTAATGTTTAATGGGTACAGAGTTTCAGTTTTGCAAGGGGAAAAAAGATCTAGACATGGATGGTGCATAGCAATGTGAATATACTTAACACCACTGAACTGTAGAATTAAAATGGTAAATTTTATGTTATACATATAATTTACCACAATAAAAAATTATGCTGAATGAAAGAAGCCATCAACGAAATAATACATGCTGTATTATTCTACGCATAAAAAATGCAAACTGATTTATAGTAACAAAAAGCATGTCAGTGGTTGCCTGGGGCTGGAGCAGAGGGAGAAATAGATTACAAAGGGCCACTAGGAATCTTTGGGGATGATGAAGATGTTTTGCATCTTGATCATGGGACAGTTTTTCAGGTTATATACAACTGGAAAATACATTAAATGGATCTATTTTATTGTGCGTAAATTATTTCTCAATAAAGTTGTCATAAAAATTTTTAAAGGTGTTCTTGGAACATTAGCAAATCACAGGCTTGCAGTACTCTACTGCAATGTCCTAGGCGATATATGCCCCAAGGTATTCAAACAAAAGATGCAAGAAGATGCAATTCATTTATTTTTAATGTCTTTATTGGAGTATAATTGCTTTCCAATGGTGTGTTAGTTTCTGCTTTATAAAAAAGTGAATCAGCTATACGTATACATATATCCCCAAATCCCCTCCCTCCTGTGTCTCCCTCCCTCCCATCCAGGTGGTCGCAAAGCACCGAGCTGATCTCCCTGTGCTATATGGCTGCTTCCCACTAGCTCTCTATTTTATATTTGGTAGTGTATATATGTCCATGCCACTCTCTCACTTCGTCCCAGCTTCCCCTTCCCCCTCCCCGTGTCCTCAAGTCCATTCTCTACATCTGCGTCTTTATTCCTGTCCTGCTCCTAGGTTCATCAGAACCATTTTTTTTTTCGATTCCATATATATGTGTTAGCATACGGTATTTGTTTTTCTCTTTCTGACTTAACTTCACTCTGTATGACAGACTCTAGGGCCATCCACCTCACTACAAATAACTCAATTTCGTTTCTTTTTATGGCTGAGTAATATTCCATTGTATATATGTGCCACATCTTCTTTATCCATTCATCTGTCGATGGACACTTAGGTTGCTTCCATGTCCCGGCTATTGTAAATAGTGCTGCAGTGAACATTGTGGTACACGACTCTTTTTGAATTACGGTTTTCTCAAGTATATGCCCAGTAGTGGGATGCAATTCATTTTTTGATATGATGCTGGGTCTTCAGTCCCTCACCTCCCTAGGGGCAGGAGGACTTGCCATGTGTGGGACTGAACACTGGGCTCCTCTCATCATGCTTTCTTCTGCTGGGGCCTCTGAGGAGGACAACCAGGAGAACTCTCTTAGCCATGCCGATGTATTCAGCAGCTGAATCAGCACAAATCCCTATCCTGGGGAAGAAATCAATCCTTCCTAATGGGAGAGGAGTTAACTGAGTTGCTGAATTGTGTATGAGCTATCAATTACCCCATCAAAGGCTTGCTCTGCTGTCAGGATGGGCAATACTGCTGAGCCTGTGACCGCCATCTTGGCTCTAACAAGGCTTTTTTTTTTTTTTTTTTTTTGGTATGCGGGGCTCTCACCGCTGCGGCCCCTCCCGCTGCAGAGCACAGGTTCCGGACGCGCAGGCTCAGCGGCCACGGCTCACGGGCCCAGCCGCTCCGCGGCACGTGGGATCCTCCCGGACCGGGGCACGAACTCGTGTCCCCTGCATCGGCAGGCGGACTCCCAACCACTGTGCCACCAGGGAAGCCCTAACAAGGCTTTTTTAAAGGCCACATCCTGCTGTTAACCATTTTTAGAAGAAAATGGCTGGTGACCAGCATGTGAACAAACTTTGCAGTGAAGCCTTCTTCCCATCCTTGCTTCCAGTCAACCAGAAACATAGTCCCTATCCATATGTGAGTAGTTTACAAAGAATACACAATCTTTTTTTTTTTTTAGTTTATCTATGTTTGGCTGCGTTGGGTCTTTGTTGCTGCGCGCGGGCTTTCTCTAGTTGCAGCGAGTGGGGGGGCTACTCTTCGTTGCGGTGCGTGGGCTTCTCATTGCGGTGGCTTCTCTTGTTGCGGGGCACGGGCTCTAGGCACGCGGGCTTCAGTAGCTGTGGCTCATGGGCTCTAGAGCGCAGGCTCAGTAGTTGTGGCGCACGGGCTTAGTTGCTCTGTGGCACATGGGACCTTCCCAGGCCAGGGCTTGAACCCGTGTCCCCTGCATTGGCAGGCGGATTCTTAACCACTGCGCCACCAGGGAAGCCCAAGAATACACAATCCTAGTGAATCCTCACAACACCTTGAGATAGAAATTACTAACCTATACTAATGTTCTTTCTTGAAGCTATATTGCCTCAAAGGGGCCCAGAGTCCACATCCCAAGGCCAGGGTGTCAGACTGAATCCTACCCGGAGAATAGTCTGAAGGACTTGAGTCTGTCCTTTAGTTTTATCTACAATTATCTGTCATTTATCTACCATTAACAATGCCCTAGCTTCCTCCCTCCATCCACTCAGGCAAGATTTCTAGCCAGAGGCTCTGACGCCCTGTGGCCCGTTGTCCCTCCCACTGACCCACTGCTCAGTCGTCCCCTTGCTGAGCCACAGTTCTCCTGAGGGTTGAAGGACATCTTGACCCTCTCAGCTTGGCTCTTGGGTCCCTACAGCTGGACGGATAGACTCTCACCTTCTGGCCCCTGAAGCAGCAATGTCACTCAGCGACTCACAGCCATTCTAAGAAAGGAAAAAGAGGAGCTTCCCATCCTAAGAGCCATCAGGCTACAAAGGAAACAAGTCTCACCTCTCCAGACAAACTCGCCTTGGCTGGAGCCTAGAACACAAATGTGAAGGATGTATCATGATCATCAAGGGCCACCAACATATCCATCCATAACCCTGGGGATGCAGGTGCATATATAACAGCCCACACCACCATGTGGGTGAAGACGAATGTGAGACGGATGAATTTCAACCTCTACAGCGGGCCTTTGTGAATGGGCAGGCTCGGAGGATATGCAATAGGGAAATGGAATGAAGAGGTGATTCTCGGGGATGCTGCAGAAGACAGAGACATAGGATGTGGTGACTGATGGAGCTGGGGGCCAAAGAACACATTCCCTCTCACTGACCCTGAGCACTGCCTCAGACAGTACCCTCAGGGCTGACACCAGCTGGTGCACATCAGAGAGACCATACCCTACGTTAATAGACTGATGCGCTACCCTACTAGTTAGTAAAAGCCATGGTCCCAGCCTCCCCTCAGGACCTGTCCTCTGATATATATAACATCCAAAGGAGTAACACCTGCTTCTGTAGGGGCCTCTAGGACCTGCTCTTGCTTGCTTGCTCTTGACAGCACTTAATTTTTAACAATACTCAGATCTGATGCAGGGAAATGAAAAAGGGCCTTGGTAGCTTTCTTTCAGACTTATTTTCCCGAGGAGCCCCAGCCCGGAGATATTGTGGAGCCGTTCATCAAATGGTCCTGAGCCTGCAGACCTTCCTTCACAGCTCAATTTAGAGCTTTCATCTTAATAAAGCTATAGGACAGGAGCCTTTTCCTGTCCAAGGGCTACCTTATTCATTTATTTATTGTTTGCGGTACGCGGGCCTCTCACTGTTGTGGCCTCTCCCGTTGTGGAGCACAGGCTCCGGACGCGCAGGCTCAGCGGCCATGGCTCATGGGCCCAGCCGCTCAGCGGCATGCGGGATCTTCCCGGACCGGGGCACGAACCCGTGTCCCCTGCCTCCGCAGGCGGACTCTCAACCGCTGTACCACCAGGGAAGCCCAGGGCTACCTTATTGAAGGATACACAGCAAGAGCACAGCTGCCCAGGCTTCCAAGCCTGTACACTGCTGGGTCTATTTTCAAACCCATGGGCATATGGACAGAAGGTCTACAGAACAGGCTTTTGCTATCTAGTGTTAGAATAACCATTTCTTGCCTTCGAGTCGTTTATAAACCAGGGCCTCAAACCCAGGTTTTGAGGCCTCGGTGTTCTTTCAAAAAACGCTCAGCTGCCTCTTTCACACCCTCGCGTGAGAAAGAAGAACTAGGTGGTTCTAATTTGTTCAAAATTGAAGCATGAAATTCTAGGGCACTGGTTCTCAAACGCGAGCCACATCAGAGTCACCGGGAGGGCATGTTAGAATGCAAGGTCCCATCCCCCAGAGTTCCTGATCCAGGATGTCTGGGTGGGCCCAAGATTTGCATTTCTACCACGATACCCAGTGATGTAGATTCTGCTGGTCCAAGAGTCACCCTTTGGGACCCCTGTTCTAGGGCACTCTGCACAGGGCTGAGGGAAGAGCTCATACCGGTCGTTCACACACTGACTGGGCTGTCTCTCGAGCAGAGGGGATGGACGAGCAGTGAGCATTACGGGTCACCAGGTGCTTTGCTGGCTGCACTCCACACCCTCACAAACACCTTCTCAGGGAGGTATTATTCGCTCCACTTCACAGAAAAGGATACTAAGGATCAGAGGAGGAGAGTAACTTTCTTGAGGTCTCACAGCCAACTGGTCATCAGGTCACACTTGGAACTCGTGACCGCGTGGCTCCGAGTGTGCTCGGCCGCCTCAGCTCCAAAGCCCTGACTGGCCTCGGAGCACACCGGGGAAAGGCTCACGCCAGAGCCCCACCGCCTAGCGTGGTGTCTTTCCTTTAAATCCTCCGCCTCCAAATCTTGTTTCATCCCCCTACTCACGATGCTAAGGCAACAGGAAGTGGGAAGGATCAGGTTCATATTTTTAGGCGTCATCGTCACTAGCTTGCTTGGTCACCCCATCTCTGGGGTCCTCAGTCTCCCCATTCTTGTAATAACTGGGAAAAGAAAGCCTGGATGAACATTTTACACCCCTCGTGGTGGCAGCTGCCTAATTTAGACTGGGGCCACAAAGGAGCACGTTCCCAGTGCCTGGATGGTCTTTTATTAAAATTGTAAGAGTCACAGTTATTTGATCCTGGCCATGGGCTGAGCCTGCACAGGGCATCCAGCAGGGAGACAGAGAGGAAGGGGTGACTGACGGCCCTCAGAGGGCTTCCTGCCATCCTGAGCAACAGTCATTTGCTGGGCGCTGTGTGCACATTTTAACAGGCACGAATAGCGTGCCGTTGATAACTCGCGTTGTTCACGGTCAATTTCACATTCTGAGGAAACCAACCTGTGCTGTAGTCTTCACCCTTCCCCCCCTCCCAGCACAAGCCCCGCAGACTGGTGCTTACTGAAGCACTCGCTGCCATAAAGCAAAATCATTTCACGTGAAACTGAGGAAGTGGGGAGAACAAACCAGAGCCACTTTTTCTTATCCTGACAGCGTGAGGAGAAGGTGGAGCTGAGAAAACACAGATTTTCTTCTCTCTCCAGGGCAGGTGGGGGACCTGCTTCCGAGAAAACCGTCCTTGCCGTTGCTGCCACGCCCCCGACTCCGGCCACTGGGGCCAGAGGCTGCGAAGTCGGATCACGCTTCCCAGCTGTTTCTCTTCCTTAACGTGTTTTGTTTTAAACAGGCTGATTAGGGCTATTGTTCATCGTTCATTCATGACCACGTAACGTAACACGGCGGAGGCTGCCTAGCAAATGAGCTCGGGGAAGCGGCTCCCCGCAAACAAAGGGATGGCGCGCAGTGTGGGGTAGGCTCCCTGTCGCACCGCCCTGACAACCACTCACCCACCTGGGCATTTATGAAGCACCTACTGTGTGCCCAGCGTTTAGACAGGCAGCCTTGACACATGTCACACAAGCAGTCTGAGCCTTCATCAGAGGCCTGTGAGAACGTGCCCCCAAAGGCTAAGTGCACGCTCGGGGCCCCCAACTCTCCACGTTTGGCTCTACAGCTCCACCTCCAAACGTGCACATAACGGAAGGCTTGGGGAAACACAGAAGACAGAGACAAATTCTCAAACACCTGGGCCAGCCGGGATGATGGGCTGACACTAGTAAGTTGACATTGCACTAGGATAAAAATGGATGAGCTTAACGGTTTTTGTTTTGTTTCCTAATCCAACTACATACATATGGGATGGCGGTGGCCTGGGATCCATGTCACGGGAGGAGGGGTTGACAGACCTGGCAATGTTTATCTGGAATCACGGAGACTCTGGAGAAGAGAAAAGAAGTACCTGCAAATATAGAACAGTCTACCCTTTGGAAGCAGGATGAGGAGACATGTGCACACCCCACAGGGGGTGCTGGTTGGGGGAGGGACACTCTGGAGGCAGAGAAACACTCTGGCAGCTGGAGCCCTCCAGCACTGGAACAAGCTCAGGACACTCTGAGCATCCCCATCCAGGGGAAGGCAGCAGAGGCAGGACAGGCGGCAAGGAGATTCCTCTTCTGGACTGGAGGTGGAATAGGTCTGAGAATCTGTGAATCGGCTCCTTTCTTCCCAGGTCACTAGGACCAGGGCATCCATGGTAAAATGGTCAATGAATAAACAGACATGGGTACATGAGTACTTCTGAGTACTCAGTCACAAGACTCCCAAATCCCTAATACAGGTAATCAAAAATAACAGTTGTTGCAAAATCCCTGATCAAGGAACCCTACGTATGTACATCTGGCCTCTATCTTCCCAGCCCGTGGGACATGCAGCCAATGGACAGAAGTGCCCACAGTTGAAGAGCTGAAGCATCATCTACACTTGTGTGCGTGCCTGGGAGAAGAGGCGCCTGGCAGGTACTGGCTGAGAACACCTAGACTTTAGCAAAGGACGGCAGAGCAGGAAAGCCACTCCGGTCATCCCGCTTCCTGTCACCACTAAAGGAATACACCAGGGAGAGCTGGAAAGGAAGAGAAAGAGAGTGACGCCTAAATCACGTGAACCTCTGAAAAGGTGATGTCAGCAGATCCGGCTGACACGTTCTTTTCCTAAAGCAGTTATTAGATAAATGACTCCAAATTACTTGACTTAAATTTCTCAGCAAAGAACGCAACGACAAAACCAAGCTCCCGGCGGCGGCGGCAGCAGCATCTCTCCCCCGGAGCTCTTGGGGGCAACAGCGGGCTAGGCACTCCAGCCGCCCCTCGGGAAGAAGGAAATGTTCCTGCCTGTCAGAGCCACCTTTGTTCTCACCTCGCCGCTCCCACTTACTGTGTCTGCAAAAGTGTATTTTGCTCATCTCCACGCTGAGGAACAGGTTCAGATTGAGCACAGGTGGTACTGCGGAGCAAAGGGCTTGTCTATGCACCATCCTCAGTGGGCACAGTCAGTGGCCAGGATGTAGTTTCTCTCTAAGGGTACTGAGCCCAGAGGTTTGGTCTCATTAGTGCCGACTTTAACCACCTGAGCTGCTGCTCGCCTTCTTCAAAAGGCACTTGACAGAAGCACGAAACAGCTCTGAGATGAGTTCAGAAAAAATGTGGCTCCAACGTTTATAAATGGTATTCGGGAAAGGCATCTTCACTTCCTAGGTGCTGGTGTAAGGAAGGCTGTGGGAAACAGAGGTAAGAAGAGTGTCCAAGCTCAGGGGATGTGCTGCTGGCAGCAGCGTCCACATGTCCCCCCCTCCAGCCAGCCAGCTTGAGGCAGGGGTAGCAGCCTGGTCATCCCACAGTAGCACAGAGCACCTAGGTGGTCCTGAGCACCAGGTGAAGGCAGCACAGGGAACAGCCAGCCACAGCCTCAGGGAGCCCGGGGCCCTTCTCTGCTGAAGAAAAATCAGCGCTTCCATGGGATGGGGCAAGGGCTCCTAGGTCACTGTTCTGGGGAGGGAAAAGAAACACAGAAGACTCCATAGGGCCCTCCCATCAAACCCACACACACTGGAGACCCAGGGCTCTGCTGAGGGTGAACAGAGAGGCACAGAGCAGCCCCACATCATAGCTGCTTTTCCTCTGCAGGAGGGTAAGGCTATGGGGCCATGTGCAAGCATGGGGCAAGCATGGCTCTGGACAGTAGCCATGGTCACTGCTGCTGCTGTCACCTCAGGCCACAGGGCACACAGGGGCTAGCGAGAGGGATGTGTGTTCAGCCTGAGAGTGAGAGAAAGCA
Organism: Phocoena phocoena; assembly: GCF_963924675.1. Lineage (NCBI taxonomy): Eukaryota > Metazoa > Chordata > Mammalia > Artiodactyla > Phocoenidae > Phocoena > Phocoena phocoena. The sequence goes on from NC_089219.1 coordinate 147,109,286, forward strand.
CACACGTATGAGTGTGGACTCGAGCAAGGCTGACCAATTCCAGGCACCATGTTTTACAAGTGACACGATCACACAGAAGCCACTTCAAGGAGGGTCTAGAAGGGCTCCTCAGGGTGGGCATGCTGATAAGTTAAAGTTTAGCCTGGAAAAAGGCCATGAGGCCACGTGGAAAGAGAATTAATTAGGCTTGTTTTACGTCACTCCGGAAGACAGAACTGGGGCCAAGAGATGGAAGTTAGAGGCAGATTTTGGCTCTTACCAAAAGGAGCCTGTGACATTTACAGCCTCCCCATCCGGGATTTGCACCCCTGTCGGCATTCATAGTATGGATGGCTGCCTCTGATGGGCGATGGGACCAGATGACCCGTTCCAACTCTTAAAGAGATTACAGCCCTGTAAAATTCAAGTCCTCAAATCATCTTCCCCTCCCCCTGCCCCAGGAAAGGTACAGACAAAGACTGAAGTTAGACTAAAAGACCACTGCAGTCAGGTGCAGGGGGAGAAGGGGCATCCTGTCTGGACTGGGAGCAGAAAGCAGCGTTCTAGCAAACTGTGGAAATGTCTCAAGATACGACAGACCCTTAGTGAGGTGCTTATGACGATATTTACCTGACATATAGAGTGACTCAGACACGTTTCTGATTACAGAGAAAGATGTTTTTGTGCCTTAAAGACCAAAGGAACACTGTGTTCCTCTCAGGCTACTGACTCTAGCCCGTGATCCTGAGGGTGGGTCTGCCTGGGACAACAAGGCTAGTACTGCCAGAAGCCGGGATTTGTCCCCCGCTTCCAAGGGTCCCTTCTGGCACCCCTGCTCACTTGGGCAGCCTGGATGTACCTGATCCCATGCAAACCTTTGCAGGGAGCAAACATTCAGCAATCTCACACGGGGTGCTCACAGGGAAGTGCTCTTCCTCCCTTGCCTATCTGCTCAGAACCAAACACCTCGAACCAGTTTTCTACGGGGCAGAGAAGACAGGACAGGGCTCTGTTGAAGTGGAGCTGAGGAGGTGCAAGGCAAAGGCAGCCTGGATCTCTCCAGGAATGTTAGGAATTAACTAATGGTAATTAGCTGTAGTCACTAATAAGGAGTGAGCACCCTTCCCCGCCGCCTCCTCTGAGCTTCCTGACCAGCCAGCAGGAGTGGCGGGAGGCTGGGACCCTTCAAGGAAACTCATCCCACTGTTTACTCTCTTCCCGGTAGTCTTTGCATGGGATTAATTGTCGGGCTCCAGGGAAGGGACAGCCTCCAGGGAAGGGATCTCAGTTGCCGCAGTTTCTGGCGTGGTTCTGCTTGTGACCTCAGAGCACACATGACACTCTGGACTCCTTGCAGAGTTCCCAGATGCTGCCTCGGTGTGGGTCAACTCAGGGCGTGGAACCAGCCCGTAATGCGCTTTCTCGGATTCCTCTAAAGGGACAAGGCAGTGTGTCTCCGCGAGTCAGCTCTATGGCGTGGATCTGGACTCCCCCGCCATCTGACCTGTCACATCTACCCAGTTCTTCCTAACTTGTGTCCCAGCAACGGAGCTTGAAGTGGTGATGGAACCGTGACAGTCCCCTCTCCCATGACACTCCTGGGTGGAGGTCTGACCTTGGCTGTTGGCATCTTTCATTGCAGAGCCTCCACCTCCCTCCCCTAGGGGGCTGCCCTGTGCTCCACTTGGGAAGATTTGGCTCCGTTCTTGCTGTAAGGGCTGGGAAGGATCTGATCTTAAACTAATCATCTTTATGACTCATCATTCAACATTACTGAGCTCCTACTACATACAGGGCACTGGGTTAAGTGCTAGGGATACTGGAGAGATTAAAAGGCTGACTTGCAGTTACAGATACAGGAATTCCACGTAAAAAGATAAGTCATGACCTCAGGGTGTTTCCCAATGTGGAAGATTTTTCCGTGCACTGGACATAATGTCAAAGGCGGGTAAAACTGGACAGGAAGAACTGGCTTCTGTGCTCAAAGAGCTCCATTCTGGAGAAGGAGAACCCAGAGCACTGAAAGCCCGGCCGTGGAGGACATAGGAGCAGAGAGAGCTAAGGAAATGTGGACCGCCTTGACTTTGACCATCACCGGTGCGTCAGCCAGAAGGGCCAGCCATGGCTAGCTATTCCACTCTCTTAAGCACATACCTTCCAGTAATTTCCATCCTCTGGATAAACCCTCCCTCAGTGGAAGAAGGCCTGCCCTCCAATAAGACTGTCCATCCAACAAGACTTAGAATGGCTTTTTCCCCCAGATTTTAATCTATTTTTTGACCAGGTAATGCACAGTATAAAATTCAAATGTATCGAAGAGTAAGCAAGGAAAAGTAAATCTCCATCTCCCAACCTCACGTCCAGTCCACCCAATTCCTCTTCCTAGAAGGTCTGTTTCCAGTTCCTTGTTTCTACTCCCAGAGATATTCTTTGCACACAGAAGCATAGACATATATATCCATATATACACATGCACACATACAAATACATACATACACATATATATATATATTTTAAATGGTTTTTAACTCTTCATTTTGAAACATGTATTATTTTGAACACAAACACTACACACACTGTTCATTTCCTTATTTTATTAAGGTTTTATATATGGGGGATTGTTCCATGTAAGTACACGTAATGCTGCTTCATCCTTTTTAATGGCTGTGGAAATTTCTGACTTTATATACCATAATTTATTTACCTGACTCCCTCTGATGGGTATTACCTCCATTCTAAGTTTTGCTAATACAAACAATGTCACAATAAATATTTTTGTATAACATTTCATTTCACGTGTATGAAAGTATATGTGAATGACAAATTCCTAGAAGTGGAATTGCTGCTGGGTCAGTTTTGGTAGATATTTCCAAACCATTCCCTACGGAGGAGTTACCACTTTATACCCCAAGACGAATGTATGAGGTTAAACTTTTTGATCTGTGCAATCTGGTGCTTGTAATTTGCATTTCTCTTATTGAGGCTGATATGCAAATACTGACTCCTTATGTTGTACACCTGAAACTAATATAATTTCATATGTCAATGACACCTCAATAAAAAAAAAGAGTGAGGTTGGGCATCTTTTCATTTGTTTCAGAGCCATTTGTGTTTCACCTTTCTGTGACCTGTCTATTCAAGTCCTTTTTCCACTCTTCTACTAAGCTGGTACTTTTTTTCTCACAAATTTTAGGAGTGAGAGTGGTTACTACTATGCCCAGCCTGAAGGGTGTTCTGCAACCATCAACAAGAGTGTGAGGTCAAGGGCGCTGAGTCAGTGGGTAGCTGGCCACAGTCAGGGACAGGCCTGGGTACAAGCTGCTGAGATGGGAGCAGTCACCCTGAGCAATCAAGGGGCCCCCGTGCAGGGATCCCGGCCCAAAGAACACGGCCGGCACTAGGTTCCGCCTTCTGTAGCAGCTCAGTGCTCCACTGTTTCTGAATCTTTATTAAGTGAAGAAATCAAGACAAACTTCTTTACTATTGGCATCACAATCTCTGCAGAGAGTTCTTGGTGAGCCAGGCAGGAAAGGCTGTATACTTACTTCTATTCTCCCTCCATACGGCCCTTCAGCTGGGAGCTGGGGCAAGGCTTTATTTGCCTGCCTTCCTTCCCTCCCTCCCTCCTTTCTTTCCTTCCTTCCTGCCTGCCCTGCTCTCTCCCTTTCATTCATCTCCCTCCCCTCCCCTCCCCTCTCTTCCTTCTATCCACCCCATCCACTGCTCACTTAATACTGAATTCTGGGGCAGGCAAGGCTTTGCTCCCTAAGCCTTCTCTCATACATCTCCCAGTATAGCTGGGTGACATGTATACTGTACCTAGCATCTATTCCAATTACTTACCCTCTACCTCCTTGACAGTTAGGTCTTTCTTCAGTTCTGAGCCAATCACAATGGATGGAATTAAGGATTCTATAAATGAGCCTCAGCCACACCATGCAATGGGCCTCGAGGCCAGGGTTCTGGGCTGTAGTGAGCCTCTCATCTATTGCTCCACTAGCCCCTTCTCTGGGCTTTCCTTACCGCCAGCCGAGTCCTGGCCTAGAGGCTGCCAGGGGCAAGTCCAGATGTCTGCTTATTACTGTGAAACCCGGGTTTTCTATGTTCCTCTCCAGGATGGTCCAGGGCTGATCATTAAGCTTGTTTTGCTCCTCAATTCTGAGCAATTTCTACTAGAATGGAGGAGGAAGAGGAGGGGAAGAATGGACTTCTTTCTGTTTCCAGTTCTTGTCAGTATTCCTCCCAGCACCAGAAGGCGGCAGTGGCTTCAAACTCCAGCTCCTATGCACACTCTCAAACTCAGCAACACTGGACTCCCTTAAGGTCTAAGAACCAGCCACAGCACCCCTGGTCTGAGGTTCAGGCATAAGCCAGAGGGCACCCCTCCGAGATCTGAACACCAGCTCCCAGGGGCCTCTTCTTCTCTGAGCTCCCACAGTCCAGTGATCCTACCCCTTCCTTTTTATTTCCCCAGCCCTAGGCTTAGTAACTGCTTTCTACAGTTGCTAATATCTGGGTTACTTTAGGGTCCCTTTTTGCTCTTTCAGCCTTCTGATGCTTATGTAGTTCCCTGTATTAAATCCCTCTGTTTGAAATACCTTGCATCATCTCTATTTTCCTGACTAGACCTTGACTTTGTGCATCACTTAACTCCCAATTTTAGCCCAGAGCCTTATGAGTGCCCCCTGTGGTAGCAGGAGGACTAGGGAAGGAGAAAACAATAATCAAGTTGAGTCTGGAGAGGTGAATGGGGGAGACTGCCATGCACAGAGGAGGGACCCAAGATTCTGGGGGTTCACCATTTAAAGAGAATCACCTGGAGGGTTCTCATCCAAGTATTATTTCTCCCATAGTCAGAGTCATGATCTGTTGTAGTTTTTTTAATTGCTCCAGGCTCCATTCTGAGCTGGTTCTTCTCTCCCCACCAGAGATGAGACTGTATAACTCCCAGGAGACAGTTATCCAGGGCTTCTCAACACAACATTTAGTCAGTAAAATTTCTTATAGTGAATTATCTTCTCTTTCTCCTTCTGAATTTATAATATGAAAATATGTTAAAAAAAAAACCACAAAAAACCCCCTATATTTGGCCCTCCTGGACAAACTAGAGAAGGAGTGTGCCATGAAGCAAATAAGTTAAAAGGGTAGGCTTGCCCAGTGCCCACATACCTCTAGCTCATTCCCTACCTTCTCCATCACCTTATAAGGAGAGAAGGGTTCAACAGCTTATCTTGTCTAAATTAATAGCTATACAGGGATATCCAGTTGCTCTAGAATGAGATTAAAAATTCCTTTTGTCCAGAAATAAAAGCAAAAATAAACAAGTGGGACCTAATCAAACTTAAAAGCTTTTCACAGCAAAGGAAACCATCAACAAAATGAAAAGACAACCTACGGAATGGGAGAAAATATTTGCAAATGATGCAACCGACAAGGGGTTAATAATGTCCAAGATATACATACAGTTCATACAACTCAATATAAAAAAAATAAACAACCCAATCTAAAAATGGGCAGAAGACCTAAATAGACATTTCTTCAAAGAAGACATACAGATGGCCAATAGGTACATGAAAAGATGCTCAAAATCACTAATTATTAGAGAAATGCAAATCAAAACTACAATGAGGTATCACCTCACACCCATCAGAATGGCCACCATTAAAAAGTCTACACATAATAAATGCTGGAGAAGGTGTGGAGAAAAGGCAACCCTCCTACACTGTTGGTGGGAATGTAAATTGGTGCAGCCACTATGGAGAACAGTATGGAGGTTCCTTAAAAAACTAAAAATAGAGCTACCATACAACACAGAAATCCCACTCCTAGGCATATATCTAGACAAAACCCTAATTCAAAAAGATACATGCACCCCCCGTGTTCATTGCAGCACTATTTACAACAGCCAAGACATGGAAGAAACCTGAATGTTCATTGACAGATAAATGGATAAAAAAAGATGTGGTGTGTATATATATACAATGGAATACTACTCAGCCATAAAAAAGAATGAAGTAATGCCATTTGCAGCAACATGGATAGACCTAGAGATTATCATACGAAGTGAAGTAAGTCAGAAAGAGAACAAATATCATATGATATCATTTATATGTGGAACCTAAAATATGATGTAAATGAACTTATTTACAAAACAGAAACAGACTCACAGACATAGAAAACAAACTTATGGTTACTAAAGGGGAAAGGCGGCAGGGGAGGGATAAATTAGCAGTTTGGGATTAGCAGATACAAACCACTATATATAAAGTAGATAAAAAACAAGGTCCTACTGTATAGCACAGGGAACCATGTTCAATATCCGGTAATAAACCACAATGAAAAAGAATAACTGAATCACTTTGCTGTATATCAGAAACTAACACAACATTGAAATCAACTATACTTCAATAAAAATGTTTTTTAAAAACCACAGTGAGGTATCATCTCACACCTGTCAGAATGGCCATCATCAAAATGCCTACAAATAACAAATGCTGGAGAGGGTGTAGAGAAAAATGAACCCTCCCACACTGTTGGTGGGAATGTAAACTGGTGCAGCCACTATGGAAAACAATACAGAGGTTCCTTAAAAAAACTAAAATAGAGCTACCATATAATCCAGCAATCCCACTCCTGGGTATATTTCCAGAAAAGATGAAAACTCTAATTCAAAAAGATACACGCACCCCAATGTTCACAGCAACACTATTTACATTAGCCAAGACATGGAAACAACCCAAGTGCCCAACAACAAATGACTGTTTTAAGATGTGATATACTTATGTCCCATTTTTTATATATAATATATAAATGGGATATTATTCAGCCATATATATATAATGGGATATTATTCAGGCATAAAAAAGAATGAAATATTGCCATTTTCAGCAACGTGGATGGACGTAGAGATGATCATACTAAGTGAAGCAAGTCAGACAGAGAAAGACAAATATTGTATGATATCACTTATATGTGGAATCTAAAAAATAATACAAATGAATCTATATACAAAATAGAAACAGACTCACAGACATAGAAAACAAACTAAACTTATGGTTACCAAAGGAGAAGGGGAGGTGGGGGGATAAATTAGGAGTATGGGATAAACTACTATACATAAAATAGATAAACAGCAAGGATTTACTGTATAACACAGGGAATTACATTAAATACCTTGTAATCACCTATATTGGAAAATAATCTGTAAAAAAAATATATATAGCTGAATCACTTTTCTGTATACTTGAAACAAATACAATATTATAAATCAACTATTCTTCAATTAAAAAATTGCCTTTTGTCCAAGAGCTTCCAATCATTCTGATAAGAATTTCAGTTGTAGCTGAATCCCCTTAAATGTGTTTACAGTTGGCTAAATTCCAAAACTGCAAATAAAAGGCTTTTGTATTATGTTTGCCCTTTTAATAAAAAGCAAAAAATAATCAGACTATGTTCTCCCCTTTGTTACACCCAAGAATGCACCTATACTCCAACCTGTTTAATGGAATCTTTAAAAATGTTTTAAAAAATCCTCTCTTACTTTCATCCTCTCTCTAGGATGAGGAACCACAAAGCAGAAAGGAGTAATATTACCTACCTCCATGGTTGGGCCAGTTTCAGGAGCCAGAACCCTCAGCCCCAGAAAAGAGCCCTGCCCTTGGACTCAGGAGTCTGAGTTTCACCCCATTTCAGCTATATATACTAACTTCATGTTAGCTATATATACTAACTTCTCTGAACCTCTTGTTTTCTTTTCTTTAAAACCAGATTTAAAAATCTCCACTCACAAAATCATTATGATTCTCCATTCATTCAGTAGGATGCCTGAAGAGAGCAAAACGTCTCAAAACTCTAAGTCTAAAAAGGCTTCCTTATGCCTAAAACCTGCTGTTGAACAAGCCCATTTCTGGCTTGTAGAGGTATGGAGACACAAACCCTGAATATACTCTGCCTGCATAAACACTTTGCTATTTTGTTGTTTCTAACCCCAAACTTGCTGCTGTTATTTAAACCTATCATCCCATCAGCATCGCTGTTTGTCAACAGCATGATTTCTGTAACACCAGCTTGGATCCCCATGCCCAACATTTCCACATTCTGCTTTCCCACTGGTTGACACTTACATATGACAGGTCAAGGTCATTCGTGACTCTGACCCCCACGTGGTCACTGCCAGAGACAACACGGACCCTGAGGCAGCCACGTTTCAGACACAGTGTGCCTCATAACTGGAAAACAGCCCACCCTCATAACTGGAAAAACAGTGTGCTACCTGCATCCCACTATCTGAGGGTCATCCTTGTACAGAAAGGTCTACCATGGCCATGGCAAGGTTTGCCTCCAGTACCACCAATCATTGCTGTATTCAGTGTGGCCAGCACCATGTGGGAGCTACCTCGGTCTGACCCACTCAGGCCTATCTAGGTTATTCTTTGGGAGCTGATATGAATCCACGGCTTGTTTTGTGAATTCCTTTGTAATTGTGCTATGCTTAGACTCCTAGAAATGAGTCTATATTCCTAAGCCCACTGAGACATGGGGGAAAAGGGACTTCTGTGTATGCTGGGTGGTCAGAGGGCACCCAGAATGGGATTCCAAATGCCATCTGAAGACTGCCATGTATCTGAGGATCATCCCCATATACTAGAGTTGAATATATAGCCAAATATATGCTAAATATCCCTTGTACCCTCCTCAAGTATTTAAATGGCTGAGGCCAAGATTATACAGATGGGCTTATTCCAAGGATTTAAATCAGTGTAAGCTGTTTCATATACCCCAGGTGGGTTATTTAACCCAAAATTCAACAGTGGTAGATGTCTGAGTCTGAATAAATTATAGAATCATTATGCTGGGAATGGTCTGTTTTTAAAAGGCTCAATTCTGGTGTCACTTTAACTGAACCACAAATTCCCTGAATATTTTTGCATGCAGACATGTTAATTCAAACGTTCATAATACAACCAGTTTTTGCATTTTGCATAATGCACTTTCAGAACTCTGTGCAATTTTACAATTAATCCTGCATTTTGTATGAACGCACATGCAATACATACAGCCACAGATTTTTCTACAGAACAAATAAATCCTCCTTGGAGGGAAAAAAAAATAACTGCTGGAGAATGCATATGCTGGTATGCATAATCAATCAGCTTGTGGGGCTTTACACCAAGTCCATATGGATTTAGGGTCTTGGGATAATAACCAAACAGCACTAAATAAGCAATTGGACACTGAGGGCAAGACTGAAGACCTTTATTGATGAGTAATGAACCCAGAGCAGTGAAATGACAGAGAAAAAAACAGATGCTGCCAAGATGGGGGGAACGTTTTCTCCACCACCAGCCCCACCAAGTACACAGCCAGGGGAGGAAGGGCCTGAATTATAAATGCATGGCTTATTATTCAACATAGTTTTGGAAGTTTTAGCCACAGCAATCAGAGAAGAGAAAGAAATAAAAGGAATCCAAATCAGAAAAGAAGAAGTAAAGCTGTCCCTGTTTGCAGATGACATGTTATGATACACAGAGAATCCTAAAGATGCTAACAGAAAACTACTAGAGCTAATCAATGAATTTCGTCAAGTAGCAGGATACAAAATTAATGCACAGAAATCTCTTGCATTCTTATACACTAATGATGAAAGATCTGAAAGTGAAATTAAGAAAACACTCACATTTACCATTGCAACAAAAAGAATAAAATACCTAGGAATAAACCTACCTAAGGAGACAAAAGACCTGTATGCAGAAAATTATAAGACACTGATGAAAGAAATTAAAGATGATACAAGTAGATGGAGAGATATACCATGTTCTTGGATTGGAAGAATCAACATTGTGAAAATGACTCTACTACCCAAAGCAATCTACAGATTCAATGCAATCCCTATCAAACTACCGCTGGCATTTTTCACAGAACTAGGACAAAAAATTTCACAATTTGTATGGAAACACAAAAGACCCCAAACAGCCAAAGCAATCTTGAGAATGAAAAATGGAGCTGGAGGAATCAGGCTCCCTGACTTCAGACTATACTACAAAGCTACAGTAATCAAGACAGTATGGTACTGGCACAAAAACAGAAACAGAGATCAATGGAACAGGATAGAAAGCCCAGAGATAAACCCAAGCACATATGGTCACCTTATCTTTGATAAAGGAGGCAAGAATATACAGTGGAGAAAAGACAGCCTCTTCAATAAGTGGTGCTGGGAAAACTGGACAGCTACATGTAAAAGAATGAAATTAGAACACTCCTTAACACCATACACAAAAATAAACTCAAAAAGGATTAAAGACTTAAATGTAAGGCCAGACACTTTTAACCTCTTAGAGGAAAACATAGGCAGAACACTCCATGACATAAATCACAGCAAGATCCTTTTTGACCCACCTCCTAGAGGAATGGAAATAAAACTAAACAAATGGGACCTAATGAAACTTAAAAGCTTTTGCACAGCAAAGGAAACCATAAACAAGATGAAAAGACAACCCTCAGAATGGGAGAAAATATTTGCAAATGACAAAGGATTAGTCTCCAAAATTTACAAGCAGCTCATGCAGCTCAATATCAAAAAAACAAACAATCCAATCCAAAAATAGGCAGAAGACCTAAACAGACATTTCTCCAAAGAAGATATACAGATTGCCAACAAACACATGAAAAAATGCTCAACATCATTAATCATTAGAGAAATGCAAATCAAAACTACAATGAGATATCATCTCACACCAGTCAGAATGGGCTTCATCAGAAAATCTACAAACAACAAATGCTGGAGAGGGTGTGGAGAAAAGGGAACCCTCTTGCACTATTCGTGGGAATGTAAATGGATACAGCCACTATGGAGAACAGTATGGAGGTTCCTTAAAAAACTACAAATAGAACTACCATATGACCCAGCAATCCTACTACTGGGCATATACCCTGAGAAAACCATAATTCGGAAAGAGTCATGTATCACAATGTTCATTGCAGCTCTATTTACAATAGCCAGGACATGGAAGCAACCTGAGTGTCCATCGACAGATAAATGGATAATGAAGATGTGGCACATATATACAATGGAATATTACTCAGCCATAAAAAGAAACGAAACTGAGATATTTGTAGTGAGGGGGATGGACCTACAGTCTGTCATACAGAGTGAAGTAAGTCAGAAAGAGAAAAACAAATACCATATGCTAACACATATATATGCAATCTAAAAAAGTCATGAAGAACCTAGGGGCAAGACGGGAATAAAGACGCAGACCTACTAGAGAATGGACTTGAGGATACAGGGAGGGGGAAGGGTAAGCTGGGACAAAGTGAGAGAGTGGCATAGACATATATACACTACCAAACGTAAGATAGATAGCTAGTGGGAAGCAGCCGCATAGCACAGGGAGATGAGCTTTGTGACCATCTAGAGGGGTGGGATAGGGAGGGTTGGAGGGAGGGAGACGCAACGGGGAAGAGATATAGGGATATATGTATATGTATAACTGATTCACTTTGTTATAAAGCAGAAACTAACACACCATTGTAAGGCAATTATATTCCAATAAAGATGTTAAAAATAATAATAATACTAAAAATAAATAAATGCATGGCTTCAAGTCTCCTGAGCGAAACATACACTGACTATATGTTCATAGTAGTCCTCTGAGGATTAGCACAACGGCACTCAATTTGCTTGAATATTTTTATCTGTGGTTGCCCTGCAGAACGCCACCACCTTCTGCAAAAGTGCTTCAGGTGTTGAGAAATGATGATGCCACACATGTACCAAGAGGGTATAGAAAGTTGTATTACTCACATAATGAGGATTTCTGGGGAAGGCAGGCACCCAAGCCATCCTGAAAGGGAGTGGCAAATGGCTTTGGTTTCTGTCGTGGTTGGGGGCAGGGCCAGGGTGAGCAGTGGCTGGGTCTGCATGGTTTGAGTTTGCCACCAGCACCCAGGGAAGGAGAGAGTCCATTTTCTTGTTGGCTTGCCCAGAGATGGGACACAACGGGATGAAGGAGGGTGGGGTTTGGGTGCTGTCAGCAGTCGAACATCCAAAATGGAGCCAGAATATTTATTATCATCTTCCTATCTTCCAGCTGTCATTTAGGGATTTAAATGAAATCTATGCTGAAATTTACCTACTGTGTGACTCAACCTACTTAAACTCTCTCCTCATCAGTAAAAATTGCATAACATTTAACATAAATGATGTCACACATATCAGAGGAAACTGGCTCGGTGGCTGCATAAAACAGACACTCAATAATTGTTTCTGAATCTCAATCTGGAAATTTAAGGAAAAAAAAAAAAAAAACCTGTTTCCTTCCCATAGTTCTATCTCTACCCTTAGTTTGTATTCTTATAAAAACTGGAGAGAGGCCACCAGTTCTAGTAAAGACTCTTGAAACTATTTAGCAGAGATGTTGGGATGAGGTTAAGAAAAGGGGAGTAGAGAGGTAATAAGGCCAATGGTGGTGGGAGGAGCAGGGAAGGTGGTGGTCAGGGCACTGCAGAGGGTGACTCCCCCAAGATGTGTCACAGAACATGCCTGTCTGAGGCATCTCTGCTGGTCACACTGAAAGGTAGGTGTCCTGGCAAGTATACCCACCGCTGGTAGAGTGGGTAAGGACAGGAAATGGTGTTATAGGTTGAATTGTATTGCCCCCAAAGCACGTGTCCTTATGTGGAAATTCAGTTTTTGCAGATGTCATCAAGTATGAGGTCATAGTCAATTGGAGTGGGTCCTAAATCCGATATGTTTGATATCCTTATGAAAAGAAGAAAGAGAGACACGGAGACAGACAGTCAGAGAGCCTGCCATGTGATGACAGAGGCAGAGATGACACTGATGCAGCTGCAAGCCAGGGGACACCAAGGATTGCCGGCCACCACCAGAAACAGAGAGACGAGGAAGGATTCTTCCCAGGGTCCCAGAAGAGCACGGCCTAGCTGACACCCTGATTTCAGACTTCTAGCTTCCAGAACTGTGAGAGAATAAATTCTGTTGTTTAAGCCACCATGATTATGGTATTCTGTTATATCAGTTCTAGGGACCTAATATGATAGAGAAAAAAATCATCCACTCCTTCTTTGAAGATCTGAGTGTGTAATTTTATTCAAAATTGGAATAACTGGGGATGCTGACATTTTTTGTTTTAGAATGACCAAATTGCAGACCTTTATATATTGCCAATTACCCTTTAATTCCTCAAAAGTATTTTAAATATAAATGAGAACATATTTTTTATAAAATATCTAGGATTTTGGCTTAAAATAATTTTTATACTCCATGGTTAATAGTATAACAAATTCACAAACAGAAGATAAAAGATGCATTTCTGCAAGATCTGTGAGCAAAGACAAAATGTTAACAATGATTATTTCTGGGCTATGGGATTATGGGTAATTTTTCTTTTTTTGGTAACTTTTAAAATTTCCTCATTGTATAAAAAATGTTTTCAAAAGAAACACACTTTTACTTTCCAGAGACATTATTATTTTCATAAAAGTAAAAAATAGGATTCAGGGCTTCCCTGGTGGCGCAGTGGTTGAGAGTCCGCCTGATGATGCAGGGGACACGGGTTCGTGCCCCGGTCTGGGAAGATCCCACGTGCCGCGGAGCGGCTGGGCCTGTGAGCCATGGCCGCTGAGCCTGCGCGTCCGGAGCCTGTGCTCCGCAACGGGAGAGGCCACAGCAGTGAGAGGCCCGCGTACCGCAAAAAAAAAAAAAAAAAAAAAAAAGAATAAAATATGGAAGCCACAGAGGGGGAGAACGTATTTGCAATATATAAAACCAACAAAAGACTCTTAACCTGGAATATATAAAGAATGCTTACAAATCAAGGGAAAAAAAGGCAACTGACTCAATTTTTTTAAACGGCTAGAGACTTCTAAAGGCGTTTCACAAAAGAGAATATACAAGTGGTCAATAAACATATGCAAAGCTAATTACACTTTAGTCATCAGGGAAATGTAAGTAAATTCATGATGAAATCACACACACACACACACACAGAGCAGAAGATCAAGAAGATGGACAACTCCAACTTCTGGAGAGGATATAGAGTCATTGGAATCCTCGTGCACAATGTTTAGAGAATAAATTGGTGCGACAACATTAGAAAACTGGTGACTTCTACGGAAACTGATCATATGCATATTCTAAGACCCAGCAATTCCACTCCTGGACTCACACCCAATAGAAATGTGTACATGTGTCCAGTAAAAGACCTGTACAAGATTTTTCACAGTAACGCTATTTGTAATAACCTCAATCTAAAAACAACCTATAAAGTCCAGTGGAACAGATACATGAATTGTGGTATATTCATACAATGACATCTTATACATCAATGAAAGTGAAAAAAACTAAAGCTATATGTAATAATATTGATGAATCTCTCAAACATAATGTTAGAAGAAGCAAGGCACAAAAGAGAAATACAGTAAGATCTGCTAAAACATGATGTATGTGCTCTTAAAAATCACCACACTATGCAAAGTCATGCGGTTAAAACCACAGGGCCTAAGGGGGAAAAAAACAGAGTTGGGGGCATAACACTCAAAAACCTTGCCAGTGACACACAAAAGAAAAAAAAAAGATAGAAATCTGATCAAAGTGGTAGCATGGTTTTGCACATGTAAAATGATTAAGAAATGAGTAAATACTAAAACAAACAGTACTTTAGGTTTACAAAGATCCGAAGTTTGCTTATGGAAGTGGGTGTCAGAAGGGCTGCAGCCTGCAAGTTACTATATACAAAGTGATGGAAGGAGGGTTGACTGACATTGGATGGAGTGTTGTAACAGTAGACATGGCTGGGTGTGGCTCACAACATGCTAGCTGAACTGCGGAGGCTGGCAGACCTTTGAGGTGTGTGCGTGTGTGCGTGTTGTGTATTCCTGTGGGCTCGGTTCAGCTGGATGCAGTTTTCTGCATTCACCTAGAGTTTCTTGAGGACAACACCATGCAGAAGCAAACACTAAACTGCATTATGCTCCAATTGTTCCCTAAGGTATCAATCATGATGGAAATTTGCATTTCCAAAACAAGCATTACAGCAGAACTGATAGTACCTTATTATCCTATTTAAATAAGGTTCAAACAGAGGCAAAATTAATCAGTGACATTAGACATCAGGATGTTGTTTACCCTAGAATGGGTTGTGACTAGGAGGGATGGCAAGGAGAAACTTCTGGAGCGCTAGGTACTAGCTAAACAGGTACGTTCAGTTTATGAAAATTCATCCTGCTGTACACTTAAGATTCGTGGCCGTTGACTTACATATATTTTTTAATAAAAGTTCAAAAAAACTTTTAAAATTGAAAAAAATCTGCCCCTTTTCAGGAAGGCTTCCTGGGCTTTTAGGATAAGTACTGAGATTTTCCTGCCGCACTGTATGGACATCCAGTTCCTCGCAAAACACAGAGTACACTAATCACTGACACTCATGTCACATTTATACAGCTCTTTCCATGCAGTGTTCATAGTTCATCATTCATACCCCAAAGAATTACAAACGAGGATTCCTAAATTATCAACTCCAGACAGACAGTTTAGCAGAAACTGCAGCATTTTCTTAGCCAGGTGAAAATAGCATTGAAGAAGGAACTACATGACATGGATTCAAGTCTCAGCTGTGCCATTTTCTAGCTAATTGGGTTTGGCAAGTCACTTCACCTAAGTTCTAGTTTCCTCACCCACTAAATAAGTATAATAATTCTGTTCAATCTGTAAAGTAGGACTGTAATGCAAGTGAAAGTGCTTTGCAAAATGTAAAGAGATATACATGCATAAGGTGTTGATACAGTATTTTCTCTCTCGTGTTTAACTAAAATTTAGTTTAAGCCTCCTCTTTCCCGGTTGGTGTACATCAACAATGTTGTGTACATCAACAATGTTGTGGACATCAAAATCCCAAATAACAAGGATGGCTGGCATTAGCCTAAATTTTTTTATACAGCCTCGTGTGTAATTAGGGCTTTCACAAAGGCATTTTGATGGTGATGTCGTGAGGGATTTGGTGCTCTGATGCATTAATGTCTTCATCAGGAAAACATGTGTCCACTCAGCATTTGGAGGTATGTGCAGATCTAGAGACACTGTAAAGCTTCCTGCCCACCACGTTGGAGTCAATACTCAGTTATCTGTGTTCAGAGAAGAGTTTTTGCTACAGCTAACACTGCCCCCTTTCCACTCCCCCTGACCCTGGTTCATTCTCTTCCTAAGGCCCCTCCGTCCTGTCTCCTAAATTTTGAGTTTGTTTTTTCTATCAAGTAAATTGAAGAGGGCACAAAAATCTGTTATCTAAAAATATGCCTCTAAACGCAGATGCTGGACTTCCCTGGTGGTCCAGTGGTTAAGACTCCGTGTTTACACTGCCGGGGTTCGATCCCTGGTTGGGGAACTAAGATCCCACATGCCATGCCACGTGGCGTGGCCAAAACAAAGAAACTAACTAAATAAATAAATCTTATAAAAAATAAACGTAGATGCTGATTATTTGGATAAGTTCTTTTGGATTATCCATATCATTGTATATATGGATGCTGCCTAGAGGTGCTGGGCTGTTGGGTTCTTATCTCCTTCCGGAATCTCAAAGCTCATTATAAATTCTACCCACTAAACTCAGTGGGAGAGGTTCACACACAGAATAATCCTTGCTCCTTCTTAGCCATAAAGCAACTCTTCCATGCTTGAAGAGAAGGACACTAGAAGGGAAACTAGAAATTTCCCATATTGTTAACTAATGCTTGTATTAACAGACCGAATTATATGACCAAAGGTCTCAAGGGTGACAGAGAGAGCATTTCAATTAGAATCATTAAGAGTGTTCATTAAAATACAGAGTTGGGGTGCTATCCTAGACCTACCGAATCAGAATCTCTTAGAGAATCTCAGGGTTACGCATTTTAAATAAGCTTGTCAGGTGGTTCTGATGGGCAATAAAGTTATGAAACAACTGTCCTGGAGGTTGGGCAAGAGAACGGCTGACAACATACTGATTAGTGATGACACAAAGGGAAGCAATCTCCTTAAGGAAGCTGTGTTAGACCAGATCAACCTTGAAATCACTCAACACTGTGTTAATAATGAGAAATGCAGCAACCAGGCATCAAACCTGCACTGAGCCACAGACAGGAGGCAGGAGAGAATGTCATACATATTTAACACTGAGTTGTCACAGCAAACAAACAAAACCAGAAATTTTCCTACACACCATTCTGAGGACTCATCAGAAGTGAGATGTGACCAGAAGTGAGGTGTTCCTGCCATTTCAGCATGCCCCTGACTACGGATCAATCTCCTCACTCTCCCCGCTTCTATGCATCCATCTGTTTACCAGATGGATTGATAAAGAGCATTTCCTCTGGAGAGCTTGGAAAAGTCACCTTATGCTAGGCAGTTGCAAAGCATAAGGACACCAGAAATGTCAAACTAACATGATGAAAGTCAGGGACTAGAATGGTTCCTAGACTTTAGCAGATGACCAATAAATCTTTTTTTTTTTTTTTTTGGATTTATAGAGTGAGCAAGGAAGGAGAAAATGAGATAGGATGGGATAAGAGGCTGGAAGACAAGGGAAACAGATAAACGCATGGACTGATAAAGAGTGGATGGATGGATGGATAGATGATAGATGGGTGGATGGAAAGAGGGATGGACAGATGGCTGGAAGAAAATGTAAAAGAACCATGTCAGATCAATTATCTTTTATCCCTAAACTATTTTTAACAGATTTATTGAGATGTAATTAAAATACCATACAATTCACCCATGTAAAGTATATATAATTCAATGGCTTTTCATATACTCAGAGGAGTGCAACCATCACCACAATCAATTATAGAACATTTTGTCACCCCAGAAAAGGAACCCCGGCTCATTAGCCATCACCCTCCAAACCCCCATCCCTCCCAGCCCTAGGCAACCTAACATACTTTTTGTCTCCATAGATTTGCTTATTCTGGACATCTCATATAAATGGAATCATACAATATGTGGTCCCTAATGACTGGCTTCTTTCACTTACAGTAAAGTTTTCAAGATTCGTCTATGTCGTAGCATGAATCAGTACTTCATTCCTTTTAACTGCTGAATAATATTCCATTGTATGGATATACCACTTATTTATCTATTCTTCAACTGATAGACATATGGGCTGTTTTCACTTTTTTGTCTATTATCAATAATGTTGCTATGAACATTCATGTACGAAGTTTTTGTGTGGGTATATACCTAGGAGTAAAACTGCTGAGTCATATGGTAACTCTATGCTTAACTTTTTTTTTAAGTCCTGTTTATTTTATGTTACTTATTTATTTATTTTTTATTTTTTGGCCACACTGCACAGCACGTAGTTCCCCGGCCAGAGATCAAACCTGTGCCCCCAGCAGTGGAAGTGTGGAGTCTTAACCACTGAACAGCCAGGGAAGTCCCTATGTTTAACTCTTTGAAGAACTGCCAGACTATATTCCAAAGTGTCTGTTTTCTACTTTACAGTCCCACAGGCAGTGTATGAGGGTTCAAATATTTCTATATCCTCTCCAACACTTATTTTCCACTTTTTGTTTGTTTATTTGTTATTAGAGCCATCTTAGGAGTATCTCACTGTGGTTTTAATCTGCATTTTCCTGGTGGTTAATGATGTTGACTATCTTGTCATGTGTTTGTTGGGTATTTGTATATCTTCTTTGGATAAATGTCTATTCACCTTTGCCAATTTTAAATTGAGTTATGTGTTATTCTATTCTTGAGTTGTAATCATTCCTTATATAGATAAATTCTTTATCAGATGTATGGTCTGCAAATTTTTCTTGTACTCCGGTTGCATTTTCACTTTCTTGATGTCCTTTCAGTCACAAAAATTTTTACTTTTGATGATGTCCAATTGATCCATTTTTTCTTCTGTTGCTTGTGTTTTTGGTGTCATATATAAGAAACTATTGGCTAATCTAAGGTCCCAAGGATTTAGCTCTCTACTTTCTTCCAAGAGCTTTATAGTTTTAGTTCTTACACTTAGGTCTTTGATGCATTTTGAGTTAATTTTTGTATATGGTATGAGGTAAAGGTCTAACTTCATTCTTTTGTATGTGGATATCCACCAAACTATTTTTGATAGAAGAAAAAGAGACCATGTGAGTAGAATATAATAATATAATATAATAATATTACCAATATTATTTCAGGAGCAAAGGTAAGGAAACAGAGGAGAAATCTGTACTGGCCATTCTTTCTCCAGAACTCAGAAATTAATCTATGTGAGCTACAAAAACAGTGGATAAACCTCAAGTATTTTTGTCCCTGTCTCAGGTGCCAAAACCATTAAACTGTACAAATACGAAGACTTAAGCAATTCCCTAAAATCTTCTGTGGGAGAATTCTGAAGATTCCTTCTTCCATCCTTCCTGTCTTTGACACCCAGAAGCCCTTGTCATTCCTCACATAGCCTTCCTGACTGGCCTTCCTGTTCCTAGTACTGCTTTCCTCCAAATCAGCATCCACATTACCTCTACATGGATCTTTCAAAAATGAGATTTGTGCCACTCCCTCACAAAAGTCTTTCTGTGACCTACCCCTATTTCAGCCTATTAAGGATGAAGTCCACACTCCATGGCATGGCATGCGCGGCCTTCGTTATCTTGTCTTCAAGTTACCTTTTTGGTGTTCCCTGGTGCAACCAGCCTATTCCCTGACATCATACGTCACATCTTCTCCTGCTATGATCCTAGATGCTTGCAGTTTCCTGAATGTACAATTTTATGCCTCCATGCCTTTGTGCAAGCTGTGCCCATCCCCTAGGTCTGATACTTAAACATCCTCTAAGCCCAACTCTGAGGTCACCTCCTTCCATGGTGAATTTCTCACCCAGAAGATAAAGTTAACCATTCACCTCTCTGTCCCCAAAATACTATGTCCCGAAGCACTGTGGCATACTTTGCCGTATTTGATTATCACTGTCTCCCAAGCACCTAGCACAATGACCAGGAGAAATACAGGAAGGCCCTCTCCTTTAAGCGATTTTCTCTGTAAAAAAAGATCTTAGCCTCATCCAGACTCATCTGAGCACCGTACCTCTTTTTCCTGTATCAAATAGGCAGAGAGGCTTCCCACATTTCTTATTTTCTTACTGTGTACTTTTGCTTCGTTTAGTAAAATCCTCCCTCTGGTAGCAATTTTTTACAGCAAGGCAAAAAGTATGACCCAACCCTCCAGCTATCTTGTTGGGGCAGCCATGAAGTGAGAAAAGTAATCAAGAGGCAAGCTTGAAAAATAAGAAAAGTAAGTGATAGGTAACTGTGGACACAAATAGAATGATAAAACAGGAGCAGAAACAATTTTATTATAAATTACCTGTTCTCTTCTAGTTTTGTTAAAAAAACAATGACTTTCCGAGGAAAGGCATGGCTCCCATGACAGGTCTGTGTGACCACCATTTGTCTATCTGTCATTTGAAAGTCAGCCAAGTAACAGCACTCGTTATGTTATCTGACATCTTCGTGATTGACAGCCCTCAGAATGCAAATGGTCCCTTCCTGTCCCTTATTACAAATGTTGTCAAAAACCTTCTCACATAGGAAACTCAACCTGGAACCAAGACAAATGAGAGTGGACCCACTCTCATTTGGACCCACTCGCATTGTTACCCAATGTGCAAACAATTGGGGAAAGGGAAATCAGGTTTATCAAGCGAAATCCCATGTTGCCGTGTCATAAACTGGGTGGTCTGGCCTCCTCCAAACAGCCCAGAGACATCTTCCTGGGCAGAATGTTATATCCCCTGGCTCAACCCTCAGTTACCTGTTTTCTTCTCCCCCTAAAAGCCAGAGGTTATAGGCAACTCCCTTTGGTACATACTCCTGGCCCCTGGAAGTCTTCTAACAGCAAAGGAATACAATCACCATTTAAAACAAGATATATCAGATTTCCCCTTTTATTTTCCTGACAGCAGGTGAATCTTCTCAGTTTTTTCCCCCCAAGGTCACATGAAAATGTCACCAGAAAAATAAAGAAAAGTCTGGAGATGTGCTGCCCAGAGACCTAAATAGGGCTAAAATTAGCAGCTGCCTCCCTCTCTGGGCAAGAGCTGGCAGCAGCTGGAGTGTGACAATACCCAGAGGAGAACAGAGGGGAGCAGAGAGGCGCCGCGGGCATGCTGCCGCGGCCATGCTCTGTCCCCCAGCAGGGGACAGAGGCTTCGAGCCTCGGGCTGGCTGGATGCTGGGCAGCTGCCGAGTGGAGCATCAGCCCTGCCTGCTCCCCCGGAAGCCTGACGTAGGGTGACGTATACCTCCAGACCAGCTATTTCTATCTGCCGCTTCCTGTATAAACAATGTCATGGTCAGAGAAGGTCACACGAGCAAGAGACAAATGTTAAGGCAGGCGGTAGTTGGAAGTTTGGCTTTGTTTTAAAATCAGCTGATTTGGGATTTCCCTGGCGGTCCAGTGGTCAAGCCTCCGCGCTTCCAATGCAGGGGATGAGGGTTCGATCCCTGGTTGGGGAACTAAGATCCCACATGCCACATGGCGTGGACAAAATAAATAAAACCAGCTAGTTAGTGCATCCCTGGATGGTCACTGTGGGTCTCCACCTCTGCCCGCCCATCTTCACCAACCATCACCACTCTTTAACCTGACAGGGATCACCCATGAAAGACGAGATTTCTCCAGGAACTAGGAGGTCAGCTTTCCTTGCTTCTCACCTTCACTGGGCTCTCACCACTGGGCTTCTGGCTCAGAATACCCTACTCTGAGTGACTACATTTACCACGTGGCATTGTTGTGGCCGGCGTGTAACTGCTCCTACCCTCATTTCAGACCTTTGGGATGCCTGTCCTGAGGCCCATGCCCAGAGAGCAAAGTCTAAGGTGTGGATCTCAACACCTGAAGAGTGTATTTCTGACCGTCCAGCTCTGGACTCATGCTCTGCACTGCGTTTCTTATAGTGGGGAAGGAGTCACTCCCCGTCCAGCTCAGTACTGCATCCGACCCCTCCACCCACCTTCCCACACCACACAACCTGTACGAGCTTCCTAGAGCTCCTGAAACAAAGTACCACAAACGGAATGACTTAAAACAACAGAAATTTATGGTCTCACAGTTCTGGAGGCTAGAAGTCTGAAGTTAAACAGCTGGCAGAGCCATGGTCCCTCCGAGCCTCTAGGGGAGGTTCCTTCCTTGCCTCTTGCAGCTGCTGGTGGTCCCAGGCAGCTCAAGTCCAATCTCTCCCTCTGTCTTCACATGGTCACCTTTTCCTTGTGACTTTACATTATCCTCCTTCTGTGTACGCCTGTCTGTCCAAATTTCCCCTTTTGATAAGGACACGAGTCCTATGCATTAGGGCTCACCCTAATGGTCTCATCTTGACTTGAGTTCCTCTGTAAAGACCCTATAAGGTTACATGTTGAGATACTGGGATGGGGACTTCCACCTATCTTTTTGGCGACACAATTCAATCCATAGCACCTCCTTTGCCATGCCCTCCTCTCTGAGTAGGTTCCCCTTGTAAAGAAAACGCCACAACAGCAGGTAATATGACCGGGGGCAGCTGGCAGGCTACAAGAATCAATCGCAGGGTCAGTGCAGAGAAAAATGGTCCAGATGAGGCTCAAGTGCCTGTCGGCATGAAGCTCTAACCTCCCAAACAATCCTGTGTGGAACCAAACAGGTGCTCCCAAAACAGGATTCTTCTTTCTCTCTATCTTTATTTCAAGACAATGAAAGGTTTTTCTCCATAGTTTTCATTCTCATTTACTGAATATTCACAGAAATAGTTGACTGCCTCAATTATACTCCAGAGAGGTGACCACAGTGCCCGACAGAATTCCTGAGGCGAGGGAACGTTCCCCTGGATTCCAGCTCCTGATCTGTACTGCAGAGAAAAGAACCACAAGCAGCCCATGCTGCTGCCTTCTGCTGCATTTCCAGCACTGCACCACATAATATATCACGATCACAGGCCTTCGGCTCTTACAATAGCCATTCCTGAGATCGTTTTCGTTTCTTTGGTAATTCAGATGGCACACCCATACAAAACCATTTTCTCCTTCCACTGCTTTCTTGGTCTGAGCAAGGGTGATGAGACACAAGAGAGCAAGCTAATGCAATGCCCGAGTAAGCCTAAAAGAGGCAAAACCAACACCCTGAGGGCTGGTTCGTCGGGTGAGCCAGAGTCCTCCACCCACTGAACAAGATTAGGATAAAACTACAGCAGTCCCTCCTTGTCTGCGGGAGATATGTTCCAAGACCCTGGTGGATGCGTGAAACTGCAGATAGTACTGAACCCTACATATACTGGTTTTTTTCCTATACATACACACCTATGATAAAATTTAATTTGCCAAGTAGGCACAGTAAGGGATGAACAACAATAATTGATAATAGAATAGAACAATTATAACAATATACTGTAATAAAAGTTACGTGAACGTGGTCTCTCTCTCTCTCTCTCAAAATATCTTACCATACAAATCTAATGCGTTTCCCATCTTAACTAAGTACCTGTAATGCACCGTGGCCATAACTTTTGCAATTTGAGGTATAACAGCAAAACTAGCATGAACTTCTTTTTCCTTCTTCATAATTTCATGTATAGAAGATTCATTCTTACTGTAGATCTTAGCACCTCAGCATATGATTTTTTTTTTCTTTCCCTATTAAGTCAAGAACTTTCACCTTTTCACTTAAAGGACGCACTTCACGGTTTCTCCTTGGCATATCTATACTGCCGGCACCACTACTCCCGTGCTTTGGGGCCAGAATTAAGTAAAATGAGGGTTACTTGAACACAAGCACCGGGATACCGTGAACGGCTAACCTGATGACCAGGACGCGTACTAAGTGATTAACAGGCAGGACAAGCTGCACAAAGGGATGACCCATGTCCCAGGTGGGTTGGAGCAGGACAGCGCGAGATTTCACCGCACTACTCAGAATAGCATGCAATTTAAAACTTAAGAATTGTTTATTTCTGGAATTTCCCAGTTAATATTTTCAGACTGCAGTTGACAAAGGGTAATTGAAACTGAGGAAAGTGAAACATAGGATAAGTGGGTACTGCTATAGTTGTAGAGAGACACAGACCAGCTGGCGGCCAATCCAGCTAGTGGCCACGGGCTGGCCTATCAGCTCCAGAAACTCTAGGTCTGACCACTGTCACCTGGCCCCAACCGCCTACTGACAGCTACCAGAAACAGAACAACAAACCAGGCACCCTAGACTCTTGTCTCCAACAATGACACTCAGGCATGTTCTGTGATGAAAACTGTGGTCACCTGCACGGTTTAGTTCTCACAGAGCAGAGAGGTCAGTGTAGTATAATACAAAGCTATGGGATTTGGCGTCCAAGGGCTTCTAACTCAGCTGGTTCCTCTGCCTCCCAGCTGTGTAACGATAACCAAGTGTCCTGACCTCTGTGAGCCTCAGTGCTATTAGTAATACTGTGATGATGTCTGCCTAACTGTCTCACAGGGGGCTGTTGAGAAGATCAACCGAACTAGTGACCTGGAAATTACTTAACCAACAGTGAAGAGTTAAAATAGTAACAATGGATGCTACGAATTGGCATTAAATTATATTGAGTCAGAGGACTCAGGAAAATCTGAATGCCAGGTAGCCTAGAAATCTGTGCAAAGGAAAGGAATACTTGGGCTCTGGTCCCACACCCTATGCGGACTCCACGTGGCCAGGCTGGACCGCAGAGAAGCTCCTTTAAGTGAGATCAGCCTGAATGTCTCAATGTCCCAGATTTTAACAATACGGATCTCTCTCTCTCACACACACGTGCGCGCGCACACACACACACACACAGAGTGTTAGTGATTATTTCACAGAAAGATGCAGAGCTGGCCAAGGCCTTAGCCCCCAGGCTTGCTCCTGGCTTTCCCCAACCAAAACAAAGGGTCTGAGTTACCACACGGGAGGCAGAGAAACTCTCCGCAGGGAGAAGAGGGAGGGAATCTGGGAAGAAGAGGTCAAGGGAGAGACGGCAAACTGGGACCAAATTCATGGGATCGTCTAAACGACCACACTCTTGTGTCAAGTGAGGTAGACTGCAAAAAATGGTCAGTCACACTCCTTCACTCCTACTCGTATCAGCACCCTTTGCAATACGATTTCGTAGCTCTTCCTATCAGGAGGTGGAATCTATTTCCCCTCCCCTTGAATTTGGGCTAGTATATCACATGCTTTGGCCAAAAGGATGCAACAAGACTGATTATGTGCCAGTTCTGAGCCTGAAAAGCCTTGCATACTTTCTGCCCTCTCTCTTGAACCACTATGACTGCCATATGAACAAGCCTGGACAGGTCTGCTGAAGGATAAGAAATCAACATGGAGCAGACCTTACGCAGCCAATTTGTCCTAGACAAGGCCCTAGAAATGTGACAGCCCAGCTAAGATCAGCAAATCCAACCCAACAACAGCTGACCCACAGATGGATGCATGCAGCCGTCCTAGACCAGCCAGACCCCAGCTGACACAGAGACCCATGAGTTATATAAATGCTTATTCTTTTAAGCCATTAAGTTTTGGGGTGGTTTGTTATGTAGCAGTGGCTAACTGATACCTGCTAACCTCAACCACTGTCCAGTCCAAATTAACACTTCTTTTCCTTTGGGCTAGAATAAAGATGGTGAGGTGGGACTCAAAGGACAGAGTGACCTTCTCTCCCCAGTAAAGCAGTAGTCTTCAAACTGGGTTATGCATACCACTAGGTGTATTCAGTAGGACTTTCCAAAGTATAAACAACATGGAAAACTTTAGAAGAATGGATTTCCAGATCCTAAAAATTAACCTAAGGCTAAGTGTCTCCCTTCCCTTTCTCTTCTCATAAAATATCCTTCATCTCACTTTAAAAACAAAAAAAGCAAACTTCCTCCCCATCTTTCTTATCTCAGATTATTGCTCCAGGATGTAAAAACCTCAAGAGTATCAGTACAACACTTTGAGAAACTATTTGACAGTGGCTATGAAAGCTGAATATATGTACACCCAGTGACACAGCAATCCCTTCCCAGGTATAAACCCAACAAAAATGCATACAGAGCTTCCCCACAGGTCATATACATGACAGCCCATAGGAGCTCACAGCTATTATGTTCATCAACATTAGATGAACATTAGAATGGACAAACTGTGGCATGTTCACACAATGAAATACTTTATAGTATAAGCAGGTATAGTGATATAAGCAGGTATAGTGATATAAGCAAGTATAGTGATAAGCAGGAAAAATCTATAACAACACTCAAAAATATGAATGAATCTCTCAATACGATATTGAGCAAAATAAGCCAGACACAAAAGTATGTATCTGTGTGTGCGTGCGTGCATGTGCGTATGCGTGCGCATTAAATGAACAAGCTCCTCACAGAAAGCTATGCATTTAGATGTCAGAATAGGGCAGGTAGTAACTGGTAGGGGTCACGAGAAGGAGCCTCTAGGTGCTGGTTATACATGTGTGTTTGCCTAGAGAAAATTCTTATGATACGTGCACTTTGCTAGGCTATGTTATATTTCAATAAAAAGCTTTACAATAGAGGAACCACATAAAGGGACAATTAGATAATTCCTTTAATCAAATAACCACAAATTCCTACTCCATCTATTCAAGAGAAATTTTACTTTTTATGTTTAATAATTATGTATCAAACGGTATCATCTTTAAGACGAGTTATGCACTAATAAAAACTGTAATGATAACCCGACCCAGGAGAAAAATGATTACACTTCTAGCCTTACAGTGGTAGAAAAACAAGCCAAAAAAACCCAATGCCACAGAGAAGTATGATAGTTGATAAAGGACACAACTTTGAGACGAGACAAAATTCTGCGGGAGCAATGAAATGGAAGTTACTGTGAAATAAGATCATCTTGCTCATTTATATTTTTAAAGGATGATGGTGGATAGCAAATCACTAAGTTATTTATAATTTATATTATCTAGAGGCGTTGGTTTATCTTTTAAATGTCAATATTTATAATATGGCAAAAATTAGGTATCTCATAATTATTTAAATTTATAATACAAGAAATTAGATGCCTACTTTTTTTTTTATATGCCTACTTTAAAACACTTAACCGGGTACATAATTTCTCAAAGTTACTCTATTAGGAGGCACATAAGCCCAAAAAAAATTATACCAAAAAAATGATTCAGTATAAAAGAATCTCCCCAAATATCCTTCCCTTAAGGACCTGTAACAGTGGTGTATTCCACCTCCATTATCTCATTAATCTACATTAATCATATGCTTTTGGTTACAAGTTACAGAAACCTAACCAAACTGGATTGTCAATAAGTGAAGGATCTGAGATTTAACTCTACTTGCAAGCAACAAATTAGCCTGACACAGTTCCATGGATTCTGGCAGAAGACATGAGACTCTTAGGTCAGAGGCGAAGGACTTTCTCGCTCATAGCAATAAAAGTAGCCAGAGCATTTGCACCGTTTCCCTGAGCCCCAGATCCCACAATGCGATGCGAAGAGGGCCAAGGTGATGCCTGCACGTGCAGTGGTTATGATATAGGAGATAAGTCCCAGACATAGGAATCTAAATATTTTATAATGGGCAGTAAGCCTGCCTGACCTTTGTCCCAGAGAGAGAGATCACTTTTATTATACTGGACAGTAATCAAATACCCTCTACTTTGGAGAAAGACACTATCTCCATCTTCCAAAGATGTTTGCCATACAAATATTCTTGGAAAGAGAGCCTGGAACAAAAACAGTCAGTATATCTGCTCAAAAGACATGCAGAAACACAAGAGAGCGCTGGAGAATCATGTGAACTGAGTAAAGAACAGAGGCTCCTATTATTGAAAAGTACACGTATATGTTGGCTTCAAGATCTCCTGGAAATCAGGAGCTTGGGATTAACATACACATGCTACTATATATAAAACAAATAACCAACAAGGACCTACTGTATAGCACAGGGAACTCTGCTCAATATTCTGCAATAACCTATGTGGGAAAAAAATCTGAAAAAATATGTATAACTGAATCACTTTGCTGTATACCTGAAATTAACACAACATTGTAAATCAAATACACTCCAATAAAATTTTTTTTAAAAAGAACATGTTGGGGCTTCCCTGGTGGCGCAGTGGTTGAGAGTCCGCCTGCCGATGCAGGGCACATGGGTTCGTGCCCCGGTCCGGGAGGATCCCACATGCTGCGGAGCGGCTGGGCCCGTGAGCCATGGCCGCTGGGCCTGAGCGTCCGGAGCCTGTGCTCTGCAACGGGAGAGGCCACAGCGGTGAGAGGCCCGCGTATCACAAAGAAAGAAAAAAAAAGGTAAAAAAGGATATGTTGCAGTGGGTTGTCTCAAAATACTACCTCCAAAATACAGTTTCCAACATGCAGTTCTTCTTTCCTCAGAGTCGGCTTCCCTCTCTACTTGGCTCTCCACTGGTAACAGCAAGAGGGCTGCCAGCAGCTCCAGCCCAATATTCTGACACCTCTGCAACAAAAGAGAGCTTCTCCTCCCTGACAGTTCCAACAAAAACTCTGGAATTGCACCACATGGGGAGACAGACCATACCGACGGGCCAGTCCCGCTCACATGTTGACCCCTAGATCTCAGTATGACATAGACCGAGAGTGGGGTAACAGATTTGTTACCAAAGAATGTGGAGCAAGTGTTGAACAAGCAAAACTGCAGCTTTTCCCTACACTGCTCTCTAAACACCCTCAAGACAACAAATCTCACATGTGTACTTCTGTGAAATTAAGCACCATTTCTTTTCACAGATTCTTATTTTAATAAGACTAGCAGTGTGTCCAAATTGCTATTTTACAATCAAATTTCTTAAGACAGAAGCTATTGCAGTGGTGCAGCGGTGCCACATCCAGTGGCGGATGTTCTGTGTAATAGCAAATGTTACTCAATCGTGCCGTGGTGGACTAAATGATGGCTCCTCCAAGGATGGTCGTGTCCTAATCCCTGGAACTCATGCAAATTAGCTTACCTGGCTTTGCAGGGACTTTGCAGGTGTGATCAAGTTAAAGATCTTGAAATGGGAAGATTATCCTGGATTATTGTGAGCTCAATAATCATAAGGGTCCTTATAGGAGAGACACAGGAGGAGTTAGAAAGTGGGCAATGCGATGATGGGAGCAGAAAAGCAGGACAGAGAGAAGGAGACTTTACGATAGCCAGGACATGGAGACAACCTAAATGTTCATCGACAGATGAATGGATAAAGAAGATGTGGTACATATATACAGTGTAATATTATTCAGCCATAAAAAGTAACGAAATTGGGTCATTTGTAGAGATGTGGATGGACCTAGAGACTGTCACACAGAGTGAAGTAAGTCAGAAACAGAAAAACAAATATTGTATATTAACGCATATCTGTGGAATCTAGATAAATGGTACAGATGAATCTATTTCCAGGGCAGGAATAGAGACGCAGACGTAGAGAATGAACATGTGGACACCGGGGTGGGAAGGGGAGGGTGGGACGAATTGGGAGATTATATGTCAATACATATATACACTACCATGTGTAAAACAGCTAGTGGGAACGTGCTATACAGCACAGGGAGCTCAGCTTGGTGCTTTGTAATGACCTAGATGGGTGGGATGGGGCGGGGGGAGGGGATATATGTATACGTATGGCTGATTCACTCCTCTGTACAGCAGAAACTAACACAACATTGTAAAGCAATTATACTCAAATTAAAAAATAAAATCGAAAAAGGAAGATGCTACACTGCTGGCTTTGAAGAGGAAGAAGGTAAGCCATGAGCCAAGGGATGTAGCCGGCCTCCAGAAGCTGGTAAAGGCAAAGAAACAAACCCTCCCCTAGAGTTTCCAGAAGGAACCAGTCTTGCCAACATCTTGAGTTTAGCCCAGCGAGACTGATTTCAGACTTCTGGCCTCCAGAACAGTAAGAGGTAAAATTGTGCTCTTTGAAGTCATTAAGTGCATACTAATTTGTTACAGTGGCCACAGGAAAACTAATGCGAGTGGCAGCACACAGCAAGTGGTCACTGTTCGGTGCGCTGGTAAACAGAAACAAACTCAAGGATGGGGTCTACTGCACGAAAGAATCTGCTCCCAGAGCTAAGACACCTGAGAACGATGACTCTTGCTAGATGTGCCCTTCTGTTACAAAAATGTTACTGAATTCCAAATTAAATATTCTTAACTTTTAACACTTAAAAAAAAAATGTTCAGTAATGACCTGAGGAGAAGGTTTGGTGAAAAGGGCCTCCAGCGTGTGTGATAACCGTTTCAGACTGCCAGGGCACTTCCCGTTCACCGTCAGCTGGTATTCACTGGCACGGCTGGTGCTGAGCTACTTCTGCACCCACTGGTAATATAATAACAACAGTGATACAGTCAAATAAATTAATAATATAAATTCCAGGATGTGTGTTCATTTCAGAAATCCCACGTGACTTCTTGGTTTGAGCCTTAGAGTACAGACTTGGGAATGCGGCTACAGATAGCCTGTTACATATTGAACACGTATCAGGTTTAATTAGAGGATAAAGGGAACTTACTTAAATTTTTTAAATTATTTTGGTTTGATTTTAACTTGTAACATGCTTTTTTTTCCTATTGAGAAATAACTGACATATAATTATGGAGCTATAATTGACATGTAATATTGTATTCAAGGTGTACAATATAATGATTTGATTGTAATATGCTTTTGAATATCACACTGCATATATATGATTGAGGGCCAGTGAGAGGTAGAGACTTCGAGTCAGTAAAAATCAAAATTGTTTTCTTTTTATTCGATGAACTGTGCGTAACCATACTATCCTTTACTTGATATTCTATTTAAAGACACTTTAAAATGTTCCCAAATTCCATAAAACTCTTTTCAAATGAATTCGCAAAAACTCCTGGTTAACAGCAAAAAGTTTCACACAACCTCACAGAAAGCAGGACTTAAATGCACGATGATTCAAACTCCTTTCTAGATATTTTAGAAATTCTCTCAGCTTTAACATAACCCCAGGCACACTTCTGGAGAAGAACTCCCACTCTATTTCTCACGTCCTATGCCTAGTGACTTGTGCTGAAATACTTTTAGGAAAACTGATGCCCACGACATCTGGGTGACCACGTGGCGCAGACTAAAGAGGAAACCAAGGCATCTGAAAGTCTTGAAATTCAGATTCCAAGAATGGTCTGTAACGGACCAACGTGCAACCATGGATAACTCGCTTCACCTATATCTACGTATCAACTTCACTGCCAATACGATGGGTGGGAAGCACCTGCTCCTCCAATGCTTCTAGAACTTGCAGAGGATCCAGTGGGGCAGAAGCAGAATCAATCAGAGCAATGAAAACTCCATTGCAAGGTAAGGGCTAGTGAAGAGGGTGAAATAAGTAATCACAAAGAAGGTGCCTGAGACACTGACATCTGCCTTCTGTCTCCCCTCATCAAAGATGAAATTTTAGTCCCAAGAATATAACGAGATGTGAGGGGAATGAGTTTCTATTTAACCACAGCCTTTAGGAATTTCCAGGGCAACACCCCAATTCGGCTTTAAATAAAATGCCTGTCCGGAGCCATCTGAGTCAGAACATGACTGAACTGCCTGGACAAGCTAGTAATCAGAGAGAAAATATACTGTCTCCTTTCTCAGCTAGAGATAGCAAGCAAATATGGGGAGTGTAAAGGTTCTGACCTACATAAGAAAATTGCTAGCTCCTCTCTCATTGCAGTCTGGTGGGAAAACAACCCAATTCTCCTCGCCTTGTCACAGGGTCAGGAGCTAAGTGTTGAGATGGAGTTTGCCAACCTAGATCAGGCAACAAGAAGAAGGGAAAACAAACACGTGTGTGTGTGTGTGTGTGTTTGTGTAAGAGAGAAGAGGAGTCAGGCAGGAGAAAGGTTGACGGATACGTCTCTACCACCTCCAAGAGATGCAGGATCTGGGGCTCTACCACTTAGGAAATGATTAGGTTCCTTTTTGACAAAATCCATGCCTTCTGTTGACTAGATGGACTTTTCAGAAGGAACACGACCCTGCACCCAAACAACACTGTAAAGCTCTCAGCCCCCTCAAGGCCAGATATATTCCCAGTGCACACCCATCCCCACTGACTGCCTTTTCTCCCCACTGTCCCAGGACGACAGAGCACTGCAAGGATGCTTAAGACACAGATTCGGAGATTTGGAGTTATAATGCATTGATAGTTTTGAGTTACAGAGCAGTCATCAACTGCTTGTTCAAGAAATTAACTTACACTTCAATGTCGAGATTTTAAGGCAGACATGAGAAAGCTCCTTCCAACAACAAATCCTTTACAGAGCCACAGAGTTATGTAAGAAGCAACCTGTGTTTGCCTCTGCAAAGCATGACACAGCAGGGTCCCTCTTAGAGCAGGCTTAGGGACCAAATCCCCAGCCACAGCCTTCTCAGATCCCTAGACCCAGCTAAGTTCCTTTAAATACATATATAATAGGCTTTAAACAGTCACTCCTCAAGATGCTTGACGTAAATTTCAATAGTAAAAGTTGGGGGATTATTTTTTTAAAGGCAAAGATCTAGATTCTTTATTCTCCACTGAATTAACTGAACATTACTTTTCCAGTCTCTGCAGCAGAGATAACACTGTGTGACATGCACCAGACCCCCAGAAAGCCACTCAGCATTTCCATCCTGCGGCTGGCATCGTCCACTTTTCTGGACAGCTGGACAGAGTGCACAGCAGAAAGGGAAGGATCTGGTTTTACAGCCTCACATCACCAACCCCGTTGAGACCAGGATAGAGATATTTACATAAGGTAAATATTTAGATATTTACTAAAACAAGCTTTGTAGCTTAAAGCAAACAAATCCATGTCTAAAGCAGTAAACTGGAGTCAGGGAGACAAGGCAACTCCTCCAGGCTAATCGTGAGATACTTCTAGAGACACCAGTGATACCGGGGAAAAGGCTCCCTAAGGATTAATGAGGCTGTCCTTTAGGGCGTGTGTGTATCCACATCCCATTCACTGTGGGGCACTGGTAATCTCCTCCATAATCCCTGTCCTCCTTGGACACCTTGGAAGTCTGTGGTGCTACCAGCTCCTCTGTCACTGCAAGTCCCATCCCATCAAGGCACAAAGGGACAAGGGTGGTTACCCTTGGGGGAAGATTTACCTTCCCATGAAAGCTGGAAATCTAGAGACTGAGCTTAACCGCTCCCTGTTCCCCACAGTCAGACCTCCTGGCTCACTCCTTCGCGTTTTCCTCCGTGTGTAGAGATGGGTCTTGGAAAAACAGCTCCTGATCACGTGGCCAAAGGAAGAGGCCAGAGACAAGCAGGATGTCTAAGTCCTGGCTCATCCATCAGCAGCTATAGGTACAGCACAACAATCCCTTATCTGAAACCTTTGGAGCCAGACGATTTTCAGAATTCAGATTTTTTTTTTATTTTAGAAAGCTAATATGACACCCATAGCAGCGGCTGAGGAAGCAGCCTATAAACTCATTAATACTTTTTTTGTACCAAAACATGAATATTCATACTAATCTTCTATCAGGTCAACCAAATTAGTTATGAAAAGAAATCCAGAGTTCTCAAGGATGGTGGATTTGCCACCATCTGGTTCACTTTCCTCCAAAAGATATCTAAATTCAATCACTCAGGGATAAAAGACCCGCAGCGGGGAACAAACGAGGTAACCACCAAAACCCCAGGAAACCTTCCCTGACTGAGGGCACCCATGGGACAGACCAGCTGAGATGGGACCAGGCTGATGTGAAGAATCTCTGACACAGAAAATGCCTTCTAAGCTGAGCTTCCCTGGCCTCAGAACCCAGAGAGAAACGCTTCCAGAGCCCTCCATATTCAGAGAATCATTCGCTTGGGACCCCAGCACCTGGCTCCAAGGAGGACACAGGTATATCCAGTCGTAGATCATAATAGGACCCACACAGCAGAAGCAGACCAGATATTTCAGACCCCCGCTCCCCGCTCCCCCGTGTGCCTGATGTTAGCTCCACCGGGTGCAGGGCAAATCATGCTTTGATCTTCGTGTCTTAGAGAAGCAGAAAGAACATCTTATAGCTGCTATCTTTCCTCTGCCCCTTTAAATGCCAGCACCGCCAGGTTTTACCTCCCAGCTGTCTCTTCTCGCTCCGTGCATGCTGCTTTGCGAACTGTATCCACTCCCGTGGCCTCACCCACCGCCCATGCCCTGTCTTGCAATCATTCCGTCCCATTCTCCTCCCCAATGCCAGGTCACATTTTTAACTGCCTCCTGGGCGCCTCCAGCCGGTTGCCTCATGGTGCCCTGTCCTGCTGCGCCACAGCCTACGGTACCTGTGTGCTTCCCCACATCTCCCTGAACTGCATTTAGGGTGGTCACATGACTGGTGCTGGCCAACGGAATGTGGGCAGAAACGCCGAGTGTTGCTTCTGGTGGGGGTGTTTAGTACCTGGTGACACTGTCTCCGTGTTCTCTTCTCCATAATACTGGGACAACAAGGTGAAGAATCAAAACAGAAACAGTCTAGGTCCTGGAGTCACTGCTTAGAAAAAACCACTGGACCTTCACTGAACTGTGAGAGGAATACACTTCTATGGGGAAAAACTGCTGAGAGTTTGGGATGGTCTGACGTAGCCGCTAGTGTTCCATACTCTCTGTGAAGTTCAACTTCCACGGGAAGGCCAGCCCTCTGTGCTGTGATGTCCAGCAATCCCGTATGCCTTTGGCACAGCAATTACCTGACTCTGTTGACACGTCTGCATGTCTGGCTCCCACGTTTGTGCTTCTTTCTCCACCCTTGTCGTCTCAGTGCCTCACAAGTAGCAAACACCCGCTGTGTTTATTTACTGAAGCAAAGATTAGAGTCGTCTTGCTCATGTGACCAGCAAAGCCCAAGTCAGCATTTTCCAGTCATCGTGTTCTTTGCACTGTGCTAGGCATGGTGGGAGGAGGCAAGAAAGGTCGACATTGTGTTGCCCACTTCAAGGAGGATTCTTTTATCTTTAGGTCCTCTGCACCCCATTACTTCCCATCTTTTTTTTTTTTTTTTTGGCTGTGTTGGGTCTTCGTTGCCGCATGTGGGCTTTCTCTAGTTGTGTCGACAGCTTTCTCATTGCAGTGGCTTCTCTTGTTGCGAAGCACGGGCTCTAGGCGCACAGGCTTCAGTAGTTGTGGTGCGTGGGCTCAGTAGCTGTGGCTCACAGGCCCTAGAGCACAGGCTCAGTAGTTGTGGCACCCGGGCTTAGTTGCTCCGCGGCATGTGGGATCTTCCTGGACCAGGTCTCGAACCCAGGTGTCCTGCATTGGCAGGCAGATTCTTAACCACTGCGCCACCAGGACAGTCCACCTCCCATCTTTATCAAAGGGCAGCTTCCACTTAAAAAAGTACCTGGTCCTTTCAGGAACTTATCAGCTAAAACATTTCTCAGAAAGCAAGATCAAAGGGGTATTGTAGTGACAAGAGGAAAGCAGAACAGGGCTCTCTCGTGGTCCCTTTGAGCCTGGCTCACCTAAGCCTGTCACAGTTTAGATTCATGACCTGGCACCCTGGGATCATGCAGCTGTGTTGGGGTTATTTCTGTTGTGAAAAGAGCTGCAGCCAAAGCATCACTGGCTTGTCGGGGACCCAGATGTAGAGGCAACAGCCTAGCCATGACCATTACCACTTGGCAAAACTTCCGAAACCAAAAACACAAAACCACGTCACTGGTCAGGGAAACGGAACAGGGGACCTTGGCTCTGAACACACAGCGAACTGGCTGAATAATGTGCTCTGTGAGCAGTTCCCATTCTCCCAATGCTCTTAGGACGTGATGTAACTCTCAGTTCTAGCCCAAAGGAAATGATGACCATAAATAAATAATGACCAATTATTAATGCAATGCAATTACTAATGCAATTTTACCCGCTGCGGGGGTGACTCTGCTGTGGACATGGAGACATACATGACATTAAACACGTGTACATTAAACATCAGGTTGGTTGCTGATGCTGGCAAGCCAGTGTTCAGAAAAAAAGCATCCACAACAAAGAGGTGTGGCAAACCGGGCACCGTGCCCATAGCAGCAGCACAATGGGGCTTGTAGGACATTCTCCTGGTAGGACGTTCAGGGTAGTAAGTGGAACAAGGTTAAGACTCTACAGTATAGTGAAGGCTGATCTAAAGATAGCAGGGAAGATTAGGAAAAATCCAATAATTGGAGAGGTAACTTAGTAGAAGGGAATGATAGAGTTTGGGAGATTTGGGATGGTACATTTTGATGATGAGTATCACACACGGCAGATAAAATGTACATCAAAATAGGGAACAGTTAAAACCACAGCTAAACACAGGACTTTGCTCCTGGCTGGTATTTTTATAGGTCACACACCACGCATAGAGCAAGGAATGCCTCCCCGCCGTCACATACGTGATACCAGCTGCACAAATGCGGAAAACAAGAAATTGTCTGAAAACAGCAACTTACCTTGTATGAAGATCCTATTCCAGTAGATTTTCCCGACTTGATTGCCCCCAAGAAACACCAGGTTGGACAGGATCAGCATGGAGGTGGAACAAGATGCCAGGGCAGCATGGAGTCGACGGCGAGCTTGTGGGGAGAGGAACTGGGCCTATAGGGAAAAGGGAGAAGGCATCTCATCACAAGGGTGGAAAAAATCGGGCTGAGACATCACACAGCCTTTCTCGTTACCGGCTCAGGATACCTCCCTGCAGAGCCTGAGGCAGGTTGATATTTAAACAGCTCTCAAAACTTCTGTTCCTGCAAGATGCTCATTCTGGTCTACGGAATGAAGTGACACACTCCCAAGTTGCTATTTCCTATTGCCAAAATGGGCTTCCCTCTGACATGTGTAACACAAGCATGGAACCTAGTTAGGATCTAGCTGAGATGTCTCCACACGCTTTCTGCACGTACATCTACAGGTACAAGAACGGTTTAGACTCCTCTCCATGATAACAAGCACAACTCTATGTGATGAGGTCAAGCTCAGGGCGATCTTCTGGGCCAGTTAACTTGACTCAGGGAAGCACCCCCATAAATCTGACCCACTATTAGAAGGAATCCCATTAAAAGGGTTCAGGAGAATCAGTACAAGCCAACCCCCTTCCTGGAATCAGAGCTCAGGGTACATGCCCCACCGAGAGTGAACTTGTAGCAGCAACAGAGAATGTCAGCTTATCACAGCGCCTGAAACATGCAGGAACTGGAGAGGTGTTTTCCAGTAATGATGATAAAAATTTCTGCTCGTCCGTCCAAGTTCTTCACTGCACTTTTCCTCCCCTTTTAATATTTTCTCAGGGATTTCATAAATTAAACAAAGTGTTTATTTCTCAGCATTGATCATTCTGGTGCCCTACTGAGTGAGATCAGTACGTGCACAGGGATTGTCCTTCGGGACTGCAGATTCAGAATGAGAACCAGGTACGGCTCAACCCAAGCTTTCTGACAAATACCTCAGCCTAATCCAAAGACACAGAAAAGAGGGATTTCCCTGGTGGTCCAGTGGTTAAGAATCCACCTTCCAATGCCAGAGGACATGGGTTCGATTCCTGGTCGGGGAACTAAGATCTCACATGCTGCGGGGAAACTAAGCCCGTGCGCTGCAACTAGAGAGCCCGCGGGCTGCAACGAAAAGATCCCGCGTGCCGCGAAAAGACCCGACGCAGCCAAATAAATGAAGATTTTAAAAAAAAAAAAAAACAAAAAAGACATAGAAAAGAGAGAGAGCAGAGGTTCTAGAGATCATTCCTGAATATCTTCCTAAAGCCTGCACATCTCTGGGGTCACTTGCATCTTGATTTCAGCTGTGCTCCTGTTACAAACAGAATTCTGAATTAACAAGCAAAAAGGACTAAGCTAGAGGGTGAGTCTCAAATAGGAGATTTACTTATTCCTGGTGACCCTACTATGGATCATCTGTGGCTACTCTGTAAGCCTTGGTAGTGTCCTCTGAAAGCCTAGAGAAATGAATTCCTGATCCCCTCCCCGTTTCTCCCCTGCCAGTCCCAGGTCTGGTCTGTAGGCTCAGATATACCTGCTACCCTATAGCTTCCCATCCATGGCTCTCTCCTCCAGCATCATTCTGGAGCACGGGTTTTACTGCCACCAACTGTGAGAGTGTGGCTTTCTCATGGATAAGCTGTGTAGCAGGCAGTGACTAAGTTGTCTGCCTGCACATGGTTGTTCTGGAAAGCTCTCACGTGATGCTGACATGCCCCTGGTTAGAGGCCACCAGACAAGATGACCTCTAGTCTCTCCCCGTCCTCTGAGAGGCCACAAGCATGCACAGGGGATGCTGCCAAACAAGACCAGAGAAGAGATAACGACACAGCATAAAAACTGGTAATGAAAGAGAAATAGGGATGAAGCAGGATTGTAATTCAGCACTCTTCACCTCTGAGAATAAGGAGACATTAATCTGGCCGTTTCTGCATTTTCGAGCAGAAGAAGATACTTTCTCAGTGTTACTGACTCAGTTAGCAGTGACTCAGGAGGTGGGGTGAGAGGAAGCAGGGAGATGGGGGAAAAATCCACAATAAGTCAAGAAAATATGAACTGTTGTAACTGACATAAATGTGCCCAAGTAATTCTCTCCAGGTACAGGGGTCACTGATAACACATTTGATTTCTAAGGAACGTGAGGAACTTCTGTTCAAACCCTATCAGTCTTCCCTAACCTTATATCCTGTTAGGGGAGTTCAAAGACCCCACTGATCTTTCCCTTTTTAATGTCGATTACAAAGAGCGCACATTGCTTGGTTAAAGCTCAAAGTGGTTCTCCTTTTGTGGGAAATGATTACAATTATTAAATAATCAACACAGAGATAACCAGAGAGGAAAACACTGTTTGCGTTAGGTTGCTAAGCGGGGCTGTGGTGCCGGGTTACCTGGTACAGGGCGAGGGCCGGGCTACAGGGGGAGGCAAAGCTGGGGGGCAAGAGGCAGAGCAAGGGGACAGATACAGCAGACAGTGAGGGCTGGAGGCACGGGGATCCTCTCTCCAGCACCTGAGACCCTGGTTCCTACTGCTCTTCCTTTGATTCTCTGATTACCCCAGTATCTCTCTCAGCTACATGATTCAATAAATTCCTATTTCTGCTCAGGAAAAACAGAAGTCAGCATAAGAGCAAATACAAAGGAGCCTCTTATCTCAGAGACAGGAGGGAAGATCTAAGATTTGAAATGACCGACTACAAGTCAATCTTTAGAAATAGTTAATTTATTTTTTAAAAATTAACAAGAATGGTAAAGGCACAGGCTGTTGGAATCAATAGGCTAGAAAGACTTAAGGAGAAATCAAGATGCTCATGGGCAGTTCTTGATTATCTGACCCCCACCCCGGGGTGAGTGGGTGGAAGACAAAATAGATGATGATAAAGAAAAT
Source organism: Phocoena phocoena (assembly GCF_963924675.1). NCBI lineage: Eukaryota > Metazoa > Chordata > Mammalia > Artiodactyla > Phocoenidae > Phocoena > Phocoena phocoena. The sequence goes on from NC_089219.1 coordinate 147,148,601, forward strand.
CCCCAAACCCAATTTTAACTAAGAGCCCCATCCTCTGAACTGGCAAAATTAGCCTTGCCAACACGCAGCAAACTTGACAGAACACTGTGTCTCTTCATTGTGAACCAGTGGGAAGGCAGAATGATGAGCCAGAAAAAGGAAAAAGAGGACCTGTCTGGATAATCCACAGGAGGGTAATAATTAATAGCAAAGGGGATGGAAGCCTTGGCTGCAACTCGTCTTTCCTCTTTGGGTTCCCTCGTCTCATTGTAGAAGGTGACAGATTTGACATCAGGGATTTCTTTCTATCTTCGGAACCATCTGGCCTTAGTCACTGGTTTACAGGAACTCCAGAGGTAAGCACCACATTCAGGGTTCCCAGGAGAAAAAAAATGCCATCTGGGCAAGGCTGGAAGAGTATATTCCCTTGGCCCAGCCAGCTCCGTCAATAAATATGACACTCTGGGCCCCTAGGGCCACAGGGCCAAAATTCCCACTTTAAACACTTCCTATCTTTTGCACTGTCTCTTCTGAAGTCCTATCGCAATTACTGTCATCACTCCTGTGGTCCTTCACATCTAGGATGCAGGCTGTTCACGTGCAGGGTCAAGCCTCACATGTTAGTCACCCATCCTCATGGCTCAGGTGCTTGAAAGGTTGAGGAATTGTAAACCAAACAGGGAGGAAAAAAAAAAAATAATTGCGCAATGAAGGTCCGTCAGGTATGAAAAGAACTGCCAACTTGATCAGATAAGGCACTGATTAGTAAACAGATTATCATTTTCATTACCATGACTACATGAGGATAAAAAAGAGCCCTGGTCTCGTCAAGGTCTCTTCCCAGAGGACAGATGAGTCTGTGGCCATCCAGTATTCTGGCAGCAAAAAACCCCAGGGGATGTTTGGAAATTTGCTGGACATTTTTGGTTGTCCCAAGGACAACACAATTGGCAGGAGGTAACTGTGGCATTTGATGGGCCCGGGATTATAAACATACTGCAATGTGTGGGATAGAACCGTCCTGCCCAAAATGTCAACAGCGCCCTCTTGAGAAAGGGTCAAAGGTTTTCTTCTACTTTCATTATAGAGCTAACTTCTCTCTCGGCCCATGGGGCGCAGAACCTTCCTTCCTCTCTCACTAGGAGCAATGGCAAAAACATGCCTCTTTCCCCCTGGGGCCCAGAAAAATGCACCCCAGGGCAGGGAAAGCGTTCTTTTATAGTGTCCCAGTGCTAGGCTCCCTCGCTCCCCCCAACCCCCGCCACTACCACCTGGTATCACATTTGAGAGAGGGGGAGCCTCTTGTGTCCCCAGCTATGTTCAGGCAAGACGTAGCAACCTCCTCACCCTCACAGCCCTGAGACCTGGAGAAGAAAGGAAGAATGGGAGGCCAAGCACGTTGGAAAGCACCACTTTGTTCCCCTACAGGGATGACCAGTGCTCTCGCACTGACTTTTAACTCATGTGACAGGTTGGGGCAGTTTCTCTCCATGTTAGTGTCACTATAACCCACTCTTCAGGCCCAAGAGCAGGCACCCTCTAATTCCTCGGGGTGAGCTCGCTGTCTCTGAAAGAAGAAACAAGGGCTGGTGTGTGGAAATGCTACAACTAACAGTTTAGCGACGGCTCTAAACTTCCCTCTAAGACACTAACTCCAAAGGTGAGGCATGTAACCCAAACAAAGGAAACCTGGGGCTGAACTAAACGTCTGTCAGAAGTTTGCAGTTCCTGCTGCGAGGTGTCTGCAAGTGTGTTTATTCATATCTCCATGGCAACCCCTCTATCTTTTCCAGTCAACATCCTGTCCTTGGAAATCACAGGACTGGCCAGACAAACAAGCCAGGGCCTGGGGTGGGGGGTGCGGTCCACGGAATCTGGGTCAGAAGTGATGCTCAGAGTGGCCATGGGGGTGAGAAGCAGGTGGTGTGGTGGGGCTGCAGGTGGCTGTGCTCCGGGGGCCCCGCACTTGTCCACGGAGGGCCCGCACGTGGGGCTGAGACAGGAGGAGGGGATGGGCTGAGCATCTGGGGGAGCATATGGGCCGGAGGAACGGCTGCTGGAGACAGTGACAAAGGCTTGGCAAGTGGGACCTGATGCTTTTTATTTTTAAGTGGGGGAGAAGCTAAAAAAAGAAACCGGGTGGGTTTGAGCAGCTGGACACAGTTCTTCCATATAATCACTGAAGTTTTTCATTCTCTAATAAAAACACTAACGAGAGGGAAAGAGAGGATAAACAAGGACATGGCAACGGGAGAGACTAGTGCAGACCAGGGAGAGCAAACGAGGGGTGGACACCCCACAGGCCATAAAGATGAGACCAAAGACAACAAAAGAAACAATTATAGCTCTTGTGAAAGAGAAGGGTGGTCAGAGTGAAACACTCAGGGTCAGGAGGACCCAAACCCCAAACTCATTCCAGTGTCCCTGTCCCATCTCTGTACCAACCTGCCAGGACACTGCTCCCCTTGCTTCCATTCTCAAGGCACTTGGGTCATTTCCACTTAGAAGTCTGTTTTACCAGTTACCCATCTCTCTCATGTTCCCACCAGCATGGTAAGTTCCTGAAGGACAGCGTGGCCTATTCTTCAATCTGTATCACCCAAGGCCCATGCATACTCTGTGTGCGCTCAGTAATTATCTTACACCTGTTCCTCCCTTTGCCCTACGTAAGTTACGGAATCTCCTGACTTCCTTACTATTCCATCCCCACGCTATATCCAAGCCAAATGAATACATGAAGGCACTCAGAAAGCAACACTTTGTACACGTATGGAGTGTCAAAAAAATCTCTGGCCAATGAAGTTAAAATTTTCAATCTCTGTTTGCTACTGTGATCTAAGCAATGCATGCTCCTAAGAGAGAGTCAGATACCTGCAGTGATGAAGGCAAAGCTGGCTTTGCTTAAACGGAACAGTTACCTGCTCCACAGTTTAGAAGTCCAGTTCAGTTAAAAACAGCAGAGGCTATAACTTAGGATCCAAATCCATGCAGCATATGAAAAGATTTCAGAGAACTCTCAAATAACTAAGCAAACAGCTGTCTCCTGTTACATTTAGAAAGCTTAAGCCATATATTAAGTGCCTGGGGTCTTGCTAAAAGTTCTGGAATGGCCAACAGAACCGTGTCACCCTGTGTTTTTACTTTTCCACTACCATGGACCCACCTCCAGTCTGTACGTCTCTGCTCTGGATTTCGCAGAAGCCTCTTTCTTAACTGGCATGCTCTACTCTAGCCTTCACTCCTCTAGTTCATCAAGCACACTGACTATGACTCTCCATTATGCAAAGTATTTTAGTGGTTTTTCGTTGCTTACAGACTAAAATCCAAACTGGGAAGGCACTTTACAATCAGAGACCATTTCACTTTCCAACCTTAACTCCTACCACTCTTTATCAATGGTATAGCTCTATTCACTGCTCTCCAAACATAACATGCACTTTTACATCTCTGTGCCTTTGTACAAGCTATTTTCTCTACTTAGAATGTGCCCTCCTTATTCCTTCCTTCAAGCTCCAGCCCAATGTCAGCTCAGGAGAGCAATGGCTTTGGACCAGCCCAAATTGGGTTCAGGTTCTGGCTTTCCACCTTTTAACTGTGCTGCCCAGCACAAGCTCAGTATCCCCATCTACCTAGTTCACAGTTGGTATTTGATAACTGTAGGCCACCCTAAACCTGGGAGTGTTGATCACCTATTTTCTGTTTCTATAAGCTATGGGATAGATAGCATCAATCTATATAGGTCTTAGAGAGCTACAATTTTTAATGTAAAAAAATTCACTATGTGAGGAGCTTTACCTATACTGCAAAGTAGGTTAAATTATTCCCATTTTACAAAGGACGAACTAGAGGAGCAAACATTAAGTAACTGGTCCCAGGTTACATACACTGGTAAGTACAGAGCAGGATTCACACAGGTTTCTCTAACTCAATGTCTTCCTACCCCCCACTACATTATACAACTTCACGTCTGTGTAACAGTGATTATCCCCTCCTCTAGACTGGAATATTCAAGGAGTTTATCTCTTCAGTGCCAGATGCAAAGTAGATTTTCAAGAAATGTTTGCTCCACAGATACTTCATGCATGTGTTCCTTTAGCAATGGTTGATAGATACCCACCAAGTGTCAATTTCAGGACCTCAATATTTTCAAGAACAATATAGCTTAGAATGACATTGGACTTTTAAAAAGCAATTGGAATTCACAATTACAGAAGGAGGTTCAGTATATCTCCCTAGAAAATGACACCTAACAGACCAAAAGTAAGAAAGAATACAGAGTTGCTGAATAGAAATGAATAGACCTAGCATCCAAATTGAAAAGGATGAAAAATTACCTCTGTTCACAAATGACATGATCTTATATGTAGAAAGCACTAAAGATTCTATTTAAAAAGTTATAACTAACAAATTCAGCAAAGGTTGCAGTATATGAAATTAACATGCAAAAATCAGTTGTATGTCTATACATTAACAATGAACAATCTGAAAAGGAAATTAATAATTCCATTGACGATAGCATCAAAAAGAATAAAATACTTAGGAATACACTTAACAAAGGAGGCAAAATATTGTACACTGAAAACTACAAAACATTGTAGGTATGACATCCATATCCATGGGCTGGGATACATAATACTGTTCAGATGACTTACCACCCAAAGCTGTCTCTAGCTTCAATTAAATCCCTATCAAAATCCCAAAGATTTTTGTTTGCTGAAACAGAAAAATTCATACTAACGTTAACATGAAATCTCAAGGGACCCCTGAATGGTCAAAACAATCTTGAAAAAGAACAGGAGAGTCAATCAAGATGGTGACATAAGAGGGTCCTGAACTCTACTCCTCCCATGGAGGCACTGAATGGACAGCTATATATGAAGCAATTCCCTATGAATAAATCAATAAAGTATAAGAAAGTATCAAACAGAAATCATAGAGCTGAAGAATACAATAACTGAACTGAAAAATTCAATAGAAGGGTTCAACAGTTCAACAACAAACTAGATCAAGCAGAAGAAGAGCTCAGCAAACTCAAGGGCAGGGCAGTGGACTTCATCCAATCAGAGGAACCAAAAAAAAAAAAAAAAAGAATGAAAATGAGTGAAGATAGCTTAAGGGACTTATAGATGCCATCAAGCAGACCAATGTATTATGGGGGTCCCAGAAGGAAAACAGAGAAAGGGGCAGAGCACTTATTCACAGAAATAATGGCTAAAAGCTTCCCTAACCTGGGGAAGTAAACAAAGATCTATATCTAGCAAGCCCAAACAGTACCAAATAAGATAAATCTAAAGAGACCCACATAAAGACACATTATAATTAAACTGTGAAAAGTTAAAGACAGAGAGGACCTTAAAAGCAGCAAGAGAAAGAAACTTGTTATAAACAAGCGAACTCCCATAAGACTATCAGCATATTTTTCAATAAAAATTTTGTAGGCCAGAAGGAGCAGCATAATATATTCAGATTGCTGAAAGAAAAACACTGCCAACCAAGAATACTCTACCTGGCAAAGCTGTCCTTCTGAACTGAAGGAGAGATAAAGAGTTTTCCCGAACAAAAACAACAAAAAAAGCTGAAGGAATTCATCACCACTAGACCAGCCTTACAAGAAATGTTAAAGGGATTTTTTTCAAGTTGAAAAAAAGGGATGCTAATTAGTAACAGGAAAACATGTGAAAGTATAAAGCCTAATGTTAATGGTGGACACAGTTAAATTCAGAGTACTCTAATGTTGTAATTGTGGTGGGTAGATCACTTATAACTCTAGTATAAAGGTTAAAAGCAAAAAGTTTTAAAGATAACTACAAGTACAATAATTTGTTAATGAATACACAATGTAAAAAACTCCAAAACATAAAATGTGTGGAGTGGAAGTGTAAAAACCTAGAGCTTTTGTATGCATTTGAAGTTAACTTGTTATCAGCATAAAATAGACTGTTATAAGTATAAGATGTTTTATGAAAGCATAATGGCAACCACAAAGCAAAAACCTACAGTAGATATACAAACATAAGGGAATCAAAGCATACCACTACAGAAAATCATCATATCACAAAGGAATAGAGCAAAAGAGGAACCAAAACACAAAGGAATTACAAAACAAACAGAAAATAATTAACAAAATGGCATTAGTAAGTTCATGTCTATCAATAATTACTTTAAGTGTAAATGAACTAAATTATCCAATCAAAAGGCACAGAGTGACTAAATGGATTAAAAAACAAGATCCAGCTATATCATGCCTACAAGACACTCACTTTAGCTTTGAGGACACACACAGTGAAGGGATGGAAAAAGATATTTCATGAAAATGTAAACCAAAGAAGGCTGGGGTAGTTAAACTCTTCAACAAATGGTGCTGAGAAAACAGGATAACCACATGCAAAGCAGTGTATCTGAACCCTCACTTTATACAAAAATTAAGTTGATGAATCAAAAATCTATACAACAGGGACTTCCCTGGCGGTCCAGTGGTTAAGACTCCACGCTTCAAATGCAGGGGGTGCAGGTTCGATCCCTGGTCTGGAAACTAAGATCTCACATGCTGCGTGGTGCGGCCAAAAAAAAAAAAAAAAAAAAAAATCTAAACAACAGAATTGAAACTATAAAACTCTTAGAAGAAAACATAGGAAAAAAATTTCATGATATTGGATTTATCAGTGATTTCCTGGATAGGACACCAAAAGCACAGGCAACAAAAGTAAAAATAGATAAACTGCACTTCACCAAAATTAAAAACTTTTGTGCATCAAAGGACACTATCAACCAAGTGAAAAGGCAACCCAAAGAATGAGAGAAAATATTTAGAATCACATATCAATAAGGGATTAATATCCAAAATATATAAAGAATTCTGACAACAGAAATACAACCCAATTCAAAAATGGGCAAAGGACTTGAATAGATATTTATCCAGAGAAGATATATAAATGGTCAATAAGCACATGAAAAGATTGCTCAATATCACTATTTATTATGGAAATGCAAATAAAACCATAATGAGCCACATGAACCACACCTTTACACCTACTAAAATGGCTATAATCAAAAACAGAAAATAAGTGTTGATGAGGATGTGGAAAAATTGAATCCTTGTGCATTGCTAGTGAGAATGCAAAATGGTGTAGCCATTGTGGAAAACAGTATGGCAGTTCCTCAAAAATTAAAAACAGAATTATCATATAATGCAGCAACCCACTTCTAGGTATATATTCAAAAGAAATGAAAGCAGGGACAGAACAGATATTTGTATACCAATGTTCATAGCAGTATTATTCACAATAGACAAAACATAGAAACAACCCTAATGTCCACTGATGGATAAATGTGTAAGCAAACTATGGTATACATGTAGAATGGAAATACTGCTCAGTCTTAGAAAGAAAGGAAATTCTGACAGACACTGCAACATGGATGAATCATGAAGACGTTAGGCTCAGTTACAATCATGACACAGAAGGGCAAATATTGCACAATACCACTTATATACAGTACCCAGAATAGTCAAACTCATAGAAAAAGAAAGTGAAATAGTGGTTTCCAGGGATTAGGGGCAAGAGGTAACAGGAGTCATTGTTTAGTAGGCACAGAGTTTCAATCTGGGATGATAAAACATTCTGGAGACTGATGGTGGTGACAGTTGCACAACAATGTGAATGTATTTAATGACTCTGAATTTTACACGTGAAAGTGGTTAAACTGGTAAATTTTCTGTTATGTACGTTTTATCACAAGAATTATTAGGCCTTGTCTAATAGACAGATCTGCCGAATAGTGAATACATGCAGTTTTCATATACATGTGGGCCATAATCAAACTGAACGTGTACTAAGCCAGGAAAGGAATATAAGTACATTTTAAAAATTTATCATGAAGTTTATGCTCACCAACAACAAATATTAGCAAAAATTAACACACCGGTAAATTACTTCAAATTTCATTCATTTTAGCTAAAAGTTTTTATTCCAGGAGTAATAAAATGGATAAACTTTGGCAAATGTGATCAATTAAGAAAATAAGGTGAAATAAACAACAAGAGGAAATAATACACAGGATACTTAAAAATCTTTGGAGAGTATACAGCAATATATTTGGAAACCTAGATAAAAGACAATTTATCTAGAAAATTTAAACTACCTAAAACTCTCATAGAAAAAGTAGGAAGACTTAAAAAAAAAAGCATAAACATAGAAGAATTGAAACTGTGGTCAAAGCTCTATGCTCAAAGAAACACTGCCCAGATATTCTTAATGAGCAAGTTCTACCAGATGGTCAAGAAACAGATAATTTCCATCTCATAGGAACTGTTTCAGAGGGTAGAAAACCATGGGAAGCTTCCACTCATTTGAGGATGGCAGCATAACTCTGATACCAAAGTCATAAAAAGCCAAAACAAGAAAAGAAAACCAGAAGTCAATCTTTGTTCCAGAAATTACCTTAAAAATTCTAAATTAAATAGCCGCAAATCAAATACAGGAATGGTTCAAAGAATACTCTCGATCAAGTAAGATTTATCCCAGGAATGGAAGGATGATTCAACATTAGAAACAGTAGAAATCCATGTAACTCATGGGATTAAATAATTAAAGCAGAATAATCATATGATCACTCAATAGATGACAATAAAGTAAGCTTTTTTAAGTTGATAAAGAGGGTATGTCAAAAACCCAGAGAAAATATTCCCACTAGCTTCAAGAAAAAGACATTTTTGGAGCTTCCCTGGCAGTGCAGTGGTTAAGAATCTGCCTGCCAATGCAGGGGACACGGGTTCGAGCCCTGGTCTGGGAGGATCCCGCATGCCGCAGAGCAACTAAGCCCGTGCACCACAACTACTGAGCCTGTGCTCTAGAGCCCCCGAGCCACAACTACTGAGCCCATGAGCCACAACTACTGAAGCCCGTGCACCTAGAGCCGGTGCTCAGTGACGAGAAGCCACAGCAATGAGAAGCCCACGCACAGCAACAAAGAGTAGCCCCCGCTCGCCGCAACGAGAGAAAGCCCGCACGCAGCAACAAAGACCCAACACAGCCAAAAATAAATAACTATTTTTTTTAAAAAACAGTAACTAAAAAAAAGAAAAAGACATTTTTTTCCTGTATCATTCAAAACTGTACCAAAGGACCAAGTATAGTGAAACAATTAAATGCAGTAAGAGTTAAAATTGTTGGCAAAAACAAAACTGTCATTATTTGTAGATGATATGACCATCAATCTAGAAAATTCAAAGGAAACAACCGACAAATCACTAGAGCTAAAAAAAGATTTAAAGTAGATGCAAAATGATCAACTCAAAACAAAAATCAATACCTTTCCTACACAATAGCAATAATTCAAAAAGAAATACACAAGACTTCTAAGAAATGATAAAACTTTATGTAAGAAAAAATAACTATTCAAGGCTGGGAAGACTCAGCATTACAGACATGTCAACTCTACTCAAAGATACAATTCAAAGCAAATCTAATAAATTCCAATATAAATACCAAAGGGAGTTTTGAGAAACTTCACTTTTGAGGAAATCTAAGATTCATACAGAAGAAGCAATGTGCAAAAACAGCCAATGTAACTCCAAAAAAGAACAAAAAGGAGCACAGGACTTTCCTTACTGGGAATCTTAAGACATTCAAAACTCTAATATTTTAAACAGGCCTAATTAAATAGATCAATGCAACAGAAAAGAGAGCCCAAAAATGAACCCGTGTGTATCTGGATATTTACAGTATATTAAATGTGATCTTTCAAATCAGTGAGGGAAAGATTACTGAATAAAACAAATTTAAAATGTAGAAAGCATTCTTGGTGCAGGCCATACAAAAACAGGCAGCAGACCAGATTTGGTCCCTGGGCCATCCTTTGCCAACTCCTGCTCTATTCTATTCTCTGTATTGCCCTAAAGAAACACTTTATGAACAAGGAGGCATGAACAGGCAATGTACTGCAGCTGCATTTGCAAAAGAAAAAAAAAAATGAGAGGCAACCTAAATTTTCAACAGAATAATTTTCAACAACAGAATAAATCAATTATCACATATCCATATTATGTCCAGTTATGCAGATCTACATACTCTAATATAGAAACATCTTCAAAACATAATATGAGGAGGGAAAAAAAGTGAAAACTTAAAAATATTTATACATTTCTAAACCACACACACACATATATGTACATACAAAGTATGAAAGGTATGCAAGGCTACACTGCAATCTGATAACAATGGCTACCTTTCATGGGAGGAAAGTGAACAAGGTGTGTCTGTTTGGGTGATGAGTGCCTTAGAGGAACTTCAGCCTTATCTGTATTTTTTTCAAGATCATATGGTCATAAATGACTTCATAAAGTATAAAGAATAAAAGAATAAAAAAAGGAAATCTAGGAATCTTTCCACTAAATGACCCTAGATCCGGGTCACCTCCCCTGAGTATAGAGAGTCAAGGCACATGGGTGGAAAGATGGAATCCAGACGACCATCACACCCAAGTCGTGGCTGCTCATGGCACTGGGGTCCTCCCTCTCTAAGCAGCACTGAGGTCCATTGGGACTATTAAATAAGCCTAGGATGTCACAGCTATGGCCTCAGCTATATCCTGTTCAAACACAGAAACAACAGCTTAGGGCAAGGCCTGCTTCTAAAGCAAACTTTACATTTAAAAATCTAAAACTGACAAACAGGTAAAGCATTCCAAAATAATTCACCAAATGATGGCACAGAAAACTCTTCTAGTGACATTCAGTTAAACATAGTAGATGAGACATCTCTGCTCCCTTCACAAACCCCATTAAAATGAAAAGTAAACATTTGAAAAGGTATAAATCCACAGACAAGGAATGGAAGAGAAGTGAACAGCAAGTGAGCAAAGTCAAACCATCTTTATAAGATAGAAAGCAGATGAATGAATTAGCAGAGCTGAGATACCTGAATACTACTAGATGCCAAAGAGAAGAAAAGTCACTCATATACCAGGTCCCCAGAAGTCCCAGGCATTAGAGATACCATATACCACAGATGACAACAGTAAACCACGGAGGAAAAAACCAGAGATTGGTTAAAAACCTGGGTAATGAGCATATGGACCACAAGGATAAAGATCCTTCTTTCTCCCCATCCCCACCCCCACCCATGATGAAGTTTTTTTTTCCCATAAATAAACTCCATCAAAGAGATTCTAAAGTCAGGGACAATAAGCACAATGACATTTCAGAATTACCAAAGGTATCCGCATTAAGCTTCTAGAGAGAAAAACAGTACATACAAGGAATCAAGAATTAAATGGCATTTCTCAACAGTAAAGCTAAAAACTAGAAGACAAATAATATCTTGAAAATTTTCAGGAGAAATTACTTTTCAACCTAAAATTCAGTGCTAAGATAATCAATTAAATGTGAGGGTAGAATAAAGAGAGTTCTAGAAATACTAGGTCTCAAAAAAAAATAAAAAGGTATCACCCATGATCCCTTTCTAAGGAAGCTACTAAAGAATGTGCTCCAGCAAATCAAAGGGAAGGGGGGAAAACAAGGAGATCTGGGGCCCAAGACACAGAGATACAGCCTAGGAGAGAGGAAAGGGGACATGTCAGGACAACAGCCACAGAGCAGATGTGACGAGAAATAATCCAGATGGGAAGGGAGGATGGAAGGTCTCCAAGAAATATTCTCCAGGTAAAGAGAACTGACAGATTACCAGAGACACCTGACCACATGGAAAATAAAACACTATTCTCAGGGATTTTCCAATTTTATTAGGGAGTTTGGAAAGAAGTGATGACAGTAAACCAATTAATCAAACAAAATAGGCAAGGCAATTCTTAATCTGAGTTGCGGAAACGGTTGACTAAGAAAGAAAATGCAATTATAGAACATTAACTGGTTTGGCAGGGAGCCACACTTAACATAGTGATGATAATGTAAACATTGAGCTCTGATTTAACAAAAGGGAGAGCTATTATTACATTAGGAGGAGAAGTGGGGAGTACGTCTAAGAGGCTAAAACCTCATGTAGAAATCACTCAATATTTATAATCCATAAGTGAAGAATAATAGAATACACTTTAAAAAGACAGAGGTAAATATCAGAAACAACTAAGAGAATTGCAAGTTGTGGTGGAATGAATTGGGAGATTTTGATTGACATATATACACTAATATAGATAACTAATAACCTGCTGTATAAAAAATAAATAAAATAAAATTCAAAAAAAAATGTTGCTAATGGAGATAAGAACATAAGACTGAGAGGAATGGAGACAGCTCTTCTATTTATTTATCTAAATGAAGCCTTGTGTAATATTTGACTTTTGAACCATGAATCTATTTTTTTTTAAACTTCCTGGGTTTCAGTTTTTCACACTGTAAAATAGGGATAATGATGATACTTACCTATCAAGCTACTATTAAAATCACATGAGATAATGCAGTAAAAGTGCTTTGGGGAACATTCTCAATTCCCTTGGACCAATTTTTCAGAAGAGTTCTTCCACAGACAAGTTGTATGGAGCCACACTGAAAACACAAGTTGTCTAAGAACTGAGGGCTGTTTTGTCGACTCATCGAATGCCAAATCTGCACAAGCAGCAAGGAGATGGGACGTGGATGAGTAATCTAAGTGGCTTGGGTTTATCATGGAAGACTCCTAGTCTGAAATCAAGGAGGCTTGAATAGATCATGAGAAACTGGATTTGACCTCTTTCTATCAAACTAACCATCTGTTCTTAGAAAGATTACTTTTACATTCCTCATCTGTAAAACTGGAGGTAGTACCACTTGCCCTGAAGGGTTGTTGTGATGGGTAAATAATATAACGAACATGAAAGATCTTTGTGCAGCGTCTGGTGCAGTTCCTTCTACAGCACAGGATGGCAGTTACAACAGTCGCACATCCACGTGCTCCTGAGAATGACAATTTTAACCTTCAATTTCTAACATAAACTAAGCATACAGGGTCAACTAAGCAAAACCGGCGGGTAAGTCCACCCTCTTCCCTTTTCTCTCAATAATCTTTGATTAGATAGCAATACTTATTCACTGTAGAAAAGGTTGAAAATATAAATGAGCCAAAACAAGAAAACATGCACCATAAATAGTCTGACCATTGACGTTGTAGTGTATAACCTTCCATACGCTCTTCTATGTTTCAATTTCTAAATAAAAATGCATTTTTATTATACCTGCTATTTCGCATTCTTCATTTTCATCTTCTCACAGTGAAATTACTGCAACATCATCACTTTCAAAAGCTGCATAGTTGGCTTGACAGATGTCCTGCACCGTTTATATTATACTCTTTCCTGTCACCCTTCAGGGGTTAAACAGTGGCCGTTCGAACACTCAATCTGGCCTATTGAGTGGATTACAGGGTTGACACCAGAGGAGAAAGCAAGAGCCACCTTAAATTGTGTGTTTCAATACATGTTGGTGATCAAGAGTACATTGATTCCAACCCAGCTCATCTCAAAAAAGGCCAGCAGCTGCTTGATATGCTTTTTAAAGCAACATTTATTTCTAGACATTGAAAGGAATGTGAGATATTTTGGAAGTCCTGCGCATTTCTGACATCTCAGAGATTTAAAAATGAATAGATAGACAAAGATTTACTGAGCTCTGCCCACCAGAGCAAAAGCCAGCACTACCCACCACCAGTCCCTCCCATCAGTAAACTTGCACAAGCCTCTTAGATAGACTCATCCACCAGAGGGCAGACAGCAGAAGCAAGCAGAAGTACAATCCTGCAGCCTATGGAACAAAAACCACATTCACAGAAAGACAGACAAGATGAAAAGGCAGAGGGATATGTACCAGATGAAGGAACAAGATAAAACCCCAGAAAAACAACTAAATGAAGTGGAGATAGGAAATGTTCCAGAAAAAGAATTCCGAATAATGATAATGAAGATGATCCAGGACCTCGGAAAAGGAATTGAAGGCAAAGATCGAGAAGATGCAAGAAATGTTTAACAAAGACCTAGAAGAATTAAAGAACACCTAGAAGAATTAAAGAACAAACAAACAGAGATGAACATTACAATAACTGACATGAAAAATACACTAGAAGGAATCAATACCAGAATAACTGAGGCAGAAGTACAGATACGTGACCTGGAAGACAGAATGGTGGAATTCACTGCTGAGGAACAGAATAAAGAAAAAAGAATGAAACGAAATGAAGACAGCCTAAGAGACCTCTGGGACAACATTAAAAACAACAACATTCGCATTATAGGGGTCCCAGAAGGAGAAGAGAGAGAGAAAGGACCAGGGAAAATATTTGAAGAGATTATAGTCAAAAAGTTCCCTAACATGGGAAAGGAAATAGCCACCCAAGTCCAGGAAGCGCAGAAAGTCCCAGGCAGGATACACCCAAGGAGAAACATGCCGAGACGAACAGTAATCAAACTGACAAAAATTAAAGACAAAGAAAAATTATTGAAAGCAACAAGGGAAAATGACAAATAACATACAAGGGAACTCCCATAAGGTAAACAGTTGATTTCTCAGCAGAAACTCTACAAGCCAGAAGGGAGTGGCATGATATATTTAAAATGATGAAAGGGAAGAATCTACAACCAAGATTACACTACCGGGCAAGGATCTCATTCAGATTCAATGGAGAAATCAAAAGCTTTACAGACAAGCAAAAGCTAAGAGAATTCAGCACCACCAAACCAGCTTTACAACAAATGCTAAAGGAACTTCTCTAAGTGGGAAACACAAGAGAAGAAAAGGACCTACAAAAACAATCCCATAACAATTTAAAAAATGGTAATGATAACATACAGATAGATAATTACCTTAAACGTGAATGGATTAAATGCTCCAACCAAAAGACACAGGCTCGCTGAATGGCTACAAAACCAAGACCCATATATAGGCTGTCTACAAGAGACCCACTTCAGATCTAGGGACACATACAGACTGAAAGTGAGGGGATGGAAAATGATATTCCATGCAAATGGAAATCAAAAGAAAGCTGGAGTAGCAATACTCATATCAGATAAAATAGACTTTAAAATAAAGAATGTTACAAGAGACAAGGAAGGACACTACATAATGATCCAGGGATCAATCCAAGAAGGAGATATAATAATTATAAATATATATGCACCCAACATAGGAGCACCTCAATACGTAAGGCAACTGCTAACAGCTCTAAAAGAGGAAATCGACAGGAACACAATAATAGCGGGGAACTTTAACACCTCACTTACACCAATGGACAGATTATGCAAACAGAAAAGTAACAAGGAAGCACAAGCTTTAAAGGACACAACAGACCAGATAGATTTAATTGATATTTATAGGACATTCCATTGAAAAACACCAGATTACACTTTCTTCTTAAGTGTGCATGGAACATTCTCCAGGATAGATCACATCTTGGGTCACTAATCAAGCCTCAGTAAATCTGAGAAAATTGAAATCATATCAAGCATCTTTTCTGACCACAACGATATGAGATTAGAAATCAATTACTGGGAAAAAAACATAAAAACCACAAACAAATGGAGGCTAAACAATACGTTACTAAACAACCAAGATATCACTGAAGAAATCAAAGAGGAAGTCAAAAAATACCTAGAGACAAATGACAATGAAAACACGACAATCCAAAACCTATGGAATGCAGCAAAAGCAGTTCTAAGAGAGAAGTTTATAGCAATACAAGCCTACCTTAAGAAACAAGAAAAATCTCAAATAAACAATCTAACTTACACCTAAAGGAACTAGAGAAAGAAGAACAAACAAAACCCAATGTTAGGAGAAGAAAAGAAATCATAAAGACCGAACAGAAATAAATGAAATAGAAACAAAGAAAACAATAGCAAAGAGCAATAAAACTAAAAGCTGCTTCTCTGAGAAGATAAATAAAGTTGATAAACCATTAGCCAGATACATCAAGAAAAAGAGGGAGAGGACTCAAATCAATAAAATTAGAAATGGAAAAGGAGAAGTTACAACAGACACCACAGAAACACAAAGCATCCTAAGAGACTACTACAAGCAACTCTATGCCAATAAAATGGACAACCTGGAGGAAATGGACAAATTCTTAGAAAGGTATAACCTTCCAAGACTGAACCAGGAAGAAATAGAAAATATGAACAGACCAATCACAAGTAATGAAATGGAAACAGTGATTAAAAATCTTCCAACAAACAAAAGTCCAGGACCAGATGGCTTCACAGGTGAATTCTACCAAACATTTAGAGAAGAGCTAACACCCACCCTTCTCAAACACTTCCAAAAAACTGCAGAGGAAGGAACACTCCCAAACTCATTCTATGAGGCCACCATTACCGTGATACCAAAACCAGACAAAGATACTACAAAAAAAGAAAATTGCGGACCAATGTCACTGATGAATATAGATGAAAAAATCCTCAACATAATACTAGCAAATAGAATCTAACAACACATTAAAAGGATCATACACCATAATCAAGTGGGATTTATCCCAGGGATGCAAGGATTCTTCAACATATGCAAATCAATCAATGTGATACACCATATTAACAAATTGAAGAATAGAAACCATATGATCATCTCAATAGATGCAGAAAAAGCTTATGACAAAATTCGTCACCCATTCATGATAAAAAAAACTCTCCAGAAAGTGGGCACAGAGGGAACCTACCTCAACATAATTAAGGCCATATATGACAAACCCACAGCAAACATCATTCTCAGTGGTGAAACACTTAAAGCATTTCCTCTAAGATCAGGAATAAGACAAGGAGGTCCACTCTGGTCAGTAAGATTCAACATAGTTTTGGAAGTCCTAGCCACAGCAATCAGAGAAGAAAAAGAAATAAAAGGAATACAAATTGGAAAAGAAGAAGCAAAACTGTCACTGTCTGCAGATGACATGATACTATACATAGGGAATCCTAAAGATGCCACCAGAGAACTACTAGAGCTAATCAATGAATTTGGTAAAGTTGCAGGATACAAAATTAATGCATGGAAATTTCTTGCATTCCTATACAGTAGTAATGAAAAATCTGAAAGAGAAATTAAGGAAACACTCCCATTTACCATTGCAACAAAAAGAATAAAATACCTAGGAATAAACCTACCTAGGGAGACAAAAGACCTGTATGCAGAAAACTCTAAGACACTGATGAAAGAAATTAAGGATGATACCAACAGATGGAGAGATATACCATGTTCTTGGATTGGAAGAATCAATATTGTGAAAATGACTCTACTACCCAAAGCAATCTACAGATTCAGTGTAATCCCTATCAAATTACCAATGGCATTTTTTACAGAACTAGAACAAAATAATCTTAAAATCTGTATGGAGACACAAAAGACCCCCAATATCCAAAGCATTCTTGAGGGGAAAAAATGGAGCTGGAGGGATCAGACTCCCGGACTTCAGACTATACTACAAAGCTACAGTAATCAAGACAATATGGTACTGGCACAGAAACAGAAACATAGATCAACGGAACAGGAAAGAAAGCCCAGAGATAAACCCACACACCTATGATTAAGTAGTCTATGACAAAGGAGGCAAGGATATACAATGGAGAAAAGACAGTCTCTTCAATAAGTGGTGCTGGGAAAACCAGACAGCTACATGTAAAAGAATGAAATTAGGGCTTCCCTGGTGTCACAGTGGTTGAGAGTCTGCCTGGCAATGCAGGGTACACGGGTTCATGCCCCGGTCCGGGAGGATCCTACATGCTGCGGAGCGGCTGGGCCCATGAGCCCTGGCCGCTGAGCCTGCGCGTCTGGAGCCTGTGCTCCGCAATGGGAGAGGCCACAATAGGGAGAGGCCCACGTACCGCAAAAAAAAAAAAAAAAAAAAAAAGGAAGAAAATTAGAACACTCCCTATCATCATACACAGAAATAAATTCAAAATGGATTAAAGACCTAAATGTAAGACCAGACACTATAAAACTCTTAGAGTAAAACATAGGAAGATCACTCTTTGACATGAATCACAGCAAGCTCTTTTTTGATCTACCTCCTAGAGTAACGGAAACAAAAACAAAAATAAACAAATGGGACCTAATGAAACTTAAAAGCTTTTGCACAGCTAAGGAAACTACAAACAAGACGAAAAGACAACCGTCAGAATGGGAGAAAATATTTGCAAACGAATCAAGGGACAAAGGATTAATCTCCAAAATATATAAACAGCTCATGCAGCTCAATATTAAAAAAACAAGTAACGCAATCCAAAAATGGAGGGAGGACCTAAATAGACATTTCTCCAAAGAAGACATACAGATGGCCAAGAAGTACATGGAAAGCTGCTCAACATCACTAATTATTAATGAAATGCAAATCAAAACTACAATCAAAACTACACCTCACACTGGTTAGAATGGGCATCATCAGAAAATCTGCAATCAACAAATGCTGGAGAGGGTGTGGAGAAAAGGGAACCCTCCTGCACTGTTGCTGGGGATGTAAATTGATACAGCTACTATGGAGAACAGTATGGAGCTTCCTTAAAAAACTAAAAATAGAATTACCTACAACCCAGGAATCCCACTACTGGGCATATACCCAGAGAAAACCAGAATTCAAAAAGACATATGCACCCCAATGTTCATTGCAGCACTATTTACAATAGCCAGGACATGGAAGCAACCTAAATGTCCATCGACAGACAAATGGATAAAGAAGATGTGGTATATATATACAGTGGAATATTACTCAGCCATAAAAAGGAGAGAAATTGGGTCATTTGTAGAGATGTGGATGGATCTAGAGATTGTCATACAGAGTGAAGTAAGTCAGAAAGAGAAAAACAAATATTGTATATTAATGGATACATGTGGAACCTAGAAAAATGGTACAGACGAACTGGTTTGTAGGACAGAAAAAAAGACACAGATGTAGAGAATAAACGTATGGACACCAAGAGAGCAACGTGGTGGGGCAGGGTGGTGGTGTGATGAATTGGGAGATTGGGATTGACATATGTACACTTATATGTATAAAATGGATAACTAAAAAGAACCTGCTATGTTAAAAAATAAAATATCATTCCAAATAAAATGAATAGATATATATACATATACACATATATAAATGCACTATATATATGCTACACACAGTCACAGCATATATATACAATACACATCATACATAATACATAAATATACACTGTAAATAAATACATACTGTAAACTATATTGCACTAAGTATGTGCATATTATTTTGGAATGAAGGGACTATTTTACCCTTCCATTGATAATAGGAACACTGGAAACTCAAGGTCTGCTACCTCCAGTGGGTAATTTGGATTTTCTGGGAGGAAAAAGAGACCCAGATTAGGAAACACACATCCACAGCTTCAGCATGTACCTAATAAGATTGTGCTTCGTCCTAAGTTCATCTATAGAAAACTGCTAGGCACTAGACTGTGCTGCCAAAGCAGAAATCAGGGTCTCTCACATAAAGAATCTCACACCACAAGCCACCTAGAAAAGCCCGTTTCAACCATTTACGTTCAAGCCGTGGAATCTCAACTTTGGCTCAGTATTCTTTCCCGAGGCTACAGTTCCCCAGGGTGAGGGTTTGTGCTGCGCACTTGGAGGGGACAATGGACAAGAGTGCCCTGGAAGCAGCAATGATGAGAGAGCTGCCCCTGCCTTGCTTAAGCCTAAACTGAGAGGGACGGGAAAGGCAGCAGAAGCCCCAGAGCTGACCAGACCAGGGGGGCTGAATATCTGAAAATTGCCTCCATTTCAAGCCTTCTCTCTGTCAGATAGCAGACTCAGTAATGGAAAGTTAAAAAAGAACCTTTGAAAATGCTCTTGCCTTTCTAAACATATTTGAACTAAAAGGTGGAATTATTTGCAGCATTCTACCACTCAGACAAAGAGGGTTTAAGGCACGGGTTCAGATTCCCACAGAGAAGAAAATGTATAACCAGTGGATTGCACCATGTTTCCTGCATTGTTAATGATCCTTTGGAGTGGGAGACAATGCGGGGGGCGCCAAGAGGTCGTCATCCACCAAGGAACACATTGTTCATAACAACGGGCATTGCTTTTTTGAGACCCAGGGGCCCAGGTGAGGGCTAGCAAGCCACTACAAAGGCTAATTTAACGTGTGGGATTAATATGTTAATTTGATGCCCTCCTGTTTGGTTAAGTGTTGCATTTCTATATTTCTAAGTCTGGCATTCAAATCTCTTTATGGGGGGACTATTTGGCCTCTCTAACCTCTTTTCCTCCATTCTCCCCAGTGACAGCCCCTTGACTGTCAAAGCAGCCTCCTCACCTGAGCATGGCACGCCCACGCCTGACTTCAGGCTGTGTGTGCTATTCCCCTGGCCTTGAGCCTGTCTTCTCTCTACTTACCTATCCAAATCTAAGATCTTAATTCCTCAGAATCCTACTCAAGCCCCAGATCTTTAAATAAACCATTCCTAAAAGCTTAGCTCACTCTGACCACCACCCCATAAGAACATCAGCTGCCTCTATGACTCAATCGGGTCTCTCTGCACATAATGCCTTATACTGGTCCTCAACTGGTGTGCACACATCTTGCCTCTCCAACCAAATCATAAACTCAGGATGGGGATGATGACTCACCACTCTTTTCTTCCACTGTTAGCTCTCTGACATGGAGCCATAACCTCACCTTACTTGACTCCCCCGTAGCATCAACACCATTGACCACTCCCTCCATGAAGTACCTTCTTTTTCTTGGTCTCTGTGAAATTATCCTCTAGATTTCCCTCCCACCTCTTGGCTCCTCCTTCTCTATCTAACTTCTAAATGTTGGTGTCCTCAGTTCATTCCTGGGCAGTCTCCTTTTCCTCTCTTTCTGTACTCCCTCTCTTTAAAAAGTCTCAGACAATTCCACAGCTCCAAAATATCATCTACATGCTCCCAAACATCTGTCTCCAGCCCAGACCTTTATTCCGAGCAATGCCTGGGAAGAATAGGCCAATTAGTATTTTATGATATTTATGAAGACAAGTCCATTTTTTAAATATAAATCACTTAGCTCCTCATGGAGAAAAGCGCTCATTCCGTGGTTTTATTGCCTCTCTACTCCAAAGGAGCCACTGCAAAGATGATCATCCTGATAGGAGGCCAGGTGAGATACCTTATTCATGGAGAAAATCAACTAATAATAGACTGTACCATTATACACTGATAGACTTGTACACTGTATTCACTGAAGCACCAAAAGAATATGCAAAAAAAGGAATGAGGAGGGAGGGATCAAGTCTTTCACTCAGAGTTCCCTAACTGCAATGTGTCTCCCACATAGGGCACTGAAATTTTTTTTTCCTAGATGAGCAAACTCAGAAACAAAGGACCAGGTTGACTCTGCCTAAATGGGCTCAGTCTAAGAAGGGTTCTGGTCTGAAGAAAAGGGTCATTGACAGGAAGCACTTGATCTCTGTTTGTCGAAATGAATGCAAGTGGTGGAGGAATAGAAGATCATGAGCCATTGTCCAACAGAATAACTCTTCTCAGACCAGTTTGCTTTGTATTCCTTCAGTGAGTTAGCTGGGCTATGATCACTGACCTCCAGTGAAAAGGTTTTCTGATCAGGCCAACTGCCATGTACATCTTGCCAACTGGTGAGTTAGGGTTCCACAGAACTAGGAAACCATTGGGTGGATCATGCCAATAGTTTTACAATCAATTATCCTTTCAAGTTGACTGACCTCTCAAACTCCCCTTCAAAATCAAACTGATCAATATAACTGATAAACTGAATGGACATCACCACAGAGCTATGGGTTCTTTCTGACGCAGCAGAGCATCAGGTCCCTCCAAGAACTATTAAACTGACCATCCATGATTTTCACTGGAGGCATGTTTTCTCAATTAAGTCTATACATAGAAAGTTTACTGCTTCAGATAGGACATAAATCAGCTCAGCAGGACACTCTTGGGGCAAAGAAGAAGGGACAAGGGCTGGGGGAAGAGGATGTATTTAAATTACTCAATGAAATGGAAATCAGGGGTAGGGTGGGTGAGCAGCTTGAGATATAGATTCTCCTTTGTGTAGGAATAACTAACAAGCACCCTGAAGGTGTCTTACTTCAAAGGAGAGATCAAAAGCTTTAAATGATACATTAAACAAGATGGACTTAATTGATATATATAGGACATTCCATCCAAAAACAACAGAATACACATTCTTCTCAAGTGCTCATGGAATATTCTCCAGGACAGATGATATCTTGGGTCACAAATCAAGCCTTGGTAAATTTAATAAAATTGAAATCATATCAAGTACCTTGTCCAACTACAATGCTATGAGACTAGATATCAATAACAGGAAAAAATCTGTAAAAAATACAAACATATGGAGGCTAAACAACACACTACTTAATAACCAAGAGATCAATGAAGAAATCAAAGAGGAAATCAAAAAATACCTAGAAACAAATGACAATGAAAACATGATGACCCAAAGCCTATGGGATGCAGCAAAATCAGTTCTAAGAGGGAAGTTTATAGCAATACAAGCCTACCTTAAGAAACAGGAAACATCTCAAATAAACAACCTAACCTTACACCTAAAGCAATTAGAGAAAGAACAAAAACCCCCAAAGTTAACAGAAGGAAAGAAATCATAAAGATCAGATCAGAAATAAATGGAAAAGAAATGAAGGAAACGACAGCAAAGATCAGTAAAACTAAAAGCTGGTTCTTTGAGAAGATAAACAAAATTGATAAACCATTAGCCAGACACAAAAAGAAAAAAAGGGAGAAGACTTAAATCAATAGAATTAGAAATAAAAAAGGAGAAGTAACAACTGACACTGCAGAAATACACAAGATCATGAGAGATTACTACAAGCAACTCTATGCCAATAAAATGGACAACCTGGAAGAAATGGACAAATTCTTAGAAATGCACAACCTTCCAAGAATGAACCAGGAAGAAATAGAAAATATGAACAGACCAATCACAAGTAATGAAATGGAAACTGTGATTAAAAATCTTCCAACAAACACAAGCCCAGGACCAGATGGCTTCACAGGCGAGTTCTATCAAACATTTAGAGAAGAGCTAACACCTATCCTTCTCAAACTCTTCCAAACTATAGCAGAGGGAGGAACACTCCCAAACTCATTCTACGAGGGTCTCACCCTGATACCAAAACCAGACAAAGATGTCACAAAGAAAGAAAACTACAGGCCAATATCACTGATGAATATAGATGCAAAAATCCTCAACAAAATACTAGCAAACAGAATCCAACAGCACGTTAAAAGGATCATACACCATGATCAAGTGGGGTTTATCCCAGGAATGCAAGGATTCTTCAATATATGCAAATCAATCAACGTGATACACCATATTAAAAAATTGAAGGAGAAAAACCATATCAGCATCTCAATAGATGCAGAGAAAGCTTTTGACAAAATTCAACACCCATTTATGATAAAAACCCTGCAGAAAGTAGGCATAGAGGGAACTTTCCTCAACAAAATAAAGGCCATATATGACAAACCCACAGCCAACATCATCCTCAATGGTGAAAAACTGAAAGCATTTCCACTAAGATCAGGAAGAAGACAAGGTTGCCCACTCTCACCACTATTATTCAACGTAGTTTTGGAAATTTTAGCCACAGCAATCAGAGAAGAAAAATAAATAAACAAAAGGAATCCAAATCAGAAAAGAAGTAAAGCTGTCCCTGCTTACAGATGACATGATACTATACACAGAGAATCCTAAAGATGCTACCAGAAAACTACTAGAGCTAATCAATGAATTTCGTCAAGTAGCAGGATACAAAATTAATGCACAGAAATCTCGTGCATTCCTATACACTAATGATGAAAAATCTGAAAGTGAAATTAAGAAAACACTCCCATTTACCATTGCAACAAAAAGAATAAAATATCTAGGAATAAATCTACCTAAGGAGACAAAAGACCTGTATGCAGAAAATTATAAGACACTGATGAAAGAAATTAAAGATGATACAAATAGATGGAGAGATATACCATGTTCTTGGATTGGAAAAATCAGCATTGTGAAAATGACTCTACTACCCAAAGCAATCTACAGATTCAATGCAATCCCTATCAAACTACCACTGGCATTTTTCACAGAAGTAGAACAAAAAATTTCACAATTTGTATGGAAACACAGAAGACACTGAAGAGCCAAAGCAATCTTGAGAAAGAAAAACAGAGCTGGAGGAATCAGGCTCCCTGACTTCAGACTATACTACTAAGCTACAGTAATCAAGACAGTATGGTACTGGCACAAAAACAGAAATACAGATCAATGGAACAGGATAGAAAGCCCAGAGATAAACCCATGGACATATGGTCACCATATCTTTTTTTTTTTTTTTTGGCGGTACGCGGGACTCTCACTGTTGTGGCCTCTCCTGTTGCGGAGCACAGGCTCCACATGCGCAGGCTCAGCAGCCCAGACGCTCCGCGGCATGTGGGATCTTACCGGACCGGGGAATGAACCCATGTCCCCTGCATCGGCAGGCGGACTCTCAACCACTGTGCCACCAGGGAAGCCCTGGTCACCTTATCTTTGATAAAGGAGGCAAGAATATACAGTGGAGAAAAGACAGCCTCTTCAATAAGTGGTGCTGGGAAAACTGGACAGCTACATGTAAAAGAATGAAATTAGAACACTCCCTAACACCATACACAAAAATAAACTCAAAATGGATTAAAGACCTAAATGTAAGGCCAGTCACTATAAAACTCTTAGAGGAAAATATAGACAGAACACTCTATGATATAAATCACAGCAAGATCCTTTTTGACCCACCTCCTAGAGAAATGGAAATAAAAACAAAAATAAACAAATGGGACCTAATGAAACTTCAAAGCTTTTGCACAGCAAAGGAAACCATGAACAAGAAGAAAAGACAACCCTCAGATTGGGAGAAAATATTTGCAAATGAAGCAACTGACAAAGGATTAATCTCCAAAATTTATAAGCAGCTCATGCAGCTCAATATCCAAAAACAAACAACCCAATCCCAAAATGGGCAGAAGAGCTAAACAGACATTTCTCCAAAGAAGATGTACAGATTGCCAACAAACAGATGAACGAATACTCAACATCATTAATCATTAGAGAAATGCAAATCAAAACTACAATGAGATATCATCTCACACCGGTCAGAATGGCCATCATCAAAAAATCTAGAAACAGTAAATGCTGGAGAGGTTGTGGAGATAAGGGAACCCTCTTGCACTGTTGCTGGGAATGTAAATTGATACAGCCACTATGGAGAACAGTATGGAGGTTCCTTAAAAAACTACAAATAGAACTACCGTACGACCTTGCAATCCCACTACTGGGCATATACCCTGAGAAAACCATAATTCAAAAAGAGTCGTGTACCACAATGTTCATTGCAGCTCTGTTTACAACAGCCAGGACATGGAAGCAACCTAAGTGTCCATCAACAGATGAATGGATAAAGAAGATGTGGCACATATATACAGTGGAATATTACTCAGCCATAAAAAGAAATGAAATTGAGTCATATGTAGTGAGGTGGATGGACCTAGAGTCCGCCATACAGAGTGAAGTAAGTCAGAAAGAGAAAAACAAATACCGTATACTAACACATATATATGGAATCTAAAAAAAAAAAAAAAAGGTCATGAAGAACCTAGGGGCAAGACGGGAATAAAGACGCAGACCTACTAGAGAATGGACTTGAGAATACAGGGAGGGGGAAGGGTAAGCTGGGACATAGTGAGAGTGGCAGGGACATAATATACACTACCAAACGTAAGCAGCCAGATAGCCCAGGGAGATCAGCTCGGTGCTTTGTGACCACCTAGAGGGGTGTGATAGAGAGGGTGGGAGGGAGGGAGACGCAAGAGGGAAGAGATATGGGAACATATGTATACGTATAACTGATTCACTTTGTTATAAAGCAGGAACTAACACACCATTGTAAAGCAATTATACTCCAATAAAGATGTTTAAAAAAAAAAAAAGGAGCGATCAAATCGAGAATTGGCAAGAAGTAGTGTCTCTCTACTGATGCTTGAAAATGTTTCCACTTATTAAAAGATTTCTGTGCCGAACACAAATTCTAGCTCCCCGGGAGAGTACTTGTACAGAGAAGAAGCATGCTGCTTTAGCAGTAACTCCTCTTCATCCACCCTGCTTGGTGCCTTGTGAAAATGCCTTTTGTCAGCTTCCCACAGCTCTGGGCCTCAGTGAGTCACAGCCAATATTCCCCCCTCTCATAAAGCAGCAGGGTACCAGGAAGGCTGACTCCTCCCTACCCTTTTCTTTCTTCTATATATATTTTGTGCATCACTAGACCAATTAGCGTTTTGCCGTCACTAGACCAATTAGTGTCTACCCTGCTACAAAACAATCTCCCTATATAATGTTCAATAAGCCTCAGCCTTAGTGAGTTCTTCCAGTATTCAATCTATATTCTTCATGCTGCTGTGTAAGCTTATTACCTCTATATGCCCCTCAGTAAAGTCAGAAAATACATTCACTCATTCATTCAGCAAGTATGTACTGCATGCTTCCTCTGCGCCAGGCATCATATGTGTCAAGGATACAGATCTCTGATTTCATGAGGCTTACAGTCTGGTGAGGGAGATAAGGATTAAATAAATTATTGTATAAAAATATTTCATTGTAACTGTGATAGGTACAACAGAAGAGACCACGTACAAGGTGCCCCCAAATGAGTTACTAATTGGGACCTGATTGACTTAGGAGGGTCAGTAAAGGGTACCCAATCAAGCTGTCATTGAAGGTGAAATCTGAAGGATGAAATAGGAGGGAAAGGAGCAAGAGCACTGTAGAGATGGAAGAGCCTGTGCGGGGGAGCTGGGGCTGGAGGGCCCAGGTATGTAAACGAACAGAAGGAAGGACAGAGTGCGAGGGGAGAGAGGCAGAGAGGATGGAGAGAGGTAGCAAGATCGAGATCAGCCAAGGCCTTATAGGTCATCTTAAATATTGTGGACTGAGCCCAGAGAAAACGGTATGCCACTAAGGATTTTACGGACAACAGCATGGTTCGTTAGGTTTTTATTGAGAAGCATCATTTACTACTATGAGAATAATGAACTGAAGAAGGCAAAAGTGGAAGAGGGAGAGCAGTTCAAAGCTACTTGGTAGACTGGGCAAGAAATGATAACAGTGGGGTTAGGATGATTCAGTGGAAATGGAAACAATTTTTAAAAATTAAGATCTACCTAGGAGGTAGAACGTACAGTACATACAGGTAGAACTGGGAGAGAGGGAGGTACAAAGGATAGTTGATGGTTTTGGCCTTGAGTGACTAGAAAGATGACGGTGGCTTTTGTAGAAAGAGAGAATGCTAGAGGCAAAGGAGTTAATTGGAATTATTGGGGGACGGGGGTCCACGAGGTCCGTATTAAGCATGTTAAGTCTGAGATACCTGTGAGATATTCAAGGGGAGAGGTTCAGTAGCCAGCTGGATATACAAGGCACCACATCAGTAATAAAAATCATTCTATATTATAGCAGAGTCAAACACTATATTCTTTTACTTTTTTTTTTTTTTCTAGAAAAGGGGTATGTTCCAGAACTGTATTATTCAAAATGGAAGCCACTAGCCACAAGGGGGCTACTTAGATTCAAATTAATTAAAGTTAAATAAATTAAAAAACTAGTTTCTCAGTGATGCTAGGCGCATTTCAAGTACTCAGGGTGGCTCATGACTACTTGTATTGGACAACACAATGGACATTTCCATTACTGCATAAAGTTCGATGGGAAAGCCCTGGTTAGAACGTCAGAGGGCTTCCTATTTACAACACTCAGCTCTGACTGGTCTTTCAGTGAGCGTTCAACTGTCACCAAGAAATAGAATCCTACTGTAATTTGTGTCCCAGACAAAGCTTTGAGGTTGAAGATGAAGAAGATATGGGAAAAGAAGTAATGATAATCCTTGTTGTTCAGATATCTTTCAATCCATCATAAAAAAGAAACAACAAAACAAAACAGATGAAGGATGAAAGGCATGGGGAGAGTGTATAAGAGGCATGGGGAGAGAGCCCATATTTTAAAAATACCATCAGATCAACTGGGGAGACTAAAATCAGATGAAATTAAGTACCAAGGAGGCATTAAGTGCTTATTTGGATTTTGACAAAAGAATGGTAAATTTATAGCCAATATTTTACAATAACTATAAATGGAGTATAACCTTTAAAACTGTGAATCACTATGTTGTATACCTGTAACATATAATATTGTACAATAATATTGTACCTCAATTTTAAAAATGAATGGGAAATGGATTCATGAAAGAGAGGGAAGGATGTAACCCAAGTGGGGAAACAATTTATTCAAAAGGCTGTGTACATCTGGAATGCTAGCCATGTTTTTCTGAAAGAAAACAGAATCTGTGCTGAGCTGTATAAGAAGCAGAGTAATGGAGAAAAAGTCCTTAAGTGAACAAGTGGAAGAAGAACTAAAGAACCCAATTTGGAAGCATTAATTGTGTACTGACTTACTGAGGCTAACTCAGACACGCAGCTAACCACTGGGGATATAAGTGATAACGGGGTCCTGACCTTGTGCTCAAGGAGCTCCTAGTCTAAACAGCCATAGCCAACCACCAGGCTGTCAGGATGCAAGACAGGTGATAAAAATAGGTTTTACAAAATGTGTTCTTGCTCAATAAATATGTAAACTAAACACCACATTTGCAATATACAAGACGTATATATCACCAAAGAAACGCATGTTCAGAAATTACTATACACCTGGGAGCTTAAATTGTGGATGGAAGCTCAAATGAGGTGAACACGTGAAGGTCCTGGAATGAGCTGTGATGGGGCAGAGCAGACATTCAAGTGCTTCATCCTGTGAGCATGTCTTTTCACTGTCTTCCTTCATTTTTAACCAAAATTAACAAGCCAGACACTACATTGCCACAGCGTGGGTTACTCCTTTAATATTTTAGATTCTTTAGATTTCTTAGTAATGTAAGCCATGTCTCAAAGTCTACGGAGCTCTGCATAAGATTAAGTTCAAGGTTAATGTCAGACCCTTCATGAGGGAACATGGAAATGTGTCATAGGGCTTCAGCCGGGGCTGAAAAGAATTTTCTGGCTCTCATGCCTGATGACTGGCGGTGACGTTTGTAACCTTTACAATACCACCCTTTATGGTTTTTCTTTGTGTTACAAAGCCATGACTTTCATTGAAATTCCACTTTCTACTGGAATTCACTGACATTTCTTTCCTGCTGATTGCTGGGTACCAGTACTGAATAAAATACTTACCTGTAAACATACATAAACATATTTAACTTCCTTCAGGAGTGTTATTTTTGTTATGTGCTTTGTATCACTTTTTATTGAAACAACTGTCCACTTGTACTATGGCTATCTTTACAGAAAAACACTCGGATGTATTATATTTTGGTGATGTTGACTTTCTGAAATACATTTGCTTTAGTTGCAAATACGGGGGGAATTTACCCACGTTAATCATTTCCCAGTAAATCTCTTGTGTTTTACTGCCGGCCATGAACACTGATGCTAGCATATTTCTTTTTAGATACTTTTTTTCAGGGTTATCGGAATACTGCTGCATATTCAGAATTGATGATTTCCTATAAGATTCTAATACATACTATGCCACACTTACATGATAAAACACTTGCTCATAGTTTAAAATCACTTAAAATATGTGTGTAAAGAAAAATGCTTAATTTTCCAAATCATTTGCCTATAGAGTGCGAATGTGTCTTAAATCCTTACCTGATTTTTATGCTACTAGAACTTATCAAAACAGCAACGATTAAAAATACCAGTACTACTCAGTATTGGCAAGGGCATTCTCAGGCACTGTTGGGTAGGAATGTAAATTGGCAACCTTTGTCTACAGGGCAGTTAAGAAACAGGTAAGCAAGTATGTATGGCAAAACTTAAAAGTGAGAAAACCTTTAACTTAGCAATGTTACACTGAAGAATGCACCCTGGTTATGATAGTCATCTCAATGCAACTGGTAACTGCAGAAAAACTGGAAGAACATGTTAATAATAGGAGACTAATTAAATAAGTTATGACACATCCACGTAACGGAATTCTATGAAGCCATTAAAAAGGGTTGTTAGAGGGCTTCCCTGGTGGCGTAGAGGTTGAGAGTCCACCTGCCGATGCAGGGGACACGGGTTCATGCCCCGGTCCGGGAAGATCCCACATGCCGCAGAGCGGCTGGGCCCGTGAGCCATGGCCGCTGAGCCTGCGCGTCTGGAGCCTGTGCTCCGCAATGGGAGAGGCCACAACAGTGAGAGGCCCACGTACCCCGAAAAAGGAAAAAAAAAAAAAAGTGTTGTTAGAAATGCATTTGATGACAAAGAAAGGCGTCCTGATACAACTGTATCTCTAGTATAACAGCATGTTTTAAATGGGGTGTGTGTGTGTGTGTGTGTGTGTGTGTGTGTGTGTGTGTGTGTAGAGAGAGAAAAAATTTAGAAGAATGGGATTAACAGTGGTTTCTCTTGAGGAGACCTTTTTCTTTCCTTATACTTGTCTGAATTTTCTAATTCTCATATAATAAATATGTATTACTTTTATAGTTAAAACATTTATTTTTAAAAAATAGCTACAGAAGCCTCTTTTTCAGCTGTCCTACCTCTGGGCACACGAGTTTTGAACCAATCTAGCAGGAATGACCCACAATGGGGTAAACGTGATGACCGCCTTCCCTCCCAAACCCAGTCCACCGAGCGTGGCTGTCCCCTACTGCACAAGCAAGGACCCAGCTCACCAAGCTGTCCTGGACACGCGGCGCCTGCACAAGCCTCTGGACTCCATTCTCCACGGTGACTCCCAGCCAGTTGAGTGTTGCCCAGCACCAGAGGTAGTCATTCCCACCATGCCAGAAGCTCACAAACGCAAACGTCATTGCAGTGGAAAACAGTGTCCCTAGCAGGCCGTGCTGGGACCCGCCCGCTGGAATGTACACATACCTAGAGACAGAAGAGGCTTTTAGGAACCATGTGGAGGGCTGTCCCGGCAATACTGCTTTCTCCCAGGCTTGATTCTCCCATCACACATTGCCGTTCACTGTGTGCAGACCCTTCCTGACTTCCAGGAAGCCACAGAGCACTCCCTGAATTCTCCATCACACACGGAGGTGGCAATACATGAACCTCAGCTCTGAGGGCCTTTAGCTTAAATGAACACACAGGCTAAAGAGCTCTCACTACTCGAGCAAAATAGCACTTACAGGAGGCAGGGTGAGGAGTACTGAATTTAGAGTTTCTAAAAGGGATGCACCCCACCGTAGAAGCTCACTCACAGAATGGCAGTTAAGTTTCTGGTTACATGAGGACACCAGACTTCAAGGCAGCTATGTATTTTACAGCTCAAAACCATTAAGTTTCTGGTAAACCCAGTATTTAAGCACAGTTGCTGAATTCAGGCCCATAAATGGCAGGACAGCTCCTGCAGAAGAGGGGGGCCAAGGCCAGACCCTCGCGCTTTCCTGGGAAGCTGCCCGGAAGCAGTACGAATTCGCGCTGTGCTCACAGGGCAGCCGACTTATCACCCGAAAGCTACAGCCATCCCTCGGGTATGTTCTCTACTGTTGAGACAGCTGTCTGACTACATACCCACAGAGCCGTGTTCTTCAACCAGTATGTTCCTGCTAGAGTTGGGCAAAACTCACATCTTGGGTTGTCAGGATCTGGATAACTAGGAACACGCCCTCCTTACAGCAGCCTTTTTTTAAAAGCCCATAGGCCTTTGTTTACTGCTGGTCAGTGCTTCTTTGTCCAACCTTCTTCCACGAAGGAGAAGGAAATCATCATTCCCTGAATACACAGTGTGTCCCAGGCACGGCACTAGACACTTTCCATGGATCACTCAGCTTGATTCTTTGAAACACCATTTGCTGTTCTAGCATGCCAACCCATGGACAAGTTGTCTTGTTTATATATTATTTTAATATTTTGTCAGAAATGTTATCTTTAAAATCATTTTCGAATAGAACAGTTTTATAGGCAAGCCAAAAAAAACAAAATAAAAACCATTCCCCAGTCAATAAATACTTCTAAAGACTATGTGACTATAAGTATTTTTAAATGTCCTCCCTCACCTTCCAAGGTGCTCCAGGTTAGACGGTAGCTTATGTGATCAGCTTAGCTAGCCCCACTATCTGGGTGAGAAAAACGGGCTGAGAAGGGGAAGAGCCTAGATGCAAATCTGCGACTATGGCACCAGAGTTAATGTTTTCCGTGACACCTCTGGGTTTATTTTGAAAGCCCTCCTATCTTACATCCCAATCTGAAACAAACCGGAAAGCATGTGAGAGTGTAGGTATTTCAGAAACAAGCGAAGCAAAGAAAATACTTTCTCTTGTGCACAGACAAGACCATCTTGACAATCAAGTCAGCAAATACGCATCAAGCACTCACTACCGATTAAGGAATCCTCCATCTGCTGTCAAGCATTTATTTAGGTCTCCAGGGCAGGCCTGGCATTATGAGCAACGCAGAGACATAAGACGTTGTTCCTGCCCAAAGGACAGGTATAGCTGGTTGTGAACCAATAGCAAACAAGGCCCATCATTAAGCTGATATGGTACTTGTTTGCTATATGATACGGTAGAAAGTATACCAGGAGGGCTTAAGAGTGTGGAGGAGAACAGGGTCAGTGGAGGCGAGTGGGTTATGGGAGGCTTAATGGTAAAGGTCCCCACCCTGGCAAGGCCTAGAGGATGAATTTTGCCAGGCAAAGGGGAGAAGGGTGGCTGCTGCATCACGGACCAAGAAGGGGCGGGCAATGAGCCAGAAAAGCCTGACAGCCCCAGGAACAGGTGTTTTATTTGGCATTCTGCTGCCCCCTACAGGCTTCTTGGTTATTGGTGTAGAATGCTCAGCAGAGGCAAAAAACGGACCACAGACCTCTGCAGCCTCCTACCTGCGTGAAGGTAACGACTGACCCATCATGGAGCTCCATGGGGCTATACTCCACTTCATACAATCAGTTCTGTGTGTAAGAAGGTTGCATGTTAAAAAAAAAAAATGGGGTGGTCAAACCAAGTTCAAAAGGATAAGAAATAACTGCTGTTTACAGAAACTTTGCAGATAATCATTTTATACAACAAGTTACTTCTGATCCTAACACTCTTCTCATCCAACACTGGTGTGTTTTATGTTGAGATTTTTGTTGTATCTCACTACGTTAAAGTGAGCTGCATTACATATATCAGAAAACCCCAGTATAGAATAAAAACCTCACATCGTCCACATCAATGGTCCTTAATATTAGATTCAACTCCAAAAAGAACATGTTTTCAAGCTTGTGACAAGGAAGCATCTAGCCCCGTAATTACATGCACAGCTATTTCAGGCATCTCTTGGCATCATGGCTTTGTTACTTTGCCTTCAAAAGTGACAGCCGACAAAAATCTCTGAAAATTCCTTTTACTCCAGAAACTCATATATGGCCGGTCTCCAAGGACATGAGGTTGCTTGCTTGGTTTAAACCAGAGGAGGGTATGGTTTCTAGACTGGAAGACAAAAATCCCTTCTTCTCTCTTAATTTCTAGAAGGCAGTAGATACAGCAAGGAGAGCGCGCATGTTTCCTTTTTACAAATTCTACCAGGCTTGTGTCAGTTCCATGATTAATAAAAACAGAAGTACGTGTCTCTTTTAGAAGAGCAGTAGTACGACCTCACTTGCTTAGATCCACTGCACACTGAAATTGATTTCCCAGTGGAAGAAAGCATTCAGTACCAC
The DNA here is from genome assembly GCF_963924675.1 of Phocoena phocoena. Taxonomy (NCBI): domain Eukaryota; kingdom Metazoa; phylum Chordata; class Mammalia; order Artiodactyla; family Phocoenidae; genus Phocoena; species Phocoena phocoena. The sequence continues at coordinate 147,182,272 of NC_089219.1, forward strand.
CTTCTCAGCGAAGCAAAAATAAAAAGATTTTTCTTCCTGTCAGTGACTGTGTGAGCTTGAGTGTGCACTAGGCCTGCCCCTGCCAGGATGGCTTCGCGGGGTCACTGCTTGCAGAGAATGCTGCCTGAGGTAGTTACCATCCATCTGTGCCACCTTATTAATTTAAAACCATCTAACAGAATTAATGCAACATAGCAAACCCCCAACTCAGGAGGAGGAACCTATTTAAAATGTAGATGTTATTTATAACGTCTACCCTCTACTGAATATCCATGTACGAGGTACTTTATATAAACTGTTTCTAATCACTTACACAACTTTGCAAGGACCAGCCCTATTTTACATGGGAGAGGTGGAACCCGAACCTAGAATGTTCTACTTTCAGAACCCCTAGGCCTGTGTTTTATGAAGCCATTTACTGTAATGGGAGCATCTCTTGGTGAGATGTTCCTCTGATTCAACCAAATCTTCAAAGCGGTCTCCACAGAAACATCCAACCAGTATTTTATTAACTGAAGAAAGATGCTCATTATTTACAAAGGAGTTTAGGCCAAGGAGCTCTGTGCCAGAAAGCCAGAGTTACAAGTTCCATTTTTAAACAGACTAAATAAATTCCTTCTGTCCCACCTACTGTCTTGTCCAGGCAGGCATCCTGCAGATGTCTATGTTAGAAGTTAAGTATAAGAGGTTGACGGTTGGGGCTTGTTGCTGAGTAGTAGGCATACGTGAAGGGAGAAGAAAGTATCTATTTCCCTCATACCCACTCTGAAAAGCAACTCAAGAATGTTTGACAGTTGGGACAGGGGTGGTGAGAATCCACGTGGTAACAATAAATGCTGGAGAGGGTGTGGAGAAAAGGGAACCCTCTTGCACTGTTGGTGGGAATGTAAATTAATACAGCCACTATGGAGAACAGTACGGAGGTTCCTTAAAAAACTAAAACTAGAACTACCACACGACCCAGCAATCCCACTACTGGGCATATACCCAGAGAAAGCCATAATTCAAAGAGGGACATGTACCACAATGTTCACTGCAGCGCTATTTACAATAGCCAGGTCATGGAAGCAACCTAAATGTCCACTGACAGATGAATGGATAAAGAAGATGTGGCACATATATACAATGGAATATAAATATAATACAATACAGTATATAATATATACTATATAATATATAAGTATACTATGTTATATATAAAAATATAATAAAATATAATGTAAGTCTCAGTCATAAAAAGAAACAAAATTCAGTTATTTGTAGTGAGGTGGATGGACCTAGACACTGTCATACAGAGTGAAGTAAGTCAGAAAGAGAAAAACAAATACCATATGCTAACACATATATATATGGAATCTAAAAAAAAAAATGGTTCTGATGAACCTAGGGGCAGGACAGGAATAAAGATGCAGAGATGGAGAATGGACTTGAGGACACGGGGAGGGGGAAGGGTAAGCTGGGACAAAGTGAAAGAGTAGCATTGATATATACACACTGCCAAATGTAAAATAGATAGCTAGTGGGAAGCAGATAAATAGCACAGGGAGATCAGCTGGGTGCTATGTGACCCCCTGGAGGGGTGGGATAGGGAGGGTGGGAGGAAGACACAAGAGGGAGGAGATATGGGGATATATGTATACATATAGCTGATTCACTTTGTTACACAGCAGAAACTAACACAGCGTTGTAAAGCAACGATACTCTAATAAAGATGTAAAACAAATTTTAAAAATTTTTTAAAAGACATTACTCTTAACATCACAATTCTCTCTTTTTTTCCAGGACCTACTCAATAGCTTCCTGGCTTGCCATGTTAGTTTCAAACCCTTTGCCACGAACCCCAGACCCTAGCGAGGTAAGAGGATGAGGCACCTAAGATACTGAAAGACTTGGTTTTTACTGTCCCATGGATTGAGTTGAAGTTGCTGACTTCCCATCTTTAATTACCTATTACTTGGCTGAGCTGGGGCAGGCAGTGGCTGACATCCTACTCCAGCTCTGCCTTATCTTTCTCCCCTATTTCCCACTAGTTCTCTCGAAAAATCCTGAAATCCTGAACAAATGGGGCTTTCACACTTCTGTGCTTTTGGTCATACCATTTTCATATCCTCCATCCTCTCTGGTTTCCCAACTCCTCCAGGGAGTCTCTTTTAAATATTCCCACTCTCTACTTAACCCAGAGAACCTACTGTTTGTACCAGTGAATTGAACTGTTATTCATCAAAAGATGTCTTTTCTATTATGATGGTCATTTCAGCTAAACTGTAAAATTCTTTTAGGCAATTCTACATATGTGTGTGTGTGTGTATGCATGCATGCGTTATTATATAGTTACTAGTCAACAGTATTTAAATACCTAACAATAATATAATTTTCATTTAATTTTCATAATCTCCAATAGCTTTTACATTTGTGATAAACTTTCACACTGTCACAGACCCATTATGAAAGATTAGGAAACAAGGAAGGATTACACGGACCTGCTCTCATTATTGGGGAGACTTCGGAAGACACCCATTCCCAAAGAATATAGAGACCTGATGGCTCTGAAGTCTCCCCACACTTTGTAACCCTACTTCCCCTATTAAAGTAAAAATCATGCAGCCCCAAAGCTCCAGACATATCCCAACCTTGAGAGATTTCAAAAATGACAAGTACTAGCCTTTTAAACACTAGAGTCTTTAGTGGCTGGGAAGGGAAGACTTCTGGCTGTGTCTCATTGGTGGTAAGGTGACCCCACCTTGGCTTCACCTGGGCTCTGAGATGAGTTCCTGCTTAGAGTTCTCTGCAGAGGTGGCCGTGCTCTCCTAAACCCAGCTCTCACGGGCAGTGGCTCCCGCAACCCGACCCTGGCTCTGGCTTTGGCCTTGGCCCACGTCTGAGTTCTCTTTCTCACAGCCCAGTGATGACCCACCAGTCAAATCCCCATCCTCCAGGTAGTGGACAAAGGTCTGGTGTTTAGTTCTCACAAAGGAACTAAACTATATATTTACTTATTAAAAGTTTTCAAAGGAAGATGCACGCAGAAAGTATAATTTACTTTTAATATCTTTCTGCCCAGTACAGATCATAATGGGATTTTAATAAGTAAAAACCAGCAGCTGGTTAATGGGCATCTGTAGACCTTATCTCTGGAGGCTAAGAGAGGTCCACTTTCAAAGCAGAGGGCATGTCTGAGCTGGGCTAAGACTTTACTGAAGGATGCTGGCTAAAGGTTTTGTATGCAACTCTGAAAAATTGCCTATTAAAAATGTTATGTCCTATTTGGCAACAAAATACTGTGGAATTTATAAAAGAGAGATTAAAACCTGGCTATATTTAGTCTACATTTAAACTTCTAGGTTCATGTAATTAGATGCCAAAATTTTTTTTAAAAATTAATCTTTTCATTCCACGAAGCCAGTAGCTCAGTGGGCTGAAGTACCGTGCGGATGAACCTAAGCCTATAACTTCCATCCTAGAGAAAGATTCAACTCTACCCTCATAAACCAAAACCCAAACTCTAGCTCCCCAAAAGCTCTATCTTCCTTCCTGCGGAAGAGGCTAAAAGAGCATGAATGGCTCAGCCCAGCTGCCCTTACCACTAGAACACGCCCAAGCAGCAACAGCAGCAAGGCATGGGACAAGAAGGAGGGCAGCACCCGGACGCTGGAGATGTGGCCTTGGTCCTGCTCTGCCACTCACCAATCTCTGTAACCTTGACCTTGACAATCAAGGCTGCTCAGCTTAAGTCTGTACACTGAGCACATACCGGGAATGTTAAAATCTTCTTTGGTGTGAGTTGTTGTAAAGATCAGATGATACAATACATGTTTAAGGAGTTTGGAGATTTGAACACTCCATGTAAACAGAAGGATGCATACTTAATAACAATGGGCCAGCGGCAACATGCCTGCACTCAGGAAAAAACAAGGTGCCGTTATCATAATGAATAGCATCCCTATATTTTTCACAAGCATTTCAAGGCACCAAGACCTCCGGCCTGCTTGCTCAGGGATGTTCTTCACTTAAAACCATTAGCCTTAAATATGCCACCATTGGCACCAGGTCGCTTAGTGCTAAGGGGTCAAAGCTAGAGCGGAGGAAAATTTTTTTCTCCTGCTCTTCTAGGTTCTTTGGCTGGGCTAACAACATAAGAGACATAGGCAGGTTAATAGGAGAAAGACACATTTAATTACATATGCAGGGGAGTTCACAAAGACAGTGAGACTCCAGGGCAAGTGAGGCAGTTGAGGCTCATATGCTGTCCTGAGCTACGGAATGGGAAAGGGATCTGGGGCTTCAAAGTGTAGGAAGAGAATTCAGATGTTTGGCCATTAGAAGAGCAGATGTTTGGCCATTAGAAGTTTGCCCTGCCCTGCAGATAGGTCTTTCAGATAAATACGTTATCTCTGGTAATACCTCTTTTTCTGGTACAGGCCCCCTGTCTAAATTCTTTGAGATAGTTAAGTTAGAGGGAAAAGTTTTTCCTGAGTCTGCTGGATCTTGACTGCCTGCAGCTCAAAATAATCCACATGCCAAAGTGGCATCTTTGGGGGTTGGCACATTCTGCCCCCCTTCAAAGTGATGGGTTCAACACTCACATGGACTTGTCGATTATGTTTAACCCAGATACCTGATACAGGCTACAGAAGATCCTGTAGGGGCCACGTGGGCGGATCAGGGCAAAGCAGCCTCTACCACAGCTTGGTCTGATACCAACATCTCACCTTCAAATCGCCGTAGCCCTTCCGCTCAGGTCCCCTCTTATCTACAGAGTACAAGTCACCTCACCAAGTCCTTTCCTTATAATGGGGGACTGCTGGGCGGGCAGGACCCGAAAGTGCTTATACTGGTTTAGTCATTCAACTCGTTTAAAGCAGCCTACTAATGTTCCAGAGGTTAGAGTCTTGGTGATGCCTACGTCTTTGCAGTATTACAACCTTCGTGCTTACAGACTGAAAAAACAAACAAGTCTTTAAGATGTCCTTCTTCAAAAATGAGCTTCTAGTCACAAATGAGAGATGGGAAGGCCCGGGGGGTGCGTGCTTTTTCCCTCCATGGGGCTGCTAACCCTCTTTTGCTTAAGAGCACACTGAGGCCTCAGCAATCCCCAGGGTTCCCGGACCCACATCTATTTTGGGTTATACACAAACACCATATAAAACAGATTCTTTGGAGGTCTGAGCAAAGGAGAGTGAGCGGGAGTTTGCACTCTCTAGTGCTAAGGACTTGAGTCTCATCGCGAATAAAAAGGTCCTCAAAGCCTCAGTTAAATAACCACCAAGACTTCCTGGCTGCCTGCCTGTCTTCCCACCTTCCTCCTGAGAGGATGCTGAAAGCATCTATAAGCTGCCCTAGGCCTGACCAAGAGGGGGAGGGTACAAAAAGCCGGCTGTTGTGCAGGCAAACCCGCATGTTTGTAGGATGGAGGTGTGTGTGATTCCGTGTCTCAGAGTCAGAAGGAAAGGGTTGAGGGGAGAGACCCCATTGTCCCCTTCTCCTAACACACTTCTCAGCCTTTGCTCCATCAGCAGATCCCAAACCCAGGGTCCAAATTACCACCGTCTGGAGCCTATGCCTCCTCTTATCAGCGGCTGTACTGTGTCTCCTTTGTGCTCCCTTTTCAGCTCTGCCTCTCACCCACATCCTATTCAGTGCCACTCCTGCTCGTCCTCATCTTCTCACTCATTTATCACAGCTGTTAGGAAAATGTTCACTGTAAAACGAACATGTACAACTCAAAAATGACTGTGCTGGTCCAATGCCTTGGGTGGGTGGGGGGTCTCTAGAAGAACGCACTCTGCAGACAAGCGCGCTAAAGAAATGCCTGACTGAATGCTGAAGCGTTTCATTCTCCATCTGGGTTGGTGGTGTGATAATTTTGAGACAGCCGTGCTGGACAGGTCCCCACAGAGGCAGGCCCACAGCCTTGACAGGTGTATACTCTACATTCCTATGGTGACACAGTATCTCAAGTGATAAAGCCCAGTAGGTTGGTCACTCGGGCAAAAACAAAAATGAACTGCTGAGGCAAAGAAGAGGCAAATTCTTTGTCCTCGGGAAGCATCCAGTCTTAGAATGGCAGTCCCTAGCCTCAGGGGTCCTGCTTACAGAGCATACCCATCACATTACATCCTAAACTAAAACCCATCAGCCTGGCTTTTTAAAAATCATTCTCCCGCTGGCTCCCTCCTATGCCATCAACTCCATCTTACGAGTCTCCAAAACAGATTCTCCACTCCAATTAATGAACTTCATTCTTGCACAAGCGTGGGCCCTACAATCATACCAGCCCACCCCCCAATCATGTAAGACCTCTATCTGTCCTTTCCACCATCGGATCTTTCAAAATGGGTTCGGCATTCACTTCAGGGACTATTTCCCCCAGCTGATCCCACTGAATGCGGGTGGCCCGATGATTCTTCATCTCTGCAGAATTCATGTGTTCGTCTCGGGCTAAGTTATTTCTTCAGACTTGTTGATGTGCTGTTCCTTAGCAATTCTGAGCTACTTCATCAGGTCTGAGGGTACGTGGGACTCCCCACCTCACAGTCAAGACATGGATCAGAGAACTATAACATTTCTCTTTTTATTTCCCCCAGAATCTAATTTAAACTCTGAACTCAGGGGGTGCTCAATGAACCCTGACCAACTGCTTTCTTTTCCTGTTCTTTTCCTCATCCTCCTTTCTCTGACTCATTCATTCATTCCCTTCCTCTTTTCCTTGTCACTCTATATACACAAAAGAGAATTCTCCATCTGGAAAGCGTGGCCTCCTGAGTAAATGTCCTTGTTCACATCTGCCTCCACTACTTTCTCCTCTAAAGAGCAATGGGGTTTGGAGGGTGATATTTACAAAGTCAGACTAAATCACAGATGCCAACTGGAGGTGCCCCTAAGTGAGGGGACAGCTGGCAGGGACCGAGAGGTGGGACAATTAGCAACTCCAACTTCCTCAGGAAGCTGCCAGAAGTACCCAAAAGGGAGATTTAACCAAAAAGCAAAACTTCAGCGTTAAATGGTTTTAATATTAGAGCACCCAAACTGGGAGGTTTAAGATTTGTGATATTAACTTTAAAAGCCTCAGATAAAATCCTGGACATGCTCCTCAGTAACAGATGCATGCGGGGGTGGGTGTTCACGAGGCCAGCGGGAGTGTGGCTTGGCCCTTCGCTGGATCGCTTGGCTTAACTTTGCTAACGAAATCTCTTCCTCTGCCGTGAACATCACTTCCAAGTCCGATGCGCATTTTGGTCACAAGAAAAGTAGTGAGGGGTCAGGACCACTGTTGGACGTGAATGAATGCACACACACACACACACAGAGTGCCTCAGAGCACAGAGGAGAGAGTGGAGTGTGGATGGGGAAGCCAGGGTCACAGATTCCAGTGATGGTCTCTTTTCCAGGCCTTGGTTTACAACTGGTAAAAGTTTCAGGGCTACAGGACAACTAGGGGTGAGGTCTATATAGTTTGGAACATTTGGGACATAAGCACGAATGGTCTTGAAGAGTTATGATCAATTACAACAGTGTGCTCCTTTGCTACTGGTCCCTGCTAAAACAGAAATATCTGTCTTCCCTAATGGATTTTCAGGACACGGAGCTCCTAAAACCATAGCTTCTGCTCCTGAGTTCCCCATTCCCCCCTCCCTTCTCTGCTGCCATGAAGCTAACGTATGAACTAACGCAAAATGCACAAGGAGAGGGTTATCTGAAGGAAGCCTGAAGTGAATCTTGACTCAAGGTGACAAATCCTTTCCTAAGAGCAAATTTCCACCCCCACCCCCACCCCACTCCCAGTTTATCTGCTTCGTCACTTCAGACGTACGTATTCTGGACTTCCTTAAAAAGTAACAGTCATTGGTAATAAAAATGTTCAGCTGAGCGGGCCACAGATGGGTTTCAATGCCCAGAAAGGGAGAAAACTGGGAGAAAATGCCAGCAGGTATACAGGCACCTCTTTCAAAACACTGCCATTGAAGACTGTTTTCAGGAGGAAGAAAAATAAAGGTCCCAGGCAACAAAGTGCTGTTTAAAAAATAATCAAAGACGCAGACCTACTAGAGAATGGACTTGAGGACACGGGGAGGGGGAAGGGGAAGTTGGGACAAAGTGAGAGAGTGGCATGGACATATATACACTACCAAATGTAAAATAGATAGCCAGTGGGAAGCAGCCGCATAGCACAGGGAGATCAGCTCCGTGCTTTGTGACCGCCTAGAGGGGTGGGATAGGGAGGATGGGAGGGAGGGAGACGCAAGAGGGAGGAGATATGGGAACATATGTATATGTATAACTGATTCACTTTGTTATAAAGCAGAAGCTAACACGCCATTGTAAATCAATTATACTCCAATAAAGATGTTAAAAAAAAAAGAAAGAAATTATCCTAAAAAAAAAAAACCAAAGAGAAATGGTTGCTGGTGGTAATAAAGAGGCTGCTGCTCCCTCTCTGGACTGAAATCAGTACTCTGACAAATCAGCTCTAACAGAACTGTTTCGAGTGCCTCTCATTTATCATGATTATGATCCACAGTCCCTACCAGACATGATACCTTTTAAGGCTGGGCACTGGCAGAGAAGACTGATAATGCTTGGGTTTGGGCATGAATGACGATAAATCTGCAGCAGCGTCCAACAAAACCACGCCAGCGCAACACTTAACGGAAACAAACTAAGAGCATCATCCCATGCCCGGGAAACAATGCCCCATAAGCATTTTCCCCTTAATGCAGTGAGAGCCACCCAGATGACGCTGCTTACTCAAAAGATGCTATGGTATAACTGAATGAACTCTTGAGTGCCCATTCAGAGATTAATATTTTAAGAGCTAGCATTTTACAGAGACAGTCTAAGGATGACATTCAATGTGTGCCACAAAAGGGAGTCTTCTGTAGATGAAAAATGCCACCGTTTATACAATAAAACCATATGAAATCCAAAGATGTCAGTCATGGAACTGGATATTAACATGGTCATCCACGTTGGGAAACAGTCACTTCCCAAGGGTTGGAGAAAGACGTAGACCATCAGAATGGGATTTTGCTCACCAGGCTCCCTCTCAAGTGGGGTCGAGGTGAAGAAAGAAGCTTTGTGGGCTGGAGAGGACTATGCTTGACTTCTACCTTATCCCTGAGAAAGGCGGGCGGAGAGGATGACGGGAAATCAGGTTCTCTCAAGCAACCTGTGGCTAATGTAGCTGCAGAGAAAAGCCAGATCTTGAGTCTGAGCCTGCAGAGAGGCAGCTGGGGTCCAAATGAAAGAAGCGCTGTTGCCAGCTCTCCCCTCCCACACCACCACCTTGCTTCCCGGTAAAAGAGCAGACAAAGGGCTTCCCTGGTGGCGCAGTGGTTGAGAGTCTGCCTCACGATGCAGGGGACACGGGTTCTTGCCCCGGTCCGGGAAGATCCCACATGCCGTGGAGCGGCTGGGCCCGTGAGCCATGGCCGCTGAGCCTGCGCTCCGCAACGGGAGAGGCCACAACAGTGAGAGGCCCGTGTACCGCAAAAAAAAAAAGTTGACAAATCTTTAGAAAATGTAATCTTCCATTTCCCTTTGGAAAATCTAAATGTCAGGCTACAGAGAGATATTTGGGCACATGACACACGAAATAAAATGAGGCTTTCTTAACGAGTTACCTGGGAACCAAGGGCACCTAGATGTCACACGTGGATGTTAATGAGGCTGCCTGGGGGGTGAGCCTGGCTTGGCAGGCAGCACCTTAAGTACATGCCAGGATCTGTCTCTACCTCCATAACCCTGAACTGCTGTGACCCAGGTAGGACCAGAGTGTCAATCTAGGAGATACACTATTTATAATCCACGTCCAGTTCACCTCATAGGATTGTACATGATCATCAGATAAGGCAAAAGGGATGAAAAGAACTGAAAATTAATGTAAAACAAATGATTATTATACTAACAGTATACAGATAATAGTATATTAGGATTACCATTAGCCATAATAATCAAGGAAGGAATTTCCAATGAATTAAATATTTTTCTTAATAAGGAGGAGAGAGAGAAAACACTGACTGCTCACCGTAAGGCGGGCACTGTGCTGAACATTCTACATGTTATTCAATGTCCCAAACTACCCAGGGAATCTGCCCCCTCCCTCCATTTACAGATGAGGAAAATAAAGCTCAGAGAAGGTTATTTACAGCCCCAGTCAAGGAACTGGCAGACTAGATCTATGTTGCATCAGAGAACAGGACCCAGACCAACTGGTAAGAATCACAGGCAAGCATGTTCTCTTCACTCTGAGCTGTCTGAAAGGAGAAAAGGAACACAGCTAATCGTGGAGCAGGGGAAGGAGAGTCAGGTCTGCTTCCAAAAACGCATGCTCTTTTCACTAGATCAAGTGGTTTCCCCTCGATAACTATAGACTTGAGGCACAAATAACCTGTATGCCTAACATTACAAAGATAGTTAAGAAATGTTAGATCAAATACTATCCATCTTTTGAGCCCCAAATAGGTGCCAATCACCATATTCGGTGCTTTCTACAGCATCTCATTTGATTTAGATGGCACTTTAGCATTTTTTGGTGCCTCAGAGTCTTTTCTGGGAACCTAAATTATCTTTGTAGCAGCAAAGCATGACAGTTCTACATAAGTGTCCAGATCACTATGAGATGACAAAAATCCAGTGAACTTCCACTCAAATAAATCTGGTAGAAATGTATTATAACACCTCAAAGTCTAGAGGTCAAGGACAATCCCCTCTTGTTGGCACAAAGGACCCTGGAGACAATAAGGATCTGAGAGCTCATCGTGTGTATGGATCCCTGCGTACTATACCCACAACCAGAAACCATCCAGCTTACACCTCAACACTCTCAGTGACCAAGAACTCCTGGCTTTTTGAGACAGTCTTTTCTACCCTTTTAGGACAACTTAGATTGGAGAGAGCGTGCTTCTCTGTACTCTTCACAGTTGACCCTGGTTCTCCTCTCTGAAGCAACATTTTGAACATGGGTACCAGGTCTTCAACTGGCAGCCTGTCAAACATCTGATGAAGGTTCTCATGTCTCTCCAAAGGTTTGATTTTGGACACAACGTAGCCTCAGTTTCTTTATCCATTCTTTTACACTCAGTTCCAAATCTCCTGTTATAATTTCCCTTTTTCTAGATATTTCCTCATTTGTCTGTGTCCCCCTGGGATTGTGATACCTGAAATAGATTGCACACTTATGGAATGACATGAATAGTGAAGAAGAGACTCGGAATACCGTATTCTTTTTCTAACCATATATTCATATCATCAACAAACATTTTCTACGCATTTACTATATTCCAGGTACAACAATTAGCAGTGGAGACATTCAGGAACGTGCCATGGAAGACTGCCCTCAGAGAGCTTACATCTAACCTATTATAATGATGAAGCCCGTTGTGACATTTATTTCAAGGCAGCCTTATCTCATACCAAAGTCTGCACCTACTATGTTCCTGAGAAAGTCAAGACCATCGCATAAGAGTGCCCTCACTTCTTCCCTAACCACATACGTTTCTATCTCTATCGGTACCTATCCACTCATTCATTTATGTGCACACAGTGGAAGAGATGTCCTTTCCATGACTAAGGCTACCTCTGCTCTTTTGTTCTATCCCCTTCTGACTCCTGAGGGACCATGCTCCATCAATTACCCCGTATCCTTATCCAGTTTAACTGAAATGGTTCCCTCCTTAGCACAAAGACGTATTTTCCAGTCCTCCCTATTTTATAAACACCCTTCTTTTACCCCGCAACTTCTTCAACTCTGATCCTAACTACTTTTCTTCACAGTCAAGTATTTCAAGATCCTTGAAGGAGCAGTCTACACCCAGCCTCTAAGCTCCCCCACTCCCAATCGATCCCTAACCTGTTGCAATCTGACTTCTGTCCCTCCCCATTCCATTCAAACAACATTTGTCAAGATCATTAATGGCCTCCAGATCGCCAAAGCCAATGAATATATTTATATCTTCCTCTTACTTGTCTGCTATATTTGGCATTGCCTGTGTCTTGCATTTTCCTCTTTTGATAAATTTCTGCTTTATGTCTTACCGTTACAGCACTACTTATGTTCATTATAGAAAATTTAGAAACAGATATATAAAAAATCCAGAGATAACAACCAATGACCTTTTTGTCTACATTCTCTCTGACATCTTCCTATAAATACACATTATGTACCACTTTAGGAAACTGCTCTGTTCACCTAATCTATCATGAGCATCCTTCTGTGTCTCCACCTTCCTTATTCACATTCTTTCCTCCCTTGGCTCCAGTGAAACCACTGTTTTTGTTTTCCTTTTACCTCCAGAGCCCTCGCTTCTCAGTCTCCATCGCAGGCTTCTCACTCTCTGCCTCGTTCTAAAAGTGTCAGCAGCTTCTCAGGGCTCTCTCCCTAGACCTCTATGTGCTCACACTGGGGGGCTGCACTGGCACACTGACAAAGCTGTCACTGAGTGTGGGTTCATCTGTCACAGCCAGCTAGTCTGCCACACATAGAACAGGTAAACAGAGATGTTAATATACAGAAGATGCTCAAGGAATATCTGCTACACTCATCAGAAGGCAAGAGGAAGGGGGAGAAGGGCTCTGGGGAGCAGTACTGCTGCGGCCATGACTTTCCCCAGCAGTAGACCCATCTGAGGGCAAGGAAAAGAAGAAAGAAGGGGTGAAGGGAAAACGACAGAGAAGCACCAAAGCCAATCTCTCTCCTTCACGCCTTTGCTGAGAGCTGGATCTGTCACGCAGTGGCTGAGATGCACTACTGAATGGGCAAGAAGAAGCTCCCAACTGGCCCCTAGGGTGATCAGCCCCCAGCAATCCCTGGGCACAGGTACCCTTGGGAGGTGACCCTGAAGAAGTGCTCCCTATATTTCACTCTAGAACCCTGCCCACCACGCCTCCCACCTTCCCACCCACTCTCTCATGAACTGCCTTCCACTCCCCAACCCACCCCAGCTTCACCTCTCAGCTCTTTCCCAGATTAATGTCATTAAGCTGCCAAACCCAAAGGACAACCCCTGACCTCCAACACAATTTTTTTTTTTTTTTTTGCTATTCTTAACTTTTTATAACTACACAAGTTTTCAGTTGCTTCATTTTCTTGACTACAGTTGAATGCCATAGGGTTGAGACCTGGTCTGTTACTTGAATCTACAGCCCCAAATGCCCAGTATACTTCCTTATTCCCTCTAGGTGCTCGCCACAGGCAGAATCACCTGACCCAGGGGCATTAACATAGGAGCTTAAAGTACAGTGGTTGAGAGCATGACTCCTCCCCTGGGTTCTCATTCCACCTTCACTTACTAGCTGTGAGGCTCTGAGTCTCAGGGTCCTGACTGGTCGAGTGGAGGTAATAAAACCCACCTCATAGGCTTGTCATAAAGATGACCTGGGATACTGAATGTAAAGAGCTCAGAACAGTGCCGGGCATACAGCAAGCACCCAACAGATGTCAGATGTCAGCTGTGACAAGGAAAACACACCTGAGAAGAAGACAAGTGAAGAGAAAGCGAGAGAGCCTAGTCCTCTCTCCAAAGCATTAACGTCCTCACATCCACAGCAACTTCACAATTCTTCACCCACGCCCACCCTCTTCACCCTTAGTGATCGGATTGAAAAGAACTTCTACAAAGCACTCTTTTCCTTATGAGCATTACATGCCTTAATAAGCTGGATCAGTGGGAGTCCCAAACGTCAACAATTCACATTAGAAAAATACACGTTATTCCCAAGTACCCTCTCTAATTAGTGTTTACATGATTTGTATGGCTAGTATATTTTACACTAAAGGGTGTTCTAGAAATAGCAGTAAATACCCAATGTCCTAAGAGTTCAACAGCTAGCTAAAATTGAACTGGCTTATTGCATGATATTTGTGAGTTGTAATCCTGTAATTAAGGCTTCATTAGTCCCTGCAATGCCAGGGCTCTGTAGTGGTTGATTTACTATGATGAAGTTTGTCATATTCAGTTAACCTCTGTCATATTCATTCATTCACTTATGCATTCATTCATTCCCTACTTTGGGCACCCACTGTGCACCAGGCACTGGGCTAAGGATGGGGGATATACACACCTCAATGATGTCTCCCTGAAAATGTCATGGCACCAAATACCTCTTGTTTCACCATCTCTAGGTGAACCATCATTAAGGATTTATTAAGTGGCTTTTAGGTATCAGACACTGTGCCGGGCACGATGAGAAATATAAAAATGCTAGAGACACACTCCTTACCTCCATGGAACTGATGATCTGATTGATAGACTAAACAATCACTGCTTGAAAGAGACAGCAGTGTGAGTGCCTCTGAAAGAGGAATAACAATTATCGTTCATCCAGTACCTTCTATATGCCAGCCACCTGGCTGGGCACTTGCCACATTTAAACCTATCAGGTAAGTTAAAAACTTCCCATTTTCCAGAAGAGGAAAACTACTCAGTGTGTTTAGACTTGGACTCAGATCTGTCTCTGAAACTGGCATTTTGTCGCCATACCATGCTAACCCTTAGCTCGACCTCTTCAGCTAAAACTTATTTATATAAAATTTATGCAAAATGAGGTATAGAATGGTTAAGGGCCCTGCTCATATTTTAAAATTACGAACAGATTTATTTTTAAGAGTTCTTAGTCTTTTAATCCTATAAACTCTTTATGACTAAACCAATAGCCCCTCTCTCTGCCCAAAAATGTAGGCCATGATCACCCAGAAGCCATAACAAGAGTCAAGAGCATAGGCCAGGAAAGAAATTACCTGGTTCCACAGGGCTCGTCCCAAACTCAGCTGGGGACTGGAGTATGGCAAATGATTCTGTATTTAAACTAAGAAAGAGAGTGGCCACTGTCACCATATCTCTCAATTCTTTCTTTGAGAAAAGGTTTATGAAAGAACCTTGTAGAGTATCTGGCCCTCAGTAATGATTAATTTCTGCGATCGACTGATTTGTGTCTTCCCTAAATTCGTATGTTGAATCCTAACCCCCAATGTGACGGTATCAGGAGGTGGGGCCTTTGGGAAATAATTAGTTCATGAGGGTGGAGCCCTCATGAATGGGATTTGTGCCCTTATAAAAGGGACTCCAGAGAGCTCTCTTGCCCCTTCCACCATGTGAGGACACAATGAGAAACCAGCGGTGTCCAGGTGGAAGAGCACCCTCACCAGAACCTGACCATGCTGGCACCTGAATCTTAGACTTCCAGCCCCCAGAACTGTGAGCAGTAAGTTTCTAGTCCGCCCAGTCTATGGTATGCTGTTGTAGGAGCCCGAGTGGACTAAGACAGCTTCCTTCTGTCTCCATGGTCAGTGTAGCTCAGGGTTTGGCATTTCTTAATATGCAAAGCTTTCAAAGTGAAAAAAGAAAAAGGAAAAAAGGAATCCACCATGCTGTCCCCCGCTCAGGCTATCTGACGATGTCACTGCTGTCCTTTTTCTACTGGCTCTTTCTAACCTGCAGTGTAAGCGCTCTGCACCACAAACATGTCTCAGAATAATCCCATTTGGGGAAAAGCAACCAAGTATGAGAGAGGCAAGATGTCAGACACGTTCTCATCCTTTCTCTCTTTGTTCACATTTCTAAAAGAGAACAAGCAAGAACTAAATTTAATCTTCAAGAACTAAATACCAATTCAAAGGTAGGGCCTACTCCTTAGAATGGTCCCAGAGAGAACCTGGAGGCCTAAACACCTCAGTACTGAGTATTTTCACATGATTCTAAAGGTTCATGAGAAAGGAAAGCACAGGAAAACTTTACAGAGTGGCGGAGCTACGAGGTGGTCAAACCAAAAGAAACAAACATTGGATCCTACTACATGGCCTTTTAGGGCCTTCTAATGTCATAGTGGACCAAAGCTCTCACTCCCCTGACCATTACCCAAATTATTTCAGACTCATCAGGCTCTCAGCCTTATTAGAAACATTTCTGGGTGGAAATGCTATAATTTCTTAGATAATAAATTATGGAGCCTGGAACATATTTTTTCACTTATAACACACACACATACACACACACACAAAACACCTTCATTTTCCTGGTAGCAAAATGACTAGAGAGCTGAAAGAAGGAACAACATCTACATAACTCATGGCAGAGCTGCCAGCACAGCATCACAATCAAATTAAATCCTGGGGCTTCCCTGGTGGCGCAGTGGTTGAGAGTTTGCCTGCCGATGCAGGGGACACGGGTTCGAGCCCTGGTCTGGGAGGATCCCACATGCCGTCGAGCAACTGGGCCCGTGAGCCATGGCCGCTGAGCCTGCGCATCTGGAGCCTGTGCTCCGCAACGAGAGGCCGCGATAGCGAGAGGCCCACACACCGCGATGAAGAGTGGCCCCCGCTCGCCGCAACTGGAGAAGGCCCTCGCACGCACAGAAGCGAAGACCCAGCACAGCCAAGAATAAATAAATAAATAAATAAATTTAAAATATAAATATATAAAATAAAATAAAATAAAAGTTAAATCCTGGTTGGTTGAGCACATGTAGACCAGATCTGAATTTCTGTCTCTGACCTGTGGTCCCCAGGACGTTTTGCGGGGAAGACCCGGCCATTTTTGTAGATGGCAGAATCCTGCAGCGGGAAGATGTGGCTTTAGGAGCCAGACAGGCCTGGGTCCAAACCCCAGCTCCACTACTCCAAACATCAGCGTGACTCTGCAAAGAGCTAAAATCTACATACAACGGGTGCTGAATAATATATGCTGAATGGATTTAAAAATTAGGCCTATTACTAAACCTTGCTTCACATTAACCTTTTCTGACAAACCTCTCCTCTAGCACTTAGGATCCACTCCACTGGTTCAACAGATACCTAACTGAGCACCTAATACGGGCCAAGCAGACAGAGATTAAATTGTTTATTTAAAATTGTGAACAAAACAAAGTCTCTGCTCTCATGAAGGATTCTAGTGGAGGAGACTTAAATAGGTAAACAAATGAATAGGTGAAATGCTTTGATCCATAATAATTCTGATTATACTTTTGTTAACAATAATTAATTAATAATACTTTCTGTGTAAAAATAAAGCAAGATAAGGGGCTAGAGCAGGATGACGTAATTTAGAATCCCACTATAGATGACACCGTGTTATTCACTACTCTTTCCTGTATGTTAATCCATATCCTGAACTAAGAGATAGACTTCTTGGGCACACAAATCATGCCTATAAATTCTTTATTCTCTATGACATCTGTTAGAGTGTGAAGTACACAGCAAATGTTCAGCAAATTCCTATCAACTGACTAAAACTGAACTGGCTAAAGAGGATTCCTTCAAGTTAGATGTTATCTAATTCCATGAGTTACTACTTGACATCATTATGAAATAAATAGGAACTTTACAAATGCAGTCTCCTCACTATTTCCAGACTAGGAGGTATCTTATATACTCCTCATCCTTGCAACTGATCTGATGCCAAGACAGAGCCTAGCCTTCCATTTCAATTTCTTTGGGCACCTTCCCCAAGGATGTTCCATCAAACCACATACCAACCATCTGACCCCAATCTATGGATGCCTAATCCTGAGAAAAACCTCTTTCCTCTGGAGCTGCTCTGGAGCTATGAAGAAAAGAGCAGAGATTGTTTAACCACATGGAAAGGAAAGTATTTTCCTTCCTCATTTTGCCAAAACATGTGAGCCCTTTCAATGAGGCATACCTCAAAATTGACCAGGGCTTCCCTGGTGGCGCAGTGGTTGAGAGTCTGCCTGCCGATGCAGGGGACACGGGTTCGTGCCCCGGTCTGGGAAGATCCCACATGCCGCGGAGCGGCTGGGCCCGTGAGCCATGGCCACTGAGCCTGCGCGTCCGGAGCCTGTGCTCCGCAACGGGAGAGGCCACAACAGCGAGAGGCCCGCGTACCGCAAAAAAAACAAAAAACAAAAAAAACAAAAAAAAACCTGGGGCTTCCCTGGTGGCACAGTGGTTGGGAGTCCGCCTGCCGATGCAGGGGATGCGGGTTCGTGCCCCGGTCCGGGAGGATCCCGCGTTCCGCAGAGCGGCTGGGCCCGTGAGCCATGGCCGCTGGGCCTGTGCGTCCAGAGCCTGTGCTCTGCGGCAGGAGAGGCCGCAGCGGTGAGAGGCCTGCATACTGAAAACAAACAAACAAAAAAACTGACCAGAAAGCAACAAGAAAAGAAAGTAACTAAATCCATTTCCTAATGCTAAACAGCTTTTTTCCCTTCCCTATTCCTTTTCCCTAGCAATTCTCCCACCAGAATCACTAAACACTAAAAAACCACTCAAGCCAACAAAAACAGACCCAAAGGCAAGTCCTGGCAGGTGGCAAGTGTCTGACCTTTGGGACAAATGCATCCTTTGTCTCTGAATAAAGTAGCAAGAGAAAGAAACACAGGGTCAGCCAAGTAGGAGAACTCTGCTGCAGTACTCTGCAAAACAAAGTCACCAGCCTTCACCTAAAGCTCCCGCTATCCTGATTCCTTCTGTAATATTAGGAACCACCTAATATTTGTGCTTTGTGAGGCACATTTCATAGTTTTTTTTAGCTTTCACCCAACTACCATTTGTTGAATACCTTCTAGTAGAAGGTCCAGTGTTAGGTGTTATAGGATATTCAAACCTGAGTAAGAAGAAAGTCTCTGCCACTTGCAATATGGTATTTCCCCCAAATACAAAGTGGAGTCAACCACTGTCATTACCTAAGCTGAAGAAAAAATCCTTGGGGATCCAGGCCCATGTGAAGTGTAGCCACTTGCCCAAGACAGCTGAAGGTCAAGTAGGAACACTGCCCTTCTGGCCCTCCTAGAAGATGTGTCTAAACGCTCATGTAGACAGTGTCATCTGGCCTGCTCTACCTACATACTCCTGTTCACCCAAATAATCAGCTAACACCTTTCCCACTTCTTCCCTGACAGTAGCCAACAGATAACTGGCCCTGGGTACCTACTACGCAAGCAGGAGGCAGTCATTCAGAAATGTGACTTGGGTTATGATCTCAACACTGGGAAGATTACAAAACTGCTCAACTCTCTGAACCAGGGATTGTGGAGCTGGAAAGGTAGGGAGGGGAGGTTGGCTCATCTGGGACTCACCTGTCATCTAAGGAAACTCTGACATCTGCGGGGGTATTTACTATAAGGAACCAGTCCTTGACTCATGAGAAAGACCTTTCTGTATCGTTTATCCAGCAATTTGCCAAGGGTCAGTTAATAGCGTAATGCATTTTACTCTTTAAATGAACTATATACTCAAAGTTGGTCCCAGCAAATACAGCCTCTCTTCCTGAGGTCTCTTTCTCATGTATGAGTCTTTAGTGTCACTGGGCTTTCTCCACACTCCTTCAACACACTCAGGGGTAAGGACTGAGTGTGGGCAACAACCAGCACAGTCTGTAGGAAACCTCACATGAATTTGGCTTCCATGCCCCTCCAGCCACAATGCTGCACCCTCCCTCATGTAAAAGGACGAAATGCCTATCTGGCCCTGCAGGAGGTCACTGGCTTTGAGCTGTTTTCCTGGTGGTACCAAATTATGGTGAGTCTGATATACTTACTCTCCCAGAACAAATCATACCCATTTGTGAGCGACTGGCCAGTTTAGGGGTAACATCTGTGGTCAACAAGTTGCTATTTTGGGGCAAATTACATGAAGTTAAATTTCACAGTCTTGGTCTCATCAGTGCCAGTCTGCAACTCAAAGAGCTAATCGACAGCATCTGCCAAGCTGCAATCAGTCTAACGTGGGCACAAAAGCAGAGCTGTCGTGTTGGACTTCTGAGCCTGCGGGAATGGTCTATGTGTGTATCAGTGGAAGGAAAGGACGTGCAGGGGTAGGAAGGTGATGACAGGAAGGCAGTACCATGTGTTGGTAAGATGGCAGGGAGGGCAGCCCCCAGAGTCCTGGTGAAGCAGCGGGGAGAAGTGGGAAACAGGATGGGTGAGGATGCTTTTCCATATTCACGCACTTAACAATGTCTGGGGCTGACCACAGATAATGCATGTAGTGATGAGCAAAAGGGACACAGTGCTGCTCTAGTAGAACTGCCACTTTAGCAAAGATGGAGCCAAATTATAGAAGATTTAGGGGTTTTGCTTGTTTTAAGAAAACTGGGTGAAAGATACCACCTAAGAGGAAACTCTCTCTGAAGGCTGGGTGACATGAGGAAGTGGTTGGTGGGACTGTGACTTGCAGCTGCTGCCCTGCCCCCTGACCCTGCCCTATCCCCACCCCTCCTGAGAGCTGGGGATGAGCTGAGAAAAAAACAGGGGTGAGGGATCCTGGGCATATATCCAGAGAGAACTCTTATTTGAAAAGATACATACAGCCCAATGCTCATTTTAGCACTATTTACAATAGCCAAGACATGGAAACAACCTAACTGTCCACTGACAGGTGGATGGATAAAGAAGATGTGGTACAGGGAGATCAGCTCGGTGCTTTGTGACCACCTAGAGGGGTGGGATAGGGAGGGTGGGAGGGAGGGAGATGCAAGAGGGAAGAGATATGGGAATGTATGTATATGTATAACTGATTCACTTTGTTATAAGGCAGAAACTAACACACCACTGTAAAGCAATTATACTCCAATAAAGATGTTAAAAAAAAAAAAAGAAGATGTGGTACATATATACAATGGAATATTACTCAGCCATAAAAAATGAAATAATGTCATTGGCAGCAACATGGATAGACCTGGAGATTATCATACTAAGTGAAGTAAGACAGAGAAAGACAAATACCGTATGGTATCACTTGTATGTGGAATCTAAGATATGACACAAATGAACTTATCTACAAAACAGAAACAGGCTCACAGACATAGAGAACAGACTTGTGGTTGCCAAGGGGGAGCAGGAGTGAGGGAGAAATGGGCCGGGAGTTTGGGATTAGCAGATGTAAACTATTATATATAGAATGGATAAACAACAAGGTCCTGCTGTATAGCACGGGGAACTATAGTCAATATCCTGGGATAAACCATAACAGAAAAGAATATGAAAAAGAATGTATATATGTGTATAACTGAATCACTTTGCTGTCCAGTAGAAATTACCACAACATTGTAAATCAATTATACTTCAGTAAACTAAATTAAGAAAAAAAAAAGACAGGGGTTGGGGGGAAGGAAGAGGAGCAAAAGTGTGGAGCAGACCAAACCCTCTGCAGATCACAGGGCTGAGCCTTCACAAATTACGTTTTCAAATGAAAACTGTCATTGCAAAAAAAAAAAAAAAAAAAAAAAATCAGGTGGAAGGAAGGGTGAAAGAGAAAAGAACAAAGATGGCTGCTCTTATGAAAACAGGGACTCCAAACATCAACATTAATAAGCAGATTTACTGGTGGGAAGAAATTCCAATCAATACTAATAAGGCTCAGCTGGCCCACCCTTTCTTGCTGGGTTTAATAACACTTCCCGGCCCTTATCTGATTGGAGTCCACACACATGCATACTAACGAGGCCACCAGCACCGAATTTACTGCTAGGCTTCCACGGGGCACAACAGGCATCATTTCTGTCCCTGAGTGCCTGTCAACCATACATGAGTCTCGTGCCATTAGTTCAGTTGGTTTGTTGGTTAGCCTCTAAAGGTTTCAACCCAGGTGTCTGATCACGGCCACACTGCTGAGTCCCGTTATCTGACGGTTATCAGGGATGGCATGTGAAAGACTGGCTGTGTGAAACAGCACAAACTCCCCTACGAAAACAGAAAACCAGAGAACTTCTTCTGACAGTGATTGACTGATGGCCTCTTCTGATATTTCCCTAACGGCCCCAGGTATTCTACATCATCCCCACCCTCCCGGGAACTCCCACTGATGGGTGCCACTTCCTGAACAGGATCTCAGCCCAATTCCAGGACTTCTCAGGCCATGTGACCTACAACACTCCAATCTCATACATGAATTAAAACTAATCTCTTTCCTGTCGCCCCAGTACAGGCAGGAATCGTTGTATGTTCTACCAGCTCAGAGAGAAGGGGAAGCGGGTTCTGTAAGCACACGTTTCTCCTCCCCCGGTGTGTGCTTCACTTCTGGTGTCAGGGTGGGATCGTGGGAGGAACAGAGAGAGCTCTTCTCAGGTGAGGGCTTATGACAGTGAGATAGTCCCCTTTCTGTGGCCTGTCCCTGTTTCCTCAAACTGGCTCGTGGTGACTTTTTCCTTGTGGCAATGTGTCCAAATGCCAGTCTTTTGTGGCAAGCTTTTATTGGTTCTTAGGAGGGACCTCCTCCAGAAGGGTCTGGGTGTGAGGTGTCCACCCAAAAGTTCACCACGGAGCTCCCATCCATCCATCCTCTGGTCTTTCTCAGAGGAGGTCCAACCCATACCTTCTTGCTTCCGGGACCCCTTACCTGGTAGACAGCTTTCTCGGCAGAAGAAGGGGGAGAAGCGCAGAAGAGAAGATGCCAGCAAGACGGCTCAAGCCCTGGCACCTTCCAAGAGGCCCATCCAACAGACGTGAACCTCGGGTATTCTAGCCTTGCCAGATGGCCACAGAGCAGACTGCTGGATGGCAACCCCTTTCCAGACTCTCCATTTCTCCCCTGACCCCATCTCCAAACCACAGCAGCTTTGAGATTTTGCAAACCTGGTGGCTCGACAACTTTCAGAGGTGAGGTAATCACTAGTCCTGATTTAACTGAGGGGGAAGAGTTTTGGGCACCCCCAAATTTTATGAGTTATTTTCTTGGGATCTTCCTCTCTCAGCATCAGAGAGGGGAAATACTCCTTCTCCTTCCCCCAGGGATAGGGAATGGAGGAAATCAAGAGCATCTATTCACAAACACCTCACTCCCCCTAAACCCCTTTCCTCTCTTCTGGTCCCTTAATATTGGCAGGTAGGTGGCGGGAGGGGGCACGTAGGGCTGCTTCTCTGACTCAGGACTTTCAATAAGCCCTGGCAGCCCTCTGAACTTAGAATGTGGGGTTAATTGCCTCTTGTCCCAGCTTTGGATCTTCCCCAGCTTCCCAGAATAAAAAGAAAAATCTCTCTTGGCATCACGTTCCAACAGTTACCCACCCTTAGCTCAGATCTCCACTGACCACATGGGGCACCTTGAGGAAGACTAGATGGTTCCATAGAAATCCATTCCTAAGGACAGGAAATCCCGAAAAACCCACCCTCCTGGCCATGGTTTAGGGATGGCATCTCCCCGCTTAAAGGACCACAGCACCTTTACAGGCTTAAGGTGAAAGCTACCCGCTTCCTCCCCAGCATCTCCCCTACACACACCAGCAATGCACTGACACACATGCTCACGGCACCTCCACAGACTCACACACACAGACCCATGACTCTCTCTGCGTAGAGAATGGTACCTTCATCCCCAAAGCCAAATCTCAACCTTCAAGTCCCAGACCCTACACTGAGCTCTAACCGAGACTTCACTGAACAGTGAAATCACTCCCTCGGCCCTCAGAGTTACAGCATCATCAGAGCACAGTACCGAACCAAAGCTTGTCTGCCAAGCCAGGAGAGCAGAGCAGCAGAATGAGGCTATGCCCTTAGCTGAATCAGAGTAGAGAGTTATGATTTTCCTGGAAGCCATTCATTCAACAGTATATTTGAACCCCTACATTATCATAAACACTCTAGATGGTACTGAGGACACAGCAGTGAACAAAACTCTAATTACACGATTATAACAGTGGGCTGTCCTCATCCTAAAATTATTAACCTATGTGTTTTTACTGCTGCTGCTGCTACTACTATTACATTCTCTGAAAATTCCTGCTAGAAAAATCACAGGCACTCACCGTCCCCATCCCTGCCCCTCCGCACACACTGCTCATAAACGCCGTCAGCCCTCGGTTTCGCTCACTCACTCACTGCAAGGCTTTACGTGCCCGTGATATATGACAACATAAACGGAGCCTGCTCCTCTTGAAACTTTCCATAAAAATACACATCTAAGTGATGAATATTTTATCCAGGGGAGAAAACAATCTCAGGGCCATTTCTAATAACACGTCAACCCCAGACAGGAGTAGGAGGGAGCTGGAGACTAATGAGGTGGATAAGTACCAGCACCAGGAGAAGGCAGGGCCGGGGGCGACCAGAGGGGGAGAGAAAGAGAGGAAAGGAGGCAGAGCGTGGCCGCAACAGCCCCGCCTGCAGAGGAAGAAACCGAGGCCCACGGAGGGGTGGTTTGGGAAGCTCACACCACAGGGGACTAGACCAGTCCTGAACGCCAAGATGTTTAACCCTGGCCTCCGAGAAGAGCACTGTAGGATGCTCTGCGAGCAGGTAGCAGGTGTAGGGACGGAACTTGGAGGGGTCTGTGAAACCCCATAGGTAAGCGAGCTGCCACTCCAAAATGCAGATGGGTTTCAGCCTGTTTGCCCTGCGCACACTCTTGTGCCTAAAGTCTCTCTCTTTTGCCTTCGTGGGTGTGTGTCTATCTTCTCCATGATCCTGGAAGCAGCTCGATGGAAGGAATAATGTCCCTCCCCTCCGCCTGGAAGGTTCCTGAGAAGAGGGAAGCTGTGTAGCCTCTCTCCACCCCAACCTCTCTGGGAGCCTCTGAAGTCAGAGTACAGAGAGGGGCCCCAGCTGAGAGCTGAGGAAGAAGAGGCAGCAGGGGCTGCCAGGCTCTGAAAATTCACCGGACTTGGCCCTTCTTGCTGTGGACCGAGAAGCCAGCCTCGGTCCCCTCCTTGTGGGCAGCCCTGGAGCCCCTGGGGGCAGGAAACCTCCACAGCTGCCTCTGGAAACCTGTCTTCCTCTCCTCTCCTCAGCCCCTCAGTCTACTGGAGCAGTAAAAGATGCTGCAGACAAGCACAGATTGTTTACAGTGGCTGGAATGAGAGAGAAACTGCATTTAGTCATTCATTCAACCTGTGCTTACTGAGCCCAGGAACTGCGGTAAATGCTGGGACAAGAAATGGAGGAGGTAGAGGAGAACTGCCCCTGCCCTCATGGAGCTCACAGTCCTACAGAGAGGCGGGCAGGGGGTGGGATGGGCAGCCATGGTCGCGCAGAAGCCAAGCACAAAGGAGGGCAAGAATCACCCTGCGGGGGGAGAAAGTCATAGAACACTTCTCAAAGGAGTGCTGACGGTGACAGGGCACAACCACCACGTGCATTTGTTTTCCTGGTGGATAGCTGAGTCTCTCTCCAGGAACTGCCCTCAGTCAGAGCTGCCAAGGGCCCAGCCGCTTCCTAGAGGCAGCTGCATCCAGTAACTGGTCAAGAGGGAGAGGGCTGTAAAGGTCTAGCCTCTCTGTCTCGACTGTGAAGAGCATCCCAGCTCCAGAGCTACCCGTGGGGCTCACTAAGGGAGGCCTCTCTGTGAATGACAGCAGCTCAATCTTCCCTCTGCTTAAACCCTCTTCCCGCGCTCCCTCAAAGGTGTTTGTCCAAAGAGCACTTCCCAGAAGGGACTCTGCACTCAGGATACAGAATATAATTAATTCCCTGTGCTATACAGTAGGACCTTGTTGTTTATCCACCCTGTGACAAACCATAATGGAAAAGAATATGATAAAGAATACACACACACACACACACACACACATATAGAGAGAGAGAGCTGAGGTACTCTGCTGTCCAGAAGAGATTAACGCAACGTTGTAAATGAACTATACTTCGCTAAAATTTTTTAAAAACCCAAAGGGGAAAAACAAAGAGCCTGCACTCAAATCTCCACCTTGGAATCTCTTTCCCAGATAAGCCACTACCTCAGCCAGGTACAGGGCACAGGCAGAGGTTTTGGGGGAAGACATCTCTGAAGGAGGTAAGTCTGGTGCATAAATAACTTACATTTTAAACAAGTAAAGCACTAATTATTTGTCAAAGATGAAACGTCCTCCCAAAGCACTCAAAGTTATGAGACGTCTGGAGGAATCTATACGGAAAATTCTAATGCCTGGAGGAGTCCTCTCGAAACTTAATTCCCGCCACCTGCTTCCCTGTGGACCCTCTTCATTCTTCACAACCCTGTTTATCCACAGAAACAAAATGTTACCGCTGTCACAAGGAATACAAATGGGGGGAAAGCTGCTCTCGAGGCAATCAATAACGCCGAGGGAACAACGTCACTGCAAACTTTTTATTTTTTTTTTTAACTGCTGGTCATGGATTTTGAAGCAGAAAGAAAGGAAACTGAACTCTTCACATTGTAGCTGACTGTAAGGACAGCCTGTTTCCCTAAACTAGAGTCTAGTTTCGCCACCGTGCAGAAAAATCAGAGCTCAGGCATAACTGAAATGGCCTTGAGAGTGAATTAAAACACCAGCTTCCCTTCCCAAAACGTCAACATTACAAAACCTTCAGGAGCTCAGCCATTCTGCAAAGCTTGCACGCCTATTTACAAAGGTAAAAGCTTCTCCAAAGTACCTTGGTTACCAGAGCAGCCTGGGAGACAATAAACCAATTTGTTTTTCCCTCCATAAATCGTTCATAATGTTGCTATGACATTTAAAGTTTAAAACGGTTTTATGACTTGAGATTAAAAAAGAATCATTCCAATAAATTTCTTATAACCGAGAGGATTCCTGGCATTTTGATTAAGTCGTTCCTTGTGATGGTAAAACTGTATCTTGAATAATGAAGGGGGAAAGCATTCATCACTTTAAAGTCACTGGTGGCTGGTCCTGGAAGCCAACAGCCCAGCTGCCTCTCCTCGGGGATTACTCAGAAACACAATTAGAAAAACAAACTACCAATCTTCCAGCAGGGTTAGAATTTTCAGAAGAATTACTAAATCTGAGCTGTCTCTAAAATGGTGCAGGATCATCAGAATGGGGACAAGGAGGGCTGGGTGCCCTCCTTCCAGCTGGTCGTGGAATAGGGGTGGGGGAGGGCAAGGGTTCTGGATCTTGTCTCATGGACGGCACTTCCACTGGGGGTTGCGGTAGGGCAGCACTAAGAACCTCTGCAGGCACTTAAGTTTGTGCAGTGGAGTATGCGTCACATCATACAAGGAACCCAAGACTTGTGAAGAGTCAGGACATCGCTGCTGAAACCCACACTCCGGCTAATGTCAGGATTCTTGACACCACAGGATGTGTGCATCCGAGTGGTGTCAGTCTTCAGAAGATGTCCTCATTCCCGTTGAGAAATCATCACTTCTGAAGATGAGACAAGCCACTGAGAAGTAAATGTTGGGTTTCAGTGGGGTTAAAAATATCTTTTTCACCTCTCCTCCCCTTCCCCACTAAGCCGTTCCCGGCAGGGGAGAAGGGAACTGAAGCAGCATTTACTGAACGCCTACCATGTGCTCGTCACTGTGCTCAGAGCTTTCCATCATTTAAGCTGCAGAGAAATCCTGAAGTAGATATTAATATCACCATTTCACGGTTGAGAAGACTGAGGTTCAGAGAACTGAAGTAACCCACCCAAGAACACAGACTGTGGAAGGCAGATTCCAATCCCAAGACTGAGAGTGCTTTTCCTGCTGTACAGACAGATCTGTTTCTCCAGCGTACTTCTGGACGCACACATGATAACCGTGGCTCGTACAGGCAAGTCACCTACAAAGCGGTTAGAAACCCAAGCTAGCTGAAGCGTAAGTCGATGCTGAGTTCTGGATTTTAGAAAAGAGAGAACGCCCTGTGGCTGGAAGAGTCAAACAGCTTTGGAGAAGAGCGTGAAACGTAAGCTGGGCGTGAAGGCAGAGTCACGTTTAGATGATGAGAAATAGGAAAGAAAACACTTCAGGAACCAGCACAAAGGCCTGTGCTGGGAATTGGGAGGTGGGGACTGACAGTAAATTTCCTCCTCGTTGGCCGTAATGAGCCTTTGGTACATGCGTCCCAGGATAGAGGATGACTCATTATGCTGTTTTAAAAGGCAGAATGTGAGGAGTGGGGTCCAATTTAATAAGAATAAAAAATTGCATTTATGGATATCTTAATCCTTTCAAACCTTTCCCTTCTTCGTTTTTATGCTGTCATAATGCCACAGGGTTAACAGGGCACGCATTATACCACTCAATTTAAAGAGAGGAAAAATGAGGCGTAACTGACCCACAACTGCCCCAGGTTAATGGTGAACCTAAAACTCAAGACTCGTAACTGCCAGACCCTGCAGGGGGATGGATGATTTCCCACGAAATGGCCACAGAGAACTGACCAGAGCTCTGGGTTCTCCTCCACACACTCTCCTTCATACAGTTTCACAAGTTCAGCAGCCCTGCCGGCTTACCATGGACTTCCTAGAGGACCAGGGACTCTGAATATCAAAGCCCACACAAGACCACACTCTGCTATAGCAGCAACAAAGACCCAACACAGCCAAAAATAAATAAAATACATTAATTTTTTTAAAAAAGATTTACTATTTTCTAAGCCTTGTTGTATATATCCTTCGTATATAAACAACAAAACGCATTCCCTCACTGCCAGTGGCTCAATACTGACCCTTCATTCTAAGAACCTAAGCCTCGGTTGAAAAAAAAAAAAAAAGAGATGACATCTGATCCTGCCTCCTTCACCCTACTTTCAATAATAAAAATAACAGTGAAAACAAAAACAACAATAATACCTAACTTAGCACTTTGAATGTATTATGCCGTTTGACCCTCACAATGACCCTGTGAGGTAGGTACTATTATTAATCCCATTTTATAGATGAGCAAACTAAAGCACTAGATGCCCAGGGCAGTCAGTGGCAAAGCCGAGACTGACACCTGGGAGTCGGGCTCCAGGGTCCACGTTCTTAACCACTGCACTGCCATCTACCACCTGGGAGGCCCCGCCCAATGAGAGGCTGGTGGTAAAGCACAGAATACCTTCCCCCTGGTGAGCGGGGGTCTAGAACAGTCTGTTGCCTGCTCCCCAGTGCACCAAGGAGAACCAGAGCCCTGGATGTGGCATGGGCATCAAGCTGCAGCCTGGCTCCTGTCTCCAGCCTCCTCTACCCACCTTCTCACTGGAGTCCCCTGCCTCCTACTCTGGGGTCCTTGGCTTGGACCCTGATTCACCCTTTCATCCATTTGTTCTTCATTCATTCATTTGTTCATGCATTCATTCAACTTACAAATAACTATTAAAGATTTACTATTTTTAGGATTTCCCTGGTGGTGCTATGGTTAAGAATCCGCCTGCCAGTGCAGGGGACACAGGTTCGAGCCCTGGTCCGGGAAGATCCCACATGCCGCGGAGCAACTAAGCCCGTGCGCCACAACTACTGAGCCTGCGCTCTAGAGCCCGCGAGCCACAACTACTGAAGCCCGCGTGCCTAGAGCCCGTGCTCCACAACAAGAGAAGCCACCAGAATGAGAAGCCCATGCACCTCAATGAAGAGTAGCCCCCGCTCGCCACAACTAGAGAAAGCCCGCACGCAGCAACAAAGACCCAACACAGCCAAAAATAAATAAAATAAAATAAATTAATTAAAAAAAAAGATTTACTATTTCCTAAGCCTTGTTGTAGGCTGGGGGGATACAGGCTTTCAAAGCAGCTACTGTTTCTGTTAACCCTAGCATCACGTCCCCTTAAACAGAGCCCCAGAAGCTCTGTACCTCCTCGCATCTGCCCCAGCACCCATCTCGAGAACACCAACGCAGGCCACAATCAGGCCTGAGTTCACAGTGGCTCGCTTGGCTTTAGTAACTGGGTCAGGCCCTTTTCCCAGGTGTCTGTGGGAGCTTTCCCCAAGTTCCATGAGTGGGCACCAAGCAGATGGAAACGTTCAAATAAGACAACAGCAACTCCTGAGGACGGCGCATCACTTCTGGTGACAGTAAGCACGGTGGGATATGGAATGAGAGAGCAAACGCAGCTCTCTCATCAGTCTCCCCTGAAAGCTTCTTGGACTCTGTTTCATGTAAACACCATCTTGCCGCTAGGTTGTTTTATACCCCTTTTATGTGAATAGTTTCATATTGTGACTTTTCAAGCCATCGCACTTCAAAGCCAATTTGCTGAGCTCTCCACACACACTTGGGAACCAGCACCTGTGCGGTGTGACACACCTGCTCAAATAGCCCAGGTTCAGTACAGGCCATGGGAAGTGGGTCCCTGAGGGAGGCTCTGGAGCCCCTGGGGCACTTGGGCAGATTTATAAAAATAAAGCTATCTGGGAGGAAACTTGGGAGTCTCAGCCACCAGAGGCTTTAGAAGAAATGAGGTTTTCACAACTCAACTCAATCGTATTCCTCACAGCTCCCAACTCAATGTTATATACACAGTGGGGGTCCGCTAAGTCTAGAAAATAAAAACAGTAACTAGATTACTGGAGTATTGCTAAATAGAGGCCCTTCGGGACGTGCCTTAATAAGCAGATAAAACCAATGTGCCCTCGTCACAGCTAGCAAGAGCGCTGCTTAGGGGCCGGGATCCAGATTTTGAACGGGCTCACACATGCCCCTGTCATTTTCTGTTAATATTATTAACAAGTCAAGTAGCTTGCTTTTTCATAGAAAACCAGTTCAAATTTCTGCTCAGGCTGTCCTCAGATTATGAATCAAATTTTTTTTTCTTGCAATCTATTAAATTTAATTCTCTGTATTACATTTCAACCCACACTGCTATCTGCAGACCAGTAAGGCCACCTGGGACCATCTGAAAGAGTCCAGAGAAGTCCTGACCAGCTCAATCCAAAGCATCGTTACCTATCACTTCCCCCTAACTAAAAGCCCCAAGCCATCTTTGACTCCACTCTCCCCTCATTCTTACCCATCAAGACTCATTCATTATCAAGTCCTGTTTCTCTCACTTCCGCGATTTTCTCAAATCATCCCATCCGACCCCCTCCCACTTCCGCGGCGAAGATTCAAGCCCTTCTCACTGAGGGCGCAGATCACCGTCACAACCTTCTTACCTATCACTATGCCTCCATCCTTGCCACCACCAGCCGCCGCACACTCTCCATACTAAGACCGGGCTATCGTTTTAAAAATATGATCCAGTTAATCCTGTGTTTAAAGCCACGCAGAGCCTCCACAGTGCCTGGGTAGGGTTAAGCCCCAGCTCCCTGGCCTGTTCCTCAAGCCTCCCCTCTCAGCATGAGACAGGCTGTGACCTGGGACCCTTTGCTGCAGTGCTTGCACCTGGACAAACATCTCCTCAAGCAACAGAATACAAAGGAACTACAAGGGACTAAAAATAAATGCGTGCATGCACAGCTAGCTGGGGAAAATTATGGACAACAAGATACAAAGAGACCAAAACCCCAAAATTATGGACAACAAGATACAAAGAGACCAAAACCCCAACTACCACTTCTGAAGAGCTGCGGGAGGGAAAGCACCTTGTCGGAGTAAAAGCAGGGTGCTGCGCATGTCGCCGGCACACAGCACCACCAAAAAGGGTGGGAAAACGACCTAAGCCCCGCCTCTGGCCCAACCCGTGGACACACGCCTACCCTCACCCCATATAAAGAACCAGCTCGCTGCCCCTGGGCAAGCAAGCGAGCAAGGGAACCTGTTGCTTATTTTCGCTTCCTTGTGCTGCAGCAGGGGCCCCCAATAAAGCCTTGCCTCAATTTCTTGTCTGGCCTCTTATCAATTTCTATTGATTAAGGAGGCCAATAACCCAGGTCTGTAACAACCACAGTCCTCCACGTGGGCCTGACACCTCTGCTCCAGCCACAGTGAACCTCGTTCTCTCCAAACACACATTCATCTTCCCACCTCTGCTCCCACGGCTTCCTCTCCAACAATGCCCTCTTCCCCCGCCCAGCAGGCTTCGCAAAATCACAACTCAAATCTCCACATCCAGCCCCTGTGTCACAGTCTCTGAAGCGTTCCCCTGGCTTCCCCAGGCTGAGCTGATGCTCCCCCTTCTGTATTTCACTGTCACTTTATGTTATCACTGAGCACAGCACTTAGTCACACCATATTCTGGTAAGCTATGGGTCATCCTGCCATGTCTTTTCCATCTGTATATCCGCAAGGAGCAGTGCATTGCCAGGCACAGCAGACACTGAGAGAATGTTAGCTGAACTGATCCGTTGAATCACAGAGTAATTCAGGCTGCTGAGGCCCAGGAGAGTACAATCTAGGATCAGGCATCTAGACTGAACCTTAAGTAAGAGGAGGAAAAAGAGGAGCGTCGGTGAGAAGACAACATGAACTTAAGTGTACGGTAAATGTCCTTCCTCATGGCCTTCAACAAATATTTAAAGGAACCTATTAAGTACCAGGTATTGGTGATCTAATAATGAGCACAACCAGACATGATCCCTGCCTTAATGGAGCTTACAGCCCAACAGGGAAATAAAGCAACTGAATCATTTAACAAATCAATAAAAAACTGTAATGAGGTCCCAAAGAGGTAGAACATACTATTTAGAGAGAAGTAATAGGAGGATTTGACTTGAAGATCAGAAAAGGTTCTCCTGAAGAAGGAATGACTAAATTAAGTTCTAAAGGGAAACTTTATTAAGCAAGTGAGAGAGGGATAGTATTCTAAGCAGATGGAATAACTTGTGCACATGCCTGTGGCAGGAAGGGAAAGAGTGCATGCAAGGAATGAAAGAGAACTCATGAGGCTGAAGTGCAGAGAGCGAGGGATGCACAGCAGAAGTTGAGGCTGGAGGGGTAAGAAAGGTGAGAGGCCAAGAGCAACCTCTTTGCCCTTTCCAGGTCAGTTCAAGAATTTTGTCTTCATCTTCAAAGCAAGGAAACCACTGAGTGTTTAAGCAAAGGGTGTCATGATCAGAACTGTGTTTCAAAAAAGTCATTCTCATTACAATATGGAGAATGGGGCTTCCCTGGGGGCGCAGTGGTTGAGAGTCCGCCTGCCGATGCAGGGGACACGGGTTCGTGCCCCGGTCCGGGAAGATCCCACGTGCCACGGAGCGGCTGGGCCCGTGAGCCATGGCCGCTGAGCCTGCGCGTCCGGAGCCTGTGCTCCGCAACGGGAGAGGCCACAACAGTGAGAGGCCTGCGTACCGCAAAACAAACAAACAAACAAACAAAACAATATGGAGAATGGACTGGGGGTAGGACTGGGGGAATGAATGGAGGTTGACCACAGAAGAAATTATTTCAGTTGTCCAGACAAGAGGAGAGAGTAGCAATGAAGATTTGGAGACAATGGGCAAATCTGGGAGACATTAGGGACTTAACAATCAACAGACTTGGTAATGGATTGACCTGGAGGTGAGGACAAGGTATCAGACATGACTCCTGCAGTCTGGTACATGTAGCAGGAGAAGTAATAGCACTATTTACTGAGATAACAACTCTTGAAGAGGTCAGATCTTGGGGAAAGGTCATGAGTTGTAGTTAAATATGTTTTGGATGAACCAGGAGGGGGCCACATGTAAGAGAACTGAAACCTGGAACCCCATCAGACCCTTCTGACTTTCCCTAGATGAAGATATTTGACAAAGTCACTTGACAGGAACCCACACAGTCAAAAGTCATGAAAACTGTGTGCACTGACGGCTACACCCTTCTCCAGGGAGATGCTGAGAGCTTGAGAGGATCTTGCCTCAGGACCAGTGCTGGGAGAATAGAGGGGATGGCAGTGCATACCACTTCCTTCTCTGTCCTTTTATCAGGGACTGGTGTTTGAGAGGGCCAAGGACCACAGAACAGACAGATCTTGGATCTTACAGACAGTTCATAGGCTATGTGCAACCCAAAGGCACAGAGGGGAGAACTGTCAACAATGTGTTCTGGACTAACAACCATTTCAGCTCCGAGGTTAAGTGCAAGGTAAGGAAAGCAAGTGTAGAGAAGTAAGGTTGGAAAGGTGACCTGGGGTCCAATATGAAAGCCTCTGATTGGCAGGCCTCTGACCCTCACCCTGTGGGAAGAGGGAGGGGAGCTTTCAAAGGAGACTCTGATCCATGTTCTGAGAAGGTAATGAGGCAGTGGAAGGGCTGGGCTGACAGGGCAAAAGAACACAGTCGATAATATGAAACACAGCAAGAAGACTGTTGGAAGGGTCCTATGAAGAAATGATGAGAGCCTAACAACAAATTAAAAGAAGGAAAAACATGCAATTATAAAAATTCATAAAACCTGAGTTTAGAAGTGTCAAGAGAGATTATTTGAGCAACCCCTTCAGTTTTTCAGATAAAGCATGGAGAACCATTTCACCCATGACGTTAGTCCTTCCTGTCACCTTCTCCCCCTATCCTTCTAGTTAGCCTACCTTTATGAAATGTGCCGAATTTCTTTTCCTTCAAAACCCACCTGCTTTTTTTTTTAAAGTTCCTTCATCGTTTCCTGATCATGGACTCACTAAATGTGCCTTCCCCCTCTCAGTCGGACTGAGGTTCTATAGAGGCTTTGGAACAGGAAAATTAAAAACTTTACTTAACTCTGGTCATTACAGAGAAGTAAATGTAATTTTCTCCATGATGCTTGCCTGTGAGCAACAGTGTCACATTAACCCACCTCTATTGGCCACCAGCTCTGAGAACAGCCCCTAAACCTTTTGCAAATGTAGAACAAAACAATCGAAAATACAGAATCACACACATATATGCAA
The DNA here is from genome assembly GCF_963924675.1 of Phocoena phocoena. Lineage (NCBI taxonomy): Eukaryota > Metazoa > Chordata > Mammalia > Artiodactyla > Phocoenidae > Phocoena > Phocoena phocoena. The sequence goes on from NC_089219.1 coordinate 147,216,597, forward strand.
TATCTATACAACACATATATGACTTAGCATAATACAGATTCTTTTACACAAAACACTGAAGCAGTAAAAACAGTTTCAGAACTTTATTAATTTCCTACACCTAACACTGAAACAGCAAAAACAGGAAAAGCAGATAATGCTTTTGCTGGATTGGAGAAAAATCAAGATGTGTTTGTCAAACACAATGACCCCAGTGGCATAACCATGACAGTGGTAATCCAGGGATAACAGTTCAGTGACAGCAAGAGACATCTAGGCAGTTGGAAGCCAGTCTCCCTCATCTGTTTATTTCCCACCTCCAGGTTGGAGAGGCTGGCAGATGGGAAAGCGGAATAGTCAAGGTCTATAAGGATGCAAAGGCATCATTCCTGTCAATAGTGAGAGTTTCTCGTCTTGTCCATCTTGAAACAGTTTGAATTTCACCTTCCTTTGCCACCCAAAATGTAGGGTTGGAAGCAAAGAAAACAGCCAGGAAGACATCCAGGGGGAGCGGAAAGAGAAAGCAGGGGGAGGAGAGAGACGAATCCACCATCTGGTCAGTTGCCCTGTTTATAGACACTGGGGCATTACCGGCAACCACTGAAAAAAACCTTGACAGACTCCCCTGGCCAACTCAGAAGATGATCACCAAGGAGTCGCATGGCTGGCCTGGAATGCTGAGCGGATCCCTGGCTGACTCATTCAGACTAGGCCACAGATGATTCCATCGACACTCTCTAAAGTTCCCCCGTGGAAGTGGATATTCTTTTTGAGGACAGTCAACCTTTATGGGTAATATACATTTTCTCAGAGGGTGGGTTCACAGGTACTGCATAAATACCAATTGTAAGGGATTACCCTAAGCCATCTTCAGAGGCACAGACCTACCCCTGCAGCTCTTCACTCCCAGCCACGTACGCACTGCTATTCAGGGGCCCTTCCACCACCCCCGTGTGGCCTTGATATTACCAAAGTGCCCAAGAACTCAGGTCCTGGAGTTGAACTACTTGAGTAAATGTTCGGCCGTTTAACCTTATATAGTTACTGACACTCTCTGAGCTTTCTAACTTTAAGTGGAGTAATAACAGTACTCTCTAACGTCAAAAGGATGTCCTGAGATTTAACTGAAATAACACATACAAAACACTCAAAGTTCCTGAAACTTAATGAGTACTCAATAAATGCTGGCTCTTACTGTCATATTTTCTGTGTATTTTGTCAGTCAAGCGGAGTCAAGAACTCTTTAAAAAGTGAGGAAAAAGTAGTTTGTAGGCTACAGCGAGTGTTGGAATGGGCACAGTTCAACTCATTTTATACATGAGAAAATTGAAGCCCGATAGGTAGAGTAACTTGGCCAGTTTTATATAGATAGGTAGGGGCAATCTCCTGGCTCCTAAGCCATTGTTCTCTTTAATACATACGTGGAACATGATGTATTCAGGCACAAAAGCAGAAAGAAATTAAGATAATAACTTATGGTTAGGTCAACTGACTCATTATAGTGTGAATACGTCTGTTAACTAGTGTCATTTAAGGAAAGTACTGGAACACGTGTTATGATTTCTGGTTAGAATGAAAAAACTAGACTTTTCCATCAAAAATGTACAACCCAGGGGCTTCCCTGGTGGCGCAGTGGTTGAGAGTCCGTCTGCCGATGCAGGGGACACGCGTTCGTGCCCCGGTCCGCAAAGATCCCACATGCCGTGGAGCAGCTGGGCCCGTGAGCCAGGGCCGCTGAACCTGCGCGTCCGGAGCCTGTGCTCCGCAACGGGAGAGGCCACAGCAGTGAGAGGCCCACGTACCGCAAAAAAAAAAAAAAAAAAAAAAAAGTACAACTCAGATGAAAAAGTAATTGCATGTTTCCAAGTCATTGTTCAACCCATATTATGTATTGCATAATAATTACTGCTTTCTGGGACTTTAACCATAAAACTCTCTAACTGAACTCTACTGTACAACCTTGCCCATGTTTTTCATTCCCATCTCAAATCCCTGCTAAAGCAAAAACGAAAAGCAAGCAACAACAAAGAAATGAGCCCAATTCTGGTTGGCGTGCTCGTTTAGATGAGCCCAAGAACATAAGAGTGGCAAGATGCCAAGGGACTGAGTGACCCAAGTCCTTAGTTTCACAAAGAAACTGAAGCTTAAAAGGGAGAAGAGTCGATGACTTGTTCCATATCATATACCTGGTGGTTTCTCTAAATAACCTTCCTTCAAAACCCTGGAATTCTCCCCAACATCTATTCCTCTTCATAGTGATTAATCCCAGTGCAGTGACACAAGTTTACAAGTCCCATCTCAATCCCTGGCTTATTCAGAAGATGTGGTGCAGTGGGGTAGAGAGAGGACTCGGGAGTGGAAGGGATCTGGATTCAAATTCCCAGACCTGCTAATTACTGCCTATGACACCTTGCCAAGTCTTTAACCTCAAAGAGTATGAGTTTCCTACTCTAGAAAATGGCAATAACCCACCCTCTCTTTGTTGGATTCACAACATTTGGGGAGACAATGCCTACAAACAGCCTGAACACGGTATCCACAAATAGCAGGCTCTTAGTAAGTCATTACTACGGTTTTTTTTGGAAATGTTGCTCAGTAGTTTTTCAAATGTTTTAATAATATAAAGTTTATCTTTTCATTTAAAAATCAACATTTACTCACTGAAGCAAACATATACACACAAACCTCTGTGTGGATATGTGGTGTATGGGACAGAGAGAGAGAGAGAAAAGGAAAAAAAAAAAATCACTTCTTGTCCCACCATCAAAGAAAATCATGTCAATATTTTGGTATGTTTTTCCCCAGTCTTCTTCCCAGGCTACGTCGTAGATGTTTGCTACATTGTTGTAGTTATATTTAAATGCAATTAAAATCCTGATGATAAAACCATAATGGAAAAGAATATGAAAAAGAATATATATATATGTACAACTGAATCACTTTGCTGTACACCGGAAACTAACACACACTGTAAATCAACTATGCTTCCATTTTTTTTAATTAATTTTTTAAAAAGTTAATGCCCTATGATAAACATATAAGATCATTATTTCTCTTATAACCAAGCATTCTAATCAACAGATAACCTTTAGCTAACAAAGTAGCCTACACACTGTTAATTCTTAATAAATATTTGTTGAAAATCCTGATGATAAATACTACCTCAGAGAGAAGCTGCTCTGGAAGATCCTTTATGTCAGATTATAGGATTTTTGCCTAAATTAGGAATAATGATCCCTAACAACATTCTTTACTTTCAAGTTTCATCCTGGTGCCACTGTGAACAGAAGCACCAAACCCTCCGCCATCTTCTGTCATGAGAGTGGCTAAGACATCAGGGTGGCTCGCTAGGTGACGTGTGTCCTCAGGAATTTAGTGATAAATTTAGTGTTAGGCCTGATGAGAGGCCCACAGAGAAATCCAAACTTTTCATACTTTGTTATTATCTGATTTATAATTTTTATTCTACTTCAAGCAACTTTTGCAATTCCAGATTCCAAGGTGGCAGGCTTCATAAGTCCTTGATTATCTGAAAATGTCCTTGTAGTAAGAACTTTTCTTGACTGGAAGGAAGAGACACCTGCCCATGTCCAAGAGGATTTACTGTAATGGCACAGGATAAAACTTGAAAGATGAAAGGGCTTCATGGGAACAAGAAAGGAACTGAGGTAGCAATGCTGTCTCCTTTCACGGCCACTCTGCTTCCCTCTGACCCTGGTCTCTTCTCCTGTCCCCCCCCCACCCCCGACCCCGATCAGCTTCTCTGCGTCCTCCTAGTTTCTGCTTCTCCCTGAAGGTGTTTGTTTTTGTTTTTGTTTTTTGCGGTGCACGGTCCTCTCTCACTGTTGTGGCCTCTCCCGTTGCGGAGCACAGGCTCCGGACGCGCAGGCTCAGCAGCCATGGCTCACGGGCCCAGCTGCTCCGCGGCATGTGGGATCTTCCCGGACCGGGGCACGAACCCGTGTTCCCTGCATGGGCAGGTGGACTCTCAACCATTGCGCCACCAGGGAAGCCCTCCCTGAAGGTTAGTTTGCACATGGTTTGACTTGCCACGGTGCTAGCAATACTCTCATCCCTGTGACTTCCCAGCTCTAGTCTTCAAACCAACCACAACATTTTCTCTGCTCCAAAATCCCTGAAGAAGAATCTAATTGGCTCACTCATCTCCATTAGCCAACTCTTAAGTTACAGGTTACTTCCAAGAGATGTCCACTCCTAGTCCAAACAGGTTAGCTGGAGATGGCAAATCACATGGCTCAAGGGCCCACCTACTCCTCAGGGTCCTTAGGGTTGAAGGTGATTCTACGAGAAGAGGGCTTGACCACAGCAGGCACCTCAAAGCATCTTTAGAGCAGTCCTTCTGTTGACTTCACACATTAAAGCAATTCTACTGGATATAAACTTCTCGAACTACCGTCTTCTCCTCTCAGTACTCGGTTACATCATTTCACTGTGTCTGGCATGAAGTGTTACCAGGCAGACGTCTGACATCTTTTTCCTCCTTATAAGCAGCCCTGTTTTATGCTTGGATCCTCATACACTTTCTTCCTTGATTCAGGAATTTTAAAATTATGGCAGACTGTGCCTCCATATGGCTCCCTTTCTGTGTATTTTGTCTGTAATACGGTTAGTCCTTTTAAGCCCAGAAAAGTTTTCTTTTCTCTTTTTAAAAATGATTTCTGCTCTCATTGTTCCGGTTTCATCGTCAGGAACCTCAATAATTCTATTCTATATTTACTACTTCCTCTCATGATATTCAGCTGTTTTTTCTACATTGTGGAAGAACATCTCAAGATTGCCTTCCACATATGAGTCCATATTCTAAAAGTGTCAATTCTGATCTTAACATTCTTCAAGTGAATTTTAATTACGTGTTTGCATCCTTATTCTTCCTATAATCCTTTCTTGCTTCCCCTAACTCCATTTTCTTCCCTTCTTCTCCTCTATGTATGGCTTACCACTCCTATTTCTTATATACCACCATCTTCTTGTTTCATTCTGAGTAAAGAATTTTAAAAATATTTCTCCTGTTTCTTACAATAAATCACCTTACAGGTCTGCTCTTGCACTGAGCTGTAGCGTGATGTGGCCTTTATTTTATAACGGAATTGTTTTTCAATGGCTAAATATTATTTTTTTATATATAGAAATCCCTAGATGAAGTAAATTATATTCAGACTTCGCATCTATCAACAACTCGATATCTATCAACAAAAACTATATTGCCTTTTACTTTTTTATATATTACATTCAGCATTATATTTCAGAGATGGAAATAACTCATTTTCATGATGTAGGGTAATAGCAGATTATAGCACACAATGAATCCATTCTGATTAAAGTCTATATGGAGAAGAGCAAAGAATACAAAATACATACAACTGTTGAAAGGAAAAATGCCATGTAATATAAAAGATGCTCTAATCACTCTTTCTAACTATGAAGAGAAGAAAACCACTAAAAATTCTTACAGCACTTAATCACTCAAAAAAAGACCCATAAAATTACTTTCTATAAAATTAATAGATCATGAGAGATTATCACAAGTAACTATATGCCAATAAAATGGACAACCTGGAAGAAATGGACAAATTCTTAGAAATGCACAACCTTCCGAGACTGAACCAGGAAAAAATAGAAAATATAAAACAGACCAATCACAAGCCCTGAAATTGAAACTGTGATTAAAAATCTTCCAACAAACAAAAGCCCAGGACCAGATGGCTTCACAGGTGAATTCTATCAAACATTTAGAGAAGAGCTAACACCCATCCTTCTCAAACTCTTCCAAAATATAGCAGGGGGAGGAACACTCCCAAACTCATTCTACAAGGCCACCACCACCTTGATACCAAAACCAGACAGGGATGTCACAAAGAAAGAAAACTACAGGCAACATCACGGATGAACATAGATGCAAAACTCCTCAACAAAATACTAGCGAACAGAATCCAACAGTACATTAAAAGGATCATACATCATGATCAAGTGGGGTTTATCCCAGGAATGCAAGGATTCTTCAATATATGCAAATCAATCAACGTGATACACCATATTAACAAACTGAAGGAGAAAAACCATACGATCATCTCAATACATGCAGAGAAAGCTTTTGACAAAATTCAACACCCATCTATGATAAAAAAAAACCTCCAGAAAGTAGGCACAGAGGGAACTTACCTCAACATAATAAAGGCCATATATGACAAACCCACAGCCAACATCATTCTCAATGGTGAAAAGCTGAAACCATTTCCACTAAGATCAGGAAGAAGACAAGGTTGCCCACTCTCACCACTATTATTCAACATAATTTTGGAAGTTCTAGCCACAGCAATCAGAGAAGAAAAAGAAATCTAAATCGGAAAAGAAGAAGTAAAGCTGTCCCTGTTTGCAGATGCCATGATACTATATGTAGAGAATCCTAACGATGCTACCAGAAAACTACTAGAGCTAATCAATGAATTTCGTCAAGTAGCGGGATACAAAATTAATGCACATAAATCTCTTGCATTCCTATACACTAATGATAAAAAATCTGAAGGAGAAATTAAGGAAACTCCCCCATTTACCACTGCAACAAAAAGAAAAAAATACCTGGGAATAAACCTACTTAAGGAGACAAAAGACCTGTATGTAGAAAACTATAAGACACTGATGAAAGAAATTAAAGATGATACAAGCAGATGGAGAGATATACCATGTTCTTGCACTGGAAGAATCAACATTGTGAAAATGACTATACTACCCAAAGCAATCTACAGATTCAGTGCAATCCCTATCAAATGACCAATTACCTTTTTTCACAGAACTAGAACAAAAAATTTTACAATTTGTATGGAAACACAGAAGACCCTGAATAGCCAAAGCAATCTTGAGAAAGAAAAACAGAGCTGGAGGAATCAGGCTCTCAGACTTCAGAGTATACTACAAAGCTACAGTAGTCCAGACAGTATGGCACTGGCAAAAACCAGAAATATAGATCAATGGAACAATATAGAAAGCCCAGAGATAAACCCATGCACATATGGTCACCTTATCTTTGATAAAGGAGGCAAGAGTATACAATGGAGGAAAGACTGCCTCTTCAGCAAGTGGTGCTGGGAAAACTGGACAGCTACATGTAAAAGAATGAAATTAGAACACTCCTTAACATCATACACAAAAATAAACTAAAAATGGATTAAAGACCTAAATGTAAGGTCAGTCACTATAAAACTCTCAGAGGAAAACATACGCAGAACACTCTATGACATAAATCACAGCAAGATCCTTTTTGACCCACCTCCTAGAGAAATGGAAATAAGGTCAAAACTAAACAAAGGGGACCTAATGAAACTTCAAAGCTTTTGCACAGCAAAGGAAACCATAAACAAGAAGAAAAGACAACCCTCAGAACGGGAGAAAATATTTGCAAAGGAAGCAACTGACATAGGATTAATCTCCAAAATATACAAGCAGCTCATGCAGCTCAATATCAAAAGAACAAACAATCCAATCCAATAATGGGCAGAAGACCTAAATAGACATTTCTCCAAAGAAGATATACAGATTGCCAACAAACACATGAAAGGATGCTCAACATCACTCACCATTAGAGAAATGCAAATCAAAACTACAATGAGGTATCACCTCACACCGGTCAGAATGGCCAACATCAAAAAGTCTACAAATAATAAATGCTGGAGAGGGTGTGGAGAAAAGGGAACCCTCTTGCCCTGTTTCTGGGTATGTAAATTGATACAGCCACTATGGAGAACCTTAAAAAACTATGGAACCACTATGGAGGTTCCTTAAAAGACTACAAATAGAACTACCATACGACCCAGCAATCCCACTACTGGGCATATACCCTGAGAAAACCATAATTCAAAAAGTCATGTATCCCAATGTTCATTGCAGCACTATTTACAAATAAATCACGGCAAGATCTTTCTTGACCCACCTCCTAGAGTACTGGAAATACAATGAAAAATAGACAAATGGGACCTACTGAAACTTAAAAGCTTTTACACAGCAAAGGAAACCACAAACAAGACTAAAAGATGACCCTCAGGATGTTCTCTGTCTTCTTAAACAAACAAGAGTCCGAGCTCCTTCTCAGGCAATGCATGTGAAGAATATAACGAGGTGTCAGCACCCAGTCCATTTCCAGTTTCTAATGGGTATTCTCTGATATGGCTCATCTTTCCTCAGTCCATTTCCTTGCTCATCCAATCAACCAACCAATAGGACACATTAAAATGATGATTTCCGATGTGTTGGCAGGGCCCCTCTGTCTCCATTCTCACCTCCAGCAGAAATGCACCACTGCCAGTCCAATCCCACATCTCCCACTTCCTGCCTACTTAACTTATTACCATCAGAGTCAGTCTCCATATTGATGCAGAAAGAGAGGTGCTTATGAAGGGAGGAGGAACAGAATAACTGTATTGGGACAAAATACAACAGCTATGGACTGGCGGAGGGCAGTTCACTTTTCTGGTGGGGACAGACCACGTGTTTCCAAACTGGTGGAACAGATACCAGGAGAGGGGCGAGGGCACTGCACAGCACCGTATGCAGGAGCCACCGAGTTCCTTCTTCAGACCAGCTCTGTGTGCCACGTTAAAGGAAATTTCTCACTGATTCTGACAACAAGCTGAATTCCAGCCCTACTTCCCAGTATTTATTTTCATCTCTTCCAGTGTTTTCCAGACATCATCATGGGTAAATGAGTTAGGCTGCATCAGAAGCCAGAGGCAGACATCATTTTAAACTTGCAGCCCTTATAGCCACCTTTTTTTTCACATCCTCTTTAGGTACAGTTCAAAACCAGACATGGTATTTTATTTTATAGAAGTTTCTCAACCAAGAGCAATTCTTGTCTCCTGACCCCACCCTCAGGGACATTCTGCACTGTCTCGAGACATTTTTGGTTGTCACAACTGAGGCTACTACTGGTATTAGGTGACTAGAGGCCAGAAACGTTGCTAAACATCTATGGTAGACAGGGCATCCTTCCACAACAAAGATGTTTCTGATCCAAAATGTCACTAGTATCAAGGTTGAGAAATCCTGCTTTATATTTTAGCAAGGGTCCAATTTAGACAGTAGCTCTTGGGGGAGCTATTTGACAGAGGCCTTTGCTACTCTCCCGATCACCTGTATTAGCACCACATCCCTTATCTGAATGCCCCAGCTACATTAATTTTCTGTTGATTAGAACACACAAATCCTTCTCCAGCTGAAATGGGAAAGGACAGCTTTTGCCCTCTTTGGTCTTCCCATCAGGTGATGCAGTGCAGGAGAGACACACAATCACTAAAAGCCCCCAGGCCACCAGCAGTAAAGTGGTGCCGAATCCAGCATGACTGGGGTAGACACACACAACAACAGCAGACAGCTGGGTTCCCCAGTGGGAAACTGGGGCGAACAGGACACATTTTGTCTAATTAGACAAACGGGGTTGAAAGAGCACCGGAAAGATGCTCCGAAACTCATCCTCAGAATACCAGCAGCAGCTTTGAACCAACAGGAGTCAGAACCTCTGGGCTGCATGGGTGGTGGACGGTGTGGGTCTGCGTGCGGGAATGGGCTACATTTATACAGCTGTCTCAGCGCCTTCAGATAGGTATCTGTATACTGAACGGCAGTGGCTTTGGTGATTACCTGACGAAAGCTCTAAAAGTATTTTCCCCAGTTAAAGGGAAGAAGACATCTTTTAAAAACTCTGCCACTTTAAGAGAACGAGACCAGTTACCCATGAGGCACGGCTGGACGTGACACGCCCGGTACTCCAGGCCTCTCTGCAGCAGCTCTCTCTGAGTCAAGGAGCTGGCTGCTGGCTAAGTAATTGCTGGAATTAGCCTCGAGACCTCAACGCCCACTGCCAACATGCTCTTCTGGGCTCTGTAATTCAGAACCACGGGGTGTAATGCTACTGGTTGCAACGCTCTTAGCGTTTTTACATGTTTTCTGTGGTTGTCACTTTGGTTTGATCTGGAACATTGTTTATTTTGTGTCTTTGTTTTTTGGCTCTTGGAAATACACCCGTGGGTATGCTAGACACAGGGATTCTCCCCACCTCCAAAAAAAAAAAAAAAAAACCAACCGAAACCTTTGCTGTATTTCCCATGCAGATGCAGCATAAGGAGATACAGACCCTCACACACATCAGCAAGTGCATCCCTCAAAGTAGCTTCTGTTATAAAAGGCCAGTCCAGGTCTGATGCCTGATGTGTGGACAGAGCTTTCTGTACACTAAGCTGACTGGTTTCCTGCTCTTCTCCCTCCTCCAGCCACAGGGATTCCAGCCAATGTCCAGAGAATCATCAGCTACGAAACATCGATTATTTTTATATATCTGTTTCTCTTAGATCCTTGAAAGCAGGGCACATTTCTTCCACCTTAGAAAACAGCAAGAGGCAACCGACTGCCACATTATCCAGTCCCCTGTCCCCACAAGATTACAACCCAGTGGGTTAGAACAACGGGCTGGTAATTAACCTTAACGATATTTTACAAGGGTACCAAGTTCTTCTGCATAGATCATCTAACCCAGTCCTCCCCAGGGTGAGGATGGGCAGGGGGGCGGGCATTCCACCATTCAAGTCATTTATATTAAACAAAGCGCTATACTAGATGCCATGGGTTTTTCAAACACTCAAGGAAAAGCGGAAGGGAGAAAGACCCACCCAACTATATTTAAAAAAGTGATAGAAAGAAAATAAATAGTCTAGGATAAACAACAAGGTCCTAATACATAGCACAGGGAACTATATTCAATATACTGTGATAAAACATAATGGAAAAGAATATAAAAGAAGAATGTATCTATGTGTGTAACTGAGTCACTTTCCTGTACAGTAGAAATTGACACAACATTGTAAGTCAAATATACTTCAAATTTTGAAAAAATAGGAAAAAAAAAGAAAATAAATAGTTTAGATTTGGCTCAGCAAAGAGAGTAGAAAACCAAGTCCCATCATTCAGTTATAAATATTGTCCTTAGGAATTTGTCCAATTCCCCAGATTTCCCACTAGGACACTCTTCCTTCCATATTCCACAACAACTGGGAAAGCTTGAGCACTGGCATTTCTAACCGGCTTAATCTTCCTGACTATGTTATAGATGTTTGCTTTCCCTCTGCAACTAGACCACAGGAAATTTAAGCAGTTTTTTACTCTTCTGCCCCCTCACTGGCCTTAATGTGCTCTGCACACAGTAGGAGCTCTATGCATGGTGCTGAATAAAACAGAAGATCTAGTATCTTTAACTCCAGTCTGGGGCATCAAGGAGACCAGTGTTCTTGGATGGCTCAAGTGCTCACAGGAATTTGTCCACTTTCACCAAGGCACAGAATCCTACAATCACATATGGTCAGAGCTAGAAGAGACCTTTTAAATCATAAGGTATTTTACAGATGAGTAACTGATGCCCAGAAACGCAAAGTGACTTTCCCAAGACCATGAAATGAATGGAAAAGCCAGGACTAGAATCGCGGGCCTCTAAAGCATCAGATGTGAGTAAAAAATGTCACAGAACCTGGAGATAAAATGAGGAACCTCTCCCCTCTGCCTACCCTGATAGAACAGAAGGAGACAGCATATATTTGCATCCCATCCCAACCGAATAATTTGCTTGTGTAATCAGATGCACTTCCTCGGCTAAATGCTTTCCAGTTCACTGTTTGGCTTAAAAAATGATTAAAAGGTTCAAAAACAATTATCTATTTCCATTTCCAAAATGGATTTTACTGCAATAGACTCTGTATTAATAAACACCTACAAATGTCACTCTATGAAGAACATATTGTCTGCAAATAACCTTTCAATTAGAAACAGACGCTGTGGCTTCCAGCATCTAAAGTGTTTTTAATTGAAATGTCCTGGTTGCAACTGAAATCAGGCTGGAGGCAAAGTTCTTTCTACTCAGGCTCTGTTCTGAAGGTCTGACCTTCCCTTGGGATTTTATGTTAGTACTCTCAAGCACCCAGGATGCACACACAGCCCGCCAGTCCAGAATGTGCTCCTGAATCTGTCCTTTCAATACAGATCATCCAGTCCTTGCCAGTAAGCAGTGTCCACACTGACTTAGGAGGAGGAAAGGAAACTGTGCTGGTTGCAGTCTATGTGGATATTTCTCACTGGATCCAAATTCAACAAATGTGGACCGAATGCCTATTACATGTTAGACCCAGTGAGAAGTACTTCACGCGAGCTTTCTCCTTACCCTTGAAGCAGATCGGATCGTAGACGGATAGATGAGAAGTCAACAACAATGGACATCATTTAGGGAACTGCCCCAAGTATTTCACATGCATTAACACATTTAAGGCAGTAGCCTTATTATCTCCATTTTACAAATGATCAAACTAGGGCTCAGACCTAGCACATGGGAGAGGAGGGATTCATATCCAGGTGGTCTGTCCACAGCCTGTGCCTCTAACTTCTATGCCAGGCCATATCTCTTGCCTTCAGCAATAAGACAGTCTACTCTTCTCCTGGGGTTCCTCCTCTTAAATAATGCTGGGGATCCTTTATCCCACAGTCCCTTTATCTACAGGCCAAGTGTCTTCCATATTTTCAGGTTTATGGAACACTCTCAAATACACTCTCATCTACTATAGCACACGTTTCCCTAAATACCATAGTCCATATGTCATTGGTAAATAGGAGAACAACGTCCATACAAAGCACAAACGGTGTCTGTTTATATGTAATTTTTTCTTAGCTTGTTAATACTCAGCCCCAAGTAAAAGCATCTGAACACAAAACTCACTAACAGAGCTGATTACGTTACTGTACCAGGTACCCATTCATCCCGCCCCTTTTTCCTATTAGCCTAGTAGAGCCTCATGCTCTGTCACAGACAGACATAACGCACAGTTCTCGAAGATGCAGTGTAAAAGAACATCACAAAACAAGGATCCAGAGCCATCCATCTCAGTCATCACTCAAATCTGTGTAAAGCCTACAAGCACTTTTCCCCACCCCCCTCTAACCTTGCTTTCAGAACTCAGCAGTCTCTATCCCCCCCTTCCATCAAGGTACCGTCACCTTTTAAGGTAAAGGCTGATACTCCCTAGAATATTTATTTCTTAGTAATTCAGTGTGACTTTCCAGTTGAGCCGATATCCTTATTAGGCTTGTTGTTTTTCTTCATGCTCTGGATGGAGTTTCATAGATTTGGGGTGATCTACCCAACTCTCTTTTTCCGTAAGTCCTGTTATCTTTTTGTGTGCCATTTTATATAACCTGAGATTTTTCAAGTTTGTATGCCTCGCATTACACCAGAAACACCTTGAATTGGCAGCACAACCAAAAGCATGAAACTGTATCCAGTTTCCTCAAGATCCCCATGGTCTCTGGTCAGTACTGAGTTGCTGTGAGAACAGAGCTGCCTTGGCCACGTCCATTTTTATAGTCTCCCATATCATTCAGAGCTTTTAGTTGCAAACAACAGAAGGCACTCTAGATAACTGAAGCAGAATCGAAATTTCTTAAGGACATTAGGTCACAGAACATCTGGTGGACCAGTGAATCAGGCTAGGAGACGACAGATTCACCAGAAAGCCCCTGCAGACCCTACTGCAGATGCTACTAGCACCCTCTCGAGAAACACTTCAGTGGGATGCCTCTCCTGACTGCCTTCTGAATCAAAGTCACCCCTTTGATGCATCTGACTGGCAGAGCCTGTAATATATTCTGGTACTGGCTGCCAGGGAGATGCAGAAAGTGACTTTTTGACTTGTACTTTGAGGAGGTAGAGTTCAGAAGGCCAGACATTTCCCCAAGCCAGAAGGATGTCCAAAAGGTACTTACTGAGTCGCCAGAGGATGGAGCAAATGTCCACTCTACTTAGGAAGCAAACTGTACCCAACTCCTGGCAAACATTGATCTCCTGGTACTAGGCTGGTGCCCTACCAAGCCCCTCCCCCATAGCAAGTCGACCCCTTTCCTCACAGGTGTGCTTGCTTCGATGTTCTGATGTCCACCAACTCAACAGCACGTATCATCCTCATTGCAACAGACCTTGATCTTGTATGTTGACTAACATTTGGAAACATCCCCAAGGTTCCAAGGCTGCACTTATTAACAGGTCATGTTCAAAGGAGTAACATATTCCCACGAGCACATCAGGATTTTGACAATCCCCCAAAAGAAATGATGGAGAAGAAAATCGCTACCCTGACTCACAGCATCATACCTCCTCCCTGGTACATCAGCAGCTCCTCATTCCTACAGACTGCAGGGTATACCCAACTCCCAGCTCGCTGACTGTCCCTTCACACGTTCTTCTCATTTGGGTAGAGGTTTTCTGAATGCAAATGGATCTTCTCTAATTGATATAAAAGTTTTCATCATTTTAAATGTTGGTATTATTATTGACATATTAGTGATAAAGCTTCTCCCACTCTAGTACATTAATTAATAGGCTACACTATGCATTTTCTACTGAAGGTTTTTTCCCTTCAGTACATCAATTCCATTGTCTAAGTGAGGACTTCAGATGTGTTAGGATACATATGCGTAAGTAATTTTTAACTACCGCTACACTTTCCCAGCAAACTTTTTGGTCACCCATTTCCAAGTTACTGCTTAGAATCTGAGTCTGACTTTGATTATTCTTTTAAAATTTTTTATTGAAGTATAGTTGTGTTAATGGCATGTTAATTTCTGCTGTACAGCAAAGTGACTCAGTTATACACATGTACATTCTTTTTTATATTCTTTTCCATTATGGTTTATCACAGGATATTGGATATAGCTCCCTGTGCTATACAGTAGGACCTTGTTGTTTACCCATTCTATATATAATAGTTTGCACCTGCCAATCCCAAACTCACAGTCCATCCTTCCCTCCCACCTCTCTGGCAACCACAAGTCTGTACTCTATGTGTGTCTGTTTCTGTTTCATAGATAGGTTCATTTGTGCCATATTTCAGATTCCACATATAAGTGATATCATATGGTATTTGTCTTTCTCCTTCTGACTTACTTCACTTAGTATGATAATCTCTAGTTGCATCCATGTTGCTACAGATGGCATTATTTCATTCTTTTTTATGGCTGAGTAATGTTCCATTGTATAAATGTACCACATCTTCTTTATCCATTCCTCTGTTGGTGGACAGTTAGGCTGTTTCCCTGCCTGACTTTGATCTTTCAAACAGCATTCAGTGGAGCTTATTTTAACCGACACATATCAACACTTCCCCCCCCAGTTAACGGTCCTGTCTCAGGAGATGTTGATAGACAAAATTAACACCACAAATGATCCTCATGGAGCTCACTGCCTCTCTGGGGAGACAGGAAGTGTGCCATGATGACGCGGCAGGGTAAGAGCTGTGAGGAAAAAGAAATCACAAGAGGCTGTGGTTACATGTTGGAGAGCAAGGAGGCAACTCTGAAGAGGTGATGGATGGCCTGTGACTGAAGGGTTGAGTAGGAAACAGCCTGGAAGCAAAGGGGAAGGGGAAGAACATTCAGGAGAGGATATAAAAGCCAAAGAGAGCATCGCCAGTTAGGGCAACACTGTTCGGTGTGACTATGGCTGGTGCCAGGGCAGCAGGAGGGAAAGTGGTGGGAGCTGAGGCAGGTCAGACCTTCACAGGGCTTGTATGGCCTGATGAGGAGAAAGCTTCAGGCGGATTTCAACAGATGACAGGACCCAACCTACATTTTGAGGCATCTGTGGCGGCAGAGTAGAGGGTGGATTTGAGGAGGGTGAGGCGAGAGGCAGGGATGCATACAGAGGCTAAGGTGGTCATTCTCACCACCCAAGGACTTGAATCAATGCAGAGGAGAGCGAGGAGGAGGGCGTACAGTTCAAAAGTAAAAACAACAACAAACAGCACTCAAGACCTTGCATGGCCTGGTCCAGGACAACCTCCCAGCCTGCCTGTGCCCCCGTCACTCTGCGCTTCAACCACTAGGACCTTCTTTCTGTCCTTCCTCCTGGAATGCACCCTGCTCTTTGAGGATACTTTTCCCTCCACCTCAGCATTGCCTCCTGGGGAGCCTTCCCCCCGGGGAGCTCCCGTTCCACTCCTGGGTCAAGTGCCCCACGCACTTGTAGGACCATGTGTCTCCTTCTTGGCACTACTGGCTACTATACTTGTCCACAAACGTGTATGACGTCCCACAGACAGCTCTCTGCTCCCAAACCCTAAGCTTCATGAGAGCAGGAGCCATGTCTCTATTTGCTTCGTACTGTGTTCTAGCCCACAGTAGGTACAAAAATGATCTGATGATAAATGAGTGGATCCCTGCATCTAGAATGATTGATCTCACCCATGTGGTATTGATTTGCTTGATTTAACTCATGTTTTTGAAGTGCCCGACTTTCCTCCTAATAGCAGCATTTCACAAATGGGGAAACGGCAGCCGTGATATGAAAACACTTGCTAGTCAAGTCACGTTGCTAGTAAGTACCAGAGCTGGCTTGGGTTTGGGCTACAGCCAACTCCACCTGTTCACGTCCATCCTGTGGACACACCATCTGTTGCCAGGTGCTCAAAGGAAAATGGAGGAGAAAGCAAGCTCACGGAGCTTACATGTCAATCATCAGACCGAAGAGAAAGCACCATCCTAGATTTCTCTTTAAAAACAAAAAATTGGTGTTGCCATTCAGTCTACTATCACCCCAGCAGATGAACAAGGAGTCAAGTGAAGTATAATGATGGTGACAACAATGAACAATTATTAAGTGCTTACTCCACGCTGAGTGCTATTTTAAGCACTTTAAATATATCAATGTCACCTCATCCTCAAAAAAAGCCTGGGAATTGGGTATTATTACTAATACTCATTGTATAGATGAGGAAAGTCGAGCACAGAGCTGTCAAGTTGGTCACAGAATCAACAGTGATGCAACCAGCATTCAAACCCAGGCAGCCCAACACCGGAGCCTGAACCCCAAGCCACCACCCGTGACCTTCAAGACGGCAGAGCGCCCCAGGGGGAGCACCTAACTCCTCCAGGGGAGCCAGCAAGGGCTCTGCAAGAGAGGTCATGACCTCTGCACCCAGTGCTGAGAAGGCTTATATGGGAAGAGGGAAGCAAACACGCACGAAAAGAAAGAAGAAAATTAAGGAGCGAGTCTTGTTCAGGGAACAGAAAAGTTAACGCGGCTGCTCATGGGGCTAAGAGTTAAGTCAGGAAAAGGCAGTTGAATACATGGCGGTGGAGGGAGGAAAATGGCTGATTAAAACTGCCTTTTGTTGGTTTGTCTGTAAACTGTGTTTCGATTCGATGGCTGAACTGAGGGGACAGGCGGAATGAGGAAGAAAGTCAAAGTGAGGTTCACAATGGAAGGGAAACGGAAGATGAGGGGCCTCGGTTACGGTGCACACCGTACAAATGAGGAAAATAGGGCACGCTCCGTTAATATGTAACAGGAGGAACTGACAGAACTTAGGGACCAAGATGGGGGACGTGAAGGGTGGTGACGAAGGGCATTTCCAGACCGACCCCAAGGTTTCTGCATTGGTTAATATGGGTGGGGAGCCATCCCTAAGATGGGCGGAGAGTAGGGATGGGACAAAGGGGAGGTTGGGAGCGGGTAAGAGTGGATAAGGAGTTCCTTTTGGGGCAAGCTGAATGGCTAATAAGATGGATGTTGATCTTGCAACTAAGCAGGCAGAAATACAATTGAACACCCAGCACCTCTACAAAGGAAGAAGACACTTGGCATTAACAGGTAGACCAGTGTGGGCCAAGAGAATGTTCGTGATGATGGAAATGTTCTATATCTGCCTTGTCCGAGATGAGAGCTTAAAATGTGGCTAGTGCAACTAAGGAACAACAAAGTTTGTAATTTTGCCGGACTTTAAACCATTTAAACTTAAATAGCCACAGGTGGCTAGTAGCTGCTGTATTAAAGAGCACAGATCTGAACAGGAGCGGCTTGCTAATAATAAAAACACCAGAGCTGCTCATCAGAGGCTGCCGAGATTGGAAGGGACCTTAGAGTTTATCAGGTATAATTTTCTCATTTTACAAAGAAGAAAACTAAGGCCCCCAACAGGAGAAGTGACGTGCATAAAATCACTGCAGCAAGAGAGCAGCAAGGCAGGCTGGAGCCACGGCCTTCTGTATCTGATCCAATGCCCTTTCCATTTCACAGGCTGCTTCTGGTACTGATGCAAAAAT
Organism: Phocoena phocoena; assembly: GCF_963924675.1. Classification (NCBI taxonomy): domain Eukaryota; kingdom Metazoa; phylum Chordata; class Mammalia; order Artiodactyla; family Phocoenidae; genus Phocoena; species Phocoena phocoena. The sequence continues at coordinate 147,234,714 of NC_089219.1, forward strand.
AACTGCAATTTTATTTAAATCTGGAGTGTGGAATCGATGCGGCTCATGGGCAAAGCCAAGTAAAGATCATGTACTCTCCCTGCTGAGCGAGACATCCCAAACATCCCTGGGTAAGTAGCTACATCAGATACTTTAGATGCAGATAACAGAACCCACTCTGGTTAGTTTTAATAGGAAAGGAATCGATTAAGGAAGGATCAGCAGTTTGCACAATCTCTGAGAGAGGGTCTCAAAGCCAGGCTTGGAGGCTGTGCAGTCAGGTACTGTTGTCAAATCACACCACCACGGCTCTGACGGGGACCCTACTGTGCCTGCCACTGGGCTCAGGGGAGCGGCCAGCCAGATATCTGCCTCTCCACGCTGGACGGCACTGCTGCCAGGATCACCAGAATGCATTCCACGGCCCCCTCCCTCCACATGCCATTCTCAGTAAAAGCTAAAGAGAGGGGAGGAGACTCTTACGACAAAGGAAAGCAAGTTTCTGGCTTCTACCTGGTGCAGAAGCCCCACAGGTCAGAAATTAGGAAAATAATTTTTTAAAAAGGCACCAGGCTTCCCTGGTGGTGCAGTGGTTAAGAATCCACCTGCCAATGCAGGGGACACGGGTTCGAGCCCTGGTCTGGGAAGATCCCACATGCTGCAGAGCAACTAAGCCTGTGCGCCACAACTACTGAGCCTGTGCTCTAGAGCCCGTAAGCCGCAACTACTGAGCCCGCATGCTGCAACTACTGAAGCCTGCGCGCCTAGAGCCCGTGCTCCACAACAAGAGAAGCCCCTGCTCCGCTCGCCACAGCTAGAGAAAGCCCGCGGGCAGTAATGAAGACCTAAAGCAGCCAAAACCGAAATAAATAAATTAAAAAAAAAAAAAAGGCAACACCACCACCACTTAACAAATGCCCTGTTGAATAAATACCCCATCTGTACTGGTTTGGACCATGGATTTTACAGCCCATCCCACTCAGCAGCATCCTTCCCTGACCCAGAGCTTTGTACACTTAAAATTATGTCTCTATATTGCAACTTTTCTCAATTAATTCACCAGGGGCTCTTTTCAATTTTTTAAAGGATACATTTATTCACCAGAACATCTATATTGATAGAAGCTATGTATGGTGGGAAGTGAATTATGCATTTCGACTCTTGCAGCGTGAAGGGTTTCTTTTCTTTTCTTTTTTAATCTGGATTTTCTAATTAAAAAACTCGATATAGCACAGCCATGAAGATGAACAATTCTGGAAAGTTCTTCCTCAGAAGTGGCAGCAGTAGGAAGGAAGCAAGAGTGGATCTGAGAAATCTTCTAAGAACTGAAAAGTATTGTAATGTGAGGCTTAATCATCGAGGCTCTTCCATCCTAAGATTCTACAAAGGGAAGGAAAAGACTACAAATCACTCCAGGTGTTGGAGTCTGGGGGAAGAGAAATGCTGTCTTGGACAGTGATTGTGATGGGGGAAGCCAGGAAGGGGTTCAGTCTGTGACAAAAACTGAGAATGTACCAACCGAGAATATGAGGGGAGAATATACCAACTCATTATGCAACAGCTCTCATGAGCGAACCAGATGGAGTTCTCCTCCAGGCAGCCCCAAGGTGGGGGACCAGCGCTGTACTTAGATCGAGGAGGCCTCCTGTCCTGAGGGTGGCCGACATCCAAGGGGAGCGGCACAAAGACAGGAGCACGGAGGGTTAAGAACTGGACCTTCAGAGACTCCACAGTGAAGGAGCAAGAGCTCACGAGGCAAGATGGTTACCTGTCCCCATGAGAAAGCTACAAACACCACCCCAGGTGGGCTTCCCAGAGCCAAGCCACGGTCTCCAAATGCCTATTGCCAGGTTCCACCATCGTTTAACTGCCTCCAGGTTCATGTCCACATGTATAATCACACCTTTTACAACACACCAAGCAAACGTAAACAGAAGGAAATTAAAGGATAGTTAGGGCTACTGTTACTCAACACAGAGTAGCTTTCACAGCAGCTGGTTGTCAAAGAAACTTCCCCGAGGAGCATGGACAGGCCTGGGTCACCAAGCTCCAGCTCACGGTAGAGCAGCATGGTAATGGCTGAGGTTCAAAGATCACAATTTCACTAAATTCCTAGCTAAGCCTGACACAGACCTGTTACACCCCTACTGAAAACCCTCCAATGGCTCTTACCGCATCTAAAAGAGACCCTGCTCTTCTTCACCGTCCGGCCGTCGCCTCGTCCTCCAGAATCATTTCGGACCCTTGGCTCCTTGCTCCACACCCTCCAGCCCCACGGGCTTCCCTCCTTCCATTCCTCAAGGGGCTCCTTCCCATCTCAGGGCCTTGGAGCTTGCCCTTCCCTCTGCCTGAAACAGTCCAGCCTCAGATCTCCCCTGGAAGCCTCTTCCCACTCACCTTTCTCTTACCGAGGGTCACCTACCGCCTCCAAGAGGCCCTTCCTGCCCATGCTATCAAAGGGAGCTAGCTCTCCCACCTGGCTCCTCCGTCACATCATGGGCATTACAGGGCTTGCTTGCTTGTTTTCTCTGCCTTCACCCACACATGGCAAGCCAAGGGAGGGCAGGGGTATTGTCTAGCTCGTCATCGCTTTTATCCCAGCTCCTGGAACAGTGCTTAGACCACTTAATTGGTTGCATAAATAAATGGATTAAAAGAAAAAAGGATCACGGTGATGGTTGACCAGGGCTCCCTGACCTGTACAGGCCTCTGCTATGGGGGTGATGGCCAGTCCTGGTGTCTGAGTGATTCCCTGGGCCCAGCACAGGGACCAACTTTCCAGAGCCCTGAAGACAAGGGGTAACACCCCAAAATACGGACTCATTTTCCACTCTACCTTCATTGGCCGAGCAGTTGCCAAGAACAGAGGCCGCATCTCCCGATACCTGGCAAACAAATGCAGTATTGCCTCACGAATCGATTGCTTCTCTGAGGTACCTACCAGTGTATCTGGGGAGAAGCTTCGAGAACAAGTTGAGGAGTGGCTGTCCTTCTACGAGACTGGAGAGATTCCACGAAAGAATCTGGATGTCATGAAGGAGGCAATGGTTCAGGCAGAGGAAGCGGCTGCTGAGGTTACTAGGAAACTGGAGAAACAGTAGAAGAAACGCTTGAAGAAGGAAAAGAAGAGGCTAGCTGTGATTGCCCTGCATCTTCATAAAACAGCAGTAGGACCCCGGAGGAATGTGAGGAGACAGATGAAAAGACCCAAAAAGACGAAGAAGCAAAAGCCCCAGGAGGCTCCTCAGGAGAATGGAATGGAAGACCCATCTGTCTCCTCCAAACCCAAAAAAAAGAAATCTTTTTCCAAGGAGGAGCTGGTTAGTAGTGATCATAAAGAGACAGCTGGCAATGGAAGTCTTACCAAGAGGAAGAAATCTTTCCCCAAAGAAGAACCAGATAGTGACCCTGAAGAGTCAGGAAACAAGAGGGTACCCGAGAAAAAGAGGAAATTCTCTTCCAAGGAGGAGCCTCTCAGCAGTGAACCTGAAGAGACTGCTGCCAGCAAGACCTGCAGCTCCAAGAAAGAGAAAAAGCGCCGAAAGCTGTTCCAGGAAAATGAGAATGGACATTTCCCTAGGAGGGCACAACTTACAGAGATATTTCCCAACCCATCCCCTATAGCACAATAAAAATAAAAACAAATTCACAAGTCCAAAAAAAAAAAAGAAAAGAAAAAAGGAGATGGTTACTAAGTCATGTTACATTTTTGAGAAATAAAACGTATTCATTAAACATTTTTTTAAATTAATGGCACCAAATGCTCAGGTGACCACTTCCCTACGCTCTATGTCCTTGGGTTAGTCAGGCTAGAGATACTGGTTTCAGCTCTGTCACCAAGAAAAGGAACTTTCTCAGTCCACTGCTCTACTTTTTTTTTAATGGAATAAATATTACATTATTTTAAAATGGAGATATAATTGACATATAGCCTGTTAAAAACAAGACAATGGGCCCAATATGGAGACACTTATGCTGAGCATGGAGAAGGCCGCATCTGAGATGGACCTGAGAGAAGCAGGACTTGGATATGGGGGCAGTGTGGGCACTTCATGCACAGGGAACACATGAGCCAAGAAAGGAAGCCAGGGAATGGGGGAAAGACAGAAAGCAGCATTTAGACCCATTTGGCGGTGACCCAAAGGAGAATAATGGTGAGATGAGATGGAAAGGGAGCCTGAGACCTACTGTGGTGGACCCAGGACATTGGTGTGGGGGGGCATTAGTCTGGTTCTGACAGAGGAAAGAGAATCACTGACTGGTTCTGAGTAGGGAGAGACAGCGTCAGGTAAGTCGTCAAGGGTTCAGAAAGGGATAGTGAGCTGCCTAAAGTCACACAGGTAGGAGAGGGGCCAGGCCTCAAACCCTGTTACCCTGATTCCAGAGGTGAAGTGGGGTAGGGGGAAGGACAAAACTAACCCCTACTACGTCCCCACTGTTTCCAGGCACGGAGCTAAGTGTTTCGCACATAGTACTAAACCTCACTACAGCCCTATGAGGGAAGAAGCCCAAATTACTGACAAAGATGCCTATCTTTCCTCCAGAAACAAAGGAAAGGGTGATGTGAGAGATGGTGAGGAGACAGACTCAACAGGATCTGGAAGCTGACGGGGCCCGGGAGCAACGGTGGTTGCAGTCACCTTCTCTTCAGCATCCCGCCTGCATCCTATGATCTGCCTCCGTGGGGCCGCTTTGGGATCCGGCTTTCTTCACGCACAAGTTCCTCGCTTTTTATTGAAAACACTTTGTTACTGGAACACCACACAGCTCATGAGCTGCTGGTTTCATATTCCACAAATCGAATGAAAGGAAGCTTTAAAAAGAAGGCTGGGAGGCTGCAGTCCCTGCAAAGGAGAGGAGTCTGCAGTGGCCAGGGACCAAGGGGACTTGGTGGCTCCAACCCAGGTGCCACATCTCTCCTCCCATTGCCACTAAGAGGGGATCAGCAGTGCCTAATCAGGGGCAGAAATGCAGAGGTCAGGCTCCCTCAGGCGGGGGCAGCTTTTTAATCAGCTCATTTACTTTTTATACCACTATTAAAAAATTATCTACGTAGACAAACAAAAGTTGACTTCCATGTTATAGTCACACAGTAACAAATTCAAAATGCTATGTAACAAATCAGGTATTTGGCCTCTGGGTTATCACCTCTGTGTGTGCTGATAAATAGATATATATTGGTTTTATCTTCCCTCCTTTTATATTTGTCTATAAAAATATACAGAGGGCTTCCCTGGTGGTGCAGTGGTTGAGAGTCCGCCTGCCGATGCAGGGGACACGGGTTCGTGCCCCGGTCCGGGAAGATCCCACATGCCGTGGAGCGGCTGGGACCGTGAGCCGTGGCCGCTGAGCCTGCGCGTCCGGAGCCTGTGCTCCGCAACGGGAGAGGCCACAACAGTGAGAGGCCGGCGTACCGCAAAAAAGAAAAAAAATATATATACATAATGGTTTCAAGTATGTATTTAAGTTGTTTCTAAGCTACTGGACTGAATACAAATGCTAATTATCTTCCTGGTTCTTACTCCCAGGACCAAATGCCCACATTCTTCCTCAACGTCTCCGCTTCCAGAGCAGCTCAGAGCCTAAACAGGTCTCAACTGTCCTGAGGAGACACAGGAAAGAGAGAGGCTTATCCCCAGCACTCTTCCTTCTCCTTCTCAGGAGGACACCTTTAGCCTGAAATGAATCTCGCTTTTGACTACTAGACTTCTTTTTTTTTTTTTTTTTTTTTTTGTGGTATGCAGGCCTCTCACTGTTGTGGCCTCTCCCGTTGCGGAGCACAGGTTCTGGACGTGCAGGCTCAGCGGTCATGGCTCACGGGCCCAGCCGCTCCGCGGCATGTGGGATCCTCCCGGACCGGGGCACGAACCCATGTCCCCTGGATCGGCAGGCGGACTCTCAACCACTGCGCCACCAGGGAAGCCCTTGACTACTAGACTTCTTAAAGATGCAAGGCGGACTCTTTTGAACATTTTGGACATCATACAATCCAAGACATATTTCAAATGACTTCTTTATCAGCACCGTTATCTATAGCAAATGTGGTGGTGATCTTCAGGGTGCTCAGAATAGAGGTGGAGAAAAACTACCCTGTGATTCATGAAGCTTCTGTTCTGCTGTGGGGCTGGTTTTATGAATGGGTCAGGTAGGTACAGGTTGTCACTAAGGGAAAGCTAAAAACCGTTGTGTTTATTTCAGAATTCAGTGAACCATTAATTCACACACCACTGAAATGTGCTGCCCTCTGACAATTCAAAGACACTCCAGACCATTGTGGGATCCCAGGATCAACCTCCAGAAGAACAAAAGACACTACAGAAGTGAGCAGCTGGCCCATTCTACCTTCTCTCTCACCAGAACAAAATCACGCTTCAAAAGGGCACAGCTGTGCTGTTTCATGGACACATCAGCATTTGTACAGGATTCAATCTGCGCTACACGGAACATTCTCTAAGCAGAATCTGTTTGCTTATGCAAAGGAATTTATCTTCTGATGAGTGTATTAACTCCCGAGAGCTTCTCAAACAGCTTTACGGCCATGCCTGAGGCTCACTGCCTTTTTCTGTTTGCCTAAGAAGTACCCATGGCATCACCGCCACACTGCACTTCTGGTCCTGACAGGATATCAAAACAGTCTCCTAAGGACAAAAGTAATGGCTCTGATGCACTCACACATGGACTTTAGAATAAAAAGGGAAAGTGATGACCTTTATTGAATACATTGCCATGAGGCTTGGGGGACCTTTGTTCCCCAACCACGGATTGAAACCAGGCCCACGGCAGTGAAAGCACCGAGACTTAACCACTGGACCACCAAGGAATTCCTGCTATTTTTTTTTAAGTTAGATTCTTATTTGAAATGGCTTAAATAGCTAAATATAAACAATACAGAAAATAAGACGGAAACACAGGTGAATACTTTCCTGTTTTTTACATGCATAAGCGTAGGAGCAATCGTTTAAAAAAAAAAAAACTGACAAATTTTATCTTTCAGACAATATGTAAGAGGGATGTCTCCAGGTTTTCTTTTAAAAGTCACGAGAGCATCCTGCATTACTTAAACCGATTCCCCAACCTGAGGAACTTAGAAGAGGGCAGGGAGGTAGGTACAAAGCAATTAGAGTATACCTTTTATAAAAGGGGTAGGGCTGGCTACAATTCTGGGTAAAATGAAATATGCCTCGGTCAGCAAGAATCAAACCGAACATCACTAGTCAATTCTACTTTCTTGCCAAAACTTAACTAAGCTAAATTTAAACAAGCCATCCTGTTATCTAAAATCAAAGAGCTGGTTTCTTCTGTAATCTCTTTTCCTAGATTGGTCACTTTTTTCCTTTTTCTTTTGTAGCATCACATTAAGAATTCCAACTAATATTCTTCTGAGACTATTTCTTAAGTGAGTTGTGATTACTGTTTCCTGAAAGTCTTCCCTTTGGTTTCTGTAAGATGCAGAAGGACTGAGCACACTGAGTTTTCCCACAGTCATCATGAAACGCCAATATCAAAAATGCTCACATTTCATTAAACGTGACAGCGCCTTCCTGCCCCATAGCTCAGTGAAGCACTCCAACAACTTAAAAGGAAACATGTCCCTCCCTGCAGTTGCCCAGGCTGAGATCACAGATAGGGCTCTTGCCTTTGTGGAAACTGATGTCATTCCAGAGAAGTCGGCATTGCTTCCATCAACGTAAAAGATGCAGCTGATTAATTTCAGGCATGCTGCAGCTTCTTTCCTTCCAAACGCTAAGCATTCAATACAGCGGGACAACCCAGAGTACATGCTAAGAGTTTACTGGAGCCAATAAATGCAGTTAACTAAAAAAAAAAAAAAAAAAAAAAGGATGCCAATTTCTCCAACATCTCCTCTTTTACAAAGGGAAATATATTTTCTTCTCCCGGCCATCACAGAACGAGAAGGGTCCCACAAGTACGACCCCACATTCTTCCAACCTCTAAGGTGCTCTCCAGCGGTATACTTCCAGGAAAGCGCCATTGCCCACTGGAGTCACTAAGTCACCATTCACTGCTTTGCTTCTTCGTTCCGCCGGCAATCGTGTGCTGCTTCTCTCCACCCAACTGAAAACACTTTCTCTAAGTCTAAAGAGCACTTAAGACCTTCTGGTGGCTAAATACAAGAGCTCCTCCAATTAAAAAGAAAAAAAAAATCCCCACTCCAACCACCTTCTCCACCAGCTGCCATGCCTTTCTTTCCTCCCTATCACAGCTTAACTTCTTAAAGGAGTTGTGGCTGCCACTCCCTCACCTCCCACTTTCATTGTGCTCACACGTTTCTTCAACCCCGCTCGCTGGCTTCTGGGGTCGACATGCAGATGAAACAGTTCTCACTAAGGTGCCCAAAGATCAATAGGGCTCAGTCTCCACCAGGCATGACCTCCCAAACTGGGAGCAGAAAGGACCCATTTTCTAAAGACAGCTGCAAACAAAGGTGTTTGCACCCCATCCTGGGATTACTAAGAGATGGACAACTGACTGCTCCCCCAACCACCTCCCTACCCCACACCCGGCCCCACCCTATCCCCAAGCTGGTAAGAGGACCGAGGAAGAGACTCCTTCAAGCCCCTAGGTTCCTGGCTTAATGGGGAGTGCTGCTGTATGTTGGGGGAGGGGATGAAGAGACTTCATCCAGAGACTGGGCATGCCTGCAAGAAGGGGAGACTTTTACTCCCACAGTGGATAACAGTGGGCACGTTGATTTGTCCCGCCCCTACCAGAGTAAAATAAAGGAAAACTACAGGAAGACAGCAGGGCAGAAAAAAGCCCCAGATCTGCTTGGTTCACAGAACAACCGATTAAGGTGACTAGTTGAGCATCTTACTAACACGCACCCTTAAGGGCCTCCTGCCAGGGCCAGGGCGTCCCAGCATCTGTTCCAGTTACATTAGAGGCAATTAACCCTTCCCTCTGCCTCCTCCACACCCAACATAGGAAACACGGCTGGAGCCCATTAGAAGGACAGGGGGGAGGGGTCCCAGAGGCAGACCACCCTCCTCCTCACTTCAAGTTGCTCAAACCACAAGGCTGGCAAGAGATGAGCTCAGGCAAAGCTTTAAATCAAACGTCTATTTTCCTCACCGTGGTATTCCCAGATGTAACCAAGGAGGTGGCACATGGTAGGCTTAATAACTTTCTGTTGAATAAATGAACAGCTTCTTCTTAACCCTCACCCTCTGTGTCGTTTCTGCCTCATTTCATTCATTTGCTCATTCAGTCACTTCTACACAAATGTTTGTTTTTTTCTTTGTTTGGTTGGGTTTTTTTGTGTTTTTTAACATCTTTATTGGAGTATAATTGCTTTTCAGTGGTGTGTTAGTTTCTGCTTTATAACAAAGTGAGTCAGCTATACATATACATATATTCCCGTATCTCCCCCCTCTTGCGTCTCCCTCCCATACTCCCTATCCCACCCCTCCAGGTGGTCACAAAGCACCGAGCTGATCTCCCTGTGCTATGCAGCTGCTTCCCACTAGCTATCTATTTTACATTTGGTAGTGTATATATATCAATGCTACTCTCTCACTTCATCCCAGCTTACCCTTCCCCCTCCCCGTGTCCTCAAGTCCATTCTCTAGTAGGTCTGTGTCTTTACTCCCATCCTGCCCCTAGGTTCTTCATGACCATTTTTTTTTTTTTTTAGATTCCATATATATGTGTTAGTATACACTAGTTGTTTTTCTGACTTACTCCACTCTGTATGACAGACTCTAGGTCCATCCACCTCACTACAAATAACTCAATTTCATTCCTTTTTATGGCTGAGTAATATTCCATTGTATATATGTGCCACATCTTCTTTATCCATTCATCTGTCAGTGGACACTTAGGTTGCTTCCATGTCCTGGCTATTGTAAATAGAGCTGCAGTGAACATTGTGGTACATGACTCTTTTTGAATTATGGTTTTCTCAGGGTATATGCCCAGTAGTGGGATTGCTGGGTCGTATGGCAGTTCTATTTTTTGTTTTTTAAGGAACCTCCATATTGTCTTCCATAGTAGCTGTATCAATTTACATTCCCATACACAAATGTTTGCTGAAGGTTGATTCCATACAGTTTAATTATGGAAAGGTGACTGAGGCGTGTTCCCTGCCCTCAAGAAAGTTACTAGAGAAAGTAAGAAAAGTACAAACTTGCAGCTACCACAGTAATTATGTGAACAGTAGCACAGGAGTAATACAAAGTACCAAAGACATTAACTCAAAAAATCCAAACAACTCCCTGAAGTACACCCAGACAGTTTTTCTTATCGGTTTAGATATAGAATTCTCATGCCTGCCTTTCCCATGACCACTGGCCCTTTAACCCTCCTAACTAAAATACATTTACCCTTGATGTGTCAAGGGTAACTGTCTACACACCGCCTTGTGTGTGTGATACCCTGGAGAAAGCCAGGATAATCCAGATTGCTTGGGTCTGGGGTAAGCCAAGGAGATTTCCAAGCACAGCCTTGCATAAAGACCTAGAGAAAGGACAAGGCTTTGCTCGGAACACCACCATATGCAATCTGTCACAGAGGAAATGCTGCTGGTTTAGGATCAAGGTAATGCCAAAGATGTACATGTCCCCTCAGACAGCATCTTAACCACAGGGAGATGGCCATGCATTGTGGAGAACTGAACTACTAAAACATCTACCCAGAAATCACATGTGATTTACAATACTGTTTATTAGTGGACTCAGAATTAATTAGCGTTTAGAGCTACATATTTGCAGAAAGTAAATCACTCTACATGATTTCTGGTTTCCTTGTGATCTTAGCTTATAGTCGCTTAGCAACCATTATTGCTCCCCACATATATTTTTGATAGGTATTTTTAATGACCATTTTCCACCATTATTAGAATAATGAATACATGCTCCGTATAATAAAAAACCTAAAAAGTACAATAAAGTTTATAACAGGAAAAATATCGTACATATTATTACCAACACTGTTAATCTTCTGGTTTATTTCCATTTAACCTCTGATTTCATAGCTATTTGGAATTAATATGCCTCATAAGCCAACGCTGGGAAAAATCACCAATATACTAGGATATAAACTGCCATCTGTGATCTCTTTCGATGATGAACAAGACTGTATCTTCATGATTGTGAAACAAGTAGTAGATTCAGTTTAAAAAGCTTAAATTCAACGGAGGGAAAATTGGTCAAGAGGGTTGTTTAATGTATGAATGCAAGCTGGCTCTCTTCACTTTTCTTTTTATAAATTTATTTATTTACTTTATTATTTATTTTTGGCAGCGTTGGGTCTTCATTGCTGCGCATGGGCTTTTTCTCGTTGCAGCAAGCAGGGGCTACCCACGGCATGTGGGATCTTCCTGGACCAGGGATTGAACCCATGTCCCCTGCATTGGCAGGCGGATTCTTAACCACTGAGCCATCAGGAAAGTCCCCTCTTCACTATTCTATTTGTCTTTCCAGTAGCCCAATAGTTGGGTAACTATCATTTCAGATACAAACCCCTTTAAAAATAAATGCCTTTGATTGTTTAAAAAGGATATTCTTGTGTGATTCTGGGAGGCACAAAAAACAGAGCTAGTGGTGTTTTCTTGTCAAATATATGGTTGCCATTATTTATCAAGATATCTCACAAGGATTTTATTTTCATCTCAGTATTCCATAATAGACACGCTATTCCAATGATACCTAAAATAAAAACGATCGGCTTACCTAACCAAGAAATCATGCAGTCCAACGTCAAAATACCTGTTGAAGGGAGACAAAGACAAGCATATCAATAGAAGATATTCACAGCAGTGGTGGACTTGACCAAAAATACATCATTCACATTTGGAACATGGTGAATATATGGATTACTCCATGACAGTGGTTCTCGAAGCATGACCCCTGGAGCAACCACAGCAGCATTCCCTGGTCAAATTCTCAGTCTCCACCCTCACACACTGATTCAGAAATCCTGGGGATGAGGCCCAGTAATTAGATTTAACAAGCCCACCAGATGATTCTGATGCAGAACCACTGCTTCATGAGAGCAAAAGTATCTTCTCTCTCTCTCTCCAGAAGCCAGAAAAGTGAACTTCACCACTTTTCCAAAAGGGGAGTCATTTTATATCACTAGTTGTCTCTGATGTTCATTTACTCAAAAATAAATGAAATTATGATTTAAAAGCATGAATCCACACTGGCCAGAGGGAAGAAGAGGGGTGGGGGAAGGTCAACTCTGTTCTTCCATCTCCTCCTGGCCATAGTCCCTGGAGCTTTCCGCAGGAGAGAACGACCCCCCCATATCCGGGTCCGCTCTAGCAGGGAAGGGAGAAGGCAGTTCCACGCACTCGCTGGTGAGCCTGCATTGTTCTTGGGCGTCACCCCAGCATCCAGAAAGCCCTGGGCGGTAGTGGACCCCTTCAGTCACAGCCTCCCTCTGACACCTCCAGACTAGCTCAGTCCATATGAGTGGGACTGCCCTGGTTGCCCTAATGAGCATGCTTGTTCCCCCTAAACCTCTGCCCGCTTAGCCGGTGTCCTTCTCTCACCTTTGGGTCTGGCCCGAGTCATGATGGTGCTGCCCACCAGGTATAATCACTACTCCTAACACCTGGATGGTGGTGGTTATGTGCCACCCACGGGACTGGCCTCCCCAGTTAGCAAGCAGCCTGGGGCAAGCTCGAGGGACTTCTGTCCCTACAGACAGTGAGCAGTGGACTCAGAAATTCCCCCTAGAGTGGGGTCCAACTGCCCAGGCAGGCCCTGACTGTCCCTAGCATCCGGGTCCACCCTAGCCCTTTCCCTGGAACATCTCAGCCTACTTGGCACCCCACCGTCCCTGACATATAGCAGGTGATTATAGGTATTAAGATTCCTTGTGGGATACCTTCAAATGACAAGGTTCTTTCATGCGCTCAAGCATCTGTTTATAGATTATAGACACAGGGTAGGTGAGAATAAAGAAACAAAGCCAAAATACGAGGTACTTCATTTATTAGAGCACTTACCTGAAATAGTTATATAATTCAGGGAAACTCAAAGTCAAGGTATTGTGCGTAAATTCCATCTACCCATAAGCCTCTGAGCAGAGCTCTAGAGGGAGATATACCTGCAGGGGTAGCTGATTTGTTTCAGCTGATTTTACATTGACCTGGATACGGTCAATTCCTATAGTCACATTTAACACAGATTTAAAAAAAGAAACAGAAATGATCCCTCCTCTCAACCAAAACCAAGGCTACATTGCTCAGCCATATAAGTAAAACCCTCATATGACAGACAGCAATTGTACGTCTGCCAGAACAGCAATATGGGCGGTAGAAGTATGTACGGATTAAAACAAAGATTGCAGTCTTTTCAATTACACCAGCAACAGACTCTGTTACAGGAATCAGAGGATGAAACAGACATGAAAGGAATCACAGAGACCCTCAGTGTAGAGGTGCGGTAGGGGAAGAAGACACTGAAGCAATAATGAAAAACCTAATAATATTCATAGAAATTGTTATTCATTTAGCACCTAGAAGGTGGCAATTACTCTGTTCAGTACTCACACACGTACCTGGTTGCCGGCGAGGTGGGTACTGGCATCCCCATTTATCGGTGAAGGAGCTAGAGGGCAGAGGCTAAGTAACTGGCACAGAGCTCACAGCTAGGAGAGGACAGAGCTGGGAGTCAAACTGAGCCCTGACAGCCACGAATTATGTGCTCCTCCCACTAAAAGTACAGGCTCTCACTGCCCCTCATTATTACTAATTGAAAATGGCTGTTGATTTTAAATCAGCGCTCCCTTTCCACCTCCACCTGACCTCTGCTTCCCCCAAAGTGGCTGCCCTGTTCCGGGCAAGCCCACCGTCTCTGCAGGCGCCACCTACCTCCTCGGGTCTTAGAGTCAGCCAGGCTCTGGAAAGTTGTGTCGATTCTCTGGGCTCCAGCTTCCCCACTGGGAAAAATGGAGACCCCTTACTCGTAGGGAGGTTATGAGAATTAAGTGAGAAAATAGAGATATGGGGCTTAGCACAGTGCTTGGTCCACCACGTGTACTCAATAAATAGTAGTCTCCTTTCCTCCAGTTTTTAAGAGTTGTTTTAATGGCAGCACCATTCCTAATAACTCAGCAGGAGAAGCAAGCCACATTAAAAAGAAGGACATATGGGGCTTCCCTGATGGCGCAGTGGTTGAGAGTCCGCTTGCCGATGCAGGGGACACGGGTTCGTGCCCCGGTCCGGGAAGATCCCACATGCCGCGGAGCGGCTGGGCCCATGAGCCACGGCTGCTGGGCCTGCACGTCTGGAGCCTGTGCTCTGCAACGGGAGAGGCCACAACAGTGAGAGGCCCCCATACCGCAAAATCAATAAATAAATAAAAAGAAGGACATAAGTTGTCTTACAATGCAGCCCAGAAAGGGAGGCCATTTAATCCAGGGCACGGGCAGGGCCTGAGCCCTGGAGAAGGCGGCAGCAGGGCTGGAACTCTGAGGGGCGAGCACCAAGCTCAGGGCATAGGCAGGCGAGCCGGAGGATCAGTGTCCCACAAAGAGCCTTGAAGCTGAGTGCAGGGGTGAGGGCTGGGGTCACGGGGAGCCTCACCCTGCCTGCCCCGCTCCTGACCAGCATCTCATACTGGCACACCAATACACACCAGTGCACACCCAGCTTCACCTGTAGCTATGGCGGCCCTAAAAGTCGGGGTCTAAATGTACAGAAGTGAGGGACTATGACACAGGTTGTGTTTCAGACTGTTTCCTCTCATACACGTGTGACTGGTGGCGGATGGAATTTGAGGCTGGGACAAGCGGAGGACTTTCAGCATCCTTGTGACAGGCAAGCTGTCAAGAGAACAGTATAAAGAAGGGGTCCCCGACCTTTTTGGCACCAAGGACCAGTTTCGTGGAAGACAATTTTCCCACGGACCGGGGGGCAGGTCGGGGGGCAGAGCGGTTCAGGCGGTAATGCGAGCGATGGGGAGCGATGGGGAGTGGCTGGCGAAGCTTCGCTCGCTCCCCAGCCGCTCACCTCCCGCTGTGCAGCCAGGCTCCTAACAGGCCGTGGGCTGCTACTGGCCCGAGGCCCAGGGATTGGGGACCCCTGCTATAAAGGGTTAATAATTACCTGGAAACAAGTAGAATGGAGATGGTCAAGTTGAGGGTGGGATGGGGATTTGCATCAGAAAACATGACAGGAAAAATGTAAGAGGACAAAAACAGAACTATTTCATAGGTAAACATATCTTACTCCTTTACGGCATTAATTCATCCGGTATTCATTCATTCGATAGATATTCCATCTGGGCCTTCTATGGGCCAGGCATTGGTCTAGCCCTGAGGATGCAGTGGAGGGTAACATAACAAGGCACCTACTTCTCATGGCACTGACATTCTAGGTGGAAGAGGTAAACAACAAATAAGCACTTATATACAGAAGATAACGTCAGAGGGCAGAGAATGCACACACAGTGACAGCACAGAGGGACAGGCCATACAGGCACTCCGGGAAGGCCTCTCTGAGGTGGTGACATTTGGGTTGAGATCTGTATGGTCAGAAAGAGCCAGCTATGCAAAGATCAGAGGATCTAGTGTTCCAGGCAGCAGGACATCCAGAGAAAGGGTCCAGGTTGGGAAGGAATGGGGCAGGTGAGAGATGGAGAAAGAAGGCCAGCATGACTGGAGAATGGTGAGCGAGGGGAGACGGGGACAGCAGAGGTTGGGAGAGGGGGGCAGGGACCAGATCTTAAAGGACTGTGCATGCATGATAAGGAGTTTGGGTTTTAATTTAACATTGATAGGAACAGAGGAGTGGTATTTTTTCCTTTATTTAAATTTCATTCTTCCAGAGGTAGAGCTGTGGTATGCTTTGGTTTGCATATTAAAAAGAACACTCTGGGTGTCCTGAAGAGAATGGATGGTAAGAGAAGCAGGAGGGCAGGGAGACCACTTAAACAGCCATTGCAGTCCAGGTGAGAGATGATGGGGGCTCAGCCCCCAGATGGAAATACTGGAAACGAGAGAGGAGAGACAGGGACGGATTCCAACAGGATTTTGTGTAGAGTCAAAAAGACTTGTTGACAGACTCATGCAGGGTGGAGCAAGTAAAGGAAAGGGAAACATAACCTGCAAAATAGGTGTGAGTGCCTCTTATCACTCAATTTCAAACCAAGCAGCCTCAAAGTCTGGGCTTCTTAGGGAATTACCACCTCAATAATGCTTGGTGACCCACATGCAGATTAAGGGAATGAGAATGGCCTGGTGATTAGTTACACTTAAAAATGGCCCACCTGTTGGGAGAGCTATAAGTCATAGCAATATTTTTTTCTTTTTTTTTGTTGTATTAATTTATTGTGGCGAAGTATACATCACATAAAATTTACCATTTTAACCATTTTTAAGTGTATAGTTCAGTGGCATTAAGTACATTCACATTGTTGTAAAACTATTACCATCATCCATCTCCAGAACTTCATCTTCCTCAAGTGACACCCTGGGTTTCCTCTATACAATGGAGAAGCTGATTTGGGCTCCTTCCAAAGGGTTTGGGGTGGGGTCTCACCTGTGGGGCTTTGTCTTTAATTTCAAAACACAAGCAAACCAGTGAACTCTAGAAATATGTTCTCCTTGGTTTTCCTGGATAGATGGAAAAGGTGCCTTAAGGGAGCTAGAGTAGGAAGAGAATACTATTTTTGTTTTTAGATTTGTATGCCAGGCACTGCTAGGCAATCTGTGTATTCTTTCTTTTAATCCTCACAACCACCCTGCAAAATAGGCCCCTGTTTCATAAAGCTGCATGGCCTTATCCCCAGCCACCTAGCTGGCAAACTCCTGAGTCAAGACCTAGCTCAGAGCACCAGATGCCAAAGTCTGTGTTTTTCCCTTCATGCATTCAGCTACTGATTCATTTAACAAATATTTACCTTGTGCCTACAATGTGCCAGGTGGTGGGGATTCAGTAATGCATGGCACATAAGCCCCCTGCTTCAAGGAGAGCAGAGCCTAGTAAAGAGGTGGGAAAGTCAATAATAATTCAATACAGTGCGATCGATATCAAACACTGTCTCCCTCGGTGAATTGCAAACTCCTTAAGGGCAAGAACCAAAGGCAGTCACCAAGTAGATTCTCAGTAAGTATCTATTGGGTGAATCTGAGACAGGTTGGGACCTGGGACCCGGGACTCTTTGCTGCAATGCTTGTACCTGGACAAACGTCTCCCTGGGCAACAGAATACAAAGAAACTATAAGGGACTAAAAATAAATGCATGTGTGCACACAGCTGGGGCAAATTATGAACAAGATATAAAAAGGCCAAAACCCAACTGCCACTTCTGAGGTGCCTGGAGCAAAAGCAGGGCACTGCGCACCATCCCCTCCCCCCCCCACACTCACAGAGCACCACAAGGGGATGGACAGGTCACCCAAGCCACTCCTCCAGCCCAACCCACCGGTCGGCCCCAACCCTAACCCCATTTAAGGGACCAGCTGGCTCCTCTTCAGGAGCGAGCAAGGGAACCTGTTACCTGTTTTCGCCCCCTGTGCTGCAGCAGGAGTCCCAACAAAGCCTTGCCTGAATTTCTCGTCTGGCCTCTTATCAGTTTCTATTGATTAAAGAGTCCAAGAACCCAGATGGGTAACAAGTCAACGTGTGACTGATGTGCTGTCATAAGGCACCAACGCCCCTGCCTGCTCTGGCACTTAGATGCTCAAAAGTAATCATTTAACACATCCATTACTATATGTAAATACATAAAATTAACACCCACAGATAGAAATGGGGCTTCTCTCCTGAAATAACATACCTACCAAACCATAGCACCATTATTCTGATCACCTTTTAAGAAAGTAATCTCTCACGGCTACCAGCTCACAGTAAACCAAGATACCCTTATGAGGAGACATAAGCAGCAGCGGTCCTGTACATATTATTCCTGGTTCCTTAAGGAAAATAAAGATGGGAAATCTTCTGTGTGCATATGTGACATGGACATTTTTGTTGTCTGAACATCACCTGATAGCAGCAACAGCTTGACAGAGGAGAGGGAAATTTGGAACAAGCTGCAGTAACCTAACAAGGCTGTGAATTTCCCATCACAAGACGAGTTCAAGCATGGGTTAAAAGGGTGTTTAGAGGAGACTGAACCATCAGATAGAAAACCGGAAGGGATGAACTTAAAGCTGCCACCTAGCCTCAGGCTTCCGACTTCCTGTTTCAGTCACTTTCAGGAAGCATCTCTAAGTACGAAGCCTCACTTCCATAGCAGTAGCTCGTGTCTGATAACCATGAGCAAATCAGTAGACTGTGCCTGGGCTAATGCTTCCACTGCAACCCTGATGGTTTAGTTATTACGATTCTGACTGCTGTTCCTGTTGGGGCCTCACGGTGCATCAAAATTAGGTTCGTACCACCTGCCAGGGTGGTGTGCACTTACATTTACTCACAGAGCACAGAGAACCCCCTCTGAGAAAAGGAAGGGTCAGGCCAACACAGCATGCCCATGGCAGAACTCAGACCAGAGCCCGCAGTTAGATCCAGGATCTGTTCTGCTCTGCCAGGCTGCCTGCCTTTTGGGGTCCTGGTCCTCTCTCCCAGGCTGATCTTGGCTGGTTGGGAGCTGGAGTTTAACAACAACAACAAAAAAGCAATGAACTGTGGCCAGAAGCTGCAAATGTCATATAATCAGTGAGGTATGGTTTAGAACAGTGGTCCCCAACCTTTTTGGCACCAGGGACCGGTTTCGTGGCAGACAATTTTTCCACGGACCGGGGATGTGGTGGGGGATGGTTTGGGGATGATTCAAACGCATTACATTTGCTGTGCACTTTATTTCTATTGTTATTACCTTGTAATATATGATGAAATAATTACACAACTCACCATAATGCAGACTCAGTGGCAGCCCTGAGCTTGTTGTCACTTGCCACTCACTGATAGGGTTTTGATATGAGTCTGCAAGCAGTTGATTTATTATGGTCTCTGTGCAGTCAGACCCCTCTGCTAATGATAGTCTGTATTTGCAGCCGTTCCCCAGTGCTAGCATCACCGCCTCAGCTCCCCCTCAGATCATCAGGCATTAGATTCTCATAAGGAACCTAGATCCCTCGCACGCACAGTTCACAGTAGGGTTCACGCTCCTATGAGAATCTAATGCCGCCGCTGATCTGACAGGAGGCGGAGCTCAGGCGGTGATGTGAGTGATGGGGTGCGGCTGGAAATACAGATGAAGCTTCGCTCACTTGCCCGCTGCTCACCTCCTGCCGTGAGACCCAGTTCCTAACAGGCACTGGTCCTGGCCTGGGGGTTGAGGACCCCTGGTTTAGAACCACTGTTGTTATGGCCACTTAGCATGACACATGTG
Source organism: Phocoena phocoena (assembly GCF_963924675.1). Lineage (NCBI taxonomy): Eukaryota > Metazoa > Chordata > Mammalia > Artiodactyla > Phocoenidae > Phocoena > Phocoena phocoena. The sequence goes on from NC_089219.1 coordinate 147,254,000, forward strand.
GGGCAGTATTTGGTGAGGTACCATATTCAGATCTCAATCCTTGCCTCGCCTTCTTCAATGTACAATCCTCACAGTTTTTCATCTCCAGACCTGTTTATCCCACGAGTGGGCTGCCAAAGTTTAGCTCTCACATTCCTACCTGGGAAGTCTGAAGACTGACTTAGAGGGCTGGAGGTCAAAACGAAATCAAATCACTAGGAGAATAAAGTTTACACCCAGACTCAAGAAACCCTGATTAGTTCTGGTTGGGCTACCTAACTTAATTTCAAAGAGTGAAAAAGACCTTAAAGTTTACCGGCTCTAACCTCCTCACTTGGCAGATTAGGAAAGAAAGGATAAGGAAGATGAAATAATTTGAAACACAATGAGCAGCAGAGCTGAGGCTTAACAGCCCAGGTCCCCTAGACCCCAGTTCTAATTTATTCAAAGTGTCACAATAGCGCCCTCCTCTCGGCCTCAATCAGCGTCTTTATTTTCTGAGAATGCTCAGGACGTAATATTGTTACTTAGAACAGGCTTCCTGTGGACATCATATAATAACTGACATCAGGGCACACCATCTCCATCACCACCTGTAAAAGTCACGTGTATAGAGTCTGCAGCATGCCATTCCCTCACTTTCTTATGCTTTTCCACAGTCTGGTCCAGTCTGGATCTAACCTGCCTATCAATTTGAGATTAGAGCCTGCACGGTCACAAACAGAAAGTGATGTGGGGAAAACAGGGAAAAGTGAAAGTGAAGTTAGGCCAATCAGATCCCAGTTGGCAGCCAAAACATGTTTGGTGAAACACAGTTTGACGGGAAGGTAGAAAATGAGAATTGTAGCCCTGGGAGGACAAATTCTCAAAAACAAACATAGTGAAAGCTAGTGCCAGGTTTTCACATGACAGCTCTTCACTTCATCAGACAAGTGTGTCTACCATCAGATTATCAGGGAGCAAATTCTGAGAAAATAACCCCAAAGCCTAGAGATCTGGACATCTCATACTGTCGGAGAAAGACAAGAAGAGAAGGCACAGTGCCAGGCATAAGTGGCTCGGGAGTGAAGAGCTTTCCCAAACTACAGTGGAAACCACATCCCATGTTTCCTTAGGTGGAATTAGAAATTCGAGGTCTGCTCTCTGGCTCTCCCACTTCATAGTATTTGATCTCAGGCAAAAAAAAATAAATCATCCCTGCACGTCTCAGTTTCCTTCACTGTGGCATGGAGATGATGATACCTACAGTGCCAAAAAGGAATAAATGTAGTGGGTGCAAGTGCATTCTACAAATGTTTGAGATTATTTTCTCTCCTCCTCAGTCTTTATTATGCTCCTAAAAACTCTTCTCCAAACTGCATTAGTGCTATTTATATTGATTCATTTATCCCACAAATATTTATGGAGCCCCTTCCAAATGTCATGCACTGCAATAGATGCTTAGAATATAACAGTGAACAAGAAAGCTAAGTTCCTACGCTTGTGTACCTTCTAGAAACAGGTCCTTTATCCAATGTGTGACTTGAAAATATATTCTCGCAGTCTGTAGCTTGTCTTTTTATTTTCTTAAAATTGTCTTTTGAAGTGCAAAAATTTTGAATTTTTAAATGTCCAACTTATCAACTTTTCTTTTACGGATCATGCTTTCAGTGTCATGGCTAAGACATCTTTGCCTAACCCACAGTCTTGAAGATATTTCTCCTATGTTTTCTTCTAAAAGCTTTAAGTTTTGCTCTTATATTTAAGTCGCTGAGCTATTTGAAGTTAACTTTTGTGCCTGGTGATCTAAGTTCATCTTGCTTTTCATTTCTTCATGTAAAACTATCCACTAGACATACTGGCCAACATGAAAGGTCACTGGCAGCTTGGACCAGTGCAGTCTCACTGAGTGGCTGAAATGGAAGCCAGGCCAGAGTGAAGAGTGAATGGGAAGGAGAGGAAGCAGGGACAGTGGGTATAAATAACTCCCAGGTTGGGTATACAGTGTGGTCCTAAAGGGGAGAAGGGAGGGTCGTAGCTTCAGAAGGATGAGAGGTGTGGTTTTTTTGTCCGCCTAGGGGGAAATTTTCCATTGTGCCAAGGGATGGGTGCAGAAGCCAGCGGAATTAGTAGAGGGAGGTCTTTTAACAGAGTATGAGACAGTCATCCGTTGAGAGAAAAATGGATAAGAGTTACGTGGTAGACATTTGCTGCTTCTGTTTGCTTGTTTATTTTGGGGGAAGTCTGACATCCTTCTGGGGACCTCCCTCTCACCCACTGTGTCCAGTTCTAGTGAGATAGTCAGTTCCTGTTTCTGCCTTCCTGAGGAGGATAGGAAAGACACCGAGGCTAAGCCAATGGGATTCTTGTTCTCAGGATTATATTTCAAATATAGAGACAGCAAGGAAGAAAAAAAAAAAAGAATTAAGGCTGATCCACCCCAGATGTTGCACTTTGATATGTCCATAACACTTTTCTGATGTGGCTACAACAAATTCTACTAAAGAAGCAATTCTGTGCTTCTTTGTTCTATTCTATTCCTAATGCACAAGTCCTTGTCCACTAGAACAATAATCAATAATGTCTCAATAGAGCTTTACATTTACAAAGCACTGTCACAAACAGTTCTTAACAAACTGTAAGGAAAATCAGGGCTCGTATATTATGCCCATTTGCTAGCTAAGGAAGCCAATGCAGGGTGCCTAACAGGGCCTGGCCCACAGGCTCAATAAATACATGAATGAATGAATAAATGCATGAATGAAGGTTAAATGATTTGCCTACAATCATAGTTAATAAGGAACCCAACTTCAACTTGAACTCAGATCTCCTCATTAAAAATTCAGGGCTTTAGGACATGGAAGCAACGTAAGTGTCCATCAACAGATGAATGGATAAAGAAGATGTGGCACATATATAAAATGGAATATTACTCAGCCATAAAAAGGAATGAAACTGAGTTATCTGTAGTGAGGTGGATGGACCTAGAGACTGTCATACAGAGTGAAGTAAGTCAGAAAGAGAAAAACAAATACCGTATGCTAACACATATATAAGGAATCCAAAAAAAAAAAAAGAAAGAAAGAAAATGGTCAGAAAAACCTAGGGGCAAGACGGGAAAAAAAAATTCAGGGCTTTTAAAGTGACATATATTATAAATCAAATGAGATATGCTTATCAAAAGATTGTGTTTGTAATTTCTGGACTAGGAAAGATTTTTTTTTTATTATTCTTAAGAAGAATACACTGGGTTTGGATGCCTGAAACATAGTAATAGGGGATATTAATTGCTGAGGTAGGACTATGGTAGCGGGGGTCCCCTCACATTAATAAAATTAAAGCACCTACTGATGGGATGGACAGGGTCTTGTAAAAAATCAAACAAACTGGGCTTCCCTGGTGGCGCAGTGGTTGAGAGGCCGCCTGCCGATGCAGGGCACACGGGTTCGTGCTCCGGTCCGGGAGGATCCCACATGCCGTGCAGCGGCTGGGCCCGTGAGCCACGGCCACTGAGCCTGCATGTCCGGAGCCTGTGCTCCGCAAAGGGAGAGGCCACAACAGTGAGAGGCCCACGTACCACAAAAAAAAAAAAAAAAAAAAATCAAACAAACCAAAAGACCCCCCAAAAAACAAACACAGTGTCCAGCTGCTCACGAAACAGGTATTTACATTATAACAGCAGGGGAGGCATTCAGTAAGGGCTTCCCAGAGGAGGTAATGTTCTAGCTGGGGTTTGTAGGATAAATAGAAGTTGGCCCATCTTGGGTGGGAAGTGCCATTGAGGCAGCATGTCAATTCCATGGTGCTTAGGCTCCTCCCCCTGGAAGCCAGTTACTAGGACCCCCACAGAACATCACTATGGTCTGGAATCTAAAATATTGCTGAGTAGGAGGAGAGCTGGCTCCAGAGCCATAGGAGATGGTGATAGATGTACTCTTCTCTCTCCCAAGCAGCACTTGCAGTGATGATGCCCAGAAGGCAACCAGAAGCAACAAGATAAAAGGAGAGAAAACATACCCCCATGGAATTGCTGATACGGCCCTCCTGATCTTTCTGCCCAGGTTGCTCTTGACAACCTGACTACCGAATTATCTCCAAACAGAAAATGAGGACATCTGATCTTCGCCTTTCGTTCCCCCATCAGGGAAGATATATAGAGACATGGGCCTCAGCTTCTGTTTATAAAGTAAACTGGACCCAAGATACTCAGTGTTTCAGGAACCTCGACAAAGTAGGTCAGGCCTCAGAAGGTTGGGATTGGGAACTAGGCAATTAAACAAGTCAATACTTATCCCCCAAATGCCACCAAAACACAGGAATTTAACACAGAGCAAATGTTAACACAGTCTTAAAAGCTGAAAAGTCTTCCCTGTACATGTATATTTACAATCAGTCATCTGATTAAAATCCTGTTCCACCATACAGCATTTCTCTTGTGCATACAACATTACAATGAGTGATCACTCGTGCCATGTGCCTCATAAAGCTGTGCATTATGGTCTGAAAAATTGCATCACGTGACCATCAATGATCTAGTTTCACTCCTTGGGACAGTCAAACATTTGGTTCTGCCACTATTAATAATCGAAGGCCAATAGGTTTGAAAAGACAGAAATAAGACTCAAGTATGTTTAACTGGGGTGAGGGACACAGGTTCTTCCTCTTTTTTTATACTGAAACAAAAGATTCATTATCATAATTGGAATTTCAAAAACATGTAATATATATATTATATATATCATTATATATAAAAATGATACTTGAGAATACATTTTATAAATAAATTTGACATTGGCGTCAATTCTCACTAATTTGTGCCCTTCCCCTCTTCAGTTTTATTTTCGTACTAATTATATATGGGAGCCTTGATAAGAATGCCCCTTTGTTATTTATTCCCTACTTGACTGTCCAAGATGTAAGCAGAGTTCCAGGGTTTTAAAACAATGGGTCTCCAAGTCTTTGCGGCCTCTGCTATGCTAATTACTAGCAACATTTCTTAGTCTCTCCTTAGGCATCTCTTTTACCTAGATGGCTCCAGCTAATCAAGGTGAATAGGACTATCTGTCCTTCTGTAACTTTCTATCAAATTCTCTTTATGGAAATTCAGAAGAAAAAAACGGAAGAGGTTACAAAGCAACCTTTGTCAAAGGGAAAATAACGCACATCGCAATAAAGCAGATACAGGTATAGGGAATGGGGAGCAGGGAGCAGAGGGGCACAGATGAGGATGGAACTTTGCAGGGCTGTATCACGGTGCAAGACCTGAGGCTTAAAGCAGCATGACACAGATGGTCTTACGCAAACCAGACAGGACATACTGCGTGGGACTGATCAGCCCAGCACAGCCAGCGAGGAAAAATCAAGAGACAGCAAGGCAGAGAGCTAATACACACAAAAGCTCTTGACTTTTCACAAACCATCATGCAGACATTTGCTTTTGTTTTTCATAGTTATAATGCCAAAGCCAGGTCAGTGGGCCAAGGCTACGTCAGCCTCATTAGTGGTCCTTTGTTCCGTGTTCTGGATGTAACCAAGCAGGACCCTATGGGGCCTCCCAGGGACAGCCTTCCCCTCGTATCCTCTGCTTTCGCTCCTCTCTGAAGTACCTAGATAACAGTATCTGATGCACATTTCCTGAGTCATTTTACAGATGCAGAAAAACCCCACCAAAGGAAGTTAACTACTTGATGACCATGAGCACATAGTCACCAGGCCTACTAGAGCCTAAAGATGGATAATGTTAACCCCTGTGACACCACCCTGTTACCTAACCATCAACCAATCAGAGAACTGGACACGAGTTGATCACATGACCTAGAAATACCCTCCCTCACCTTGCCTTTAAAAATGCTTTGCTGAAACCCATCGCGGAGTTTGGGCTTTTCGAGCATTAGCTTTCCAGGACTCCTTGTCTGGCGCCTTACAATAAGCGCTGCACTTTCCTTCACCACGACCCAATGTCAGTAGATTGGCTTTACTGCGCATGGGGGGAGAGTACCCAAGTTTGGTTCGGTAACATGGATAGAGAGGAAGGCATCTCATACAGCTGACTGATGATGCTGCCTGGTCTACAAGGACTCTGGCCTTCAGGGATGTACACAGCTTTGAACCTCAAGAGACCTTCAGTTCTTTAGCTCAGCAGTCCTCGACCTGCTCACTCACACTGTCAGTGGGCCACGTCTGCGTTATGAAAATTAAGCCCTTCTCCCATTGAATGTTACCTAAAATGAGACAGGCTTCAAAGGAAAAAAAGATCTTACTTCAAGAAAGAAAAATGATATTGTAAATAGTCTTCAACATTTTAAAGTTCACATATTTCAGGGAAAATTAAATTTTACTACACGAAATAGAAACACTGAGAAAAAGTAGCGTCATATGCATATTGTACCACAAACCTTGTTCTTCTAAACATAAACCCATTCAACAGAATAAAGAATTTTCTTCCTCCCTTCAACAAATATGTGTCTAGTCCCTGCCTTGGGCCAGTTACTGGCAGGTGCTGAGGACAGTGTCTGCTTGTAAGAGTTTACTGGTTAGGGAGGCAACTAATACACAAATAAAAACTACAGTAAGCCCAGATTGCTAGGAGAGCTCCTCTCTGAGAACCAAATGGGCCTCTGTCCCTGGGAGCCTGCCGAGAATAACAGTCCTCCTCTGATCCTCCCCTGCAACTTGCGATGGAGAAGAGCCCTCAGTCACAAGATCTCAACAAGTCAGAAAAAACCTATAGTTGCAGGGCTGAGAAGCAGTATGAGCATTTTGAAGCACAAACAGTAAACAGCAAACCACAAGGCTTCTTGTAAAACAGCGGCTTTCCAATCAATTGGTAGCGCTCCTTTTACCCCTAAGAAACGACTCCATTTTGAAACTCCCACAGTTTCAAGTTAAAAGCGAAAGACTAAGAGGGCTTTCCTGGTGGCGCAGTGGTTGAGGGTCCGCCTGCCGATGCAGGGCATATGGGTTCGTGCCCCGGTCCGGGAAGATCCCACATGCCGCGGAGCGGCTGGGCCCGTGAGCCATGGCCGCTGAGCCTGCGCGTCTGGAGCCTGTGCTCCGCAACGGGAGAGGCCACAGCAGTGAGAGGCCTGCGTACCGCAAAAAAAAAAAAAGCCAATGGCCGTATTTTTTTACTTAGTGTTGTGCTTTCCACTGGTCTCTTAACTGTTTAACTAGAGACTTCCTAGCCTGCTTAGAGCCTCTTAGTGCTTCAAAGATCATTTGTTCTTTTTCAGTCACTTAGCGTTAATTTTTTTAAAAATCGGCTAGGAAAGCTAAAACAGGTTTGCTTTTCACAGCAGGGTATATTAAGCTATATTAAAAGTCACAGCTATAAATATTCTATAAGAGTCCTTTAAATAGGGCACATTGTTATGTATGTAATAAGCCTTCTTCACAAAACATAAAAGTTTAATTATAAACCTACATCTTTATCTACAGGTAAACCCCTTTATCTACAGGTAAAATTTCCCACAAGCTCATTACTCAGACCACACCCACAGGCCAATAAGCAAACAGAAAAAAAAAAAAAAAAAGCAGAAAGTATAATTACTAACACAAACCCAGATATCATATTCCACAAGATACATGAAACAAGTCACACAGTTGGCATAAAATATGGCCACAGATCTGAAGTGAGAACCCACAAACAGCAGATGTGTTGGCAGATGACCAGATGGGTAAATGATGCAGCACTACAGAAATCAGATGGGGGACTAGGAAAGGACACAAGCACAGGCTCATTTTATTTAAGGATAAACAGACCCACACAGCCCATTTAAGACTTCAGTTGTATTGTTTCATTGTAAAAATCACTGGTGTTCATATTCATGATCTGAAAGCCACTGGTAACTAACCATGGGTATAAAAGAGCAGAGCTTCTTAAATGGGCTTCTGCCAGCTAATGTACACCTCCGTCCAACGGCACACAGTATGAGACATCGTAGAGCAGTGTTTCTTAAACATTTTTTCACATGACCCACATTAAGAAATGTAGTTTATATCTCAACCCAGTATTCACAAATATCTAGAGAGGTTGTGGTAGCCAGGCTCCAATGTGGTCCTCAACGGCCCTTGCCTCCCGGCATCACACCCCTGTATAGTCCCCACCGTGCCAGGATTGGTCTGTGTGACTAACGGAATAGAAGAGAATCATGGCAGAAGTGATGAGAGGAGGTTATAAACAAGACTGTGGCTTCTGTCTTGGAGATGCTCTCTTGCTCTCTCTCTCAGCTCACGTGCCCTGGGGGAAGCCAGCTACGATGTCATGAGTAGCCCTAAGGAAAGACCCACATGACCAGGAGCTGAACCTCCAGCCAATGGGCACAAGAGTGGCTGCAAGTGGTTCCTCCAGCCCAGTCAAGTCTCCCGATGACCACAGCCCTGGAGGATAGCTTGTCTTCAACCTGAGTCAAACCATCCAGCTGGGCAGCCACTGACCCTCAGAAATAATAAATGCTTGTTGTTTTAAACTGCTAAGTTTTGGGGCGATTTGTTACATAGGAAGAGATAACTACTACAGGTATATAACTGAAACAGAGACTTTCAAGAAATCTGACTTACCTTTACTCTGAGCAATTCATAGTGATGCTTTCTATTCTATTTTTCAAAACTCTGTCTGCAACCCACGAAAATGATTATGACCCACTAATAGGTCATAAACCTGAGCGATTCATGAGACATTAATAATATACCAAATATCTGGAATCCAATAATGCATATATTCACATATAAGTATACACGCATATACATATACACATGTGTGTATACACATATACATGTGTGTATATGGAGATAGAGAATATAGATATGAGAGAGGGAGTATGTGCTAACAAACCATATCTATATCAATTATTTCAACTGATTCTCACAATAACTCTGATAGTAAAACCAGGATTAAAATCCCCACTTTCCAGATGAGTAAAAAAATGTTGCTCAAAATAGCTATTTAAATTGTCTAGAGTCAAAATACTAAGAACAGGAGAACTGAGCCCAACACCCAGGTGTTCTGATTCCTGGTTATTCCCCCAGATGTAATCCATTACATATGCTTTCTAATCTATTTGTATTTATATAAAGATATATTTATATGAAGTATTTATTACATATTCATCTTAACTGTTACATATGATGTATATTGATATTGTTTGTAATCTATCATATAAATATCTCCCCTGCCCTTCATTTCGCACTCTGCTGGTTTTCCTCACAACTCACTGGCTGTTCCTTCTCAGATGCCTTTGCCGACCTCCAACCTGTCAGGTCAGAGAGCCTTGGCTCACTGGCCCTCGGTCCTCTTCTCGTCCCCATATATTCATTGTTTTGGCAGTCCCGCCATCCTATATCCAAATTTTAAATGCTATCTGTATGCCAAAAACTCCCAAATTGGTATTTCCGACCCAGACCTCCCTCTCATCCTCCAGACCCACACATCTCCCTGTGTTTTTTAAACATATCTAGTCGGATGTCTAAAAGAAGTTTCAAACTTAGCACATCCAACAGCTGGTGTTTGTCAAGTGGAGTAAAAGTGGAGCTTTGTTTTCCCTGGACACTCCAAGGACAAAGTTAATGGGAGGAGCTGAGCTCTGCTGGAGTAAAGAGATAAGATGCCCACTCCTGAGGTTAAGGAGACCTCCCCAACTACAAATGTGTAGAAAAGTTCCATGGGGGTCAAAAAGGGAGGGGGCGCCACCCTATTATAGGTGGTGTCAACCTCCCCATAGGCCTCTGCGCTGGACTCCATCTTCACAAAAAGATGTGCACACATATGGGGGAGGGTCCTAGGACAGGTCAGGTGTGGGAAAAGAAGTAAGATAACTGGCCAAAAGTAAACAAAGACCCGGAAGAACTGCCCTATATAAATGATTTAACTACCTCTTTACTGCGCTACTCCTCATTAGGGAGGATGCACACACCCTTTCTCTCCCAGTGTGTATTTCTGCCTTGCCTCTGTCTTAAATAAACAAACTGTTTCTCTGCGTGCTCTCCCACATGTTGTGCTGTGTCTCTAATAATAAACTTTGTACCTGTTTTTACAGTTTTTGCCTCCTCGAGAAATTCATTTTTCAAATGGGGCAAGATCCAGGGCAACTTTGCCTCTAGCCTCTAGCCCCTAGCCCCTGGTGGATTAGCAGTTAGCATTCCTGATTTTTCACCCAGGATACCCAGGTTCAATTGCTGGCCAGGGAACTAACATCTTGCTTCAAGCCACCACTCTCTGGTGTCTCTCCAAGATCACAAGCACACAGTGCATAGATAGTGAGTATACAGAAATGACCAAGATATAATCCCTCTTTCACAAGTATAAAAGCGGTGAGGAAAGACCTACACGTGAATAGGCCGTCATTCTATCATGTGATAAGTGGTAGGATTAAAGCAAGAACTGGAGCAATGGGAGCCTAGAAGATGCAGACAATGACATGTGGGTAGGCTAATCAGAGGAAAGGAGACTTGACGGAGCTGAGCTTTGGAGGTTGAAGAGTTAGCCAGAGGATGTAGTAGGTGAATGGAGAGGATGTACATAGATGTGTAAGAGTGCGTGTGTGCATGCGTGTGTGTGTGTGTGTGTGTGTGTGTGTGTGTGTGTGTGGTAACATTCCAATCAAAGGAAGCGGCTTATAGAAATAGAGACCAGAGGAAATATGTCCCATTAGGTGAATGGAGGTGCGGAAGGTATTGCAAACAGTTGATACGACTGAGGGGCAGAGGCAAAATGAGAGCAAAATATAAATAATCATGTAACCAAGCAGGACCCTATGGGGCCTCCCAAGGACAGCCCCCTCCCCTCATATCCTCTGCTTTTGCTCCTCTCTGAAGTACCTAGATAACAGTATCTGATGCACATTTCCTGAGCTGTTTTACAGACGTGAAAACCCCAACAAATGTAAGATGTTAACTACCTGATGACCATGAGCACACAGCCCTCAGGCCTCCTGGAGCCTAAGGACTGAAAATGTTGACCCCTGTCACGCTGCCCTGTTACCTCACCATCAACCAATCAGAGAATTGTGTGCAAGCTGATCACATACCCTGCGACCCACCCCCGCCCACCTGGCCTTTAAAAATGCTTTGCTGAACCCCTTCGGGGAGCTGGGTTTTTTTGGGGGGCATGAGCCACCTGTATCATTGCACGGCCCTGCAATAAACCTTTCTCTGCTCCAAACTCTACCTTTTCGGTTTGTTTGGGCTTCACTGTGCTTTGGGCACATGAAGTTGCCTTAGGTAGCAATCATCATAACAGTGAATGCTTATTGGGTGTTTGGCATGTGTTAGAACTCATTTAATCCTCACAACAACCCTAAGGGATTCTATTATTACTATCATCTGTTTTACAGTTGAGGCAGTTGAAGCCCAGAAAGGTAAATAGTTTGCCTAAGGGTTCTCAGCCGGAAGCGGCACAGGCAAATCCTAACCCGGGAGGTGTGGCTCCAAACCCACAGCGGTGAGCTCGGCCTTCACACTGCCTCTCTCAACAAGCTTGCACATCAGAGTTTGCAGTTTATCCTAAGGGCACTAGGCCGCCATTACAAGCAAAGGAACGACTGGCCAGAGATTCGTCTTCTACCAAAGATCCCACCCTGGCCCCAGTGAGGGAACAGAGGAGGTGGGGAGGCCAGTTCTGAGAGATGGCGGTGGTCCTGCTGAGATTAGCCCGAGGTGCCTGGACCAGGCTTGCACCAGCATGGACTAGGGTCACAGAGGATTTAGCAGCACATAAAGAAATCACTGACCCTCTCCCATCTCTTCCCACTTTCAATCGAGGGCTTTATTTAACGTCATTAAAAAAAAAAAGTGGTGTCTTTGGGCAGGTTACATGAGATGGTTACAGAATAAAAAAGTTTCAACACACATTGGCTGTTTTCAACTGTTTCTTTATGGGACTTCTGGGTTTGGCCTGGTGCTCCTTGCAATGTGTTCTTTTTGTCTCTGGTGTGAATAAAATGGTTTTGTAATTTCATATTGTAAGTACTCTTCTAGATGCAAAGTAAAAATCTCTCCCGTGTATGTTTTTCTTAGTAGATGAAAGTCTTCACAATCTTTCCCTATTACTCAGCTTAGACTTGACGAAAATTATGATGTCGACACCCAGGTTAAATGCCACAGACCTAATTTCAATTTCTAGCATAATGCCACCATCAGGTCTGTGGGTCCTGTTTCATTCCTTTTGTGAGAACATTAGCTTTGACTAATCTTATTAAAGATAAGGACTGAGGACACGCAGGCATGTCAAACCTGGGGACTTTTCTAAGGCATGTGATTCAGCCAGAATACCACCTCTTGGGTGAACATGAACGGTCTCAGATTTGGTGTTCGAGCCTCTATTTTCATGTCCAGAGGGGTTCTCCTCTAGAGAATTCTCCTGGGAGCCAGGTCTAAGTAAAGGTGTGTCAACACCAAATGAAGATGGTTCAAGAAAATCAGTAGAAACACCTCCTCACTCATTTAAATTTGTGGTCGTTACTTCTGGCAGAGCACTGCAGGGGGCTGAAATTTCTCTGAGACGCTCAGAGATACATTTTCTCTCTTTAGAACGTGTTAAAGGCCAGTTTTCCTCTTAATTTAACAAGTCTCTTTGCCTCCCCTTCTTCTAAAACATTGGTTGGCCCATCACTTCATTGAGGCCCAATGGAACTTGAAGGTCTGGCAGCCTATGAGCCCGGAGTCCAGCTCCCTTATCAGACATCAGGGAGCCAAGCTCAGATGCCAAACCTGGGCTGATTCAGGGGCCTCTTGGCTGGTTACCAAAATGGCGTGTTTCAGATACATTGTGGACTTTTGGCAAGTTACTGTTCTTTCTAAAATGGTTTCATAAGGAACAGACTTGTGGTTGCCAAGGGGGAAAGAGGGGTGGGGGAGGGAAGGATTGGGAGTTTGGGATTAGCAGATGCAAACTAGTATATATAGGACGGATAAACAACAAGGTCCTCCTGTATAGTGCAGGGAACTATATTCGATATCCTGTGGAAAAGAATATATATATGTCTAACTGAGTCACTTTGCTGTACAGCAGAAATTAACACAACACTGTAAGTCAACTATACTTCAATAAAATTTTTAAAATAAAAAAATAAAATGGGCTGATAAGATTCTTTGCTTCCTTACATCTCAGTGGTTAGTAAAGGCTCTATGTTAGGACATGGGAAAATGTTTAAGGACTATGCCTCCGACAGATAAGCCCACTCAGTTGGTTTGAAATAACCTTACGTGATGTAATGACCTTCCCAAAGGAAGCACCATAGGCCACTGGAGGCAAATACTTGCAAGTAATGTGGGATAAGCGTCCAAAACTTTCCACCGCGCCCTTCTTTAACTAAAGGCATGCACTCGACAGGTGTACGCTCTGATTAACATGGTCAGGGGTAGTTTTCCTGGATTCTCCAGATTAGTCAACATGTAGGACACCTGACCTCCAACCTCAGCTTTACAAGCTCCAAATAAGAAACTGAAACACAGCAGCTGATAGTTACCAGGACTGCACTGAAGACCAGTTGCCATGGAGTAGACAGAGAACATTACAAAAAGAGACCCTGGTCAGAGAAACTGCCAAAAAACTCGGGGAGGCTGAGAACAAACAAAATAATGCTATGGGGACAATTACAAACACAAGCCAATAGCACATAATAAGATCCTCAAATCAGGCCTGCTTCTCTCTCGTGAAGACTTTAATCGGCATGTCCACAACATTTCTGTATTTAACTATGTAGAGCAATTATGTAGTTAAATTCACAGGGTCTCCAAATGACTCCTGAGTCGTTTCTCCTAAAGAATCCCGGTGTGGCCCTGACCCCAGGTTTCTTCTTCCGCTCTTCCACTCTCTTCCCTCCAGCTTGGCTAATCACACTCCCCACACTTGGCTCTTCACCGCCAGCAGAAAACTATTACCAACAGTAACACGACCTTTTGCAAGACTGTCATATTTTTTTTTTTTTTTGCGGTACGCGGGCCTCTCACTGCTGTGGCCTCTCCCGTTGCGGAGCACAGACTCCGGACGCGCAGGCTCAGCTGCCATGGCTCACGGGCCCAGCCGCTCCGCGGCACGTGGGATCCTCCCAGACCAGGGCACGAACCCGTGTCCCCTGCACTGGCAGGCGGACTCCCAACCACTGTGCCACCAGGGAAGCCCAGACTGTCATATTTGAAAGAAATAACTTATATTGCATTCAAGTTCAGCTGTACCAAAAATGAATAATCAAAATAATGCCTTTTTTTTTTTTGAGTTGTCGTCTGAGAACACGCTATGTGCATTACTGTGAAATTTGGTTACACCTACTGTTTTTCAAGGCTAGAATGTCTTAGGTGTTCCTTCCAGGTAGTATCTTTTAGTCTAGCGCTTAATATCATTGCTTTTTTTTTTTTTAATTTTTGAATTTTATTTTATTTTTTTATACAGCAGGTTCTTATGAGTTATCCATTTTATACATATTAGTATATATATGTCAATCCCGATCTCCCAATTCATCACACACACCCCACCCCACCCCCCCCACCCGCCCCACCCCCCACCCGCTGCTTTGCTTTTTTATCAAAGAGATTGAATCTTGAATGAACAAGCACCGGAAAACCCATTACATATCAGTTGATAGAATTTATCGTAAACCATTCAGGAAAGCATCCTTCTGTTGTTCGCCTTTTGTTATGGAAATCCCCTTTTCCGCTTACACCAAACTTGATCATGGGATTCCTCCAGGACCCTATTTGGCTTCTGGGCTATCTGTGAATGTTTTCTATCTTAGTCATTTCATTCAACCATTGAACAAATAATAACGGAACACCTACTAGGTGCCAGGCATCGTTTCGTCTCTTGGAATACATCAGTGAACAACACAAACACGGAGATCTGTTCCAACGGGGAGAGAGAAACAATAAGCAACATGCACTATAGGTAAGTAGACCGTAGAGTGTGTCAGGGGATGGTGAGCGCTGGAGCAAACAGAAAGAGTAGAGTGGGGAAAGGGAGATGGGTGGGGATGGTCAGGGTGAGTCTCTGTTGAAGGTGACCCCTGAGTCAAGACCTGAAGGAGATGAGGGAATGTTTGATACAGAAGTTTGGGGGAAGGCCAGAAGAAAGAAAGGAAGAGCCAGGTGACTTTTATAGGTGTCCCTCTGTATTATGAACTACCGCCCTGAACTGTCAAGTTCTCCAGCAACTCTGGACCTCTTTTCCAAGGTGTTCACTATCCATCTCTCATCACAATGAAACATACCCATCTTTCCCGGTCGTCAAAACAAATGTGCAGGAGGACGGTGCTCTGTGGCGACCACCGTGAACCTTCCTTCAGAACACTCTTGATCTTCCATCTTTCAGCTGGATGCCCCGAAGATCATTCTCTTTGAAGTCCGGGAAGAAACTCAAATAGGTGTTGTATGGCTCTGCAGGAAACCGTGTTTATCCTCTTCCATTGCTGAAAAGCCTTCTTGGTAGCTTTCCCTTATTTTTAAGTCTTAACTAATCCTAGGCATTCCTAGCCATTACCATACCCTCCCAGTTCTGCAACTCCCCGTGCTCTCACCCGTGGTCCTGAGCCCCTCCCTCCGTCCACACCTGCTGCATTGCCATCTGGCTGACTCCCAAGTGCCTGTTTTGCTTGACCCAAGAGCAGAATCTGTAGGGTTGATGGGTACAAATATGTAAGAGTATCAATTCAAGCACATAAAATCCCTACCTCAACTTTCAGAATTAGAGAATTTTAAAGCTGAGGAGGATTTTAAAGACCCTAATTCTAGTCCCTCTTTTAGCATTAAAGGAAACCGAGGCCCAATGTGACAGCTTATTAGATGCCCTCTGGAAACACAAGACAACATAGGGCACGCAGTCTTTGATCCCATGGTCCAAGTGGCCCTGGGACATGAAGAGTTGCTGGCGGAAGAGGTCCACGTGTCAGTTCTGCTGGGAGCCCCCAAGGAGCCAATTAAATAGCCCCTGTTCTTAAGCATCTGTGAACACAAGGCACTCACATTCTCACATACCCTCTTCTCTCTCTTGTTCTTCTTGAGTCATTCGACATGAGACAAGACACTGAAGTTCAAGTTTGGGTCCAATAATGAGCAAAGAGACCCCAAAAACCTCATCTTACTAGTACTCTGCACATAGCCATGACCCTGGACTTATTTGTAGACACTTCTGGGACCAGAGGAGAGAAAGGTTATTGGCAGGACAGAGGTTTGCAAATATGAGTATCCTTCCCAAATACCATTTGAGCATGTCCAAGGCAGGTTGATGGGGGCCCCACTGGCTAAGACTGGGACAATGTGAGCACTACAAAATGAAGTACAGTGATAAATTATAAACCTCTGGAAAATAGGAAGTGGTGCAATTATACAGATAATAGTGAGTTAAACAAATGGGGGAGAGGCTGCTGTTTACAATAGAATGCCAAGTGCCAACTGGTAAGCGCCAAAGTTGGAAAATCATCATTTTGCAATCACCACAGTGAACACTGGCTCAGGCAACGATCACCCATAATGCTAAATCTGGGGGGAATGTCTTAAAGAAGAGCAGAATATCTGTATCATACTAAAGTGTCTCCTACAGAATGCTTATGAGTTACAAGGCCAAAAAAGTAGTACTAACTATACAGTAGCTAAATCCTTATCTAATGAAGTGTTCAGTATTCTCTTCCAGGATGGTGAAAACTAACATCACCAATGAGACGGTTGCTCATGATCTGCCTCCAGATGTGATGCCCTAAATAGGACACATTCAGGACTTCCCTGGTATTGCAGTGGTTGGGAATCCACCTGCCAATGCAGGAGACACGGGTTTGAGCCCTGGTCCGGGAAGATCCCACATGCCGCAGAGCAGCAAGGCCCGTGCGCCACGACTACTGAGCTTGCACTCTAGAACCCACAAGCCACAACTACTGAGCCCGCGTGCCACAACTACTGAAGCCCACATGCTTAGAGCCCGTGTTCTGCAACAAGAGAAGCCACCACAATGAGGAGCCCGTACGCTGCAACGAAGAGTAGCCCCCGCTGGCCGCAACTAGAGAAAGCCCGCGTGAAGCAACGAAGACCCAACATAGCTAAAAATAAATGAATGAGTGAATGAATGAACGAATGCATAAATTTTTAAAAAAACGACACAATCTAAATCTACTCACGAGGAAACAGCAGACAAACTCAAAATGGGGAATGTTCTATTAAATAAGGGGGAACTATACCCTTCAATGTCATAAAAGACAGAAGGGCTGTGAAGATCTTCTAGGTGTGAGGTAACCCTACAACCACAGCTCCATGGTAGCCCAGAACTTTCCACTCTCTCCTCTGAAAGACATCAGGCGTGGAGTTAATAACAGGGTTTATCATTCCTATATGAATAACGAATGGGTGGAAAATCAGAAGTTGTTTTTTTTTTTAATTCACAGACCTCTTACATAAGCTAGCCCACACTGAATCTCGCAAAAATAAATAAAGTTAGCCCTCTCTTCAAAGATGAGCCTGCCAATCAGCCACAATCCCACTTTGCCTCTGGGCTTTGCTTCTTAACTCATATATTTTTTTTTTCTGAATTGTGAATTCACAGCATTCTGAACCCAGCTTTTGCTTTGTGGTAAAAAATGGATTTATCTTTATACTAGAGAAATAGATTTATACTATAGAACGGTGGATTTATACTTCTATTATCCTACTTTGGTTGCTATGTCTTAATCCCCTTTCCAACTGAACTTTCAAAATGCAGTACATTTGAAGATATACAGTACATGTAATACAAACAACTTTCTTCTGGGAGCTGAGGTCCTAGTTCAGCTGGATATCTAAAATACATCACTTCTTCGACTTTGTACTATAGAATCATTTATCTAGATCGTGGTTATTGAACACAACCAGAAGCTTATCTATTTTTCACACCACTTCCCCTTGCCCCTCACACACACACAACCTACAGCTGGAAGGAGCCATTAGGAATCAAGCAGACCTCTCCCTGTCTTAGGATGAGAAGATATCAGGAGCCCCACTTCACAGATGAGACAATCACAGCTGACTTAAGTTCATGCAAGCAGGCAACACTAACTATGGGGTTAGGATCTGCCAGAGGCTCCAAGAAGCATTCATTGTACTCTTCTAAACAAATTTATACAATCAGCATACATTATCGCATTTCAGAGTCTAGCTCTCCGGCTCATCTTGAGAATCACTAATATGGTTTGATTCATTACTTTTAATTTCCCACCATGTGAACAGTCTCAGTGCTCTCCTCATAGCGCTAGAAGTAAAGGTCTGTGGACTCGGTGCCAAAGTAACACTAGAAAGATTCACAGTGACAAAGGGCCATCGAAACAGAAAACAGTGTGATTATTTGTGCATTAGCTAAATTTACTGGTGGTACATCTACAAGAGGTACATTCACATCAGACAATGTGGGTAAAAAACAGCCCACCACACGGCCCCAGTGTCTGGAAGCACAAAAGTGGCTACACAGTACAACACAGTACCTTTGGAAAATAACCCCCGGCTTTGAATCCAAGACGGGAAGCCGAGATCCGCTTGAGAGCGTGAGGAAATGAGAGAGTGATGAAAACCTACCGTCGTGAGCCCATTACACCTTTTAAGCAGTGAGAAATTCATTTAATAAACCGACTGAAGCCTGAAATCGAATTAAATCTAAAAGAGGCATCAACCTGAAATGCTAATAAGTTCACACTTAGATTGTATACAAGGCAGCTCTGCCGTGCGTGCCTTTAATAATGCATTACCCAAAGTCTTTTCTGTATTCATTTGGGCCATGCAGCAACGTGACGTGAATTATTTCTACACTCTACTCTAGGTACAAATATCTTCACGCAGGCAATCTGTCTGGCCATGTTCTCCTTCCCTGTCAAGGTGAATGAGATGTGGTTCTCAAGGGATGTGATTGTGGTTGTGAAAAGGAAGGTCAAAACAGTAAGGATACATCCGTACCTTTCATTACGAAAAACAATGGAGTATTTTTCTAATTACTCGGCGTCCTGTATTTAATTTGAACGTGCAAGACTAAGAATGCAGATTGCCAAATAGCTTTATACAGACTAAAGCTTCAGTTAGTTCAGTTTCAAGCTGGAGCACATCTTCAGACAGGCACCGGTAGCATTGGGTACAGCAATCTTGTGGTTCAGCTCTCTTCTAGTTCCTCCTGAGGCTGTGCTCCCTTTTTTAACCTGAGAGTGGTTTAGGGGCAGAGGAGGGGCTGGAAAGTTCTCGTAAGCTGTGAGCCTCACAACATCAAGGCCTGGCTCTGGGTTACTACAACACCCTCTTAACTGCTCACGGCTCTTGCCCTGACCCCTAAGGACTGGTCTCATAACACAGTACAGAGTCACTTCCAGCTCAAATCCTTTCCATGCCTGCCCATCTGTGATGGTTCATTTTATGTGTTGACTTGACTCGGCTAAGGGACGCCCAGATAGTTGGTAAAACATTATTCCTGGGTGTGCTCGAGAGGGTGTTTCCAGAAGAGATTAGCAATTGGAATCAGTAAACTGAGTAAAGAAGATCCACCCTCACCAGCGTGGGTGGGCATCACCCAATCCATGGAGGTGCTGAATAGAACAAAAAGGCAGAGGAAGGGGGAATGCGCTCTCTGCTAGAGCTGGGACATCCATCTTTTCCCGCCCTCGGCCACAGACACTACTGATTCCCAGACCCTCTTACGCAGACCAGGATGTACACCATCAGCCCCTCATCCTCGAGCCTTTGGACTGGGGCTTACACCATCGGCTCCCCTGGACTCAGGGCCTTTGGACTCAGGCTAAATTATACCACTAGCTTTCCTGGGTCTCCAGCTTGCAGATGGCAGATAGTGGGACTTCTCAGCCTCCATAGTTACATGAGCCAATTCCTATAAAAAAATCTCCTCATATATACAGTTGACGCTTGACCACTGCTGGGGTTAGGGGCTCCATCAACCCTCTGTGCAGTCGAAAATCCATGTATCACTTAAGAGTCGGCCCTCCGTACCCACAGATTCAACTGACTATGGATCGTGTAGTACTTTAGTATTTGCTATAGAAAACCATCCATGTATAAACAGACCTGCACAGTTCAAACCTATGTTGTTCAAGGGTCAACTGCATGTAGTACTGGTTCTGTTTCTCTGGAGAACCCTAAATAGTAAACTATCTAACTCGGATAAAATGCACAATAGTTTACAAAGCCCTACCTGACACATATACATACACACGCACATGTATTTTATTTATATGTGTATGTGCGTAATTATATATATATATACACATTTACACACACGTATACATATATACGTGCACATATACATACACATATATACACATACGTATACATGCATATGTATATATACACACACACACGTATAGATACACAGGCAACCCTTGAACAACATGGGGGTTAAGGACACCAACTCACCACACAGTCAAAAATCCAGGCATAACTTACAGTTGTCCCTCTGTATATACGGCCCCTCTGGACCCACTAATTCAGCCAATGCAGATCGTGTAGTACTGTAGTATTTACTACTGAAGAAAATTCACCTATTTACGTGCACCTGCGTAATACAAACTCATGTTGTTCGAGGGTCAACCGCATTGATTACTGGCTCTGTTTCTCTGGAGAACTCTATCTAGTAAACCTAACTGCAGTAAAATGCACAACGGCTTACAAAGCCCTATGTGACCTGCCATCCCCCCCCACTCCCATCTCCTCTGATCACTCCGCACTCCATTGCAGCTGCCCTGGCCTCCTTGCTCCTCCTTGAGCACTTTGGGCATGTTTACAGCCCGGGGCCTCCTCGCTGGCTGCACCCTCTTCCTGGAACCCTTCTCCGGATATCCATGTGATTCACACCGTCTCCTCCAAGTCTTCACCAAATGTCACCTTCTCAGTGAGGCCGACCCTGATCACCCCATTTACAGTCAGTCCTCATTATTCTCTGATTCTGTATTTGCGAATTTGCCTACTCACTGAAATTTGTTTGTAACCCCAAAATCAATACTTGAGGTACTTCGGCAGTCATTCACAGACAAGCTCAGAGCAGAAGAAAATGTGAACCACCCAGCACCCATGTACCTGGCCAAGACGGAACGAGGCAGCACTCTGCTTCTTGTTTCAGCTCTCAGACTGTAAACAAGTGTCCTTTTCATAGTGTGTCTGGTACCACGTGTTTTGTACTTACGTGCCTTTTTGGGGGGGGGTGATTTCACTGTTTAAAATGGCCCCCAAGGACACTGCTGAAGTTCTGTCTACTGTTCCTAAGCACAAGAAGGCTGTGATGTGCCTTATGGAGAAAACATGTGTGTTAGACAACCTCACTCAGGCATGATTTATAGTGCTGTAGGCCATGAGTTCAAGGCTAATGAATCAACAATATATATTAGGTAAGTGCCCTTAAACAGAAACGTACATTAAAACAAGGTTACATATTGACCGGCTGACAAAAATGTTGCAACCAGAGACTCACAGGAACCGAATCCTGTATTTCCCTAGGAGCGATGGCTCAGTATTCGCTGATTCAGTGTTCGCAGAACCTTTGTTGACTGAACATTGCAACGCTTCCCCTGGAACTCCAGATCTCCCTTACCTGGCTTGAGTTTTGCCACAGCATTTATTATGTCCTAACATGACATATTACTTATTTATTATGTTGATTATTATCTGTCTCACCAGCTGGAAAGTAAACTCTGTGAGAGGGCATGCTCTCACTTGTTTTGTTCACTGCTCTGTCCCTAGCACCTAGCACAGTTTTTGGTATAATAGGCACTCAGAAAATATTTGTTGGATCAATAAACGAATACACAAATCAACGGACAGTCAGAACTTCCCCTGAAGCAGGGGTCTGGACAAGAAGGTTCCTGCAGGGTAAGTCACACACGAGGGCATCCAGAGAAACAAGGAATACGGTGGCAATTCTGGGCTGGATAGGGTTTATCAGAGGAAGGTGAGAGAAACAACAGCTCAGGGTCAGCTGGGACTAACGGAGGTGGAGGCCAGATGGGACAGAAAAAGTTTGCCCGCAGGCTCTGAAGCTGAACCAGGTGGACAGTTAGGAGGTTTCTAAAGGTGGACTGTACTCTGGGAAGGTACAGATCACCCGGGACACAGAACCCAATGAGCTCCAAATGGAGGGGAAAGGGGGCGCCAGGAGCACCCATAACGTTTCCTAGGTCTCTATATGGTCAATGCAGAACTGCTAAAAGAAATTATTAATAATCCTTGATAAATAAAATGCTGACGTTGGTTCCCCCGGAATAAGTTCCAGAGGTGCCCAGGTAAGAAGGACTGTCTCACCAATCAATAGCTGCAGGTCAGAGTGTCTGCCCGGGCAACTTTTGACTTGGGGCTCGACTCTGACAACTCAGCTTGTGTTCTGCCTGTGGAGTCTGAACTACACAGGCTACACCTCTCCCAATCCTCATTCACTCGCTGTCAGCACACCGGTAGGGTGACCGCAACCCATCCTGCCCCAAGTGAATTCTGATATGCTGGGCAGCTCATATTTTAAGTCAGTTCACCCCAACCACATACATCTTTAATGTCTGCATGATTCAGTAACAGCCAGAACATGAACCTTATTTAATTTATAAAGAAAGATTAAACCCTCATTTCCACCCCAGCACGTACGTAGCATTAGCCCATTAACAGGTGGAGAAACTAAAACTTAGAGAGGTTAAACAAACTTAATCAAGGTCACAGACCTACTAAAGAAAGAATGGGATGTCGGGTCTGTCAGACTCCAAAGCTCCACCTTATTCTCTGTACTATGTAATTCTTTAAATTCTTTTTAAACAAATTGATATAAAAATTGCTGTACTTTCTCGACAGCTTTATGTCAATGGTCACATACTATTATCCAAATGAAACAACTTATCTTATATATTTTCAGGGAATTCGTGTAAATCGATTTATTTTTCATGGTGTCCATTAACTCTATGATATTTGCACCTTACAGACATAACTGTTTAAACCTAATTATTGCTAAAATATATTTTTTAAAAAGCTAACATTAAATAAATGAAGACATGTTATTGAGAAAGGACATGGTGTGGTCCCAGCTCTACTACTTACCTCTTTGGGCAAATCATTTAATCTCTATGGCTTTTATTTTCCTTGTCAATAAAATGGGAATAATAAAAATAAGACCTTCTCTGACTAACCCACTGAACCCACAAATGAGACAACAGATGTGGAAGTATTTTTAAATGCTGAAGTACTTTACAGGGTCAAGGATGGTCATGCCTGACTTGGGATACATTACTTGTTGCCATTTAATTCCCTGAGGGCAGAGACTACCCTACTCAGCTCTGTATGCATAAATTGGTGGCTGGCACATAGTAGGTGCTCAATAAATACTTACTGAACAAAGAGAATTTGGACTTTTAGTTATAATCCCTTAAGACGGCATTTACAATTTATTTAAATAGTCTGTAAGTGGAAGATAATAATAAAATCAATCATTTTAATATTTGAGAATCAAATATGAAGTTGCAGAATAATTTGGAAATAAGCCCATGCACCAGGGACACTCTGCTCAGTGAGATGCTGATGAAACTTGCCTTGGAAAAGCAGACAGGTTTTTTGCTGCCCCTGCTGCTGGGCACCTCCACCAGTGGTCCCAGCACTGAGCCATCAGTCATGAATTTAACCCCACACGGTCCAAGTGGCTTTGCAGACAGACCGCCCCATCCTGCTAATCCTCTCACAAATGCCCTTCTCTCATCGTGGAGGGAGGGGCTTCGGACAACTATTCTCGATACCAGAAAAACATCAAGGCACATTCCCTGCTGCCAGCAGTTCAAGTATCCATCTGTGTTTGGAGGAGCAGCATGTCTGAGAAACTCACAAGAACAGGCTGTGTGGAGTTCTGGAGGGCAGCTCCTGTACCTCTCTACATTGTGCTGACATAGCACTAAATCCCTGTAGCCCAGGCTCCATCAGGGAAGAGCTTTTATAGAGTGGGAGACGATCGCTTTTCCCACCTCACCTCATACCCTCCCCTCTCCTCTGACTCCTCAGCCAGGAGACCTGGACCTCAGGTTACTAAGGATTTTCCCAGATTACAAGAGGTAACCCTAACCCTCCCCTTTTGCCATGTCAAGGAGTCAAGGACCACAGTCAAATCCCTCAGGTCATTCAAGCCGAGGTCTCCCACTCAAACCCACACGAGGTGATGGCACAGTTTCTTGGCTTTACTGATAGGACTTGAGGGACCAATGACCTTCAGAAAGTAAAGTGCAAAGTCCACGTGGTAGTTGCTCATGATTTTGAGTCAAACACAAAATTCTGGCAGACGATCTTGCTAGCAACCTTTAGGAAATTAAATCTGCTGTCAAATAGGAAATGAAACACAGAAAACCTGACATAAAAAACCGGTCCCTCGGATTTCTTTATGGACCAACCTCATGGAACTGAGTGACCACACAACTATTAGGAGAAAACACACCCTGTCTCAGATACACCACATCTCACCCTGTTGTTGAAACTCACTTGAGTAATCCTAGGGAATCTAAAATTTTGGCGCTCAGTTCTTGCAGTAAAACCACAGACTGCAAGAAGGGTATCTAATCCCAGCTGTAACAAAAATATAAGTAGTCTGGGAGATATATTGCTACAACAATTACTGCTACCAATGAAGTCAGTTGCCAACTAGGCAAGTAATATCTTTGCATGCATATTTATGTTATTGTAAGCAGCTCTTTACAGGAAACCGCCCTCAGCAGGAAGCCCCTTTTCTTGTCACTTTGGCAAAGCTATATTGTAACTAACTTTCAAACCAGGCACCTGCATGCTCTACTCATTTCCAGCCCAAGCACAGCTTTCAAATATTTTAATCACATGATACCTTGCCTAACTTGTCGGTTCTTTCCATAGATCAAAGAAGTGGAAATGAAGAATAAGTAATTAACAGATGACCAGATCTCCTCTCTAGCTTCCCCTTCAGTAATCTCCGGAACAAGCCGTGAACAAAGCGTGTGAACAAGAGAACATCTGGAGGAAGATCACGAGGAGTCCACAAGCCTGCACACACTGGTGGGTGGCGTCGACTCTGACCCCCATCTCAGTGCTTAACTGAAATTACTTCCCTGTTGCTTTCTTTTTTTTTTTTTTGCGGTACACGGGCCTCTCACCGCTGCGGCCTCTCCCACTGTGGAGCACAGGCTCCGGACACGCAGGCTCAGCGGCCATGGCTCACGGGTCCAGCCGCTCCGCGGCATGTGGGATCTTCCCAGACCGGGGCGTGAACCCGTGTCCCCTGCATCGGCAGGCGGACTCTCAACCACTGCACCACCAGGGAAGTCACCCTGTTGCTCTTTAAATGCTTTCATGGCTGAGTAGAATCTTCAGAGGTTGTTTCTGGGGGACACTGAGTCTACCATCTCCCCAGATTGCTGGCATTCTGATTAAAGGCAACTTTCCTTTCTACCATGTGTAATGACTTTGTAAGCAGCGATCAGCGGGACCCCCATTCGATAACATTAGGGTGACAGTGTATCATAATGGGATTCGGGCTACGTCACCACCAAGCCTCTGTGAGTCCATTTTCCTGTCCCCCAGATAAGAACCCTGCTTCCCACCCACAGCGGAAGAACCTCAACTGTAATAAGGAAGCCAGCAACCTCGTCTGACTGCTGCTAACTCATTCACTGTTCACAACCCAGTTGGCACCTGTAGGGTACCCAAGATGTATATTTTAATTAACTTCTTAGCAAATCCTCTATACACTGCTGCTAGCAACATTTCCCAGAAACATCATGACTACCTGTATCTACCATCTCGACTTTAACAGTAAGGTCATGTCCGCAGGCATTGCTTTCCAGAAGTTTGGTGGGCCAGATCTCCTGTGTAAATAGTCTCATAGGGAAAGCTGTGCCCCTCCCTGCAATGGGGAGCAGGAAGGAAGCCCTCCAAAATCCAAAGAATGTTGTCTGCAGGACACAGTCAGCTCCCAGGAGAGAGAGGTCAGACGTTCCTTCCTGGATGGCACATTCCCTCACCCATGGGCTTCTTACACAAGAGAAACAATTCTAGGAGAACTGAGGGAAGAGGGCAGAGAAAGGGAGAAGTCCACGTGAAGGAAAAACAAGTTGGAGGACAAACTCATCCTGGACAACAAATAGGGGTGGCTCACTGTTCCTAAGTTTTTGTGACAGTAGGTCAGTGGCCTCCATCTTGCTTGGGTGGCTCCAAGTCTGGTTTGACTGATTCCTTATCTCCGCATCAAGAGCTACCCCCCAGGCCCCTCCTTACCTTGGGGCTGATTGAGTTCACCCTCCCCCCTCCCCATCTCTTTAGTCCCTCTGTGGTCCCCTCCCCTGAGAACACCAGCAAAAGCTCCTGCTGGAGTTCTTCCAGAGCCCAGTCCCTGTGACCCATGTGAATGTAAGATACTGAACGTTCACAGATACTTAGAGTCACCCAAGGCCATCCTCCAGGTAGTCTACGGTCATGGCATGTCAGCGAGGAGGAGTCCTTAGGAGACCTCTAGCCCAGCCCAGTGCCTCTTAAGTTTTAACGTGCACACAATGGTCCTAGGAGATCTTGTTAAAAAGCAGATTCTGACTCAGTAGGTCTTGGGTGGGACCCAATATTCTGCATTTCTAACAAGCTCCCAGAAGAGGCTATTCCCCAGATCATACTTGGGCTAGCATGGTTCTTGCTAAATACAAACATTGGCTGTATGAAATACCAAAAATACAAAATAACCAAATACAAAATAAGTAAGGTATGGTAGTCCCTGGCCTCCAAAAGCTCAGTGAGCTAGACACAATGACTGCAAGAGCATGTATACGTATTAAAATACATGAACGTACACGGTACCATGGAGTAAAGAGGAGAGAGCGATCCCTCTGCTGGGGGGTTGAGCACAGCTTGACAGACACTGAAGCTGGGACTGACTTGAAGACTATGCGGTATCTTGCCTGATAGAAGGAGAAGCATGACAGCGAGCTCTGCAGAACTAGCACATCAGCACCTAGGTCATGAAGGCTTGTGAGAGAACTGGATGGGCTCGAATGAGGAACAGTGACCAGTTCTGCCCCGTTGTCTTATAAGGTGAGTGAGGAGCATTTGAAATGGTAGGTTGGAGCCAGGTTTGTATGTCATGCTTAACAATGAAATATTATTAGAGAATTAGTCTTAACTTTACCCTGCAGGTTATCTATAGCGTACAGTACTCAGGAGGTGACAGTATTCATCTTATTCATTAGGTAAGTAGTTGGACAGCATCAGAGAATTTCATTAGCACACCAAGAGAAAAATCTTTGAATGCCTACTGTAGTCAGGTGGATCGAATAAAGATGGCAGGTAACATGTCTGGAGCTAAAGTAGTCTGAAATCTCAGGACTCACAAGGTGGATGACATCAAATATTTTTGCACTTCTTCTTGGTATAATGGGAAAAGGAAACCTATTTACCCACTGTGCTAGTGAAGGTATGAATTTTCACATACTCATCTACAAGCAAATGCATTATGCATCTAAACCTTTCTTATTAAGAGGATTAGGATTTAGATTTTAATGCAATTAGAATGTACTACCTATGTGACTCTGAAAACATTACTTACATCTCTAGTTCTTACATGGTGATGATGATATTTAAATCCTTATCCAACGATACTATTACAAGAAAAAATAAGTTAATTCTAACAGGGGACTTTTTAAAACTAAAACAATGTATTTTGTTCTCAGCAATCCCTACTTCCGGTTTGTCCAACTGCTCACAGATTTAGCACTAAGTCTAACTGAGTTGGATCTTAGGGTATTTTTCTCCACATTAATAAAGAATACCCCCTTCTATCTATAATACCTGGGCCACAAGGCTCTCTGCCCTAGAGGAGAAGAATATGTCAAAAGAGAAGATAGAAAACCTGCCCCTGTGACTCAGTGGACTCTGGGAAGGGGAGGAAGGGATGAAAGAGGGTGGAAGAATTCAGAAACCTGTCCCGGCTCCTCTTCCCATCAGCCCACCCCATGACACCCTAAAAGGGAAGTCCATTATACAGATGGAGATAAAAACCCAAGCAGAGAGACTCCGTCTTTCCTTTCTAGTTGGAACTCTGAGAGACCACCTTGCAGGATGCTCTCTACAACAAAGGGTGGGCATATTGGAAGATATATAGTTAGGCAGAGTGAAGGAGAGAGCGTAGCTGCATTGCTAAGCCTCCTTCAGCAAACTTATGGCAAAAGAGATTCAGAAGTTCTGCATGGAAGGTAGTAAGATGAGAGCCAATAAACCTGGTTTAGGGACACCTGTGATGAATGGCAAGGTGAGTACACTGCAAAGTGTAGTGCAACAGCCTTGTCAGCGCCTGGCCGAGACTCAAAGGGGTCTGCCTAGTCAAAAGAACTGTGATGAGGCTGAGTCAGGAAGAGAGGAAGTCTGGGCCAGCTTCACCGGCTTCTTCGTATGAGACTCTGCACAGGTTCCTGGGCCTCAGATAAGATCCGCATCCTCCTTTGAGTCCACTTTAATGGGGCTTTTGCTCCTACCACTTCACTAAAACTGCTTCTGTCAAGGTCACCAGTGACCTCCATAGGGGCAACTCCAGTGTCAATCCTCATCTTCCTTTACTACTTTAGGTAGGGATATGAAGCAGCAGACTGGACACAACAGAAGGAAGGAGCAATGGACTTAAAGATAAGCCAATAGAAAGTATCCAAATCAAAACACAAAAAGGAAAAAAAAAAAAAAGAATTGGGAGGCAAAAAAGACAAACCAAGCATCAAAGAATTGTGGGATAATACCAGACAGTCTACTTGGAATGCCAGCAGGAAAAGAGAAAATGGTAGGAAAGAAATATTTGAAGGGATAATGCCAAGAATTTTTCAAAATTAATGAAAGAAAATAAATCATAGATCCAAGCTCAGAGAACTCCAGGCAGAAAACAAAGAAAACTATACCTAAGCACATCACAGTCAAACTGCTGAAACCAAAGATAAAGGGAAAATCTTGAAGTCAGCCAGAAGGAAAAAAAAGAAACATTAACACACAGAGGAATTATATGAGACTTCTTAGAAACTACGCAAGCCAGCAGATAATGGAAAGACATCTTTAAGACGCTGAAAGAAAAAAATAACTGTCAACATAAAATTCCATATCCAGTAAAAATATCTTTCAAAAATGAATACAAAATAAGAACATTTTCCCCCAAAAAAGAAATAATAGTTTATATAATTCATTGCCAGCAGACCAGAAGGCTAAGGAAGTTCTTCAGGCAGAAGGAAATATAATATCAAATGGAATATTTGGATTTATACAAAGAAATTAATAGCATGAGAAATGGGCTGGGGAGGAGAGTTATCGTTTAGTGGGTCTGGAGTTCGTGTTTGGAAAGATGAAAAAGTTGCACAGATGGATGGTGGTGATGATCACGGAATAATATGAATGTACTTCATGCCACTGGACTGTACACTGTAAAATGGTTAAGGGACTTCCCTGGCGGTCCAGTAGTTAAGACTCTGCACTTCCAATGCGGGGGGGGGGGGGGGGGCATGGCTTTGATCCCTGGTCAGGGAATTAAGATCCCACATGCTGCACGGCGCGGGCAAAATAAAATAAAATAAAATAATTAAAATGGTAAATTTTCCCATCTCGTTAAGGGAAAAAATGTAGATAGTTCAGTAACTGAAGGGCGTCATAATATCACAGAAAAGGAAAGTACGGACAAGAGCTCAGATGACGCTACTGACCTGATCTGCATTCAAGTTCACATTAGTATAGTGACCTTAGGTGATAAACTTTATAAACTCCAAACTACTTACTTGTTCATTAGGGAAATAAACTCTTCTTCAGAGACATACTGTGGGCATTGATATAACCTTTGAAAAATACATAGCTCTATATAGTGACATGGAGTAAACCTTCAATAAATGCGAGCTCCTCATACTACAAAAAAAGTAAATTTTATATTAAATTGTGTATGTTACCATGATGGATAGATAGACAGACAGACAGGCAGACGGATGGGTAGATACGACGGCATAAAAAAAAGCACAAATAACAAATGGGATAAACAGAAAACAATGATCAAGATGGTAGATTTAAATGCAGCCACACCAATAATAACATAAATGCCCCAATGGCAGAGACTGTCAGTCTGGATAAAAAAGTAAAACTCAACTCTATGCTGTCTACAAAAAACCTTATTTTAATTATAAAGACACACAAGGTTAAAAGTAAAAGGGTGGAATAAGATATGCCATGAAAACACATCAAAAAAAAAAAACATCTGGGTTCACTATATTAATATTAGACAAAATAAACCTCAGAACAAGAAATATTAACAATAAAGAGGATCATTATAAAATGATAAAATGGCTCCTTCATCGAGAAAGTATAATACTCCCAAACGAGTGTGCATGCAGCAGCAGAGCTTAAAATTCATAAAGCAAACACAAAGTCCAAAGTCCTTAAAATGGCCCCCGTTCTCTTGGCCACCCATTTGCCTCTACATTTACTGTTGCTCCTTCTGCCCCACCACACTGGCAGCCCTGCCATGCCTTCCACACCGAGGCTCACGCTCTGTCCTCCACGTACTTTCTGCTGGGAACACTCTGCTCAGCCACCGATGTGGCCACTCGCTCGTTTCGTCCAAGGCTCTGCTCACGTGGCGCCCCCTCAGTGAAACTTCCTCGTCCGCCACATTTCACACTGCAACTGCTACCACCCCCATCCCCTTCACCTGGCTTATCTTTCTCTGTAGCTACGAATTTCTAACAAACTACCTAGTTTACTTATTTTGCTTATTATCTTCCCCTTATTATTATTATGGAAGTTCCATAAGGGGCAGGATGTTCTGCTTCTTTTCTCACTACTTTACGTCATGAGCCTAAAACAGCATCTCCCACATAGGCACTCGACATTTACTGACCGGCTTTTAAAACTGAAATGCCCCTTTCCCGCCCCATTCCCAGATATCATAATGAGGAAGAGTGCATAAACTGTTTGAAACAGAGAGATTACATTTATTTGGTATATTAGAGTGATAACACATGAACTACACTCCATGACGTGAAGAATATGAAAATGACCAGCCCAGTACCTGGCACATGTGATCACTTGCTCAGCCTTCTTGCTCCACTCCTTTCCCATCCCTCCAAGAGTTTGGGGACTTTATCATATACACTTTTGTACAGCCGAAACCTAACAGAGCCTGGTTCATGGTAGACACGATGATAAATGAAGAAATGAGCCCTCCTCTTTATTTTTTTTAAAACATCTTTATTGGAGTATAATTGCTTTACAATGCGTTAGATTCTGCTGTATAACAAAGTAAATCAGCTATACATAGACATACATCCCCATATCTCCTCCCTCTTGTGTCTCCCTCCCATACTCCCTAACCACCCATCCAGGTGGTCGCAAAGCACCGAGCTGATCTCCCTGTGCTATGTGGCTGCTTCCCACTAGCTCTCTATTTTACATTTGGTAGTGTATATATGTCCATGCCACTCTCTCACTTCGTCCCAGCTTCCCCTTCCCCCTCCCCATGTCCTCAAGTCCATTCTCTACGTCTGAGTCTTTATTCCTGTCCCGCCCCTAGGTTCCTCAGAAGCTTTTTTTTTTTTTAAGATTCCGTACATATGTATTAGCATACGGTATTTGTTTTTCTCTTCCTGACTTCCTTCACTCTGTATGACAGACTCTAGGTGGATGGACCTGAGCCCTCCTCTTAATGCCAACTCATTCAGAACATCTTGCTTGATAAGCCCAGCTGGAAGTAATCTCCACTGCCCCTGTACTCCACATACACTCACTGCCTAAATCAGTCTTTAAGCCTTGCCATATTCTGCCATGTATTTGATATTTAAGCACATGTCTGTCCTCAGAGGGCAAACAAAATTCACATTTCTTTATTTCCCTCTGTTCTTCTTAGCACATGGGATATACTCAATAGTTACGTGTTAAGTGAATGGAAGTAGCATTAGAAAAGACGGGAACCACGGTACGTTTCACCTCTACAAAGAAGAGTCCTGAATGGCTAAGAGCACGCGTATTACCAGCTATATAACAATGGTATATTGTCATATAGTCAGTAACAAGATGTTATATATGATAGGAGTATACATGACAATGATCCTACCACAGACATCACTCTAGCCATAACTGGATTATACGCTCATTCATTCATTCACTGTTCATTCCACAAACATTTACTGAATGCCTCCTAACTGCTCAGCGATGCAAAAGCCGTATGTGATACGATAGGAGCACAGTGCTGGCCCTGCCTTGAGGAGCTCAGAGCCCAACAGACAGAGACAGGCAAGTTGACAAGCGATAATAATGTCAATGGGTACAAACCATGGTAATAGTGAAAGTACAGAGGGTACCACGGAAGCACAGCAAAAGGGTACCTAATTCAACCTTAGAGAACCAGGTATCCCAGAAAAGATGCAGTGTGAGGTAAGAGCAGAAGATGCAGAAGTAGGAGGGAACAGAGAATGGGTGGAGGAGGATGTGAATGGGCAAAGGCTCTCAGTGAAGAGACAGCTGATGGCCTTGGAGGCAACAAAGAGTCCGACAGAGCCAGGACATGGAATTGAGGGAGGGGCTGCAAGGAGATAAGGGTTCCCTCCCCTCTCACACTGAGACCCCTCACATCCAGCCCCCAGCCCCTTTACTCCACTGACGCAACCTCTCTTGATAAGGTTAGTAATAACCTTCAGTTGACAAACCCCAAAAGGCTTCATCACCCTCAACCTCAGAAGCACTGGGCTCTGGTAACCGCTTCCTCCTTTCTCAAAACACTCTTTGTTCTTCTCGGTAAAATATGCTCCCTGGTTGTTCTTTTTTATTTACCAAGAGAAGTTGGCCTTCTCTAGCCAATCCTTTTTTTTAATCTGCTTTACAGGCTCAAACCTGTCCACCCAGGCTGAAAGTGCTGAAGACCTAAAATCTCAGTCCTTATTTGAAGACTAAATTCCTCCCTGGGCCTACAAGGTCATCTCTGGTCAGAGACCCCACCTGTATGCAATCTCATCTCAAATGAGCCCCAAACATGTGCTCTCCGCACACCACACAATGGCCTTCTTTGGGCCAGAGAACTGCCACACTCTCCTACCAGAGGGCCTTTGGACATGCCATTTCCTCCTCCTGGAAAACTCTTTCCCCTTCTACTCAACTTTCAGACCTCAGGTCAATCCACATCTCAGCAGAGGAGCTTTCTACGATGAGAACAAATCCCCCTACACAGGTTCTAAGAGCACCATGGATCTCCCCTTCACAGCATCTGTCTCAGTGCAATTCTATTAGTCTTTGAATTCGTATCTCTCTTCCCCATTAGACTATCACATGGCAAGTGCTCAGAATAAAGAGAATGAAAGACAGTAGCTGGGGCCACACCAGGAAAGGCTCTGCAGGAATCTGTTCTCCTTCCCAAGGCTAAGGGTGATGGTAGCAAATGTTTCTTAAAGTGCGGTCCGTGGACCACAGATCACTTTAGTTGCTTGACAAACTTCAGATTACTGGGCCCTACTCCAAACTACTCAAACAGAATCTACACATGGACTCCTATTCTGCCATTTAAGAAGCCGTGCAGATAATCCTAATACCTACTATCATCTGAGGCCTACTCCTCAGTCCACTAGTAATAGTAATGTGGAATCTGACCGTGGTTTAGACCAATTTTCCAAGGGAACATGCATTCAGGGGGGCAACCTGGGATGCCAGAAGCAATCTTCACTCAAAGCAAAGAAGCAAGGGCCTGCCTTCCCCTCGACTGATAAGTGATCAAGCTGGTCCTACTCCTCCCAAGCCCGGGCCCAGGCAGGAGACGTTATATCATGTAAAACAGGGAGAGAGGACAGAGAGGAGAAGCAATGGATGGAAAGCTCCAGGGGGTCCAAGGAAGAGAATCTGAGGTTCAGTTACTCAGAACCCCCGGGGGGCATAATTTTCCCACCCCAGATGACACCTACTCAGCCCCTTTCTTTTCCTCAGGAGGCTCCAAATTTGACCCTTATCCTTTGCTTCTGCACAAACACCACTGATGGTCCAAGATGAGGGTTTCACTCCTTCCCACCCACTGAAAGAGGACAGCCTCTCCCTAGTCTGTTGTCCCTGAAATAATGAAAGTCCTTTAAATTTTTCTTTTTTTGTTGTTGTGGTGGTGGTGGTGATGGTGATGGTGATGGTGATGGTGATGGTGATGGTGATGGTGATGGTGGCTGGTTTGCTGGTTTGGGGCCTTTAATGAGGAGGAATAAAAGAGTTCTTTTCTTTACTCACCCCCTGCTCTTTTTTGCACCAGACCCAACAAAGAAACACAAATTCCCTCTTGGGTTCTAATGGTAAGTCGTTCAATACAAAAAAGATAGAAACATTCACATTTGAAAGAAACACAGAACCTAGAATGCACGCTGTAGGAGGGGGAGCCCAGAAAGAGCCTCAGGTACAACATAGGAAACTGATTATACGGAAGCAGGTGGCATTGTATAAATGCACCATAAATGTGGTCAGGAAGGCAGGTTAGCCACTGGGAATAATTAAGTTCGACCCATACTTCACATGTAAGCCAATTTCCCTTTTATCTCTTAAAGGAGTGGGAGGCCTGGGGGATCATCTTAACTTGGGATATATGTTTGTTGAGGGCCTACTATGTGCCAGGCTCAGTACTAGGTGATGCAGAGACTATGGAGAGCGGGTTTCTGAGAATCTACAGAAAAACTCTTTCAGTAGCTTACGGATCCCCAAATGAAGGATTCTTGCCTTATATAAAAGTTAGTAAATGTCAAATGGACTTCCTCAGATTATCACCAAAGGCAGAAACTACACAGGAAAATAAGAAGAGACCTGAACGCATACAAACGTAACACTGATACATCAAAATGCCTATAAACATTTCAGGGAAACAGCAGGTTGCACTTTGAATTTAATCCTCAGAACGGAGGTGGGGCAAAAAGCAACAAGGGTTTGCTAAAGGGAGGGCGTGAATTAGAAACAAGAGAGTGCTAAGTGCCCATAAGGTTACCGGCTGGCAGATGTGGGACAATTCTCCATCCTTGTTGACAAAGAGGGTCTGACCCAGCCTGATGTAAAGCAAAGAAACAGAGCAGGAGGGGGATGACAGCCATCAAGGTGGCCACGTGCCAGGGGACACAGGAGGAGGAGACAATGGCAGGAGAAACAAAGTCCAGTTTTTATGTGGCCCCCTTCCCACCTCCACTGAGGCAGCCATTTCTGGATCGACATTTGTAACATAAGGGATGTAACATAAGAACAGAAACCCGGTGGACCCCACACCATTCCCTTGGTCAGTTACTCAGGGTTAAATGGCAACTCCCTGTCTCCTCATCCCTTTGGTACATAGAGGCCAACCCACTGCCCGACTGCCCCCTCCCCTCACCCCCTGCACCATCTCCCTCTCTAGGGAGTCAGTACAAAAGCCATCGTCATTCTCAAGTATCCCTGAGTTCCAGAGCCTGTCACACAAGCCTTACATTCCAGACCCTGGAGGAGGAATCCACGTCAGCTCCATTTCACTGGAGACAGTGAAAGGCAGTGATTCTGAGCACAGATGCTACAGCCATGTGCTCGGGCTCAAATCCCAGCTCCACCACTAACTAGCAGTGTGATTTAAGGATTTAAGGTGTGTGATTCCATCAGTTTCATCATTTGTAAAGTGGGGATAATAGAACCTACACCGTAGGAGTTTTGTGAGGATTACATAAGTTAAATCTATAAAAGCATTTAGAAATGTGCCTGGCGTGATGTACGCGCTGTTTGCTGCCACTGCCTCTATTATTATTATTACTCCTGCCATACCTGTTGACCCTTGAACAACACGGGTTTGAACTCTGTGGGTCCACTTATCCTCGGATTTCTTTCAATAGTAAATACTACAGTACTATTTGGTCCGAGGCTGACTGAATCCAAGGATGTGGAACCACGGAACCACGGAACCATGGATACAGAGGACCGACCATAAATTATACGTGGATTTCCAACTGTCAGGAGGGTCGGCGCCCCAACCCCTGAGCTGCTCAGGGGTCAGCTGTATTCGTTGTGAGGACATGTTTTCAAAGCACTTCCCTCCAAGTCTTGTTCCGCATTCTCCATCTTCCATCATAGCCCCTCCCTCGGAAAAATCCTATCTCCAAAGAGAAACAGTTGTCAAACTCCTCTCTCACATCAAAGTCTGAATGAAATCTCTTTTCTTCCTGTAAGTTTGCAATGTTCTCCCTCATCTGGTATCAAGGACGTGGCACAATGTCAGATAAAATAATGATAGTAATTAAGTGAGAAAGGCGTACATCCCTCCTCCCTCACAGGCAGATTCATTCTCAGGAAAACTGCAAGCAGACACAGTATTTTGGCAAGCCGTGTACACACATTTAACGAGAAAAACAAGGAGATAGAGAGGGTGGGGTACTGACACTGGTCATGGTGTGTGTACCTCAGCAAGGACATGTCAGTGCCAGCGACACAGAGCAACTGCTCAAACACCAGATCAAACTATTTGAAAAATCTCACTCTTCAGACCTAGTGCCCAAAATTACAGAGAAGAGTGACTATTCACCCATTCACCCATTCACATATTTCCCGAGTGCCCACTACATGCTGGGAACCAGGGAGGGTGCTGGGGACACAGCACTGAACACAACAAGATTCGGGTGACCAACGAAAGCCTTCTGTTTGAAGATGCCCTGGTGTTTCCTGCATCAAAGCGCTTCGTACTCTAAAAAGTTTGAGGGTTCGCTCAGTAATACATGAACTGAAAACACTCTCCACACAGGGAGAAATGGAGAGAGGAGCAGAGCAACTGTCTTTGAAGTAAAAATAAATCCGGGAAGCAAAACATGTGATGGCTCACAAAATCTGTCTCAACTTGACATCCCATTTCTGCTTTGATTTACGGAAGTCTGTGCTTGGAGGAAAAGGTAAGAGGATATTTGAAATATGAATGGAAGAAGAAAGAAAATATGTTTTCTGAGTCTGTTGGGATTCAGGAGAGAAGGGTAGACTAAGAGAGGTGTCCAAAATGTAAGAGAATACGAATGGCCCGCAGCTGGAAACTATTTGCAAAAACAATTCCCGCAGGGGTGAAGGGGAGGTCGCGATGGTCTAGATTTCGGGGACCCCCGTGCTTCCATTTTGAAATACACGCCTCCCACATATCGCCCTCCACCCCCACTTGCCACATCCTCACCCGGCCACCCGATCAGGCCTTTCTTTTCTGAGAAATTAAAAAACAAACAGTGCAGCCTTTACTCTCCTGTCTGCAATTCTGATTATTAGCTAACGTGTTGATGTCTACAGCGTGCCTGCTTGCGTTCACTGCTTCAACACATGGTCTCACTTAACCCTCGCACCTCCCCAGTGAGGCAAACACTACAATTCGCCCCATTTTGATACCTCAGAAAACACAGGCATAAGGAGGTTAAATCACCTGCCCAATTACACGGGTGGGGGAGGGGTGGGAGTATTTTAGCACAAGGATACTGGTGGTCATCTCCATCCAATGGGGCTGGGGCTAATATAATGGTAGAACTACAAGGGACCATAGACATCATCTAGTGACGAGAGTCTGTCTTTCATTTAACAGAGGAGGAAACTGAGGTAAAAGTAACCTGACCAAGCTCCCTCCTGAGCGCAGAGCCTGTCTCTTTTCCACCACAGTCTGTATCTCTGAATTGTCACATCTCAGGCTCAGAGCTGCACCAGAGCCTCTCTTCAGCCAGTCTCATCCACTGCTTCCCCAACCCGGCCCATCTCTCAGTCACCTCTGGCTTTGTTAGATTTTCAAGTGTAAAAAAGTAAGAAGCTACCACTTCCTGAGGAACGACTATACCCCAGGCTCAATCAACCCTCATGTCACCACGAGGAGGCAAGGGCTATTATTATCTCCATTTTAAAAACAAAAAGCTTGGCCCAGAGACTTTTAATCATTTGCCCAAATCACACAGCTAGTATGTGGCGTAGCAAACTCTTCGTTAACTACGTTGCCTCCAAAAAACAAGTGAACTTTTATTAACAGCACCTGTTAATAAGCATCCTTTCTCCTTTATGTTCATAATTTCCCTGCTTTCCCCCCCAACAATGCTGGTAGATACGGTGTGTATTTCACAAACTCCACGCTTGCCATCCTGCCCCGCAACTTGAGGTTAAACGTGATTCAAAGGCAGGACTCACACAAGGCCAGCAGTTTGTGTAGCTGTTTTTAAATCATCTACTGCAGGCCTGGACCAACTCTCCATCTGGGAACCTAAATTCTTCTATTGACCTAACAGTTCATGCAATCAATGCCCCACTGAAAAAGGA
Organism: Phocoena phocoena; assembly: GCF_963924675.1. NCBI lineage: Eukaryota > Metazoa > Chordata > Mammalia > Artiodactyla > Phocoenidae > Phocoena > Phocoena phocoena. The sequence goes on from NC_089219.1 coordinate 147,292,154, forward strand.
GGCTCGGATTCCTCCCATCCCCAGCCCAAAGATGTCCCCATACATTAAAGTCTAGTAGCCACCAACAGCACCCAGATCCCTCTGGGATAAGCAGTGATGCATGAACTTGCCCGTTAAGACCTGAGAGCATCATAGTTCAAGAAATGCAGAGGGCAAGCGTGCGAGATTCCTGAGATAATTGAAATTGACCCATAACTCACCAGCCACCATGGGAAATTCTATCACTTTGCACACTTTGCTTCCATAGCAAGAAATCAAATCAGAAGAACATGATCAGATTTCTAATTTGGAACCTCGGACACGCAATGTCATCTTTAATGACTCCTGGAAAAAGACGCTCATTACAAATCTCAGCCTACCTAAATTAAAACCTGAAACCCCCCCCAAATTAAGCAGAAAATTCTCAATTTCTCATGTCTGTACAGCCACAGAAAAGTCACACAAGCGGGAATACACACACTCCTTAGGGGTTTGTCCTGCCTGCAAATATCTGAGCAAGAATTACACGAAACAGAAGAGCTAGTAGGAAAAAATAATAATAATAAACACATCAGGTCCTAACGTTTACGTTTGGGCCATCTGGGAGAATAGCAATTTTTCATGATCAATTTGAACTATCGTGTCAGGGAACATTATCTCTCTGCTGATGGCCAGTTTCATCTCTTCTGTAATGTAGAGCTCAGATTCCTCTGATACGGTCAGCTGCCGGCTTCAAGTCTTCTCTCACTGCTAAGTGGGCTGAAAGATGGTGCAATCTGTCAGCACACTGTTCAGGTGTGTAAGGCTCCTTTCAAATAGGAGGCTAAAACGCCATCTCTCATCCTCAGCTGTAAACCTCATTCAGTGTGGATTTTCTAGACGCTTAGGTAGCCATTAAACAATCTCCGGAGATTGGTTTTAAATCTCTTCCCTCCACTTCCCATCCACCTTGCCCTTTGTGTCACTGGATGAGTGGCTTGCCACAGCCCCGCAGAATGAGCTGCATCACCAGCTTTCACAGCTGCTCATGATTCAATTCTTCTCAAACCTTAACCCAGGAAGGGGGAGCAATGCCCTGTCTACAGCAATGCCTCAATGATGGCCCAGAAGTATTAGATATAAATAGAAACTACACATTGGAAATTTTATTTTCCTTTGGCATGCCTTCTTACGGAGAAAAGTTAGAGAATGGGGACCAGGACCACTGCAGGGTTATGCGACCGGATCCTGACTATGAGCATCGTAAACTAAGGGTGGAGGAACATCATAAATAGTGCAAAGGAGAATCTACAATTATTCTTTTTTTTTTTTCACTTAAAAAACTACTTCTTCTTAACCTTAAATTGGGCACCGAATTGCTCAAAAAGAGTTCATCTCCCTTCCTAAATTCAACTACTTAATGTGGAACAGTTATTGTACAGAGAATGAAGGCCCAAGTGTTTCTACATATAACTGACAAACCAGAAAACCCTTCAAGAAACTGAAACAAACATGAAGGGGCAGATCTACACCCATGCCTGCTAAAGGAAGCCAGGATACAAGTCTAGGTCACCACCAGGAAAGACCATGTCTGCTGTTTCATCCCATGCCCTTGTGAGCACCGCCCTTTAGAATCACATCACTCCAAGCAGTCACCCCAGAGCGCCCCCTCAGAGTAACTTTTCATTATTACTCTCTTGCCCGCACAGTAACTGAGAGGGAGGAGGGAGGGTCTCAACAAGCTGGGGTTTACACTATTTGAGTCTGGTTCCAAACAAGAATGACAAAGGTCTTGGCAGACATACTTTCTCCACCTCAGTGGTTTGTCTACAACAGAGGATCCTGGACAAAAAATAAAATACTTAATTCACTCGCTTGGAGCCAGCATGCATGCCAAGAGTCAAGGATTTTTTTATTATCCCAGCTAACAGAAGCCCTTTAGGAGAAAGTGCTTCCCAAGAAATGCATGAGAGCAAGCATTCACACCAAGGAGGCAGAGGAACCGTGCTGGGTGCCCACAAGGCATTCAACACATGTCCCCCAGGCCATGCTAGGTCCCAACCCGTCTATTCAGTAAATTACTTTTATGAGCAGGTCAAAAGTGAACAGAGCCTTCCAACGAGGCTCACCTTTCAAACAGAACCACTTCCTGGTCCCCTAGCTACAGAGAGAGCCCCTTTCCTAAACTTGCCATTAAAGCCAGGCAACCTATGATATTTGATAAAATTAAATTAAAGACAAATCACAGTTCTAAGAGGAAAGTTTATAGAAATACAATCCTACCTTAAGAAACAGGAAACATCTCAAATAAACAACCTAACCTTGCACCTAGAGCAATTAGAGAAAGAAGAACAAAAAAACCCCAAAGTTAGCAGAAGGAAAGAAATCATAAAGATCAGAGCAGAAATAAATGAAAAAGAAATGAAGGAAATGATAGCAAAGATCAATAAAAGTAAAAGCCGGTTCTTTGAGAAGATAAACAAAATTGATAAACCATTAACCAGACTCATCAAGAAAAAAAGGGAGAAGACTCAAATCAATAGAATTAGAAATGAAAAAGGAGAAGTAACAACTGACACTGCAGAAATACAAAGGATCATGAGAGATTACTACAAGAAACTCTATGCCAATAAAATGGACAACCTGGAAGAAATGGACAAATTCTTAGAAAAGCACAACCTTCCAAGACTGAACCAGGAAGAAACAGAAAATATGAACAGACAAATCACAAGCACTGAAATTGAAACTGTGATTAAAAATCTTCCAACAAAGAAAAGCCCAGGACCAGATGGCTTCACAAGTGAATTCTATCAACCATTTAGAGAAGAGCTAACACCTATCCTTCGCAAACTCTTCCAAAATATAGCAGAGGGAGGAACACTCCCAAACTCATTCTATGAGGCCACCATCACTCTGATACCAAAACCAGACAAAGATGTCAAAAGGAAAGAAAACTACAGGCCAACATCACTGATGAACATAGATGCAAAAATCCTCAACAAAATACTAGCAAATAGAATCCAACAGCACATTAAAAGGATCATACACCATGATCAAGTGTGGTTTATTCCAGGAATGCAAGGATTCTTCAATATATGCAAATCAATCAACGTGATACACCATATTAACAAATTGAAGGAGAAAAACCATATGATCATCTCAACAGATGCAGAGAAAGCTTCTGACAACATTCAACACCCATTTATGATAAAAACCCTGCAGAAAGGAGGCACAGAGGGAACTTTCCTCAACATAATAAAGGCCATATATGACAAACCCACAGCCAACATCGTCCTCAATGGTGAAAAACTGAAACCATTTCCACTAAGATCAGGAAGAAGACAAGGTTGCCCACTCTCACCACTATTATTCAGCATAGTTTTGGAAGTTTTAGCCACAGCTATCAGAGAAGAAAAAGAAATAAAAGAAATCCAAATCAGAAAAGAAGAAGTAAAGCTGTCACTGTTTGCAGATGACATGATACTATACATAGAGAATCCTGAAGATGCTACCAGAAAACTACTAGAGCTAATCAATGAATTGGGTAAAGTAGCAGGATACAAAGGTAATGTACAGAAATCTCTGGCATTCCTAAACACTAATGATAAAAAATCTGAAAGTGAAATTAAGAAAACACTCCCATTTACCATTGCAACAAAAAGAATAAAATATCTAGGAATTAACCTACCTAAGGAGACAAAAGATCTGTATGCAGAAAATTATAAGACACTGATGAAAGAAACTAAAGATGACACAAATAGATGGAGAGATATACCATGTTCTTGGATTGGAAGAATCAACATTGTGAAAATGACTCTGCTACCCAAAGCAATCTACAGATTCAATGCAATCCCTATCAAACTACCGCTGGCATTTTTCACAGAACTAAACAAAAAATTTCACAATTTGTATGGAAACACAAAAGACCCCAAATAGCCAAAGCAATCTTGAGAATGAAAAATGGAGCTGGAGGAATCAGGCTCCCTGACTTCAGACTATACTACAAAGCTACAGTAATCTAGACAGTATGGTACTGGCACAAAAACAGAAAGATAGATCAATGGAACAGGATAGAAAGCCCAGAGATAAACCCACGCACCTATGGTCACTTTATCTTTGATAAAGGAGGCAAGAATATACAGTGGAGAAAAGACAGCCTCTTCAATAAGTGGGGCTGGGAAAACTGGACAGGTGCATGTAAAAGTATGAGATTAGAACACTCCCTAACACCATACACAGACATAAGCTCAAAATGTATTAAAGATCTAAATGTAAGGCCAGAAACTATCAAACTCTTAGAGGAAGACATAGGCAGAACACTCTATGACATAAATCACAGCAAGATCCTTTTTGACCCACCTCCTAGAGAAATGGAAATAAAAATAAACAAATGGGACCTAATGAAACTTAAAAGCTTTTGCACAGTAAAGGAAACCATAAACAAGACCAAAAGACAACCCTCAGAATGGGAGAAAATATTTTCCATGAAGCAACTGACAAAGGATTAATCTCCAAAATTTACAAGCAGCTCATACAGCTCAATAACAAAAAAACAAACAACCCAATCCAAAAATGGGCAGAAGACCTAAATAGACATTTCTCCAAAGAAGATATACAGATTGCCAAAAAACACATGAAAGAATGCTCAACATCATTAATCATTAGAGAAATGCAAATCAAAACTACAATGAGATATCATCTCACACCGGTCAGAATGGCCATCATCCAAAAATCTAGAAACAATAAATGCTGGAGAGGATGTGGAGAAAAGGGAACCCTCTTGCACTGCTGGTGGGAATGTAAATTGACACAGCCACTATGGAGAACCGTATGGACGTTCCTTAAAAAACTAAAAATAGAACTACCATACGACCCAGCAATACCACTACTGGGCATATACCCTGAGAAAACCATAATTCAAAAAGAGTCATGTACCAAAATGTTCATTGCAACTCTATTTACAATAGCCAGGAGATGGAAGCAACCTAAGTGTCCATCATCAGATAAATGGATAAAGAAGATGTGGCACATACATACAATGGAATATTACTCAGCCATAAAAAGAAACGAAATTGAGTTGTTTGTAGTGATGTGGATGGACCTAGAGTCTGTCATACAGAGCGAAGTAAGTCAGAAAGAGAAAAACAAATACCGTATGCTAACACATATATATGGAATCTAAGAAAAAAAAAAAAAAAGTCATGAAGAACCTAGGGGTAAGATGGGAATAAAGATGCAGACCTACCAGAGAATGGACTTGAGGATATGGGGAGGGCAAGGGTAAGCTGTGAGAAAGTGAGACAGTGGCATGGACATATATACTCTACCAAATGTAAAACAGATAGCTAGTGGGAAGCAGCCATATAGCACATGGAGATCAGCTCAGTGGTTTGTGACCACCCAGAGGGGTGGGATAGGGAAGGTGGGAGGGAGGGAGACGCAAGAGGGAAGAGATATGGGAACATATGTGTATGTATAACTGATTCACTCTGTTATAAAGCAGAAACTAATACACCATTGTAAAACAATTTACTCCAATAAAGATGTTAAAAAAAAAAGACAAATCAAAGCAATTACTTGACATTCCTTACAATAATCACATGACATTTCTAACCCCAAGAAGCAAAGTGGACCAAAAATAAAATGTGTACAAGAGGCTTAGATCAATTCAGCCTCCATAATAAATTGCTATGGAAAACCAGAAAGCCGGCCACTTGTTCCACACTGGAAGTGATAATAAAACACAGTGGCAAGCAAGCCCATCTGGAGAACAACAATCAGAAATGGCAGGGGGAGCTGAGGGATCTTTTAGAACAAAGACTCCAGGGCAACTATACGTTTATGGGGCAAAATCAAGAAGGCTAAGAAGACTCAGAAGAAGCACCTGTGTAGCCAAGTGCATGAGTGTAGGAATAACATAAGCACAGGGACTTCCCTTGTGGCACTGTGGTTAAGAATCCGCCTGCCAATGCAGGGGACACAGGTTCGATCCCGGGTCCAGGAAGATCCCACATGCCGCGGAGCAACTAAGCCCGTGTGCCACAACTACTGAGCCTGTGCTCTAGAGCCTCCAAGCCACAGCTACTGAAACCCGTGCAACCTAGAGCCCGTGCTCCGCAACCACTGAGCTCGCATGCTGCGACTACTGAAGCCCATACACTTAGAGCCCGTGCTCCTCAACAAGAGAAGCCACCACAATGAGAAGCCCACGCACCACAACGAAGAGTAGCCCCTGCTCACTGCAACTAGAGAAAGCCCTCATGCAGCAATGAAGACCCAGCACAGCCAATAAATAAACAAACAAATAAATAAATAAGGATGAAAGCTAACGTTTGTAAACACCTACTATGTGCCAGATGCTTTCAACGTACATATTAGCTTATTTAATCTTCAAAACAGCTTTTAGAGATGAGTATTATTATTATCATTACCATTATTACTACCATGTAAGAGATAAGAAAACTGAAACTTAGATTTAGTAAGTTGCCCTGGATCTGAGAGCTAGTAAATGCCCTGGCCTGTGCTATTAACTTAAGACTATTTTTTTAATCTACAGTCCCACATACAAAGATGTTATTTTCAAGAAAAACAGACAGTGATAAAATCATCAAAATATACGTCATGGGGGCTTCCCTGGTGGCACAGTGGTTAAGAATCCGCCTGCCAATGCAGAGGACACAGGTTCGATCCTGGGTCCAGGAAGATCCCACGTGCCACAGAGCAACTAGGCCCGTGCACCACGACCTCTGGGCCTGCACTCTGGAGCCCATGAGCCACAACTACTGAAGCCTGCGAGCCTGGAGCCCATGCTCTGCAGCGGGAGAGGCCACCGCAGTGAGAGGCCCACACACCGCAACGAAGAATAGCATCTGCTCACTGCAACTAAAGAAAGCCCGAGCGCAGCAACAAAGACCCAGTGCGGCCAAAACTTAATTAATTAATTAATTATATACGTCATGTCCCAAGTTAGTAAAAAACTGCTTTAGACATAGCCCTTTGTGTATCTGTACACAAACTTGGTGAGAAACTTTCTTACCTCACAATTTTCATAGCCTGACAATATTTTTGAGAGGGTCAGAAAACATGGATTGTCATCCTGTTAGACAGATTAAAAACACCGAAGTGCCAAATGCGGTTTGAGTGAAGGGCAGTGAAAGGATGGTGGCCCAGGCGCTTTGAAGCTGGCCAAGCCATGGGTCCTCCCACTGGATGTCCCTGAAGGGCCTTAATAAACCAAGACACTGACCTCCACATCCCCGTGAAACTGAACATGGTGCTCACACAGCGAGGGAGGGGCGGTGGCGTGAGTCCATCCAGGCGCATGAGCAGAGCTGGGACACCAAAGAGCACCAAGTACTTCACATAGAAGAAGAGCACTTGGGCCAACGCCAGTCCTCCTGAAAGACAGAGGGGCCTGTTAGACACAGCGACAAGAAGTGGAGCAATCTCCTGGGAAAGATGCAAGGCTCCAGAAACACACTACCTGCTCCGGCTTCTCCGACCACTCCCCTCCCCTCCCCGCAACTCACACATTTAACAAGTCTCCCATGTCGGTTCTGGGCAATGATATTTTGGGATTAACAAATATTGAAATCTCCTTTATTATTGTGACAGGCAACAGGACCTCTTAACCGCCATGCTTTTACAAATGCTAGAAAAGGGCACACTTTAAAAATACATAGATATGTAAATATATATATATATATATATATATATATATATATATATATATATGGCATTAAAAACTATTAGAAAGGAAAAATCCTTCCCAAATCCTTTCAAAACCTCACGTGAGTTCACACCCACTAGGATGGTTAAAAGCATAAAGTCAGATCAAAAAGGGGGCAAAGATGTGGAGAAGCTGGAACCATCATACACTGTTGGTAGGAATGTAAAATGATGTGGCCACTTTTCTTTTTGGCCATGCCACACAGCATAGGGGATCTTAGTTCCCTGACCAGTTCCCTGACCACCCTGCAGTGGAAGCACAGAGTCTTAACCACTGGACCACCAGGGAAGTCCTGATGCAGCCACTTTAGAAAACATTTGGCAGTTCTTAAATGATTAAACATACAGTTACCATATGACCCAGCAATACCACCCTTGGGTATATACCCAAGAGAAATGAAAACAGGGGTCCACATAGAAACTTGTACCTGAATGTTCATAGCTGCATTATTCACCCAATAATGTGGTTAATAATCCGCCTCCCAATGCAGAGGACACGGGTTCGAGCCCTAGTCCAGGAAGATCCCACATGCCCTGGAGCAACTAAGCCCGTGAGCCACAACAACTGAGCCTGAGCTCTAGAGCCCATGAGCCATACCTACTGAGCCCGCGTGCTGCAACTACCGAAGCCCATGCACCTAGAGCCCGTGCTCCGCGACAAGAGAAGCCACTGCAATGAGAAGCCCGCACACCGCAACAAAGAGTAGCCCCGCTCGCTGCAAATAGAGAAAGGCCGTGCGCAGCAATGAAGACCTAATGCAGCCCAAAATTAATAAATTTTAAAAAAGAAAGAAAGAAATGAAGTACTGATACATGCTGCAACATGAATCTTGAAAACAACATGCTAAGTGAAGTGAGCCACAAAAGGCCACATATTACATGATTCCATTCAAATGAAAGTCCAGAAGAGGGAAACAAAAACAGAAATAGAGACAGAAAGTTGATTACTAGTTCTGTAGCACTGAGGGGCTGGAGAGCAAGATTATGGGGAGGGTGGCTAAATGGTAGGGGCTTTTTCTGAGTTAATGAAAATGTTCTAAAATTGGTGGTGGTGATATTTGCACATATCTGTGATATACTAAAAGCCATTGAGTTGTACACTTTAAATGGATGGATTGTATGATATGTGAACTCTATCACAATAAAGCTATTAAAAAAAAAACACACACAAGGGCCCCAAGCTGTAAGAACCAGCAGCTTCTTGGCCAGAACTGTGTCCTTCTGGAGCAAAAGGAATGCAGGGTGTGGGCGCAGGGTGAGATCTGAGGCCGAGACACATACTCTGGCGCCACAGGCCTCCGCCTGTGCCCTCTGAGGGCGACCCATGTCTCCAGCTGGAGCTCAGGATGCTCTACTGATTGACACATCCCTGTGGGCTTCTGGGCCAGTTGCTTCCAACCTCTTCACCCTGAGAGGAGGATGGGGCATCTGGGCTATAGGTCTACGGGGCACCACAAACCTGGGCAAACTGCTGGCCTCAGCAGCAGCGTGAGGAGGTGAAGCGAGTCTGCCAGAGCAGTGCCCATAAGGAGAAGGCCAAGGCCAAAGTGCACGAGGAAACCCTGGAGTAGATGACCAGTGGCCACATGCTGTCCAACCTCCAAATTCACCTTCCCCAGCATGCAGGGAAATAATGCAGGGCAGGCTGATGCCACTGACCAGCTTATCCGTGGGATAGTCTGAAGGAAAGAGCTAAGCCTTAAAGAAGTACTAGCAGAAGATATTACTATCTGGTCCTCTTGATGTTACACAAGGATCTTTTAAAGAATATCACTACCATGGAATGTATGTCTATAAATAGTAATTCTGTACCAGAAGAAACACATAAGCCATTTTCTGAATATACAATTTGGGCAAAGGCAAACAGTGGTTCAAATTCAACAGCCATATGTCTTATAAGGAGAAAACCCCCGGAATCACCGTGTCTCAGTCCCACTCGGGCGTGGTCAAACAGGTTCTTTTTGGAAACCAGACCACAGTCATATCTGTTGGAAGGGCTGGTATATAATGGTAGCCTTCTTGGATGTATCTGATAAGAGACAAGAAAAAAGCTGATGTGTGTGCATGTGTGTGTGTGAATACATATATATATGTGTGTGTGTGTGTATGTATATATACAAATTCAACAGGAAGAGGGGTATATATGCTAACAATACCATCCCAAAAGCATTTGCTGGGGGGCACAGGACTACCCTGAATGGTGGAGAAATCAGTTCCATTGGCTGAGATGGCAGTGAGGGAACCTATAACATATTTCAAAATGAACCACCAGGCTCTAGTCAGAAAAGTCTCAGAGCTACCAAAAGGCAGGACAGAAGTAAGAATGACTAATTAAAAGGCACAAAGCTTCCAGATCTGACAATGATCAGCCTGAAGAACTGAAGGTGTCGAAGGACCTACGGAAGACTGAATATGGATGGTCAAGGCCACCCAGAGCTCTTTAATAGATGAAGCATCAGAGGTTTCTTTTCCTTGTTAACGGATACCAGATCAGGAAGAACAGGCTGCTCCTCGTCTCAAATGCTGCCTTGAATTTGACATTTTTTTCGTACAGCTGTTATATATGCAGCATATGAATTAAAATCCATAACTGAATCTACATTTTTATGAACCACCATTTGCATACAATCGTCACCATTTGTTAGTACTTTCATATGGAACTAGGCTAAGGAAAGGGTTGACTTTGTACAGGTCTTTAATAGAACTCTGTGGCTAGACCTAATTGAAGATAACACAATTGGGGATTTTTTTCCCCCAATATGGATGGAAAGCATAAGAAGCCACACATTTATCAATATGCAACAAGTGCCCCATTTACCTGATATTGACTAGTTTTTTATGGATTAAGATACAAAAGGCTTAACTTTTTCCTTGACATTTTAGTAACTGGTTCATAAGCTTATAGAAAAAGAAATGATGCATAGTGGTTGTTAAAACATTATAATTGTGATTTCTGTATTTAGTCTTTCTGGAAAAAAAAAATGTGTTAAACCCATGTGTTAAACCCATGAGTTTAACAATTCTGCTCTCTTGCTGTTGATTTCTATCATCCCTATGAAAGACGCATGGCTCATTCTTCTTTCCCCTTGACCTGAAGATTAGTCTTTCCCTTTTAAGACTTGGCCCAAGGTTTCAGGGCTAACCCTAGGGATTAACAATCTCCCACTAGGAATAGGATATGCTGGAAGGCAACATAAGAAAGAAAAATATCATATGATATCACTTATATGTGGAATCTAAAAAATGGTACAAATGTACTTATGTACAAAACAGAAATAGAGTCACAGACGTAAAAAAAAACAAACTTATGGTTACCAGGGGGAAAAGGGGGAAGGAGGAATAAACTGGGAGATTGGGATTGACATATCTAAAATAGATAACTAAGAAGGACCTACTGTATAGCACAGGGAACTCTACTCAATACTCTGTAATGACCCATATGGGAAAAGAATCTAAAAAAGAGTGGATGTATGTATATGTATAACTGATTCACTTTGCTGTAGAGCAGAAACTAATACAACACTGTAAATCACCTATATTCCAATAAAAATTCAGAAAAAAGAATACAATACTCTGATTGAAAGTTATTTGACATACATAAATTGAACTCACTTTCAGTATATTTAAAAATACAAAATTTAGCTATTTTTTTAATACTTTAAAACATTTTTGCCAGGATTATATTTAAAAGATCTTCTTACTAGCAGGAGTTATGATTGGTTTTTACCTGACCCAACACCTTCCTCCCAAAAAAGTCATAGATGAGTTCATACGTTACACTCATTTATTCAACAAGCATGGCCCGAGCACCTGACCACTGAATCACTAGTTAGTTGCTATAGGAAGTAGACTAGTGGTCAGACCAGGTGGGGACCCAGGCTTCAGGGAGCTCACAGGTCAGTTTCATTACAGTTCCATTTATCTCTCCCCTTGGCACTTGGTGTTTTCTTCTGCCTTTATGCCCTATCCCACCGTTTCCTGGCAAAATCCCATTTATCCTTCAGGCCCCAATTCCAATATGGCCTCTTCTTAATTTCCCTATGCTTCAAGCGGAATCAATAACTTATTTTGCATTAATTCAATATATAATTATTGAGCACCAACGGCTTACCAGATACTGAGCCATACAGTGTTGAATAAAGACATGAGATCCCTGCTTTATAGAGTATACAGTGTGTTAAAAGTGACAGAAAATAATGTAAATCAGGAGTGGGATTAAAATCCTCACGTCTAGAACGATCTGAACACAGTGACTTAGACACATTTGTTAGAACACTTAAAACTATTCGTTGTAATTATTACATGCCTAGTATGGTGTAGATGCTTGGTATACATCAGTGGACATTCCTGCCTTCATGGGGCTTACATCCTAACAGGACTCAACAAAAAACAGACATAAAAATAAATAAATTCTATATGGATACTAAGGAAGTATGGCAGAACATATTCCCCAACAGTGGCTGCAATGATATCTTCCATCTCACATGCCCTTCTGTAATGTAATCTTGCCACTCCCCCCGTCAAAAGTAAATCTGGGCAGATCCTAGGACCAAGAGATTCAGAAAAAGTGATGCTGTTCCAATTCAAAGTGTAGCCTGTCGTTGGCCTGGCATCTTCTGCTTCCTGCCCTTTGGAACGCTCACTCTTGGATCCAGCTGCCAGGCTGCAAGATGCCTGAGCCACACAGGGAGGCCACATGAAGATGCTCTAGAGGACAGCACCCGCTGAGCTCCCCGCCAAGTCAGCCTCAACTGCCAACCGTGTGAGGAGCCACCTTCGATGTCCTGCCCAGTAGAACCTTCAGATGCCTGCAGCACGAGCTGATATCTGGCAGCAACCACAGGAGAGACCCCAAGCAAGAACTACCCAACCGGGCTTCCCTGGTGGCGCAGTGGTTGAGAGTCTGCCTGCCGATGCAGGAGACACGGGTTCGTGCCCCGGTCCGGGAAGATCCCACATGCCGCGGAGCGGCTGGGCCCGTGAGCCGTGGCCGCTGAGCCTGGGCATCCGGAGCCTGTGCTCCGCAACGGGAGAGGCCACAACAGTGAGAGGCCCATGTAACACTAAATAAATAAATAAATAAATAAATAAATAAAAGAACTACCCAACCAAGTCCTGTCAACCAACGAAACAGTGAGAGAGAGGAAATCACTGTTTTCGACTAAGTTTGGGGATGGTTTGTTATTCAGCAACAGCCCACTGGGACAGAGGGTGATAAATGCAATGGAAAAAGAAATAAAAATTGTTGAGCAGGGTAAGGGAACTCAGAATGCAGAGGTAGCAGGTGCTGCTATGTTTTAAAAGGGGAGTCAGGGTGGTCCTCATTGAAAAGAGGATATTTGAGCAAAAACTTGAAGGTAAGGGGGTGAGCTATGCAGCCCCCCGGCTCTCTCCAGGCTGTCATCATCCTTTGTTCTATGGTTTGTGCTGTGATTATCACACCAGACCACAGTTGTACCCATTCTGCGAGACCACAAGCTTTTCAAGATCAGGAATTATATCTTATGCCTCTTGTATTCCCAGCACCTAATATCTGACCTATAATTAAAGCTTAATAAATGTTTCCTTGAAAAGTAACTGAATTGATAACTCACCCTGTAGTATGAAAACTATTTGTATCAGGGTTTTTCTGGGAAGTATACTGATATTCTAAGATCTTAATCCTCTATTCTGAGGACTAAGCCACTACTGAAGTTCAGACCTGCCACCAAATAAAAGAATCCTCTGTGGGTCTGGGACTTCCCAGCATCAGGAACAAAGCCGGGAAAGGGAGACAGAAACAGGAGTCCTAGGTCTCTGCTTGCTATTGCCTCCAAGTGACTGAATGTGCAGTGACTTCTACCACCTGTGGGCCACCTCCAACTGGAAGGGCCTCAAACTCAACTTGTCCAAAGAGAATGAGGCTTTCTCTCCCTCAAAACCAGAAAACAGAGTAGACTTTCAAGATAGGAGGAGATTAATTCTACAAAGAGTTCTAGGAGAATGGGGACTGAGAAAAAGCCCCAAATGTTGGGGTTCCCTTGAGTTCAGCCCTTCCTCCATTGACACCCCTACCTATCCAGCCCTCCATACTCTCTGCATTTGATATGACCTCACCGTAATTTGAACTGATCTAAAGCAGCTGGTGATGGGCTCCCATTTGGCTTTCCCCCTCCTCTCAGCTCTGGTCCTCAAACAAGTAGATGAAGAATTTCATATTGTGGGGGGGGGGATAGGTGTGAAGGGGAAAGTGAGTCAGGCCCAACTCACTTTTCCTCCCAGGAACTACTCATTTTACCCAATCGCACCCTTCACTCTCTCTTTGCTCACTCATTCCTCTGCCTAAAGGTCTTCCCCTCTCCATTTTGTCTGCTGAAACTGTATCCTTCTTTAAGGCCCCACCTAAGGCCATTATTTCACAAAGTCTTCCCTAAAGCTCCAGCCAAAACAGTCACATGCTTCCTTGCAAGTACATAACGTGGGACAGCTTTCTGCGAAGTCCGGTCACCATAAGCTCTATGGGGCAGGGGCCACAGCTGTCCTCTCCACCTCCATCCCCTTAGCCCCAAGCAGTGTCTGACACAGCATGGATATGACCAATGGGTATTTGCTGAATGAAGGAATGCACTGAAAAAAATAAATGTACTTTCATGTATATTAACCCACTGCTATTTTTTATTCAACCCTGGGTCCTAAGTATTACTCCCATTGTCAGATTTAAAAAAACAAACATTTGTAAGGATTATGACCTCCTCAAGTCTCAGGGGTCATCAACACTGGATCTTAAAACCCAGGTCTCTTGTTTCCAAAATCAATGACCTCTCCCTCTAGTGAAAAGCCTTCACTAACCAGAGAATGGGTCAAGTCATGTCTTATGCCACAGTTTGCCGAGGATTGAAGAGAGACGTCCCTCGGCTCTGCTGGCCTGCTGCAGAGCTGCCATCTTTGCATGCCTGAGCCCTGTCCTTGGGATGCCAACAGTCAGTGAAAGGCACTGGCTCCGGCTTCACTCCGCTTCAGGAGGCATGTTGTCTCTGCACCATCACACTGTCGTATCTGTCCCCACCAGCTTGTGCCACCCTGACCCACCACTATACTCCCATCTCCAGCCTGTCCTAGGCTCCTGCCTCAGTCCATACCCTGACCTCAACCCTGGACCTTTTCTGCTCCAAGGCAAGTGACTCCAGTCACTTTCATCTTGCCTACATCTAACTTATCCTAGATTTTGTGAACCATTCTGTGATTGTCTGTTTGGATTAGGAAGCCTAGATATTTTATAAAAGTTTCCTCACACATAAAGTTCTTTATAAGAATTTTCGTGCCTACAATGAACAGTACCGTATTTCACACCTAAAAATGTGGTAAGAGCATAGATCTCATGTTAAGTATTCTTACCACAATAATTAAAAAAAAGAGCCTTTCCTATATAAGATCAGGGTGAGTACTAGAAGTATAAAGATTAGTCAGTAAGAATACAGATCAGGAACCACAACCTAAAGAGAAGTAGTGCCATGAAAGAATTGGCAATTCTTCCCTTCTCGCTGGGGGTATCAGGAGGAAGGGGAGCTCACGTCTTGGGAAGGTCAACACCTGTGGTCAGAATTACCATGATTTCACAGATTCCCATAGAGACACTAAAGCAGAGATAGCTATTGCCTTGCAGTGGTTACATAACACTCTTTGTCAGGAGGAGAAGATGGACTGGTGCCAAGAAAACCAAGTCAGTAAACATGATTGACAGGGGAAGGGCATGAGATAATAAAACTGAGGAATTGCTACCACGAGCTACAGAAGAGCAAGCATTGAAGTCAGGAAGGAAAGAACGGCGTGCTGGTGAGAGATGCCGCCAACGGGGCTCATGAACCTTGCCCAGCCTGCCGAGGCCAAGGAGATATAAGGAATTCAATAAGTAACTACAGCAAATTCTGTAGTTTCAACCTAAACCTAAGGATTTAGAAGTTGAACCTGCAGCCCCACCAGGTAGGAGTCAGTGTCTCACCTTCTGGGTCAACAGGATAACTGACCTACTGAAGGAGAAACCAGCTGGAACCCAGCAATGAGTTCAGACGCATCCACTACATCGTCCTGAGCTGAATCTCTAACTAAAGTGAATACCTGTCATTTATCTACCGGGGCATGGTTTGCGTCACAAGATTCCCTGCTCATACTATAGTAATAATATGCTCTAAACAACTGGCTGTACGTGTAGATGACAAGGTCACCCACGCCCAGCAGTTGACCCTCCAGGGCTCACAAAGGAGGGATGGTGGTCCCAGCACCCAGGCTGCATCTCCCCCATGAGCAGTTCAGAGAAGGCTGCTTCTTAGAAATGCAAATACTGAGTATTCCGTGCAAGTAATGCCAAACCAAGGAGCTGGGAGGAGTCAAAAAAAAAAAGGCAATGAGTCGGAGAGGCTAGAGGAATGGTAATCAAAGTGCCCAAACCCCCAAACTGGAGGTGAGCCAAGAGGGTGGATGCCAAATGAAACAAGAACACACTCAAGTTGTTCAAGAGTGATCCTGGAGATGTAACTTTCTGGCCACACAATTTCTTTCTAAGTGACGTACAGCAGAGGACAGAGAGGCCAGGCTGTAGTCCTCAGGTGGGTCCCCATTCCGGCGGGGGGCGGGGCAGCAGCCAAGCAAGGGGACCAAGGCCTGGGCTCTCCTGACAGGGTGTAAGTCAGAGCTCTGCCCTTTCTTCTCTCCCTACGACTGTGAGGATGGGACCCACAACATCCTTTACATGAGGCTCCTCAAACAACTCTAGTTCATTTTCCACATGCCCTATTCGTTACCAACAGCCATTTAAAACAATAGTCACATACGTAGCGAAAGTGTAAAGAAACACATGAGAGCAAAAATCACCAAACTCAGGATAGCGGTTACCATTTAGAAGGAGGAAGGGAAAGGCAATCAGGAGGGGTCTCCACGGGGCTTCAACTATGTTGGTGATACTTTACTTTTTAAACTAAGTGATGGATAAACACATATTCACTATATTTTTAATGACTTTTGAAATATCTCAAGAGTGTGTGTGTGTGTGTGTGTGTGTATAAAATATAGTCTCACTGCCAGGACAAGTTTACCAACAAACTAGTTTCTGAGGATACATTCTGGCATACTAGCAGCAGCTACTGATTACTAAGCACTTGCTCTCTCTATATACTGAGCAGTAGGCATCATCATTCTTAATTCTCACAACATACCCCTCTGTGGGCAAGGGTATTATTACGACCCACATTTTACAGACAGGAACCTGGGCACAAAAAAAGGTTACAAAGCTTGCTTAAGATCACACACTAAAGTAGCAGAGTCAGGACTTGAATCTGGATCTGCTGTTTCCAAGTCACCACATTTACTAGATTCACATACAACTCTGAGACCAGACTCGGAACAGAGTCTGTGTGAGGTAGACCAGATGACAGGACAACAAGTGAGCTGCTAAAGGGAGTTGAAGGAGGTATTCCAAACAGAAAAAAACAGGCAGGGACCGGGCTCTAAAGATCCTCAGGAAGCCAGCTTCAAGGAGCACACAGTAAGTAAAGATATGCAAAAAACAAATGTGCTGTGGTGAGCAACTCTGGATTCACAGATGTGAGAATTCTGATCCTCATAGCATCAAAATAAGTAGTTATCAACTCAGAAACTCAGAAAGTTTACCTTCCAAAATGCTTAATCTTTGGGCATACTAGTTAATGCAAAATCTACTTTTCAAAACTTTCTTCTTGTTAGAGTTTAAAGCACCAAAATGCCTCTCTTCAAAGAAAAGGTATGTTGCTAGGGGGAAAATAAGTTATCTGGATAGAATATTAAATCCTATTTTCCCATCCTCTTTAATTATAGATTGTTAACATCTTTAGGGAAAAGGCTATAAGCCACAATAAATCACACTTAATATCAAATCATAATTGTCCAATAAAAATATTAAATACATCACAAAATATATCTTAAAGTAAAATCAAAGTGTTCCAGAAGCATTTTTAAATGGTAAAATAAATTTAAAATCTTTTTAAAAAATGACTATTGCCATGTAACAGAACAGACATGCTGAATTAAGAGTTTATATAAGTCTGCAAAGGCCCCTCCCCATCCAAAAACTGTGAGGGAAGAAGAACCCACGCAGCAGAAACAAAGTAATACTACACACACAGCTAAGTAAGACTTAATGAAGTTATGTGGGAAAGGAGGGAGATTTACACGGGGCTGAGTGACCTGAAAACTCTAAAAAGCAAATCTGCAGGTAGAGATCAGGTGTAGATTATTGTTTGAATTTTAATGTTTCAGTGTAACTCATTTTGCCCAGAAGAAGTGGTCTGTAAAATCTATGTGCAAAAAGAATTGGAAATTAACTACTAATTAAAGTATTCTATTGCAAATCCTCAAGAAACCAAAAAATCACTTTAGGAAGCAAATAACTGCCTCCCCAAAGTATCCAACAAATTTATATTTGCATATATCAACTTTGCTTAAAAGAAAAATACGCCTATTTTATGGTATCTAAGAAGTTAGCTGTACACTAAGCTACCTGAGCACAATAATGGGTTAGGTAGGGATCAACAAAGATCACAGTATTCTGAGGGATACTGGGGAGGGAAAGGGAGGGCAAGGGATAGTGTTTTAGTGTTTTAGTGTTTTAAATAACTGTGGTGCAACTTGCTACCCTTTATGACCCCACATGGAGCAGGCATCTCTCCCATTCTGCAAGCATGCACCATGAAATTATCCTCCCACCACCCGGAGCACCTGTAATTGAACAGTCAAGTCCCACGGTAGTAAATCCCAGTGTAGCTACGGGTTCACGCTATATTAATTTTAAATAACCTCAGGATTCTAATCCAAGGAGAGAATTTATAAAAATTTTCTGTTGTATCTTAACAAACCTCGGCATATTTAATGCCTCCAAAGGGTGAAAAAATGAAGAGACTCTTAACGCTATCTGACATGTGTTTGTGTCCCTAGTTTTCAAGACAGACATCAGATGTCAAACGTCTGATCCCTCTTCCTTCATTGTGATGTTATAGAAGGAGAAAAAGCCAATGGATGGCTTTGTTAGCATTTCGTTAGCATTTAGGTAGGTGCGCAGACATTATTTCAACAACAGCTAGTGCTTAAACAATGAGTTACAAAACTACATGTACTCAGGAGATGGGGCTCTAAAGTCCAACCAGTGAACAGTTAAGATTTCAAAAGACTGTAATGTACATTCCGCAGAGCTTCATTATATCTTTACCTATGAGGTGAGAACAACTCACTTGCAATTATTTTCACCACCCCACCCCTTCAATCACTCTCAAATCCCTCGCCAAAGCTCTCTTTTATCCCCATAACCTCATATACCTGGATTTACCATAGGTTTACCATGGTGAAACACTATTCAATAATGAACTCAAGAAATGTGATCTTTTTGGGGTCTTTTAAAGAAAAGCCCTAAGTTATTGCCTTTGCCCTCCTTAATCCTAAACTCCTAAACTCAAATTCAGGTATAGTTTCAGGTTGCCATATTTTGTCTTCTTATAAGATTCTGATGTTCAAAAGAAAATGAGGATACATGTCATCGTACATTTGTCCAAAGCCCCAGGATGTACAACACCAAGAGTGAACCCCTATTGTAAACTATGGACTTTGGGTGATAATGATGTATCAATGTAGGTTCATCAATTTTAGCTGATGTACCTTCTCTGATAGGGGATGTTTACAGTGGGCAGCCAGGGGGAACAGGAGGTATATAGGAAATCTCTGTACCTTCCTCTCAATTTTGCTGTGAACCTGGAAGTGCTATAAAAAAAATAATAAAGTCTTTTTAAAAAAGAATGAAAGAAAAGAAAGTGAGTTATTATCTTTTAGAGATACTAGTGAAATGTTTATATATAGTGATAAGACATCTGGGATTTGCTTCCAAACAGTAGTATCGGAGAGAGTACAGATGAAAGAAAAAATGGCCATGAGTTGATAATTGTTGAACCTGGGTGATGAATATTTGGGGGTTAATTATATGCTTATGCTTTTATTTTTCCAAAGTATGAACTTTTAAAATGGGAGGCATTAAGAGCCCCCACCAGAACGCTGAATTTTAGCCAGAAATATTTAACTTCCTGTTTACCCACCAACCAAACACATTTGCAGGGGATAGTGAGCAAAATGTACTAATACCAGCACAATTCCACCTCCTTCTCACATTGTGAGCACAGAAAGTCTGCAAAGGGTAAAATAGAGAGGCCAGTTACAGGAAGGAGAAGGGAGAGAATGCCATGAGGTGGAATAATGAACCTGCTTATCAGTCCCTGAATCACTGGGAACTGGCAGCCCATGAAGAAGCATGTCTCCATATAGGAAGATGCCCCACTGCGATCTTCATCAATAAAAACGTTTCTCAAGTTGATTTGGTTCTAAGAATCACCTAGGATAACAGGTAATCACAGAGATTCCCAGGCCCCTCCCTGACAGATTCTGGTTCAGTAGGTTTGGGTCAGAGCCCTGAAATCTGAATGCAGAACAAGTGCTGGGAAGTTATGTTCAGTCAAGTTTGAGAAATTCTGAGTTAAAAAATACACACCCTATTCCCTTTCCCCATGTTTAAAAATATACATCAAAGTGTAAACAGCAATCTTCCTGGGGAAAGTAAGGTTACCTTTCTGCTGCTGTTCATTCACATTTTCTGATTTTCATATATAGAAAAGAGACGCCTCTCTTGCTCAATCTGTTGGTTCTACGACAGAACTTCAAAGGTAATGTTTCAGACTCATTCTGACACTCATGGCCGAGTTACCAAAAAAGGGAACATGCAGGGAATTTCAAAGGAAAATCTGAGCCACAGGACTGACCTTCAATCTTCTTAGCTAAAGACTGCTATAATTTTGATAACAGCAACATAATTGTGAAGAAACAATATTCTTCTAGCTTGAGACGGAAGACCAGTGGTCTCCTGGGCCCAATCTGATACCCTCCATTAGAGAAAGGAAGCCCCAAATTTCTCTGCAAAGAGTTCTGCTAAAATAAATACGTCCTCAAAAAGTCATGCTACTCTATTTACAACAGCCAAGCAACCTAAGCATCCATCAACAGATGAACAGATAAAGAAGATGTGGTGTATATATACAGTGGAATATTACTCAACCATAAAAAAGAATGAAATAATGCCATTTGCAGCAACATGGATGGACCTAGAGATTATCATATTAGGTGAAGTAAGTCAGACAGAGGAAGACAAATATCGTACAATATCACTTATATGTGGAATCTTAAAAAATGACACAAATGAATCTATATAAAAAACAGAAATAGAGGACTTGGTTCAAAGTAGCAGAGTAGAAGGATGTGCTCTTACACACTCTTGGGAGAGCACCGGAATCACAACTAACTACTGAACAATCCTCAAGAGTAAGACACTGGAACTCACCAAAACAGATAACCCACATCCAAGGACAAAGGAGAAGCCACAATGAGACAGTAGGAAGGGCACAATCACAATAAAATCACACCCCATAACTGGTAGGTGGGTGACTCACAAACTTGAGAATACTTATACCACAGAAGTCCACCCACTGGAGTGAAGGTTCTGAGCCCCACGTCAGGCTTCCCAAACTGGGGGTCTGGCAACAGCAGGAAGACTACCTAGAGAATCAGACTTTGAAGGCTAGCCGGATTTGACTGCAGGACTTCAACAGGACTAGGGAAACACAGACTCCACACTTCGAGGGCACACACAAAGTAGTGTGATCATCGGGACCCAGAGGAAGGAACAGTGACCCCATATGAGACTGAACCAAACCTACCTGCTAGTGCTGGAGGGTCTCAAGCAGAGACCATGCTGTGTCTCACCATGACGATAAGGACACTGACAGCAGAAGTTCTGGGAAGTACTCCTTGGCGTGAGCCCTCCCAGAGTCCGCCATCAGACCCACCAAAGAGCCGGGTAGGCTCCAGTGTTGGGTCGCCTCAGGCCAAAAAACTAACAGGGAGGGAATCCAGCCCTACCCATCAGCAGACAAGCAGATTAAAGTTTTACTGAGTTCTGCCCACCAGAGCAACAACTAGCTCTACCAACCACCAGTCCCTCCCATCAGGAAACTTGCACAAGCCTCTTAGATAGACTCATCCACCAGAGGGAAGACAGGAGAAGCAAGAAGAACTACAGTCCTGCAGCATGTGGAACAAAAACCACATTCACAGAAAGACAAGATGAAAAGGCAGAGGGCTATGTACCAGAGGAAGGAACAAGATAAAACCCCAGAAAAACAACTAAATGAAGTGGAGATAGGCAACCTTCCAGAAAAAGAATTCAGAATAATGATAGTGAAGATGATCC
The DNA here is from genome assembly GCF_963924675.1 of Phocoena phocoena. Classification (NCBI taxonomy): domain Eukaryota; kingdom Metazoa; phylum Chordata; class Mammalia; order Artiodactyla; family Phocoenidae; genus Phocoena; species Phocoena phocoena. The sequence goes on from NC_089219.1 coordinate 147,314,127, forward strand.
AGGACCTCGGAAAAAGAATGGAGGCAAAGATTGAGACGGTGTAAGAAATGTTTAACAAAGACCTAGAAGAATTAAAGAACAAACAGAGATGAACAATATAATAACTGAAATGACAAATACACTAGAAGGAATCAATAGCAGAATAACTGAGGCAGAAGAACAGATAAGTGACCTGGAAGACAGAATAGTGGAATTCACTGCTGTGGAACAGAATAAAGAAAAAAGAATGAAAAGAAATGAAGACAGCCTAACAGACCTCTGAGACAACATTAAACATAACAACATTTACATTATAGGGGTCCCAGAAGGAGAAGAGAGAGAGAAAGGACCAGAGAAAATATTTGAAGAGATTATAGTCAAAAACTTCCCTAACATGGGAAAGGAAATAGCCACCCAAGTCCAGGAAGAGCAGAGAGTCCCATACAGGATAAACCCAAGGAGAAACACACCAAGACACATAGTAATCAAACTGGCAAAAATTAATGACAAAGAAAAAGTATTGAAAGCAGCAAGGGAAAACAACAAATAATATACAAGGGAACTCCGATAAGGTTAACAGCTGATTTCTCAGCAGAAACTCTACAGGCCAGAAGGGGGTGGCATGACATATTTAAAGTGATGAAAGGGAAGAATCTACAACCAAGATTACTCTACCCGGCAAGGATCGCATTCAGATTTGATGGAGAAAGCAAAAACTTTACAAACAAGCAGAAGCTAAGAGAATTCAGTACCACCAAACCAGCTCTACAACAAATGCTAAAGAAACTTCTCTAAGTGGGAAACACAACAGAAGAAAACGACCTACAAAAACAAACCCAAAACAATTAAGAAAATGGTCATAGGAACATACATATTGATAATTACCTTAAACATGAATGGATTAAATGCTCCAACCAAAAGACATAGGCTTGCTGAATGGATACAAAAACAAGACCCATATATAGGCTGTGTACAAGAGACCCACTTCAGACCTAGGGACACATACAGACTGAGAGTGAGGGGATGGAAAAAGATATTCCATGCAAATGGAAATCAAAAGAAAGCTGGAGTAGCAATACTCATATCAAATAAAATAGACTTTAAAATAAAGAATGTTACAACAGACAAGGAAAGACACTACATAATGATCAAGGGATCAATCCAAGAGGAAGATATAACAATTATAAATATATATGCACCCAACATAGGAGCACCTCAATACATAAGGCAACTGCCAACAGCTATAAAAGAGGAAATCGACAGTAACACAATAGTAGTGGGGAACTTTAACACCTCACTTACACCAATGGACAGATCATCCAAACAGAAAATTAATAAGGAAACAGAAGCTTTAAATAACACAATAGACCAGATAGATTTGATTGATATTTATAGGACATTCCAACCAAAACCAGCAGATTATACTATCTTCTCAAGTGGGCATGGAACATTCTCCAGGATAGATCACATCTTGGGTCACAAATCAAGCCTCAGTAAATTTAAGAAAATTGAAATCATATCAAGCATCTTTTCTGACCACAATGCTATGAGATCAGAAGTCAGTTACAGGGAAAAAAACGTAAAAAACACAAACACATGGAGGCTAAACAATACATTACTAAATAACTAAGCCATCACTGAAGAAATCAAAGAGGAAGTCAAAAAATACCTAGAGACAAATGACAATGAAAACATGACAATCCAAAACCCATGGGATGCAGCAAAAGCAGTTCTAAGAGGGAAGTTTATAGCTATACAATCGTACCTCAAGAAACAACAAACATCTCAAACAATCTAACCTTACACCTAAAGGAGCTAGAGAAAGAGGAACAAACAAAGCCCATACTTAGTAGAAGGAAAGAAATCATAAAGATCCGAGCAGAAATAAATGAAATTGAAACAAAGAAAACAAGAGCAAAGATCAATAAAACTAAAAGCTGGTTCTTTGAAAAGAGAAACAAAATTGACAAACCATTAGCCAGACTCATCAAGAAAAAGAGGGAGTGGACTCAAATCAATAAAATTAGAAATGAAAAAGGAGAAGTTACAACAGACAAAACAGAAATACAAAGCACCCTAAGAGACTACAACAAGCAACTAACTCCATGCATATAAAATGGACATTCTGGAAGAAATGGACAAATTCTTAGAAAGGTAAAACCTTCCAAGACAGAACCAGGAAGAAACAGAAAATATGAACAGACCAAACACAAGGAATGAAATTGAAACTGTGATTAAAAATCTTCCAACAAACAAAAGTCCAGGATCAGACGGCTTCACAGGGGAATTCTATCAAAAATTTAGAGAAGAGTTAACACTCATCCTTCTCAAACTCTTCCAAAAACTTGCAGGGGAAGGAACACTCCTAAACTCATTCTATGAGGCCACCATCACCCTGATACCAAAACCAGACAAAGATACTCCAAAAAAAGAAAATTACACACCAATATCACTCATGAATATAGATGCAAAAATCCTCAACAAAATACTAGCAAACAGAATCCAACAACACATTATAAGGCTCATACACCATGATCAAGAGGGATTTATCCCAGGGATGCAAGGATTCTTCAATATACGCAAATCAATCAATGTGATACACCATATTAACAAACTGAAGAAGAAAAACCGTATGATCATCTCAGTAGATGCAGAAAAGGCTTTTGACAAAATTCAATACCCATTTATGATAAAAACTCTCCAGAAAGTTGGCATAGAGGGAACTTACCTCAACATAATAAAGGCCATATATGACAAACCCACAGCAAACATCATTCTCAATGGTGAAAAACTGAAAGCATTTCCTCTAAGATCAGGAACAAGACAAGGATGTCCACTCTCACCACTATTATTCAACAGAGTTTTGGAAGTCCTAGCCATGGCAATCAGAGAAAAAAAAGAAATAAAAGGAATACAAATTGGAAAAGAAGTAAAACTGTCACCGTTTGCAGATGACATGATACTATACATAGAGAATCCTAAAGATGACACCAGAAAACTACTAGAGCTAATGAATGAATTAGGTAAAGTTGCAGGATACAAAATTAATGCACAGAAATCTCTTTCATTCCTATACACTAATGATGAAAAATCTGACAGAGAAATTAAGGAAACACTCCCACTTACCACTGCAACAAAAAGAATAAAATACCTAGGAATAAACCTACCTAGGGAGACAAAACACATGTATGCAGAAAACTATAAGACACTGATTAAAGAAATTAAAGATGAAACAAACAGATGGAGAGATACACCATGTTCTTGGATTGGAAGAATCAATATTGTGAAAACGACTATACAACCCAAAGCAATCTACAGATTCAATGCAATCCCTATCAAATTACCAATGGCATTTTTTACAGAACTAGAACAAAAAATCTTAAAATTTGCATGGAGACACAAGACCCCGAATAGCCAAAGCAGTCTTGAGGGAAAAAAACGGAGCTGGAGGAATCAGACTCCCTGACTTCAGACTATACTATAAAGCTACAGTAATCAAGACAATATGGTACTGGCACAAAAACAGAAACATAGCTCAATGGAATAGGATAGAAAGCCCAGAGATAAACCCACACACCTATGGTCAACTAATCTATGACAAAGGAGGCAAGGATATACAATGGAGAAAAGACAGTCTCTTCAATAAATGGTGCTGGGAAAACTGGACAGCTACATGTAAAAGAATGAAATTAGAACACTCCCTAACACCATACACAAAAATAAACTCAAGATGGATTAGAGACCTAAATGTAAGACCAGACACTATAAAACTCTTAGAGGAAAACATAGGAAGTACACTCTTTGACATAAATCACAGCAAGCTCTTTTTTGATCCTAGAGTAATGGAAATAAAAACAAAAATAAATAAATGGGACCTAATGAAACTTCAAAGCTTTTGCACAGCAAAGGAAACTACAAACAAGACGAAAAGACAGCCCTCAGAATGGGAGAAAATATTTGCAAACTAATCAAGGGACAAAGGATTAATCTCCAAAATATATAAACAGCTCATGCAGCTCAATATTAGAAAAACAAACAAGCCAATCCAAAAATGGGCAGAAGACCTAAATAGACATTTCTCCAAAGAAGACATACAGATGGCCAAGAAGCACACGAAAAGGTGCTCAACATCACTAATTATTAGAGAAATGCAAATCAAAACTACAATGAGGTATCACCTCACACCAGTTAGAATGGGCATCATCAGAAACTCTACAAACAACAAATGCTGGAGAGGGTGTGGAGAAAAGGGAACCCTCTTGCACTGTTGGTGGGAATGTAAATTGATACAGCCACTATGGAGAACAGTATGGAGGTTCCTTAAAAAACTAAAAATAGAATCATCATATGACCCAGCAATCTCACTACTGGACATATACCCAGAGAGAACCATAATTCAAAAAGACACATGCACCCCAATGTTCATTGCAGCACTATTTATAATAGACGGGTCATGGAAGCAACCTAAATGCCCATCGACAGACAAATGGATAAAATAGATATGGTACATATATACAATGGAATATTACTCAGCCATAAAAAGGAGCAAAATTGGGTCATTTATTGAGACGTGGAGACTGTCATACAGAGTGAAGTAAGTCAGAAAGAGAAAAACAAATATCATATATTAACGCATATATGTGGAACCTAGAAAAATGGTACAGATGAACTGGATTGCAGGGCAGAAATTGAGACACAGATGTAGAGAACAAACGTATGGACACCAAGGCGGGAAAGCGGTGGGGGGTAGGGGTGGTGGTGTGATGAATTGGGCGATTGGGATTGATATGTATACACTGATGTGTATAAAATGGATAACTAATAAGAACCTGCTGTATAAAAAAATAAAAAATAAATAAAAAACTTAACACCATTCTATTCCATAGTGTAAGGAGTCACTGCAGGTATCAAAGCTCCCCTCAAAGGGTAAATCATTAGGTAATTGGTAAGTCTGCTAGAATTTCAGGGAAAAAAAAGTTTATAGATTTTATCTATGTGCTTATTTAAACTATAGTTTCATCACAATATGTTCCCTCTGCTACTGTGATAGTCCTTAAGGTACATGAAAATGATTTAAAATGTACCAGCGATAAAAGATATACAATGATTTCTTTTAATCTTTCAGGAAACAGAAGTTATACTCTGGGCACCTTTCCTTTCACAGGAAGAGAAACGTCTGAAAAGCAAGCTGTGCCCAACATCCCGGCGATCTATGTGGAGTGCATTTTCCCCACCTGGTGTCAACTGCTCCCACAGCTTTAATGGCCACCCATTCGCTATGAAACCCAAACACATATCGCTAACACCGATATTTCTCTTGAATTCCAAAACTGTAGATGCAATCACCCCTGGACACCTCCACTTCATCTCCATACCTCTGGTCCCCACACAGTATCTGGCATCCAACATGCGCCTGATGAAGGTCTGGAGAATGAGTGAGCAGACAGTGACTCCCTTCTGGAGGCTTAATGAAACCTTGTTGAATTGATTTGAATGAAACGACCATCAATTTCTCATTGACCACAACTAGATCTGAGGAAGCTTAGCACTTAAATAACACTTCACAATCATTGAGCCCATCTCAACTCCCTTAATATGCCCAGTATTGCAAAGTTGGTGACAATTCAGGACGAGGACACTCAACTTTGCTCTCCTACCCAAAAGTAATTCATCACAGTTGTTGGAGGTGAAGGGAGGCATCACCGGAACCTGAGCAATGGGGGAAGTAGCCCAGAAGTGAGATGTTTTGAGGGAGGAGTTAGTTAGACAAAGGAAACCTCAAGCAATGATGTGTACAAAGCATGAGGATACGAAACGGTCCAACAAACGAACCTATCTACAAAACAGAAACAGACTCACAGATGTAGAGAACAGACTCGTGGTTGCCAAGGGTGGGGAGTGGGGGAGGGAAGGATTGGGAGTTTGGGGTGAGCAGATGCAAGCTGTTACATATAGGATGGATAAACAGCAAGGTCCTCCTTATAGCCCAGGGAACTATATTCAATATCCTGTGATAAACCATATGGAAAAGTATATTAAAAAGAATGTATCTACGTATAACCAAATCACTTTGCTGTACAGCAGAGATAAACACAACACTGCAAATCGACTATACTTAAATAAAATAAGTTTTTTTTAAAAAAACGGTTCAATATGCCAAAAGGAAAAGCATTTGCGGGAATCGTACTGCAGCTTCAGTGACAGGAGAGGCATGATCAGAAAGGGTCATCTGTCAGTTAAGAAGCAAAGTTTACAGTAAAAGACCTGAGAAACCAATCAGGAAAGTAAGATGATCTGTTTTGTTTTATTTTATTTTATTTTAGGCTCTGTTGTGTCTTCGTTGCTGCGCAGGCTTTCTCTAGTTCCGGCGAGCGGAGGCTACTCTTCCTTGCGGTGCGCGGGCTTCTCATTGCAGTGGCTCTTTTGTTGCAGAGTCTGAGCTCTAGGCACACGGGTTTCAATATTTGTGGCATGCGGGCCCCGTAGTTGGGCGCACAGGCTTAGTTTCTCCGCAGCATGTGGGATCTTCCCGGACCAGGGCTCGGACCCGTGTCTCCTGCATTGGCAGGCGGATTCTTAACCACTCCGCCATCAGGGAAGCCCTGTTTTATTTTAGAAAGCTCTGTCTATAAGAAAACGGGGGATGGTTTTGTTCCGGAGAGGAGAAGGGCAGAAAGAGGAGGAGGACAGAGAAAAGGATGGAGCAGCATAGCCGGGACCTGAGCCTGAGTTCCGACGTGGTGGAGGAGCCAGGGAGCTCCAGTTGTCTATTTCAAGTCGTTAGCATGGCTATCTGCCAAACCTTTGCTAAAGTCCCCTAACACACACAAAGGCTTTACTTAAACAGATTTCAGTTCGTGCGTGTGTGTGTGTGTGTGTGTGTGTGTGTGTGTGTGTGTGTGTTTACGTAGTAGTCAAGAAAAAGAACCAAGTACCATGTGATAACGAGGGCAATGTCCAGTGGGGATAGCACAAGATCCCTAAACAGAACAAACTCCACAAAAGCAAGAGATGAGAGACAGAGGAGGTCACGAACTGAGTCTCAGGAGAGCACTGGGCTCTGCTCAGTCCAGGGAACAAGAAGTCAAGTTCACGTTGTCTAGAAATTAAGGGGCTGGGAGACGCTCACAGCTAAAATCCAGTGAAATCTGATCGACAGCCTATATATAAAAACATGTTCCACAAAAACCCTGAAAATTAGAGTATATTAAGATTTTTTATTATTATTTTACAGAATTTCATAAAAAGAACTTAGAGTGGTGAGACTCGGGGATATTGTGATAACTGGGATGAGAATGGCCACTATGGTAGACCACCTCTCTCTGGTCCAGCAGTAGTACCACCACGTTACCCCCACTTCAAAACTTTGGAAATTGCCCAGGAGAGGCTGAAATGAGGTTAATAAAATGTTGTCTAATTGGAATTGCTCAGATGACTGCCTAGCTTTGACTGCCACCTCCTGGCCCTTTCTGGTATGTCCCCCCTGAACCAGTGGTGCCGATAACCACACACACAAAATCCATTACCACATTCACGCATCTCCAGCTAGACAGAGCATCAAATTAAACCACGATTACACTGCAACTGTAAAGCTGTGATATCGAGTGGGAGCCCCTGAATAAGGCAGCTGTACACTGATAAGGTCACCCCAGCCAGGCTGACTACGCCCTGCCCCCAATCTGTCGGCACGCTGAGGGCAGATCTGTGTCGAGGGGCAGATGCATATTCACCAAGCTCACGGAGACAGGTCGCTAATATATAAACACCAATGTACCAATTTAGAGTGAGAATCATCACCTCCAGGGTAACCCAGGCCTCATATTTTCCTACAAGTACCACTTTTCTCTCTAGGTCAGTCACACTGGAGATCAAATCCTGCACTCAGAGAACTGCTTAGTGAGGAGGAAATCAGAGCCAGGGCACTGGCCAGAGAATATGAACTTTTAAAGGCATCGGGCTCTGAGAGATGGGGTCGTCTGCCCCACAACTGGAATATTCTGCCACTGGACACGACAACGCAAATCTCTGGAACAGGGTATCTATCCTTCTCCCGTCAATGCTTGAATGGGAATTATCAGGCCTTGCCTTTGAGATATTTCCCTGTCCAGTTCTGGCCAATCCACCTCCCTTTCTGGTTGGCAGAATGTTTTCATGGGGATGATAAAGCCTCCAGTGACGCTTCCATCAGTCAAGTGTTGACCGAGATCCGATGTCTCCACTCCACTGTGCACTGGTACCACAGTCAGCTGTCTGTAACGGGCTGTCCCGTCCCTATTTCCAAGCTTTTGGAGGCACCGCGGTAGTTCCATGTACTTCCAATAAATAGGTAATGATAATTTCCATTTGTTGAATGATCAGAAGTTTACACAGAGTTTGTACATCCCTCATTGCAGCTAGTCCTCTCAAGCACCCTTTGGGGTTCTTTGGGTAAATATTATGATTCTTGTTTTACAGATAAAGACACTGAGATTCAGAGATGGTAAGTGGTTTTTCCAAGGTCACAGAATTAGTGAATATAGGGTTAAGACTAAAACTGACATCTTTGAACCCCAGGTGAGTCTACTGAGGAAGCCAGCTCTTAACAGAAAACATAAAGGAACTCTGCCTGACCGACTGACCTACTGCTATATAACAACGAGTTATGGACAGTCAATTATCAGCTACCTGTTGTTCTAGGCACTTTGGAACACCAGGATGATGAATTATTTATTTTTTCATGCTACGACATGGATGAATCTTTTTTGTTTTTTTGTTCTAAGATTTCTACTTTACTCTTTTATTTTATTTTATTGGAGAACAGTTGATTTACAATGTTATGTTAGTTTCAGGTGTATGGCAAAGTCATTCAGTTATATACATACATATTTTCATTCTTTTTCAGATTCTTTTCTCATATAGGTAAAGGATGATGAATTTAAATAAGGTTCCTATTCCATGGAACATATATTCAGTGACAAACAAGGAAAGATTCAGATGGTGATAAGCCCTGTGCAGAGAATAAAATCGGGGATGTCAAATGCTGATTGGCTATTTCCGTTTGGGTCACCAGGGAAAGCTTCTCTGGGAAAGGGCATTTAAGCTGAGGTGGAAATTCCAAGAAGACATACAATGATGAAGGGGAAGAGCATTCTAACCGGAAGGGACAGCTAAGACCACAGCGTGGTCCCCTGAGATGGGACCATACTGGCTACGTCTGAAAAAGAACAAGAAGTTCAGTGCTGTGGGGAGCAGAGGGCAAACAGGGGGTGGTAAAAAGGCTAGTCAGGAGGTGGGTGGGAGCCAAACCACACGGCCTTTTGTTAAGGAGGATCCGTCAGATTTTATTCAAAGCACAATGGAAAGCCATCAGCTACTACGGAAATGTGCCACCTTTCAAAGAAGTCACAGCATTCTAGAATAGGTTTTACACCCCAGAATTCCAAAGTCTCAATCAGCTCACTATTCCTACTGCACAACACTCAAGTCTTTCATGAACTTACAATGCCTTCCATAAACAAGTAAGAGGTATTTGAAAAACTCAGAACACAAGTTATCTGGGGAGAAGGAGAAAGGTTTGTCCTGATAAAAGAAATGTTCATAGACTGAGGTCTGGGGAAGCCATTCTGGCTTATACTTGAATTTTATGCTAAGTAAAATAGCCTGTTCGTGGCTTATCAAACACACATTGCACATCTGCTTTAATTATTAAAGAAATGGGCACACTGACCAGAAGTAAAGAATGTCATGTTAAAAATAAAGATGAAATGCCTCCCTTCCTGGGACGCCAGTGCTGGTGATCCTTCAATGATACGACTCCCTTTCCAGGTACCAAAGCCATGCTGACTCACTGTGTATGTGTTGATCTGTTGGTTTTGGGTTTGGGGGTTTTTTTGAAACCTTGAAGAAATGTATCCCTGACTTATTTGACGTTCTTTATTCTGACAAGATATAAAACTGTGTTGAAAACCATGCTTCTCTGGAGCAGTTTCTCAGAGTAATCTGGGAAGCTGTCTTCTGGGCTATGGTCCTCAGTTTGGCTCAAATGAAACTCTTTTCTGTTCCTATTATAGGTTGTTTGTTGATTATTTTCATCGGGAATCCTATCTATGAAAACCCATACTTAGAAGTGGTGGATTCATGGCCTCCGCGCTCCAGAAAGCCCAGCAAGGCTCCCAGGAGGCCCAGTGAGGCTCCCAGGAGGCACTGACTGCCTTCTAGAAGAGCTCAGTTCAGAAACATGGGGGGGGTGGGGCTGCCTGACTCCTCCCCTCACCCACCGGGACAGCAGCATCTCCCTCAGGCCCAAGGCCATCCTGATTTGCAGCAGTTCACTGCTCAGATGGCAGCCTGACAACTGCTTTCTCCACAACTCTTAAGATAAAACCTATAGCTGTCCCATAGCAAAGAGATGTTCAAAAACACCCCAAGAGGTGAGCAGGGAAGGAGAGTCAAGAAAAGAGAATGGTGGGGAGAGAAAGAGAGAGAGAATGGGGGCGGGGGGCGGGGAAGAGCCCTGAGGGGTAGGAAAGAGGGTAAGGTAGGGAGGATACATGCCTTCTACGTAGAAGTTCATTGCATAAAAAATCACTGCCCTCCACACCCACGTTTAAACACTGCTGACACGGGGAAAGAAAAACGGCCCTTTCTTTCCAAAGACTGGTTTGGCAACAGTAGCCTTTGACCTAGGAAATCACCCTCAGGACGTCATGAGGGATGGGCTCAAAAAGGCTTCCACAAATACGCTCGCTGAAGGTTTATTTACAACAGGGCAAACTTTTAAACAGTGGTCAACAACAGAGAATCCGTCAATTCAATCAGTCGAGTCACAGGAAGGAACGTGGTAAAACTGGTAAAAATCATACTCGAAGGGAATTCGAATCTAAAAGACTCTTTCAACACATAAGGAAAAATTCAGAATACACTCAGTTAACAAGTGGGTTGGAAGGTAAACAGGGGAACGCACAAATCTTTGTAAATAATCTGGACAAGAAACAAAAGGGAAATGGGGAAAGTAGAGGGCGGCTGGGGAGACTTTCGCAGTTTTAACTCTGCACTGTTAGTGCACTCGCTGGTGAGCATGGAAATGGACACACTTGGCTCCCACCTATGCTTGGCCACCAACCAACCGTGACCCTGGAAAGGCCACTGAGTTTCTCTGAGCCTCCATTCCTAATCCGCAGAATGAATGTTAGACAATCTGTGAGGTCTAATTTGGCTCTAAAATTTCAGAGTTCAAAATCTCCCAAATATTTCACTTCCAAAGAAACCCCTGGACCATGGGAAACAGATGGCCCAGTGTACCTGGAAGCCAGGGGATCTTCTCAAACAATTCCATTTTATAGTAACTCTCACAGCACCAATCTGGACTCTGCAAAACCAGTTCGGGTGCCTCCTCTATGGGCCTCCTGGGGAAGCCATTCTTTACAGCACTTCTTTTTTGTTTTTTGTTTTTTTTTTGTTTTTTCAGTATGCGGGCCTCTCACTGTTGTGGCCTCTCCCGTTGCTCCGGACGCGCAGGCTCAGCGGCCATGGCTCACGGGCCCAGCCACTCCGCGGCATGTGGGACCTTCCCGGACCGGGGCGCGAACCCGTGTCCCCTGCATCGCCAGGCGGACTCTCAACCACTGACAGCACTTCTTTTTTAAACATGCATTTACCTGATCATGCAAAAGCACCCCTTCATCTGCTCTATATTCAGCTCTGAGTTCTCATATAGGGGAACCAAGCATCCCAGTTTGCCCAGGACTGGGGAGTTTCCCAGGATAAAACTCTCAGTGCCAAATCCAGGACAGTCTCTGGCAAACCACGTCAGTCGGGTCACTCTATCTCTCAACATGCTCTCTGTTTGGTTTGCTTCCCCCCAGACACCCTCTACACTCTGCGTCAGAACAAAATATAACACTTTTTTGACTTGTACTCACACTGCTGCTCAAATCAACACCATCTGCAAATCACCAGCAATGGGGGCCTTAGGTTGCCTCAAGGACACTTATGTTCCTTAATTAAAAGTGCCTTCATTCACCTTGTCCCATTAGGTGCCCTTAGTTTGACAGGATTTTTTTATAACCAATAAAACACGTACACAGAGGAATTTTTGTAAGTATTCAACAATAGTCATATGAATAAGAAAAATCCCTTATTTTAGCATTGAACCATCACCGTACATTATTTCACTGCGTCATTAATGTCTTAAAGAAAATCAACTGAAAAACAAAGAAAACATATGGCTGACAACAGAAGAGTCAACAAAGGAATCCATTTGTTCACCTGCGATCCTTTTGACAAATATGTACAGAGCACTTATTCTACACCAGGCAAACAATGATGAAAGAGAGACACAGTCACATGGAGGTCACGATCCATGTCTGCTGACCATTAATGGATATTAACCAAAACATTTAACAAACACATTTCTCAAATGGACTCCAGTCTGGTTACCTATAATAAAAGTTAAAACATTAACTATTTTACCCTTAAGATTACAGAAAAACAGGAGTATTACCAGAATATCCACCTGTTTGCCTCTTCCAAAACATTGCATATTCATAGATGACAGACATTGTGTCTTTTTGTAACCCTTCAGAGCACCTAACAAAACTTATGAAATTGACCTGAAATTTTCAGAAAGAGTCAAAGAACAAAGGATAAGAATGTCTGAAGCCAAAAGACAGAAAGGAAGCTGTTCTACTGCCTGTGATTAATCAACTGTACCCAGTCACCCCTTAGACTCAGCCAGAATTCAGAAGCACCGGAGTAACTGAGAGCTCACACCCAATCTTAAATGCAGAGAAATCTTAGAACCAGAACAAAAGAAAAATAAGTGTCCTGCACTCAGTTTTCAGAAATTCTCTACATACTCAGGCAATGGCTAGTTTAATCTCAGGCGTGTCTTTAAAAAACCAACACATGCATTAATGCAGTGTGCCACCTCCAGAGAAGTTGATAGTGGTTGCTTGCAATCATCAACCTGTCACAGGAGAGTTGGGAAGACATGTTTAGCTGCAAGAAGGTCTGGGTAGAACGTGTGGATTAAAAGGCTGACGGCAACTCACCTGCCAGGTTTCCAAGGCAGAATTCCAGCCTTCATCCCTGACTCCGCCCTCTCTCCCTCACTCCCACCACCAGCTGTTTAGTAATGCCAGTCAATTCCACCTCATGAATGTCCCCAATTTCCTTTTATGTTCATTATCAGAGATCTTGAAACTTTCCATCACCCCTTGTCTGCCTGCCTTCACTCCAATCTTGCTTTCCCCCAAAACACACACACATACATATCACAGGAGCTTCTAACCATGCTGAACTTCTCTCTTTTCCCCAAACCTGCCCTTAGATGTGTCCTCTTTGGACTTTTGCATGTGCTGGTGCCTCCGCCTAGAGCATCCTTCCCCCGATCTTCATTCCCTCATCTACCTATTATCTGCTTAATTCCTAGTCATCCTTCAGGTTTCCTCTTAGACATCACTTCCTCTGAGAAGCCTTTCCAGGCTCCCCTAGACTGACCTACGTACTTCTTGACACTTCCACAGCACCTTGGACTCCCATGATCACAGGACCTATTGCCCTGCATTGTTATTGCTTTTTTTGTTTTTCCTTTATTTTGTTTCTTAAACAACTCTTTAAACCACGCATTATGCCAGGACAGAGGCTGAACTTGCCTGTTCACCTTTACATCCTTGTTACCTAACCAAAAAAGGTGTGAATCAATTAGTTCATTTGTGAATGACTACAGCACAGTTCTTTATCTGTCAGTGTCTTTGCCACAAGGCTCCACCTCCTGGCCAGATTCTCTGACCCAAGGTGGGTTGTGACCTGCTTTCCGTCTGTCTCCTAAGCTAGACCTATGTAAAAGACCAATGGCACTGATAGGTAGCACCTTGAGAGGAGACAGTGTTACATAAATGAGCCAAAACTGGCTTCTGTGTACTGGCTCCTAAACTTTATTTCTTCACATCAGGCTGAGACCCATTCGTTCACAACCCCACTAGTGCCAAACTCAAATTTTTATACATCCAGTTTTTTAAAACACAGACCAAATAAGCAGACTTCTTTGCCACCTAGAACCTGCTTTGCATACCCTGTGAAACCGTGCCCAACATCTACTAGCCGTAGACAAGACAAACCTCAGGGCTACAAAGACCCACACCACTGCTGCCCTTTGGCGCTCTCTGACTCAAAGACTCCAAGCCATGGTGCTGAGCGACGTCACCTAGACACCCTCTCCTCTCTGATTCCACTCTCCCCAGGGAGTTCCCTTGCCCTCCTCCCCTTCTGAGTGGGGACCCACACCATGTAGCCTCTGGAGGGACTCATACCGTGAGGGACTTCCCCTGAACGCAACCTGTCAAAGCATCACCCAGATAAAGTTTGTATGTGCTACTGCCACTTCGTGCTCATGTCTTCTTCCTTGATCAGCCATGGAACCCCCTGAACCCCCTACAGGTAGATATCTGAGGAATTCTGCGCATTTATAATTTCTATGTAGTCCCAGCTTGATAACTTTTAACCTGCCTTGGTTACAATCTTAGCTTTAAATTCATCATCTGGTTTAGTCAGGATTGCTTCTAAAACCAAATCTTCACCTGCAGAGTTCCATTCCAGCAATTCAGGACAGCCTTCTAGCTCTCATGACCCTGGTCACCCATCTCAAATCTTACCGGACTTTCTATCTCTAGCTTCTATTCTCCTGTCTTGGACAATAATCTGGGACTGGCTTTATTAGTCCAATCCATCTTTCTAGCCTGCACTCCTGGCAAACAGCACTGGAACTAGACCTTTATCCATGGATGCTATAAGAAGGTCTTGAACTGAAGCTCTATGAAATTTCTAGTTTCCATCCCTAAGATTCCAATGTCCATACTTTTGCAACAGAACTCACAGTAAGGTGGCTGGAGATAAACTCAAGGGTAATGAGCAAAAGAGCAAATGGCATTTACGTTCTTGTTCACAGGTCTACAGACAAGGAAAGATATGTGTTAGCATGATAGGATCTCGTGTCTTGATTTTTTTTTTAGTATACATTTATGTATTTATTTTTGGTTGCATTGGGTCTTTGTTGCTGCACGTGGGCTTTCTCTAGTTGTGGCCAGCGGAGGCTACTCTTTGTTGTGGTGTGGGGGCTTCTCATTGTGGTGGCTTCTCTTGTTGCAGAGCTCGGGCTCTAGGCACACAGGCTTCAGTAGTTGTGGCACACAGGCTCAGTAGCTGTGGCTTGTGGGCTCTAGAGCACAGGCTCAGTAGTTGTGGCACACGGGCTTCACTGCTCTGCGGCATGTGGGATCTTCCCGGACCAGGGCTCGAACCTGTGTCCCCTGCACTGGCAGGTGGATTCTTAAACACTGTTCCACCAGGGAAGTCCCATGTCTTGATTTTTTTTTTAAGTTATCTGTTAGGACACTGAGCGAGCCTGAGATCCTACTAAGAAATGCTGGAAGGAAATAATTCATCATCCACGCTTCTGAAGGCCAAGTACATTTTCTTACTGAATTTTAACTATCCAAAAATATCCAGAAGTAAGGTCTCACTTCCCACAAATCAAACAGTGCAGTGGATAAGAAATGTTAACACACCTAATCTAATCACTTTTCCCTTAGGGATATCAGCCCAAGTTCAGGCTTTAACCACATAGAACTCTTGGCTAGGAAGAATGACCAAGAGTCTAAAGAGAATGCCACAGGAGATGGGATAATTAGAGAGGCAAGTACAACTACAAAGGCTAGAAGTGATAGTCTCAGATCAGAGGTATCAACATCTGACAAATACATGCACAGAAGCATTTGCTGCTGGGGAAGAATTCTCAGGTGGTGTCTATGGTATCTATCAGATAAGTGCCCCCCCCAAAAAAAAACTTGACGCTGAACATCTGGCCTCCATTTTTCAGTAGGCACTCAAAAGTCTTTTTCTTCCCTTTTTCTCAAAAGTCTGGGGCCTAAAAGAAAGTGCAGCCTTAAGCAAAGGGAGATGCCACAAAGAAATAGCCTCACAGCATGAGAGGAGATCTTTTCCTAACACCAGGATCTTTACTGTCATCTCTCTTGTCCCCAACAGAAAGCCTCAGGTAGACACCCAGTTCACGTGGCACCACATTCAGGACATACAGAAGATGTTTTTAGCTTCTCACGGATCTGCTCAAAATATTTAGGTGCACTAGAACCAGCATACAGGTATGAAATATTGAAATAGCACATATGTATACACATTCATACAAATACCACATGCATGCACATACACAAACACACACACTCACATGCACACACTCCAACTTATGAGAAAGCAATAGGCCATATCATCATGGAGAAGTTAGGCCTGAGAGTGGAGACCGGGCAAGAAAGAACATAATTGGGAAATGAGGATTTGGAAAAATGAGAACGAGAAAGTCATAGAAAGACAGGCTGTTAGTTCAGAGAAAACCAACAGTTCTCCCACTTTAGTTCCTGGTACAGAACTGTGCATCCTAGCAATGCCAGATTACTTGACTTTTGATCTAAGGGACAAAACTGGCCCTATTCTTCTACAGTTATGGCATTTTCCAAGAGAATCCACTCTTATTTTTATTTATAGTTGCAAAAACACAAAGAATTCTTAATTATCTCACAATTAAGCCCACATGTCTACTTTTAGATGTCTCGGTTTCCTGGTACATACTTGTCTGTGCTCTGTAGGTTCGTCTCATTCTTCATTTGTCCACTCAACAGATATCGATGTGCCAGATATTGTACTTGGTGTGGAAGACACCGCCACTCACCTATCCAATATCCATTTGCCCTTTCTTCCTAATAGAATCTTGACTTTGCTCAAGTAGCAATGTGCCCTCTTAAAAATAATCACCTTCCCAGGATGCTTTGCACCTAGGAGTGGCCATGACTCATATCTGTCCCATGAGAATATAATAAGCAATTTTCTATTCCATCGGGCTTTTGGGAAAATGACTGTTTTTCCAACAAAAGGTAGAGCATGCTTTGAAACTCATCTTTAACCTTTCTGTCTTCCCACTTTTTCCTTCTTATAATGCCTAAGTGAGGCCACCTTGAGACCACAAGCTACAGAGAGCTGGAAGGAGCCCAGGTCACTTGTAACTCCTTAGAGCAGCTACACCAGCAGTGACCTGCTCATCCTTCCATTTCTTGTTCTGTGAGAAAAATAAATGCCTATGTGATTGTGCTACTACAGTCAGGCCCTAACTGGGGATACAATAGTCAGTAAAAAAGAAACTCTGCTCCTACCTTTAAGAGCCTCACTCTCAAAAGTAAAGGGTCAAGCGTCACCAGTCATTTATTAACATGAAAGACAGACCAACAAAACAAAGGAGAAACTAGGAACCTGGAAAAAGGAGCAATGCAAAGAGAAGAACCCCCCACCCAAAGACATAAGTAACATCACCAGTGAAATTAGAAAAGATACCATGATCCATGAAAACAGAAGGCTAGGAAATACCAACATTTGAAGAACAAAAGGAACTCATGAAAATTAAAACTGTGAAAGCCAAAATCTTTTAAAAATATATTAAATAGACAGATTAGAGACAGTTGAAAAAAATATCCCAGAAAACAGAGCAAAAAAAAAAAGGTGAAAAAAATAAAGCAAAAAGTATTAGAAAATTAGAGGAGGCCCTGTCCAGGAGGTCCAACAACTGAACGAAAGGCACCAAAGAGAGAGAACTAAAAAATTAAAATAAAATATGGAGGTAAGGAAAGCATTAGCAAAATAATTGAAGAATAGTAGCCAGAATTAAAGAAAATCAGGTCCTTTTTTTGAAAGGGCCTCTGACTATAGATGAAAATAGTCCCAAACCAGGACATATCCTTATGAAATTTTAGAACATTCTGGACAAAGACCTTAAAAGCTCCCAGAAAGGAGGCTCAAAAAAGTCGAATTTCATACACAAGATCCAGAAAATGAATGATGTCAGACTCAACTGTAGCACCACAAGCCAGAAAATACTGGGGCAATGTTCTCAAAACTCTGGTGAGGAAAAATGATTTCCAACTCTGAATTTTATACCTCGCCACCTTATAGAGCATGAAGAGGGCAGAATAAAAACATTTTAGGGCTTCCCTGGTGGCGCAGTGGTTGAGAGTCCGCCTGCCGATGCAGGGGACACGGGTTCATGCCCCGGTCCGGGAAGATCCCACATGCCGCGGAGCGGCTGGGCCCATGAGCCATGGCCGCTGAGCCTGCACGTCCCGTAGCCTGTGCTCCGCAATGGGAGAGGTCACAACAGTGAGAGGCCCGCGTACCGCAAAAAAAAAAGAAACTGATACCAGAGTAGCTATAGACATCGCACCCTTGGTGAAAGCCAGGAAATATGGTGTGGGCTGCTTGCTTCTAACAGCCATGGAGAGCTTTAACAGGAGAGTAAGAAGAGGATGACAGGCTCACAGTCCTAAATTCTCAGCTCAAGCAATGGATTGAAATCCAGGGACCTTTTATTACTCTGCTTTAAAAAAAAAATCTCATCTCCTGCAGTCACAGGTCTGCGAGAGCCAAAAGCAACCCAAAAGTTTGATCATTAGCTTTATCGAATTACAACATTAACTGAATTCTCACCCGCGCCTTTAATGCAAACATCAGGCACCAATCTTTAAAGGGTGGGACCCCTAAGAACTACAGTGGAGACTACCCAGAATACCCTGAACCCCCAAGCCTTAGTGAGCATCCCTTGCCAGTAGAAGCAGTCCTTCTTCCCCTGTGAGATAAGGCTGATCTGGCCTTGACTGAAGACTCCTTTAGTGAAGTCACTTGAGGGAATTCCTGTGCCAGTGAAGCCCATTTTCCTCGTTCCTTCTGCCTACCACTCTTTACCAGCAAGGATGGACGCCAGCATGACCCAGGGGGCCTACTTCAAGGCTTTCACTCCAAAAGAACGGCAAGAGTTTGTCATCTTATATTGACAAAAATTGTGGACGTGGATTCTGAGGATTCTCGATGGAGGAGAAAAGAACTAATGCTACATTGGGTGGAATTATCAATATGAGTGCACTTACCAGCAACTCGGGATTCCATATGACAGCTGTAGCTGCTGGGAATGGTGCCAATCGTTTGAGAGTTTAGAAACCCAGCCACCACAACTGCCCATACTTATGGGACTGAGATGCCAGAAATTCTTTAGTAAATCATAAAGGAAGTAATAGAATCATTTCAGGAGATAAGAGTGTTCGGGTAGATTTACCACGTGTGACCTGCTAACCCACCCCTAACTATGTCCCCAAGGGAGCCCAGAAGATACTCCCTTCACTAAGACTTTGAGATTATACATTAGTGAGGAGAGCAGGAACATCTCTGAAATGCGTTGCCAAGGCCGTTCTCTGTGGGCTGGGGAGGCTGTCTAGGGAAAGCGAGAGCCCACCTTTCATTGTAGAGACAATGTTAAGTGATAAAGACTAAACAGCAGTGCCTTACCCTCAAGGCAAAGTGGGCGTAATTATGACAGTAAGGCATGTGGCCAGCTTGGTAGTCACAATGCTCTGACCCACAGGCATCTTTGGTGAAGGGTAACTAACCATGAGGTCCCTGGACTTTAAATCAGTGAGGATTCTCATCACTTACTTTGGACAAACTTCTTCACTTACTAAGTTTCTCTGTGTCTGTTTCCCCACCTGTAATATAGGTATAGACCTACTGCCTACTCATAGGACTGCTGTGAAGATTATATATGTCGATATATGTAAAGGTTTTAAGGAAATGTCTGGCACAGAGTAAGTGCTCAGTAAATGTTAGATATCATTATTACCACTACCGTTATTATTATATGAATAGCTAGGGGAAAAAAATCAAGTCTTAATGAACAGAGACCAGACCAAAGCCACCATGACAGTTATAGCTCTTCAACCTAACCCAAGACCTGAGTCAATTCATAGATCTAGAGTCCCTTGAATGAAGGGGAGGCCAAGTTACTATGAGGGAAAAAATTCTACAACAATATCACAAGTACACAGTATGACTCATCTCTTCTTCCTAGCACTCCCTAAAGAGATGAGGTCATTTACTGGGATGACTGTGCACCCAAAAGACGTAGGTAAAAGGATTCTGATCACATAGTCATTTAACTTGCCAATCTCTCAAGTATAGGAGATAGATGAGCCTTAGAGAATGACTATGCATTACTGTATATTTAATACAGTTAGGGACTCCAATTACAGACTTAGAAGGTGCTCTTCTAGCTGTAATATATTGGGGAAAATTCACACAGCCCCCGGCACCTGATTTCCAGCTCTTAACCTGGAAAATGTTTTCTCTTTCCTAATAAGAAAAAGTATCAAAAGTAGAATGCTTTAACTTGGTTGGGACAGAAGGACACCTCTACTGTGTGGCCTTAGGGGTAACACTACCTCTCCAGTTCTGTGTCCCTAATTTACCTGTAGGAAACAAGTTTGTCTCCTCCCTCACGGAAGACCTGAAGTTGATTTGGTACCTTAATAGGATCATGCTAATAAGACCTATAAACCTAGAATTTCCAGGTATACCAGATGTAAGATACAAGCAAACCAGAAATGAAAGAGAATATAGGGTTGAGTTACCTTAGAGAAATTTCTGTGGGGGACCTTGAGATCTAAGTAAAGGACAAGTAGATCCACCTTATGCTACTTAGTCCTAATAAAGAAGTACAACTGTTAGTAAGCCTCTTGGGACTTTGGAAGCAATATATACACAGTTGGGCATGCTGCTTTGACCCATCATTTACTAGATGAACTATGCCTAACCATAGGATACCAGAAGACCATGCTACCCGAGTTGTCTTTTATCCACTGGGAGTTATCTGATCCACCTAGCCATAAAATCAGGTATGCCTGGTAGCTCTCCATCATCAATGGATACACACACATATATACACATACATGTGTATTCATACACACATACATATACACGTACATATATTCATACACGTACACACACACACACACACACACACACACACACACATACGCACAAAGAGAGAGGATCTTGAAGTCACAAATATGTTGCAGGAAAAGGGACCTCACCTTCCCAGTATGTTGACTCCTGCTAATTGCCATCTTTCTCTCATCCCACACCTAAGGCCCCATGAGGATTTGATAAAGAAGGGAAAAAATGAGCTCTGTTCACGGATGGCTGTCTATGGTAAGCTTGGAAGTGTTGATAAGGAGATTTTGAAGAAGAGATGTGTAAGTGAACACCTTAGAATGAAGCCAAAGAGAAGATTGTAAACCGCGTAAATAGTCAACCAAAGGGCCCTACTGCTCTCAACAACAAGGTGATGTGCCCAGTACATACCAACCAGCCTCTTTCCACAGCGATTCCAATGATTTTCAAGGGTTCCATGACCAAAGTGGCCACAGTGGCAGCAATGAAGGCTTTGCGTGGAATCAACAATACAGAATGCCCCTCACCAAAATTTCCCTATCACTGCTGCTGAGCATCTAACTTTCCAGCCTCCATACTCTGGTGTCAGGTTGATTACACTGAACCTCTTCCACCCTGGAGGGACCAGAGGACTATTCTTATTCTGGATGTGAATTTGCTTTCCACAATGCTCATTCCAGTACTGCCATCCATGGACTTACTGACTGTCTTATTCACTGCCATGTTATCAGACCTAACACAGCTTCTGACTGGTGACCTGACAGCATCAAATGGAGTGAGACAATGAGTTACATCCATGGGATTCACTGGTCTTATGCCATCACCCAGAAGCAGCTGACCTGATAGTCTATCAATAGTTCCAGTGTGGCACCAGAGGAAAGACACTGTCTGATGACGCTGAGATGCTGTCCTTGCCTATGATGTTGAGGTGCTGTCTCACGGGGTGTAGAAAGTGTTCTGAACCAGCAAACTACATATGCTTTACTCATTGCTTAAATAAGTAGAGTCGGTATCCAATAAGTAGAAGTGGATTAATTATACCTATTAATCCACTCCTAAAATAGCTGCTTCCCATCCCTGTCAACTCTGATCTACTTGTCTAGAGGCTTAACCACCCAGCAAGGAAACGCTTCCATCTGGGAATACACAATGATTCCACTGAATCAAAAGCTAATATTATGTAGCCATTTGGGGCTCCTCATGGAACTAGGTGAACAAGCAAAGAGGGATAATGGTGTTAGCTGGCTAAATTAACCCTCACTATCAAGGGGAAACAGAGTTACCCCTACACATTGGAGGCAGGAAGGAATACAGAGGGAACTTGTGGGCTGCTTCTCAGTATTGCTGTTTCTACTGGTTAGTTAATGGAAGACTACAGCAGCCAAACGTACATAGAAGCACCTAGGGCTTAGAGCCCTCAGGAATGGAGATTTCGATCATACCACTGGGCAAAGAACCCCAAACAACAAAGGTACTGATTGAAGGCAAAGAGAACATGGAATGGAAAGTAGAGAACAAAAGTCATAAGTCCTCTGATTAGAATTAGCTCTAAAACATTTACCATTTTTCTTATTTGCTGTGTACTGTATTCACATATAAATTTTTTTTTTCATTTCACCCAACATAGGTGTCTTTATTACCTGGACAAGAAGAATCTGTGCAGTTTGAGCCTGCCTAGCAATGCCTTTGATGGTATTAAGTAGCAGTACACTGAGGTATAACATTGTGAGTTATGGATTCCACCTGTATTGTCCAATATAGTGACTAGTGCAAATGAAGAACTGATTTGTAACTTTAACGGATTTTAATTTAAATAGCTACATATGGCTAGTGGCTACCCTATTGGACAACACATATAAATTTTAACTAATATTCCTCTTCACTCCTAGCCCATTCCCCTACTATTTAACATAAAGTGTGTTGGTGGTGGTGAACTCTACAAATTAGCCCACAGTTATAGAATGTTATCATTACGACAGAACTCAAGGCGACACGGACACCCCCCTGAGAGCCTGGACTTGGACTTGGAGGCAGTTGTTGATGGGTTGTTCCTCTCTGGAGAAGGATGTGCATGTTTTGCGCTCCGTGAGGGATAGCTGTGTGTCTTCTTGAAGGTCAGTCCGTGGCAAAGCACTTGAGGACCATATCTAACAAGGTCTCCTTGCTTTAACTTAAATCTTGTTTGAACTCAACAGACATGAAGAGGAGCTGGTCAGCATCCTCTTCCTGTAAATTCCTGTGTCTTAACAGAATTCATCCTCCTGTTGGCCTTCAGAAAGGTACAATTACTGTCACTGTTCCCACTGTGTCTGCCCTGCTGATGGTTTTTAGTTGGTCTCAACAGACACATTAAAAGTTACCCCCCAAACTGCTTCTATGTTCTCACTGCTGCCTTATTCTACAACCCCGGTTTATACTCCTCCAAAATGACCAAAGAGAACAATGACTTCTTAACTGCCAAATGAAACAGAATCCCTTCCAGTCTCCTCTTACTTGACCTCTCTTCAAATTCTGATCAATGGAGCACTGCTTTCTTCTTGAAACCTTCACAAAACCATTTGCTTTCTTCTTCATTTATTAACATTCCTTCTCATTTGTCACTGGATCCTCCTTTTCTACCCGTCTCTTAAATGTTGATGCTTTCTAAAGTTCTATCCTTCTAGTAAGGAACAGCCCCACAGCTCCACAGGGGACAGAGGTAGCCCCTTGAGGGCATGCACAACCCTGACATGGGCACCACCCATAGCCCCTAAAGCTCTGTCCACTCTGTTCATGTAGCAAATCTTCCTAGAATCTGGTCTCCACCTGAGAATCTGATTATAGCAGCTCTAAGCCTCACTGGAAACTAAAGTAGAAGGGAAAAGAAACCAACATCTCGCTGAGAAGAGATAAAATACATGGGAAGAATATCTTATTTTGACATCTCTAGGAAAGTATGAAAGGGAATGAAAGAAAAGCAAATGTCACCTGTTGCCATGGAGTTCCTAAAGTCCTCTTAATTAGTGAGGTACACTTGAGCTCTGATGGCCAAGCCAGCCACCACTGCTTTTTCCATCCCCACCAGGAGAGGATTTAATACCTTCCACAGAGTTTGTGAGTATCTTCACTGTTGGATTCACCAAACCAAATGAATCCCATAGTAAACAACCTCTATTTACACCCTTATTCCTGTTAACTTTGCAGTCATCACTTTTTTTTAATTGAAGTATAGTTGATTTACAATATTATATTACTTTCATGTATACGACTTGGTGATCCAATAATTTCATAGATTATACTCCATTTAAGGTTATTATAAAGTAATGGTTATATTTCCCTGTGTTTGTACAACATACCTTTGTTACTTCCTCATTTTATACATAGTAGTTTGTCTCTTAATTCCCTACCACTATCTTGCCCTCCCCCCTTCCCTCTCCAAACTGATAACCACTAGATTGTTCTCTGTAACTGTGCATGTTTTTATGTGCTTATATCCATTCATTTTATTTTTCAGATTCCACAAATAAGTGATAACAGATTATTTCTCTTTGTCTAACTTACTTCACTAAAGCATAATACCCTCTAGCTCCAACCATGTTGTTGCAAATGACAAAATTTCATTCTTTTATGGTTAATATTCCATTTTATATATATATATATACACATATATATATCTCATTCATCAGCTGATGGAATTTAGGTTGCTTCCATATCTTGGCTACTGTAAATAGTGCTGCTATGAACACTGGGGTGCATGTATCTTTTCGAATTAGCGTTTTCATTTTCTTCAGATATATGCCCAGGAGTGGAATTGCTGGATCATACAGTAGTTCTACCTCTAGTTTTTTAGGAACCTCCATACTGTTTTCATAGTGGCTGCACCAATTTACATTCCCACCAACAGTGTACGAGTGTTCCCTTTTCTCCACACCCTCTCCAGCATTTGTTATTTGTAGACTTTTTAGTGATAGCCATTCTGACTGGTGTGAGGTAACAATGTCTCACTGTGATTTTGATTTGCATTTTTCCGATGATTAACTATTTTGAGCATCTCTTCATGTGCTGTTGGCTATCTGTATATCTTCTTTGGAAAAATGTCTATTCAGGCCTTCCGCTCACTTTTTAAACAAGTTTTTTATGTACTGAGTTGTACAAACTGTTTATAAACTTTGGACATCAACCCTTTATCAGTCATATCATTTGCAAATATTTTATTCCATTCAATAGATTGTCTATTTTTTTTGTTGTTGTTGTTGCTGTTGTTTTGCAGTACGCTGGCCTCTCCCGTTGCGAAGCACAGGCTCTGGACGCGCAGGCTCAGCGGCCATGGCTCACGGGCCCAGCCGCTCCGTGGCACGTGGGATCCTCACAGACCGGGGCACGAACCCACGTCCCCTGCATCAGCAGGCGGACTCTCAACCACTGAGCCACCAGGGAAGCCCTGTCTATTTGTTTTGTTGATAGTTTCCTTTGCTGTGCAAAAGCTTTTAATTAGGTCTCAATTGTTTATTTTTGCTTTGGTTTCTTTTGTCTCACCCTTAAGATCCAAAAAAATATTGCTACAATTTACATCAAAGATTGTTCCACCCATGTTCTCTTCTAGGAGTTTTATGATTTCTGGTCTTACAGTTAGGTCTTTAATCCACTTTGAGTTTATTTTTGTATATGGTATGTATAAAAAGCTATAATAGACTTCTGTATTTAATCTGTATCCTGCAACTTCACTGAACTCATTTATTAATTCTAATAGTTTTGTGGTGGGTTTTCTACATGTAGCATCATGTCATCTGCAAACAGTGACAGTTTTACTTCTTCCCTTCCAACTTGGATGCCTCTCATTTCTTTTCCTTGCCTGATTGTTGTGTCTAGGACTTCCAATACTATGTTAAATAGAAGTGGCGAGAGTGTGCATCCTTGCTTTTTCCTGATTTTAGAGGAAAAGCTTTTAACTTTTCACTATTCAGTATGATGTTAGCAGCAGGTTAGTCATAAATGGCCTTTATTATGTTGAGATATTTATGTTCCCTCTATAACACTTTGATGAGTGTTTTCATCATGAATGGGTGTTGAATTTCATCAAATGCTTTTTCTGCATCCTTTGAGATGATCATGTAATTTTTATCCTTCCTTTTGTTAATGTGGTGTATCACATTGATTGATTTGCAAATGTTGAACCATCCTTCCATTCCTGGAATAAATTCCACTTGATCATGGTGTATGATCCTTTTTATATATTGTTGGATTCAGTTTACTAAAATGTTGTTGAGGATTTTTGCATCTCTGTTCATCAAAGATATTAGCCTGTAATTTTCCTGTTTTGAATTGTCCTTGTCTGGTTTTTGTATCAGGGTAATGGTGGGATCACCAAATGTATTTGGGAGTGGCCCCCACCCCTTCATTTTTTTGGAATAGTTTGAGAAAGATAGGTACTAAGTTCTTCTTTATATGTTTGGTAGAATTCCACTGTGAAGCTGTCTGGTCCTGGACTTTAGTTTGCTGGGAGTTTTTTTATTACAGATTCAGTTTAATTACTAGTCATCAGTCTGTTCAGATTGTCTATTTCTTCCTGATTCAGTTGCAGAAGGTCTATGTGTCTAGAAAGTTGTCCATCTCGTCTAGGTTGCCCAATTTGTTGCCAAATAATGGTTCATAGTATTCTTTTATAATTTTTTGTGGTACAGTTGTTATTTCTCCTTTCATTCTATTTTTTAAATTTTGTTCGTCTCTCTTTTCTTCTTGATAAGCCTGACAAAAGGTTTATCAATTTTTATTTATCTTTTAAAAAAACCAGCTCTTGGTTTCCTCGATCTTTTCTAACAGTTTTCGGTCTCTATTTTATTTATTTTCTGTCTTTAATTTTTCCTCTTTCCTGCTGACTTTGGGCTTTTTTCATTATTCTTTTTCTAGTTTTTTAGATGATAGGTTAGGGTATTTGAGATTTTTCTTACTTCTTGAGGTAGGCCTGTATCTCTGTACACATCCCTCTTAAAATTATTTTTGCTGCATTCCATAGGTTTTGGAAAGATGTGTTTCCATTTTCATTTGTCTTGAGGTATTTTCTGATTTCCTCTTTGCTTTCTTCACTGACCCATTAGTTTTTTAGTTTCATGTGTTTGTGTTTTTCCCATTTTTCTTCCTATAACTGATTTCAATTACAGTTTCATACCACTGTGGTCAGAAAAATATGCCTGATATAATTTTTATCCTTTTAAATTTGTTGAGACATGTTTTGTGACCTAGAATGTGATCTATCTTAGAGAATGTTCCATGTACACTTGAAAAGAATGTGTTTCTTCTGTTTGGGGATGGAATGTCCTGTAGATATCTATTAAGTCCAACTGATCTAATATGTCATTTAAGGCCAATGTTTCCTTACTGATTTTCTTTCTGGGTGATCTGTCCATAGATGTCAGTGGGGTGTTAAAGTCCCCTGCTATCAATGATTATTGTAAATTTCTCCCTTTATGTCTGTTAATATTTGCTTTATATATTTAGATGCTCCTTATTGAGTACATATATGATAAGGAGTGTTATATACTCTTCTTATATTGATACCTTTATCATTATAGAATGCCCTTCTTTGTCTTTTGTTATAAACTTTGTTTTACATCTATGTTGTCTGATATGAGCATTGCTACCCCCACTTTCTTGTCATTTCTTTTTGCATGAAATATCTTTTTCCATCCCCTTGCTTTAATCTGTGTGTGTCTTTAGATCTGAAGTGAGTCTCTTGTAAGTAGCATATAAATGGGTCTTGTTTTTTTATCCAATCAGCCACCATATATCTTTTGATTAGAAACTGACATTTAAAGTGATTACTGATAGGTATGTACTTATTGCCATTTTGTTACCCATTTTCTGGTTGTTTTTGTAGGCCTTCTCTGTTCTTCTTTTAGTTTCTTTCCTTGTGATTTGATGATTTTCTTTTATGGTATGCTTGTGTTCCTTTCTCTAGTTTTTGTTATCTATTGTAGGTTATTGATTTGTGGTTACCATGGTGTTCATAAATGTTGACCTATAACTGTATCTACTTGTTTTAAACTGGTAGTCATTTAATTTCAAATGCATTCTAAAAGATCTACATTTTTTACTCCCCTCCCCCATTTTGTGTTTTTGATGTCATATTTTACATCTTCATGTTTATCCCTTTACTATTTATTGTGGTTGTGGCTGATTTTAAAATTTTTTGTCTTTTAATCTTTGTACTAGCTTATTTAAGTAGTTGATCCTCAGCCCTTAACATATATTTGCCTTTACTATAGAGTGGGATTTTCCCCTCATCTACTGATCCTTGCTATAGCCTTTTCTTTTCCATTTAGATAAGATGCTTTAACATTTCTTTTAGGGTAGGTTTAGTATTGATGAACTTTTAGTTTTTGCTTTATCTGAGAAGTTCTTTATCTCTCCTTCCATTCTAAATGATAATCTTGCTGGGTAGATTATCCTACGTTGCAGGGTTTTTCCTTTCAGCGTTTTAAACATATCATGCCACTCCCTTCTAGCCTGCAAAGTTTCTGCAGAAAAATCAGCTGACAACATTATGGGGGTTCCCCTGTATATGACTCTTTGTTCTTCTCTTGCTGCCTTTAGAATTCTCTCTTTAACTTTTGCCATTAGTGCACTTGATGTTGTTCAAGAGGTCCCTTAAACCGTTATCACTTTTTTTAATTTGTTTTTCTTTTTGTTGTTCTGATTGGGTGACTTCCATTATTCTATCTACCAGATCACTTGTGCGTTCTTCTGTATCACCTGGTCTGCTATTAATTCCTTCTAATATGTTTTTTCATTTCAGTTATTGTATTCTTCAGTTCTGACTGGTTCTTTTTTATATTTTCTAGTTCCTTGTTAAAATTCTCACTGTGTTCGTCTATTCTTTTCCCTGTATCAGTTAACATTCTTTTTATTAATGCTTTGAATTCTTTACAGGGTAAATTATTTATTTTTGTTTCATTAGTTGTTTTCTCAGGGGTTTTCTCTTGTTTTTACAATTGAAACAAATTCTTCTGTCTTCTCATTTTGCTTAACTTTCTCTGTCTGTATGAAATTAGGTGAAATAGTTACCTATTCCAGTCTTGAAGGTGTGCTCTTGTGTGGGAGTCTCCCTATACAGTCTGCGTGTGCCCAGTGCCTGAATCTGACAGTGGGAGAGCTGGATCTGATGTGAGCAGGAGTCATGTCTTTCCCCAGGGTGTGCTGACAGCTATCACCTTGGTAGGAGATGGGGCTGGAGATGGAGCAGATAGGGACAGAGCCAGGTGTGAGCTGGGGCTTCTCCTCTGCTCAGTGGCCACCACCACCCTACAAGGGGCAGGGGTGGGCCCCAAGCTGCTGGAGCAGAAGCTCTGAGGGTTGGGCCCAAGATGGTTCCATTCCCTTTAAGTGTGTGCTCTCCCCACTCCTAGCACTGGCACCCCTGCCCCAGAGCAGAGCAGTGCTGGAGCAAGAGGGCCTGGAGCAGGGGCTGGAGCAGGCGCTCAGCATGGGTCAGGGCTCAGGCTGTGGCAGCCCTGGCCCTAGAGTCCAAGACCACTTCTGATGTGCTGCCTCCATAAGGACCAGTACAGCTGTCCCCACCCTGTTCAGATGTCATTCCGGGTCCAAGCAGGCTCTATCCCTCACAACTGAGTACTCCGCTCAGCTGCAACAGCCCTTACCCTAGTGTGGAGCTGTATCACGAAGCAAGTGGGGCCAGAGTGGACACTCAGGGCAGGCTGGGGTGCATGCGAGGGTGGTCACAGAAAACCAGCCAGAGTCCCATGCAGTTTCAATCTACTTTCTCCACCTTGTTCCCAGGAGTAAGCAAGTGTGTGCATGCTCTTCCTGAGAGGAGTCTAGGTTTCTTACAGTCCTCCTGTTAGTCCCACTGGCTTTCTAACCAGCTAAGGAGACTTGTCTTCCTGGTGTTGGACCCCAGTACTGCGACATCCAACATGTGGCTCAAACCTCTCACTTCCAAGGGAGGACCTCCACCTCTGTAATCCCCTCCTCTTCTGAGTCCCCTCCCAGGGGCACAGGTCCCAAACCTAATCGCTTCTATTCCCTTCCTACCCCACTCCATGTGGATCTTTCTTACAGCCTTGGTTGTGCAAGAGTCTTTCCGCCAGTCTCCAGTTAGTTTTCAGTGAGAATTGCTCTGCATGTAGATGTATTTTGGATGTTTTCATGGGGGGAGGTGAGCTCTGTGTCCTCCTACTCCACCATCCTCATTTGAATCTGCACTCATCACTTTTTGGATGAGTTCCCTTTGGCACCTTATGCAGAATGTTGAATTGATCACTGGTTTGAATGTCTGATCACTCACATTCACTAGGCAGAATTCCTATAAGATTTATTTTGTTCACCTGAACGTGTATGTGAGTACTCATTAAGCACCTGTGCAGTGCACTCTTCTTTAGTGAGCAGTGAGGGGGACAGACACCAAAGGTAGTGGCACAGTTCCTTCTCCAAAGCAGCTTTCACCCTACTTAGTGGTGCTCAGAGGGAGTCATCTCTGGGCAGAGTAGAATGTTACTCAGTCCTGAGATCCTTGGAGGTGAAAACCCAGTTGTATATCTTCTCCCATGTGAGACAAAGAGGCACCTTTTACTCTGTCTGCACTACTGCCTCACACTCAACTGCAACTTTAGAGTGGGAAGAAAAGGCCACCACAGAAGAAGGCAGAACCCTTTCATCAAGAGAATAAAAGCCTAACAGAATTAAAAAAATAAAAGTATTTCTTTGCTATGTCAGAAGGAAATCATAAATTGCAGACCAGGGCCCAAGGGCCTTTGTAAGCCTTACACTCCCTGATGTTTATTTTCTTTATCTCTCTGAACATCCCGAGAGGGATTAGCCCCCAAACCCTGAAGCGGGGAAATCCTGTGCATAAAGAAAGGGGATGCTTGTCAGGCTCTACTCCAATCCCACGGCAGCCAGGAGGAAGGGAAACCCCGAGGAGAAACACAGGGGTGGCAGGTCTGCCACAAGAAAGTGAGAAGCAGGCCAGGCCATCTGAGCTTCCTTGACAGGGAGACAGAACACAACAGGCATTATCATTTAACACCATTAAAGCAGCATATTAGCTTCTGCCTCTATTTTCTGATTATTCTACTACCCTGGTTTATACTCCTTAACAATGACCAAGTCAACAACAAAAAAAGTCAAACATGGCCAAAGTCAACGAGTTTCAGAATGAAACACTCTCTTCAGTCCCCTCTTCCTTGGCCTCTCTTCAACCTCTGATAAATTGAGCCTCCCTTTCTTATCGAAACCTTCACAAAACCATCTGCTTCCTCCTTCATTTGTTAATATTCCTTCTCACTTGTTGCTGGCTCTTCCTTTTCTGCCTGCCTCTGAAATGTTGGCATTCCTTCAAGTTCTATAGTTGGCCCTCCTTTATTCTCACTCCACACATTTTTCTAGGAAATCCCTTTACTCTCATAGACTCAACTACCACATATACGTGATGGCTTTCAAATGTCTGTCTGCATCCCCAATCCCTCTCCTGAGCTTCAGTGCCATCTAACTGTAGCAGAGATGTCTCCACCTGGATGTTCAGTTTTAAGCATAACTTGTCAAAAAGACTCTTTATTCTTCCCTAAAACCTGCTCCCAGTCCTCCTATATTCCCTGCTCTTGGTGAATGGAAGTGTCAATCATCACCTAAACTCTAAATCAGAAGATTCCCTAGATCTTCCCTCTCTCATCTTCCCTGTCTCATTGGTGAGCAGAGCCTATTGACTGTACCTCCATCCCTCTCATCACTCCCTTCTTCTCCAGCCTCCCTGCTTCACTCAAGTCTTCATCACCTTGCTCCTGACTGAGTCTAATGTTCCATCATGTAAAGCACTGTCTGGCTCTTTAATATTTGTTGAATAAAGACATGGACCTTTTTCTATTCAGATTTTCCTATTTCTAGTTTTACTCCACTCTGATTCATATTCTACATTGCAAGTAGAATATTTCTAAACCCCAAATCTAATACTGTTTCCTCTCCCCTTAAATACTTTGTGGTTTTCACTCTTTGGGTATTTAAATTACTTAAACTATATAAATACATCCATGGGTCCCTATCACCTAAAAGGTAGAACAAATCCTCCTTAGCATGCTCCAGAAGCTCTTCCTAATAAAAACCCTTCATGTCTTTCTGGCAGAATCTCTCACTATACCTCAGACTCCGCGTCCAGCTCTCCTTATAACTCACAGTTCTCTGAGTACAGCAGAGTAACCCATACCAAGCAGGACCTTTATTTAAGCTGCAGTCCAACCCCTCCCCATCAGCCCTGTCCATATGTTCTTCTTAACAAGGACTGTCCTCCTTGTTACGACAAACTACTTTACCAGAGCCTAATCTACTGGGATTTTATCAGAGCTTTACCAACTTGGGGGAAGGAAAATTCCCAACTCTAGTCTGCTATATAGCCTTCCACATGAATGGAAAAAATACCCAACTCCAGTACCCCCTAGTCATCCTATACTACCAAAGAGGATAGGGGGAAAAAAATCTGAGACTCATTTGTGAAGTTCACATCACAGGGGCATAGACTCACTGAAAGTCTGAGACCTAATCACAGAACTAAAGAACACTTCCCCTCTCCCAACGCCTTATATACTAAAGTTCTTTTTACTCAGCACATCATGTCCACCTTCCCAAAATTCATTACAAAGCATGCTAAAAGGCAAAAAAACAAAACAAAACAAAACAAAAACACAGACAAAGCAGCAGAACCAGACCTAGATATGGCAGGGATGTAGGAATTATTGAATTGGGGATTTAAAACAACTATGATTAATATATGAAGAGCTTTAACGGAAAAGGTAGACAACATGCAGGAATAGATGGATAATGTAAGCAGAGAGATGGAAACGCTAAGAATCAAAGAAATGCTAGAGCTCAAAAACACTGAACAGAGATGAAGAAAGCCTTTGAAGAGCTTATCAGTAGACTGCATACAGCTGAGGGAAAAACCTCTGAGCTTGAGGATTTGTCAATAAAAACATCTAAACATGAAAAGCAAATAGAAAAAAGACTGAAGGAAAAAAAACACAGAACGGAGTACCCAAGAACTGTGTGACAATTAGAAAAGGTGTAACATAAATGTAATGGGAATACCAGAAGGAGAAGAACAGAAGCAATATTTGAAGCAATAATGACTAAGAATTTCCCCAAATTAACATGAGACACCAAACCAAAGATCCAGGAGCTCAGGGAACACCAAGCAGGACAAATGCCCCCAAAACTGCACCTATGCGTATCATATTCAAACTTCAGAAAACCAAAGGCGAAGAAAAAACACTGAAAGAAGCAAGGTGGTGGAGGTGGGAAACATCTAACCTGTAGAGGAACAAAGACAAGAATTACCTGCCGCTTCTCCTAGAAACATGCAAGCAAAGAGAGTAGAAGAAAACATTTAAAGTACTGACAGGAGAAAAAACAACCACCTAGAACACTGTGGTCCTGTGAAAGTATCCTTCAAAAGTGAATGAGAAATAAAGCCTTCCTCAGACAAACAAAAATGGTGGAATTTGTTTCCAGTAGACTTGACTTGCAGGAAATGTTAAAAGAAATTCTTCAGAGAGAAGGAAAATTATATAGGTTAGAAACTTGGATCTATATAAAGAAGGGAAGAGCTAATAAATGAAGGTAAAATAAAACCTTTGCTAATTCTTTTCTATTCTTGATCTAACAAATAACAGTTTGTTCAAAATAATAAAAGCAACAATGTATTTACCACTACAGTTTATATATAAGTAAAATGAACGATAGTAATTACACGAACGACAGGAGGGAGGAATTAGAAATATTTTATTATAAGGAACAATCAGGAATATTTTTAGGTACTTGCAGTACCTGTTAAGTGATATTTTGTTATCTGAAAATAGATTCGGAGTAGTTGTAAATGTATACTGCAAATTTTACGGCAACTACTAAGAAAGTTGTTTAAAAAAGAGGTATACTTGATATGCTAAGAAAATAAAGAAAATGGAATGATATAAAATATTTAATTAAAAACAAAAAAGGCAAACAAAGAATGAAACATAAAAATAGGAACAAAAATCAAGGGCGATAAATAGAAAAGAGTAACGAACATGATAGATAATAATCCAATCATATCAATAATCACTTTAAACATCAATGGTCTAAATATATCCATTAAAAGATAGAGATTATCAGAGTGGATCAAAAAATAGGACCTGGGCTTCCCTGGTGGCGCAGTGGTTGAGAGTCTGCCTGCCGTTGCAGGGGACACGGGTTCGTGCCCCGGTCCGGGAAGATCCCACATGCCGCGGAGTGGCTAGGCCCGTGAGCCATGGCCGCTGAGCCTGCGCGTCCGGAGCCTGTTGCTCCGCAACGGGAGAGGCCACAACAGTGAGAGGCCCGCGTACCGCAAAAAAAAAAAAAAAAAAAAAAAAGGACCCAACCATATATTGCCTAAAAGAAACCCACTTTAAATATAATGATACAGTTAAGTTAAAAGTAAAGGCATAGAGAAAGATATACCATACTAAGACTAATCAAAGCTGGAGTAGATATATTTCAGACACATCAGACCTCCAAGCAAGGAAAATTATCAGAGATAAAAAGGGGCATTACATAATGATAAAGGGGTCACTTCTCTAAAAAGACATAATAATATATAATATGTATGTGCATAACAACAGAGGGTCAAAATATGTGAGGCAAAAACTGATAGAAAAGCAAGGAGAAACAGATGAATCCAACTATTGTAATTAGAGATTTCACCACCCCTCTAACAGAAATGGACAGATTTATCAGGCAGAAAATCAGTAAGGACATGATTGAACTCAACAACACCATCGGTCAAGTGGATATAATTGACATCTATAGGCTATTTTATCCAACAACAGAACACACAGTCTTCTCAAGCTCACATGGAACGTTCTCCAAGACAGACCACATTCTGGACCATATAACACACCTAAATAAATTTAAGAGAACAGAAATCATACAATGTCTGCTCTCAGATAATAATGGATAATAATCGAATTAAATTAGAAATCAACAATATATAGCTAGGAAATCTCAAAATACTTGGAGATTAAACAGGAAAAAAGGCAAGGATGTCCCCTCTCACCACTCCTTTTCAATATCATACTGGAAGTCTTAGCTAATTCAATAAAAGAAGAAAATGAAACAAAAAACATATACTTTGGGAAGGAAAAAATTACTTTTCCTTGCAGATGACATGATTGTCTATGTAGAAAATCCCAAAGAAACAACAACAACAACAAAAATCTCCTGGAATAAGAAATTGTAGCAAGGTTGTACAAAATAAGGTTAATATAGTAAAGTCAATCACTTTTCTATTTACCAGCAATAAACAAATGGAATTTGAAACTAAAAACAATACCATTTACATTAGTACCCCCCAAAAAAATTCAGGTATAAATATAAATATAACAAAATATGTGCAAGTTATATATGAGGAAAACTAAAAAAGTCTGATGAAAGAAATCAGAGAAGAACTAAATAAATGGAAAGACAGCCATGTTCATGGATAGAAAGACTCAAGATAACAAGATATCAATTCTTCCATACTCCATCTATAGATTCAATGCAATCCAAATCAAAATCCTAGCAAGTCATTTAGTGGATATCGACAAACTGATCCTAAAGTTTATATGGAGAGGCAAAAAGACCCAGAATAACCAGTACAACATTGGAGAAGAAGAAGAAAGTCAAAGGCCTGCCACTATCCGACTTCAAGACTTACTTTAAAGCTACATTAATCAAGACAGTGTGACACTGGTGAAAGAATAAACAAAAAGATCAATGGCACAAAACAGAGAGCCAAGAAATAGACTCATAAATAAAGTCGACCAATCTCTGACAAAGGAGCAAAGGCAACATAATGGAGCAACGACAGTCTTTTTAACAAATGGTGCTAGAAGAAATTCATGTCTAATTTCTTATACCCTTCACAAAAATTAACTCGAAATAGATCATAGACCTAAACATAAAACACACAACTCTAAAACTCTTAGAAGATGACACAGGAGAAAACCTAGGTGACCTTGGGGATGGTGGATTTTTTAGATACAACACCAAATGCACGATCCATGAAAGAAATAATTGATAAGCTGGATTTCATTAAAATTAAAAACTTTTGCTCTGTTAAAGGCACTGTCAAGAGAAAGAGAAGATAAGCCACAGACTGGGAGAAAATATTTGCGAAAGACACACCTGATAAAGGACTGTTATACTGGCAAGTATGTGCAGTAGCAGGCACTCATAACTTTCAGGTAAGGAAAAAAAAAAAAAAAAAGCCAGCTTGAAAAATGTCAGTTTGAGAGTTTCTTACGAAAATAAACATTTTCTTACCATATAATCACTCCAAAGGAGTTGAAAACTTATGGCCACATAAAACTCTGCACGTGCATATCTATAGCAAATTTATTCATAATTGCAAAACTTAGAATCAACTGAGATGTACTTCAGTAGACAAACAGATAAATGAACTGTGGAACATCCAGACAATGTAATATTATTCAGCACTAAAAACGAATGATCTATCAAACCATAAAAAGACATGGAGGAACCTTAGATGCATATCACTAAGTGAAAGACGTCAATCTGAAAAAACTACATACCGTATGATTCCAACTATACAACAACATTCTGGAAAATGTAAAACTATGGAGATGGTAAAAAGATCAGTGGTTGCCAGGGATTAAAGGGGAGAGAGGGATGAATAGAGCACAGAGAATTTTTAGGGCTGTGAAACTACTCTGTCTCACATTATAGGAGTGGATACACGTCATTACACATCCGTCAAAACCCACAGACTGTACAACACTGAGTAAATCCTAATATAAAGATGGACTTCGGGTGATAATGACGTGTCACTGTAGGTTTATCAATTGTAACAAATGTACCACACTGGTGGGAACGTTGATACTGGTGGAGGCTGTGCACGTGTGGGGCAGGGGATATATGGGAAATCTCTGTACTTTGCTCTCAGTTTTGCTATAAATCCAAAATCGCTCTAAAAATAAAGTCTATTTAAAAAAAAAAGATTTTATAAAAAGGGAATGATAAACCCAAAAGTCAGGTTATCTTTGTGGAGGGAGTGAAAGGAGGTGATGGAGTTATTATGGGTGCAAACAAAGGGCTTGTAGGATTCTGGTTAGCTCTTAAGCTGAGTGGTTGGTACCCAAATGGACCCCTAATGACTTTTCTTTGTCACTGGATTTACCACCCTTAGTGCTGACCTTAGGAGTAACAGCTGTCTGAGATAACTTTTCCTTTTCGTTTAAACCCCATTTTCAGTTTTGCTTTCCAGTTTTCATAGTTAAAATCACCCAAACGGATACAATCTCTTAATTTGGATGTAGTACAACCAGGCTATGATTTAGCATAAGCCATCACTTAATCCTATTTTGTTTGCCTAAGTGTATCATTAAAGCCTTAGATTATTAGTTACCCCCAAGTATGAAAAAAGATTTTGTCTGGGAAGAACAGACTGTCATTAAAACAACTCAGCATTTTTCCAGTCCTAAGAGGCATCTTCCTTGAAAACATTCTGATTAAGCATGTGTGATAACAAGGGCAATCAAGATCTTTTTTTTTAAAATCTATAAATCACCAAACAGATAAGGAGTCAGGCTATTACTCTTGCCCTCGGCAGGGAGCTTAATCTGGCCGGAAGATCACTCATTTCCCATTGGAGCCACAGGCTGGAGGTCAGACCACGGGGCTGAATTTCAGTTCTTGAAAGGAGTGCAAAGAAATGAAAAGATTTCGTTCAGAAAGGAGCATGTTCTCTGATGTTTCGGCCAAAGGAATAAAGAATGATAGCATCTCCACAGAAAAGTCTTATACTGGAGACCATGTCCTGCTAAGGAAATAAGACCTCCAGCCCACCTACCTGCAGACAGAAAGAAATGGGCAAACAAGAAAAAGGGGCCAACAGAGGGTCCTACATAAGAACACACCATTAATTCTATCTATCAGACATTTTACGAGGTAAGCTCTTCACCTTCATGGTTTCACTTAATCCTCCAAACAACCCTACAAAGGTGAGTCTGCTCGTTTGACAGGTGAACGTGCAGACAGCGGTAGCAAGCTGCCAAAGGTTGCCCACTAGCGACTGGTGGAGCCGAGGTTCAAGCCTATGTCTGGCTGTGAATGGATAAAGAAGATGTAGTACATATAGACAACGGAATATTACTCAGCCATAAAAAAGAATGAAAGAATGCCATTCGCACCAACATGGATGGACCTAGATTTTATCATACTACACGAAGTAAGCCAAACAGAGAAAGACAAATATCATATGCTATCACTTATATGTGGAATCTAAAAAAATGATACAAATGAACTTATTTACAAGACAGAAATAGACCCATAGACATAGAAAACAACTTATGGGTACCAAAGGGGAAAGCTGGGGGTGGGGGGAGGGATAAATTAGTAGTTTGGGATTAACAGATACACACTACCATATATAAAACAGATAACCAACAAGGTCCTACTCTATAGCACACGGAACTATACTCAGTATTTTGTAATAACCTATAAGGGAAGAGAATCTGAAAAAGAATATATATATATATATACACACACATACACACATATGCACATATGTGTGTATGTATATATATATATATATACACATATATGTATGTATAACTGAATCACTTGCTGTACACCTGAAACTAACACAACATTGTAAATCAACTACACTTCAATAAAAAAAAAACCTGTATCTGTCTGACTCTAAAGCTCATGCTCTTTGCTTTATATCATACAGGAAAACAACAAGGATTACTGCAGAACTCGGTCTTAAAGCATTACCTCTTAGCAGGGGCTACAAGGCTACACCCAGCATCTCTCGCCTTCTCCTGTCAAGTGCAATACTGGCCATACCAGGAAGATGCGGACCCAGCTGAACTTAGCAGGATTCCATTAGGAAGAGGGATTGCTACCATCCTTGGTTCCAAGACCACCAAGCCTGACCCTCACCTCTGTGAGCCACCTCACACATGCGTCACCTCGGCCACAAGAGGAACAAGGTGAAAAAAAGGAGGGTTTGCTCAAGGCAACTACACCCCTGTCTGCCCCCGTCCAGCTGCTTCG
This sequence comes from Phocoena phocoena, assembly GCF_963924675.1. Taxonomy (NCBI): domain Eukaryota; kingdom Metazoa; phylum Chordata; class Mammalia; order Artiodactyla; family Phocoenidae; genus Phocoena; species Phocoena phocoena. The sequence continues at coordinate 147,352,977 of NC_089219.1, forward strand.
CCGTGAAGCTACCTCTCTCGATGCTTGTTCTACCGCCAGTGATTTCCACCATTACCTAAGGTCCAACATGAGACGGCCCTCAGGAGGGAGGTGCTGCTGTAGATGGCGTGCATGTACATAAAATGAAGCATCAGCTCCGCCAGCCACCAACAGGAGAGGAGGCGGCCCAGCCCCTGGGCAAGGATGGAAAGGCTGGCCTTGGGCGAGCCCTGCTCCTGCCGCTGCATCTAGAGTAGAAACAGAAGAAGTCATTAGATGGCACCTCCATTTCTTTTTTTTTTTTTAAAGAAGATGTTGGGGGTAGGAGTTTATTAATTAATTTATTTATTTTTGCTGTGTTGGGTCTTCGTTTCTGTGCGAGGGCTTTCTCTAGTTGTGGCGAGCGGGGGCCACTCTTCATCGCGGTGCGCGGGCCTCTCACTGTCGTGGCCTCTCTTGTTGCGGAGCACAGGCTCCAGACACGCAGGCTCAGTAGCTGTGGCTCATGGGCCTAGTTGCTCCGCAGCATGTGGGATCCTCCCAGACCAAGGCTCGGACCCGTGTCCCCTGCATTAGCAGGCAGATTCTCAACCACTGCGCCACCATTTTTAAAACCTTTCAGAGTCCCCTAGACAACGTTTTTATAAATTTTTACTTTCGCTGTATCTTCTAAAGGAGGGCTGGTTTAGTTTGCCTCGGGAACACTCGGCGTTCTCGGGTAAAAAAAAACATGTCCGACAAATACCATATGATATCACATATGTGTGGAATCTAAAAATTATGAGACAAATGAACTTATTTACAAAACAGAAATAGACCCACAGACATAGGTGACCAAAGGGAAAAGGGAGTAGGGATAAATTGGGAGTTTGGGATTAACAGATACACACTACTATATATAAAATAGATAACCAACAAAGACCTACGGTAGACACAGTAATATATTACAAGATGTTCAATATCTTGTAATAACCTATAATGGAAAAGAACCTAAAAAAGAATAGATAGATAACTGAATCACTTTGCTGTACAACTGAAACTAACAGAACATTGTAAATCAACTATATTTCAATAAAAAAAAATTTTTTTAAGTCATGTCCAAGCTAGAAAACTCTGTCCAAGAGCAAGAAAAGGGTGGAGGCCACAAGCTAGCCCAGTGCCGAGAACCAAGAAGGGGTTCCGCATCCCTTCACCCCAGCAGCAGCCCTGCCAAAACCCAGGATGGAGGGCAGTTCCTGATGTATCCTAGACAAACACAGGAAAACAAGAGAGCGCGTATAAGTTTTCCAGATCTTACACTGACACGATTTTATTAGACTGAAGGCTGCCTGGAAATGCAGAGGTGAAGTGACGGCCTTAATTATGAAGTTGTATCTGCACACATTAGCTGGCAGAGGATATGGACTTGGTTCAGCAAGGGCTTGACAATTAGGGCTCCAGACACTACATGAACAAGCGAGGCCCATCCCTAGGGGAAGGTGATCCTGACATGCTTCTTTAACTTCTCCTCTCCTCTAACCATCAAGGCGCAGTGGGTCCCACGGCAGCCAGGAGGGGCGGCAGGCACTGCCCTTAGAGGTGATGGGCTATCTACACTCCAAGGAGTTAATTTCTATTCCATTCTTGAGCATCTATTCTACCACGGTCTCAAACGGTCCTCTTACAGCAAGAAACCAGACCGAGAAATTATACGCCCAGGAAAGCTGTTGTTTTAAATTTTTTAATGTAAGTTGATCAAATTAACAGGAATTTCCTTTCATTTTCTTCAGTTCACCTCAGAAAGATATTTATTAGGAAACAAAAGTAACTGCTTTGCAGGATCCACCCAGCCAAATTTGACAGGGGAAGCACTAACTGGGAAGGTTATCCAGGAAGGAAGGTGGGGCACAGATGGGTTTGCAGTCTTGCAGGGATCACAGCTCACTGCAATTATAGCCGCAGCACAGCGACCCAACGCAGACCCCTTTCCCTCTCTAGGCATAACTGAGGGTGGTTTTATATGAATCCTTAACGTCAAGCGTGCATGCTACATGCTACAAAGTCTGGAGCAGAGCATCGACAAGCCAGTGGATGGAGAAATCCTCAGTGAGAGACCCCCTACCTGCCCAATCCCTCATGTCTGCATTATATAATTCAGAAGAAAAAGGAAATAACCCAAACTTCCAACAGTATGGGCTTGGGGCTTGGTTAAATGCACGAGTGCGCCTCAATCTTACATAGCCATGAAAACTATTTTTTGATATAAATGCATAAATAAAGAAAGGTTGGAGACACAGACACCAAAATGGCAGCAGTGATGGTAATCTTTGGATACTAAGATTCTTGTTATTTTTTAACTATTATTATTTTTGTAATCAGGGCAAAAAGGTAATGTAACTTTACGATATCATGAAGACTTTTGTCCTCTCTGTTAAAGAGGAAAGCCCTCTGTTTCTGCAGCCTTCTTGTAAAAAAATGCCGAGTCTCAGGACCTCCCCAGGGGAGCCCAGCATCCTCTCTATGAACAAGCAAGCCTGTCTCTCTTGTGTGCTACCCATCTTTATTTTTCCTTACCTTCCCACCTCACCCGGAGACTTTCTTAGTTACACACTTAGTTGCCCTTTGTTCATTCTCAATCCTTTTTCAGCTCTCTAAAGCAAACTCATTTTGACCAAATGACCATCAGCAAATGAAGAAACAATTACGAATACAGTGTCCATTAGTCTATGGAGGCTAGAACAGTTCACACCAAGGCAACTGGGGAAGCTAAGACACGAAGAGGCACCTAAAACCATTCCAGACCAACAGAAGGGGCCTTTCTTGGTGCCAGACTCTTGGAGGAAAGCAGATTCCCTGAATGAATGTGATAACGACCTCAAAAGCAGTGTTGACAAAAAGACAATCTTTGCACAACTGCCTCCAGTGTTCCCAAATAAGCAACTATGCACATGGCCTGCAGGCCCCTGAGCAGTTGCCTAACCCCAAGCTCAGGTCCCCTGAAGACCAGAACTACACCCCGAGGCCTTGGAGCATCACTGGGTGTACAGCCCCGTCCCAGGGAGAGGAGAAGCATCTAGACAGGAGGGAAGCCACTGTGAGATCAGAACAACAGCCACGCCAGGCCATCAGGAAAATAAGTCTGTCCGATCACCTCCAGCTCCAGGCGACCACATCTTAAGGTCAGTCCAGAGGCCCTCCTTTCCTTCCCCAAACAATGCACGGTCTAAGATGACACGAGTATCTGTAATTAAGAAGAAACATGAGATGCATTTTGTGGCTGACTGGCCTCCCAATAATGACTTCCCTACTTTCCCCAGGGCCAAACTCGCTCTCCAGGTTTAAAAAGGCATACTTATGGGCTTCCCTGGTGGCGCAGTGGTTGGGAGTCCGCCTGCCGACGCGGGGGACACGGGTTCGTGTCCCGGTCCGGGAGAATCCCACATGCCGTGGAGCGGCTGGGCCCGTGGGCCATGGCCGCTGGGCCTGTGCGTCCGGAGCCAGTGCTCTGCCGTGGGAGAGGCCACAACAGTGAGAGGCCCGCGTACCAGAAAAAAAAAAAAAAAAAAAAAAGGCATACTTATGCGTCACCACTGGACCAGAAGGGCTGGACTTTTCTCTGCAATGCTCCCTTCTTGATGCTGGATGCCTCCCCATCCGGAGGAAGAGAAACGTCTATTCCTTTACTGTACAAGTAAACACAGCGGAAGGAACACAATCCACTTTTTCATTCTATTCGCTTTTACTTAAAAACATGGTTATTAGTCTTTCCTCAGAGTTGTGCTGTTATTACAGCCCATTTATATTTGTCCCTTGTCAATTCATCAGCAGGAAAAGACACACCATACACAGCTCACCTAAACGAGCAGGGTCGCTCACTATCCAACCTCTGCATGCAAAGCGTTTCACTTGAGATATTTCAAACTGAGGGGAGTGCCAATCTCAAGACCACTGGAAACTGCCGTCAATGGGAATTTTTAGTTAAGGCTCCACTAAAAAATACACCTTAACTCATCTGCGAAGCGCATTTTAAAACACGTTGTATTTTAAAACCTCATTTCATGCAAATTGCATAAAAAGGAATATCGAAGCCCTTCCAAGATATTCTAATGATTAAAGATGACAGTCCTCAAAGATGAAAGGTTCTTTTCTTTCGCATACGAATAATACCCATGTTGGAGAGCACCAAACAGAAGCCTTCCCCAGAGGCAACTGTTCAACTGAGTTACCTCTGCTCCAACCTCCACGCTTGGGTCAAGGGCACTGTAGCCCACGTCTTGTTCCTTTGTAACACGGGAGCTTCTCTCCAGCCCAGGGTCATAGACCGTACCCCTACTCCCAGGAAATCATTCCCTAATCAGACCCTCACTGCCCCTCCCCAGCATCCGGACCAAGGCCAGTAGTACCGAGTGGTCTCTGGCAGAACGGCAAGTGGGGCCTGCAGTCGGTGTAGCTGCCACAGGACTGGGACCTGGTCTGGCCAGCTTGAGCCTCCAGACCCGCACGTCCACCAGGCCACACTGCTTCCTCCCTCTAACTCCTGTGTGGCTCCCCGAGCTGGCGACAAGGCTCTGTCTGGTCTTCGTCCCTCCCACCCCAACGCCCATTGCGTTAGCCTGTCCTGGCCTCCGTGTTACCGTCTGTGAAGTGGGAGTAACAACAGTGCCTCTCTCCTGGGGTTGTTGCCAGGATGAAAGGCATCAGAACATGGAAAGCCTGGTTAGGAGTAAGTGCTCGGTTAGGGTTACTTCTCACAGTTAGCACCATTCCTGATGCGCCCTAGAACCAGAGCCCACCCCATACCCTGAGTGGTTTGTCTGGGACGCTGACTGCCAGGCCTGGTCCTTCAGGGGCTGGGCCCGCCCCTGCACCTGCAGCCACTGCCTGCATCCGTCTTCCGCTGGCCTCCTCTGAGATCAAGGATGGTCCCTGCCCAGAATCCTGCCCAGAATGGCCCCTGCTGCTGCCCTCACCTATCAGCCTGGACACCCAGGGCCTCAGTTCTGGCATAAACTTACGTTAGTTCTCACCCTCGGGAGCTTCCCTGGGTGAAATCTGAAACTGGCCCCTTGTACACAGAGGGCGAGGAGAGACCAAAGAAAAACAGCCAGATCATTCCGGGTTGGCAGGTGGCAGGTTTAATAAGCAAGGGAGCTTACAGATGAGCCTTGTCTTGGGCGCTGAAAGGCAAGTAGATCTCTGCATCCACTGGCCAGAATTTTAAAGTTTAAATAGAGGCCTTACCTGGGTTTAGTCACATAGTCAATTCAGATGGTCTCAACAACACCTTCCTCGTTCAAGGTCAAGGCTATGTCCCTGAAATGGCTCCTAGTGTGGGAATGGCAGGCAGAACGCATATTCCAAGGGCAGGGGAGGGGTGAACAGCCTCCAACAGCCCAGGTCCAGACTGCAGGTCAACCAGTGGTCACATCCTTTCAATGCCCTCCTCCAACAACTTACCCTAGAAATGCCCCTGCTTTTGGATAACGATAACAACAATAATAGTAATAGTTAACACCTCATAGCGCTACATGTCAAGCCCCACTATCTATACAAAATCGTTCAATCCTTATGACAACCCTGTGAGGGAGGTATTATTGCTTTTCCCATTTCATTGATAAGGACACTGAGTCACAACTAAGGTGAGTAACTCACCAAAAGCTCTCAAGCCAAAGCAGAGCAGGGATTCAAACCCTGTAACAATAGGATTGGGCACGAGAGTCTTTGCTCTTAACCACCAACCTAGTTCCCTATTTGAGCACTGGCTCTTCCCCTCGGGGCAGGAACACAGCCCTCAGCAAGGAAAACCCCCTGGTCCTCCCACACCCAGGCTCACCGTCCCCCCCCCATATCAGCTCCTCCCTCACTGCATGATTCAACCTGCTCAGAGTTAAGATGTGGTGGCCCCAGGCTCCCAGCTCAGCAAATAAACAGCATTTCCTGCCTTTCCCTAGACCTCCCCGACCCTGTCCCCCGACCTCACCCCCGGCTCCGTATCTGAGTTCCATAGAACCCTGGGAGAAAAATAAACGGGGCCCATATTCCTGAAACTCCAAATGCCATCAGAGATGGCCTTCAAGTTAAGGCACTGAGGCCTGTTGACAGGCACATTTTCCCCTGTTCATGATTGATGTGTACACATTTCACATGCCATACATTACAGAGGCACCTCTTCTATACTTGACTCATCTTGGATATGTAAATTTACACACTAAAAAAAAAAAAAAAAAAAAAAACTGGGTGAAAGAGAACATTCTCCCAGGGTGGGCCTAGTACTGTAAATTTATGGACTGTGGTTTGCCCAGCTGGGTTCGTCTCCACGGTGAGGCTCTGCTGCCCCCTGGTGGCAAGTCTCTCCCTGCTCTTTAGAGTTTGTGAACGTTGACCTGAGAAGCTAAGAGCCAAAATTTCAATATTACCATTTCCTGTTAACATCTATTCATTCACACAAGCACTCGTTCAGAGCAAACCTTACTTACAAGCTCTTCCAGTTGGCTTTCTTCTGCCTCCTCCCGGCTTCTCTGAAGGAGCCCTTTCACTACTAGATTAGCTCCCTAGTTTAAATGCTCTCCTCTTAGACCCATTTTTCTCACAGGAGGTTAAGTGCCCCCTACACACCCCCAGCAACTGCAGAAACCACCTGGCGTGTTTTTATTGCCCTGTAGCTTATTAAACATTTTGCCTTTTCTAGACTGACTTTTCTATGAATCTTCTCAGACCACAGAGAAAGGTTTCAACTTGCCTTTTTGAGTTCCCTGCTTTCGGCAATTGTCACCACTTTGAAAGGGGTAAAAAAAACAGAGAGAGGGGACATAGATGGTACCTGGAGTCTCCAGACCTGACTCCCTACAGGGAGAAACCCCTTCATTTCCCCAGGCTGAAACTCAAAAACAAGAGCCTTTGGCTAAGGATTTAGGTGAGCAATAATCTCAAAGCTCGCCTCTGTGTAACATATTCAGGACCCTGAGACCCGCCTCTCATATTCCCTCAAGACCCTACAGGGTACAATCAGAAAGGAGGAGACAGACGAGAACTAAGAAGAATGATGATTTGCCTAACAACAAAGGACAGATCCTATAGGGCTAAGCTCCTTAATGGATAAGAGGCAGTTAGGAAAATAATTTGTTTCCTCTTTTTTTATATATATAAATTTATTTATTTTATTTTTGGCTGCATTGGGTCTTGGTTGCTGTGCACTGGCTTTCTCTAGTTGCGGCGAGCAGGGCCTACTCTTCACTGCGGTACGCGGGCTTCTCATTGCGATGGCTTCTCTCGTTGCGGAGCACAGGCGCTAGGCGCACGGGCTTCAGTAGTTGTGGTGCACGGGCTCAGTAGTTGTGGCTCGCGGGCTCTAGAGCGCAGGCTCAGTAGTCATGGCGCACAGGCTTAGTTGCTCCACGGCATGTGGGATCTTCCTGGATCAGGGGTCGAACCCGTGTCCCCTGCACTGGCAGGCGGATTCTTAACCACTGCACCACCAGGGAAGTCCCAATTTGTTTCCTCTTAATGGGTTTAGTCTATGTTTCTCTGAGAATTATCTGTCTTCAAGGGAGGGGTGGGGGTGTGCTTGTGGACGTTTAGTCCAAAAGTTATTGACTGCAACGTTAGAATTAAAAACTTACAGTGGCAAGGAGGTTGTAAAGGAGACAAAATTCGGAGAACCTGAACCCACCCTACCCTGGGTCTACCCCACCCTCACCCAACCCCCTGCTCTTCTAAGAACTTCGGATAGTGGTTCTCTACCTCTAACAGCATCAGGACCACGCTGCTGGGCCCCGCCCCCGGGTTCCTGATTCATTAGGTCTGGGGAGGGGCCTGAGAATGTGCATTTCTGACAACTTCCCAGGTGATACTGTAGCTGCTGGTCCAGGGACCACACTTTGAGAATCACTGAGTTAGAAGATCAGCTGCCATCACTAGACCACCTCTTTCTTTTACACAACAATTTTAACCATGAATTTCAAACACAGATTTTAAATTCCTTCATGGCAAAAGAAGGATCCTAGATAACCCAAACTGAGGTATGAGAAACCATGTACTAAACATACATCTGCCCAGAATATCAATTTCACTTAAAGAGTTGCAGAGAGGAAAACATTCAATGATTTAACTGGCAATTTTTAAACATTAAGTTATTGTTATAATGCAGAAATATACTTCTGAGTACCACGTGCAACACAGTGAAATTTTTAAGACGAAATAAGGGATTTCTAAGAACCCTCCTATTTGTGCAGGGGGCACCTTTCGGGTTGCCCTCCGAAAATGTCAAACACTGCTGCTGGCCCTGCTCTTCAAACTACGTGTCCAGGCCCCAGTGTGTGTGCACATGTGTACATGTGTGTGCTTGCACATGTGTGCACTGTGTGTGCATACGTGTTATTGTTCTCACCTCCATGGGGATTGTTTTCTTGGGGGGAGGGAGACAGGAATGTCCTTTGAGAAACACTGTTTTTCGGGAACATCAATTGCTTACTCACACTTCAGGTGAATTAACTTAGTACACGTGTTCCACGAGGCTAGCTGTGGAATGAGGAAAAAAATCCGATCTAGGAGGAAAAGTGAGGTGGCAATGACGAAGGTGGCTTCCCATGAGCTTCAGACAAGGCTGCTGTCCAGAAGTAGGGAGGCGAGATCCTGGGCACAAACAGGCACCCAGACCCGAAAGCACACCATTGCTCTCAAACCCTCTTCAACTCCACTCTGTTATCCCATCCAGATCGCCCTGAACAATTCCCAGGCCACGGCAGAGCTATTTCATAAGCAGTTTGTGAAAATAAAAGGGTACTTATTATTTGCCAAACAAGAGCTTAGCCAGTTCCTCCTTCCACTTTCCAAGTAATACCACGAGAAGTCAGTTTTCTTTCTCTGGGACGGCCCTGCAGGGGATGCCTACCCCCAAGTTCCTGGCTGTGCCCAGTTATTATTTCTGGCTGTCACAGTCCACAGAGAATCCTACAACCAACAGGCACAAGAGATAGGCTGACCTTTATTTTGAAGGCTTATTTCCCAGAAGTATTTCATTTATTATCAGAAATCATGACAATAATGTGTGTTCTTAAACTTGTGGGCACCCCTGTATGAAAAGACTCACGGATGACCACAGCAACAAAGACAGAAGCATCATCGCAGAAACACCCATCCAATCCCCGAAAGGCTCTCACCTGTGCGATGAACTCCGGGAAGCTGAGGATGGGCCCGTTGTGGAAGACTGGGTAGTAGAAGACATAGGCCACCATCCAGGGAAAGGAGCAGAAGGTGCGCTCAGCCGGCGGCTGCTTCCAGCAGAGCTCCAGGCTGGAGCTGGTGTAGTACAGGCAGCGAACGGTCAGTGTGAACTGCAGCAAGTAGTACTCATTTTCCGTCTGGTACCACCCTCTCTGCAAAGTCACAAGGAGACAACAACCTTGAGTGGCAAGGAGGGACGTCATCCAGTCTCCCAGGAAGGAGATCTCTTCCACGGGCAGAGCAGCTGTCCCATCCAGGGAGTCGAGAACCACTGAACAGCAGGCAAACATCATCGATCATCAAAACAAGCAATTAATGAGCAACGGGCAGGAGAGTGTCCCTAACATCAGCCATAAGCTTCGCATTAAGCCTGATGCAACACAGTGAAGGTTTTCCCAGATATGCTTCTGTCAGGTACACCAGCGGACAGCATGCAGATCAGCTACATCCAGTGGGTACTCTAACAGCTCCTTCAACAACTCCGAAGACAAAGACAGACTTATACAGGCAGACCTCAGGGTACTGCAGGTTCGGTTCCAGACCACCGCATTAAAGCGAACACCGCAATGAGTCACACAGTTTTTTGCTTTCCCAGTGCACAGAAAAGTTATGTTTACGCTATACTGTAGTCTAGTAAACTGTGCAACAGCCATTATGTCTAAAAAGACAAAGAACATACCTTAATTTAAAAATACTTTATCGCTGAAAAAAAGAAAAAATGCTGTTGATCATCTGACAACGCAGGGTTGCCACAAACCTTCAGTTTGTTAAAAAAAAAAAATGCAATATCTGCAAAGTGCAATAAAATGGGGTGTGTCCATAAATGTCACATGGGATTTATGTGTTCAGCGTATCTTTCCTTCTGTTCTTCTATCATTAATTTGGCTCCACATGTAGTGGAAGACTATTTTCCAAATAAGCTTTAGAGAAACATCGTCAAAAGAAATAGTCCCTGCCCTCAATGCACCTAAATTCTCATACCGGAGATAGGTATGTAAAAGTATAATTACAACACAGCATGAAAGAATAAAAAGCACGTACAAAATTAGGTACGGAACAAAAGACTAAAAGCAAATGTGGTAAAATCTTAATATTGAGGGAATAAAATTATGCATCATTTTATAATCTTTATATTTTTCTATATTTTCCATATTTTCTATAATACATATGTATTGCTTTTTTAATTAGAAAATAGGTTATGGAAATAGATACAAGAAATAAAATTGGGACAAAGGAAAAAGTTGTTCACTTGATCCGCGAGGGTCTTTTAAGGCTTTACACTGAAAAACTAAGTACCGAACAGAGTTTCTATTCCACGTCCAGGACTTCAGCAACCACCAAGGAAAACCAAGAAAACTGCATGTGTGAAAGTATGGAAACCCAGGGCAACTAGTTTCTGGTCATTTGCTCTCTCCCCTTCAGCAATATTTTGCACACCACCAGCTTACATAACAAATGGAATACTTATTCACCACCAACACCCATAACTGATGCTAAGAGTCCCCAAATAAAGGATAATTACAACTGGAGACCATCTTTGAACGTTTGCCAGGTCCCCCAAAAGTTAGGTGTGAATTTATTTTTATTTTTATCACAAATCTATTTTTAAGCACACTTATTTAAGTGATTGCCTAGTTTAATCATTCTGGGAAGTTACGTATCTTTGTTAGGAGAGAGGCGCTACCCTGCTTATTCTCTTAAGTCCAGGTTTTGAGACATGTGCTTGAAGTATTCGCCCCAGTCCATTGGTAAGAGTGAAGAAAAATTAAGGCAGCCTAACAACAGCAAGAATTCTTGAATTTTCAAAATGCTACCATTTTTACAAAATTGCTTAATACGTATTATCTTGTTGGATCCTTAGAACAACTCCATGAGGAAGGCAGAGCAGCTATTACCTCCATTTTCCAAATGACGAAATTAAGACACAGAGGTTAAACACCGCCTCCAGTTTCAAGAGGAGAAGAGACAGTGAATAGAAGAGACTAGAAAACCACTGGCTCATCCTTCCCGTCGCATTCTTTCCCATGACTGTGCAGATCCAGGGCTCACCAATTCTAAGTGCCATCACTTAAATCAACGAAAAGGTGAACAAATGAGTGAACAAATGAACAAAAATAAAGACACCATGGGAAGCCCAGTTCCACATGACTAAAGAAAGAATGTCAAAAGCTTCCCAAGGTGTTCTGTGCAAGGAAAATACCTGCCTTATCTGTTCAGGGACTATCATGGGCTTCTGATGAGATAAGGAATGTGAGAGTTCCCTATAAACCATACAGCATTCTATAGATGATTGTTTTATTAAATGCATAGGGGATTTTTTTTTTTTGCTTTTTTGCATATTGCTTTTTTTCCCCCTTTGTTCCTGTGACATCTGGCACCATCCATGCCTGCCCAAACTGGGAGAAAAGGTACAAGGTCAGCGCTGGGCAACCTCCAAGGACTAAGGCATAGTCAGATACAAAAGACTGCAGAACGCAACACCAGGGTTCACATGCATCAACCCCCTGTGGCCACTAGAGGGAGCGCCACCGCAGTTCTTCAATTGACTCTTGTCTGAAAACAAAGGCATCTACCTGGATAAAGGCACTGCCAAAGGGGCCTTCTCCTTCCCAATGGTAAAACGGAGACTCTTACCATAACTTCCTCCACATCTTGAAGCCTCAGTGTAGAGAGCAGGAAGAGAGAACAGAGCCATGACAGGAACGGCGACCGGAACTGGGCAACACAGAAGGAGATGGTGGTGTGAATAAGAACCATGGCTGTGCCTTGGGTCCCCAGCACACACCAGCAGGCCCACATCCCATAGGCTGTGAGGATCCAGGGTTTGTGCTGCAGACAGGGAGGGACCCAGTGAGAAAGACATGGGGGGGGGGGGGGAGGAAGAAAAAAGAGAAGGGTAAGTTAACAGGCATTGCTATTGAAGGTTCTACATAAAAGAGGGTCATGTCTTGTGACCCATTAACCAAACTGTTCTCACTGGCCTGGAGATTTAGTGTAACACAGACAAAGAGGATTCAGAGGGACTTTCCACATTAACCCCAGAGTGATGGCTGCCTAGCCCCAGGTGCCCAGAACTCCACCAGATCCGCCCAGAGAAAGGAGCCACTTTCCTGCCTTCAGCCAAAACCACCCAGACCACTGGATCCCACAACAATAAGATTTATGGCTGACTTTCAGCAGACATTATGGGAGCCTGAAGACAGTTCGAAAAGCTGCCAACCTGGCACACTAGCCCCTGCGTACACTATTCTACAAAACGAAGGTAAGATAAAATACTGGTGCAAATTTCTCGGGAGTCTTACTGAGAAAACTGGACCATCTAAACCACAAAAGGCTTTCTAAAGTTTAAACCAGAGACTTACAAGTAAATCTCTAATTACATTTTTATTTCATTAGCATATTATTTACAGTCAAGTTTGTGTCACAGAAAAAGTATAGCTTACCTGTTTTCAGTGATCGTGAGGCCTTTGCATAGTCAATCCAATTAATACATTTATTCCCATTTTAGGAGAGAATTTTTCTATTTCATTATCAAGTCTTATAGTTATTGACATTGAATGACTAAACAGATAAATTAACATGTCTTTGCTTTTACAATATACTCTTGGTCATATCTGGCTGGTAAATCCTTACTTAAAAAAACACAATAATGTTTTAACATTGTTTGAGAGGCAACATATCTTAGTGGTGTAATTACTCAAGCTTTGAAGTCCAACTGCCTAAATAAATCCTGGTATCCCCATTAACTAGCTGTGTGACCCTCGGCAACTTACTTAATCTCTCTGTGCCTCGGTTTTCTCAGGTATAAAATTAGGATAGTAACAGTATCTACTTCATGAGGTTGTCGTGAGGATTAACTAAGTTAATGCACGTAAAACGCTTACAATGGTGTCTGCATACACAGGAAGGACAAGGCAAATACTAGTTATTATTCCTATAGGAAAATATGATGTGGCTTTTTGGTGAGCATTCAAAAATAGGATTTCCAGGAATACACTGGGTTGAAAAGTAGGGGCTGCTTGAAATTAGGTCTTCCTGTGAAAACAAAAAGACTTCTTTAAGGGAAAGACAGATGTGGACTGCGCACTGTAAATGCCATCCTTCAGTGCTAACTGTCCCGAAATATTGCCTTAGTACAATTCCTTACCAACCTTATACTCCAGCCTAAGAGAGAACATTTTAAATGAGGGACTAGGTCAGCCACTTTGAAGTTCCAAGAAAATCAGAGAAATCTGCAGTTCATTTTTACTATTTTTCCATCCTACTACCCACATTAAACAGCCACATAAATTTGCTTCAAACTTTCCCCCAAGCACTCACCTCTGGACAGAGTTCAATTATAAGGAACAAGGTCACCAGAGACTATTTTAAGAAGTAGTTCTAATGAACGAAAAAAAGGGAAGGGGTGTCTTTTTCAACTTGATCTACAGCATTTACCACTTGGAGTCTTTTTCCATGTGTGCATGGCTACATACATATATACATAACACAGCTACATTTTTATTGAATGCTATTTGATCCATTTGGAAGAAGCCTGTTGGGATTCATTTGGGAACTTAACCACAGACTTAAGCTGCTTCAGCTTGAAAAAGCTGGAGGAACCTTCAGGAACTACTTAATAGTGCTGTGCAAACCCCATCTACTCCAGACATTCTCTGATGAATTTACCTGTGCTCACAAATGATACCATGGGGGCACACAAGGTTGTCCTATACTCTCATCCCTCATGAGGAAGATCCCTCATCTTCCTCCTGCCGAAGAGCAGAGGCAGACAACGTCTAATTTTCTCTAAGACATCACAGAAAATGCACCCACGTGAACCTCATATTCTCTGCTATCCCTCCTATTACACACTCATCCTCCCCAACGGGCAAAGACAACTCCGCTATACACATTCACGGCGGGCAGGTGATAAAAAGGGAAAGATGTGAACAATGCAAAAAAGAAATCGCCTATTTTAAAACATGAATTAGAACCCGACTAACATATTGATTTTTTTCATTCTATAAAGTGAATGCAATTGGAATCCCATCCTTGAAAACACCACTAAGATGCTGATACAGCATGATTAGTCTACCATGCCTTGTTCTCTGACTGGCATCAGAGGAACAGTCCCCCACCATCAATGCAGCCCTTAGGGCACACCTCCTCCGACCACTATCCCCCCCTACCACACACACACACACACACACACACACACACACACACGCCTAGACCAGCAAGAAGCAGTGCAGAGAGGGCGAGAAGTAGAAATGTGACACTGCCTAGCAGTGCAGGCAGCAGCATAGAAGGTCTGCTACTCTGGGGAGGAGGGGGGCTTTGCCCAAGTGTTTCAAAGACCATTTTCATATGCAAAGGCCTAAAGACAGCCTGGTCCCACCTATTTCTACTCCAAAAGTGCTTATGTATTTAGTTTATCAAATTTGTGTCCTCTTTAGCAAAAATGCTTAAATATCAGACATTGAGCCTCTGACATCAAATATGCCAGGAATCTTTTAACTTTTCAAAACTAAAAAAGAAAGTGTGTTATGTTTTATTCCAAAACAATACTTCTGATTCATCACTAGAAAGGCTTTAGAAACGTTTTCTCCAAGTTCTCAGGGCGATCTGGGCAGATACGCACAGTTTTGGTCACAGACATAATCTATGTCAAGTTCAAGATTTAAAAACCTGCCTAGGGAATTCCCTGGCAGTCCAGTGGTTAGGACTCCGTGCTTTCACTGCTGAGAGCCTGGGTTCAATCCCTGGTCGGGGAACTAAGATCCCGCAAGCCGGGCAGCGCAGCCAATGTAATTAATTAATTAAAACCAATTAGTTAATTTTAATTAATTAATTTTAATTAATTGATAAAAGATCTGCCTAAAAGTCAGAATAGCCCCATTCATTTAAGTTAAGAGGTTCAAATGACGATTATGATTGGAAACTGCTGTTCACTTGAAATGAGGCACAAAGAATCGTGTTGATCAAGTAACGTGTACAAATAAAACAATCTTAATTTAATGTTGGGCTGTGATGTTTCTAGTTTAGAGATTTAAATTTGAATCAAGTATTATTTTATATGATGCTTTTTTTTCATTGAGATTTTTATTGAGACAGTTGTAGACTCTCCTGCAGTTATAAGAAATAACACAGAGAGATCCTATGGACACTTTACCCAATTTCCCCCTATGGTAACATTTTGCAAAACCAGAATATATCACAACCAGGATGGTGACATTGCAACAATCCACAGACATTCAGGTTTCCCCAGTTTTACCTGCACTCGTGTGTGTGTGTGTGTGTGTGTGTGTGTGTGTGTGTGTGTTTAGTTCTTACGGTTTTATCACATAAAAGGTTTTATCACATATAGGTTCAGTGTCCACCACAGTAAAGATACTGAACAGCTCCATCACCCCAAGCATCTCTTGCATTGCCCTTTTATAACCACACCCACCTTTTTCCTGCTTCCTTTACCCCACATCCTTAATCCCTGGAAACCACTAATAATCTCTCCGTTTCTAAAATTTTGTCATTTCAAAAGTCATACAGTATGTAACCTTTAGGACTGGCTTTTTTTTTTTTTTAATAAATTTCCTTGCTTTTTATTTTTTGGCTGTGTTGGGTTTTCACTGCTGGGTGCAGGCTTTCTCTAGTTGTGGTGAGCAGGGGCTACTCTTCGTCGCAGTGTGTGGGCTTCTCATTGCGGTGGCTTCTTTTGGTGCGGAGCATGGGCTCTAGGCACACAGGCTCAGTAGTTGTGGCTCGCGGGCTCTAGGGCGCAGGCTCTGTAGTTGTGGCGCACGGGCTTAGTTGCTCCACGGCATGTGGGATCTTCCCGGACCAGGGCTCGAACCCGTGTCCCATGCACTGGCATGCGGATTCTTAACCGCTGCGCCACCAGGGAAGTCCCAGGACTGGCTTTTTTTTCACTCAGCATAATTCCCTGAAATCCACCCAAGTTGTGACAGGTATCAAAGGACTGCCCCCTTTATATTGCTGTGTAGTTTCCACGGTGTGGATGGACCACAGTTTCTTTAACCCTTCACCTGCTGAAGGACATCTGGGCTGTTTTCCAGCTTGGGGCCATTATGAATAAAAGCTGAAATGAACATACATGTACAGGTTTTCATTTAAATATGTTTTCATTTCTCTAGGATAAATGCCCAAGGGTGAGCTTGCTGGGCTGCATGGTAGTTGCATGTTTAGAGCTCTGTAAAAACTGCCCAACAGTTTCCCGGAGTGGCCATTTTACATTTCCACCAGCAACATACAAGGGACCCAAATGCTGCCTCCTCACCAGCATTTGGTGTTGTTACTATTTTTTACCTGATCGACTCTGGTAGTTGGACGGGGGGATCCCACTGTGGCTTTAACTTGCATTCACCATGATGCTCTTTTAAAGGGTATCAAAGTGTGAGCAACCTGGACCCTGCATCAATAAGATGGACTGAGTGAACTTCGCTGGGGCACAAGAAGCCAGCCCCTCAGAACTCTCCTGACCCCCTTAACTCTCTTTATTCCAGGCTCTTCAGTTCCTGATTAGGAGACCGAAAGGAAGGCAGGGGAAGAGGAGAAACTTTTAAAAGTTTAACAAACAGTAAGAAAGAAACTGTACTCTGTTTTCGCGGCAGTTGAGATAAAGCGAGACTAAATACTACGGCCTTTCTGATGGAATTAGGCCAGACTGAACTGGGTAGGTGAACTTGCCCTCGGTTCCCATTGCCCCCTGTGTTTATACTGAACCACTTCTCAAAACAGGGCATAACCGTCTCTCCTTTTGATAGGCTCCCTTAACAAATTAATATCCTGTCTTGTTCATAATACAATAATGTAAGAATCTTACATGGTACCTAGCACATAGCAAGTGTTTCATAAACACTGGATAAATGAATGGTTAGAATAGTTGGATGGATAGATGGGTGGGTGGATGGATGGCTGGAT
Organism: Phocoena phocoena; assembly: GCF_963924675.1. Lineage (NCBI taxonomy): Eukaryota > Metazoa > Chordata > Mammalia > Artiodactyla > Phocoenidae > Phocoena > Phocoena phocoena. The sequence goes on from NC_089219.1 coordinate 147,370,077, forward strand.
GGATGGATGGATATGCTTCCCCAGGTATTGGGGTTTAACCTGGCAGTTATGACTAAGAACAAGAAATTAGCACCAAAATTGGGGGCTTTTTAGTCACTAATGTGAAAACCTGCTGATTTCCGAAGTCTCTGCTTGTACACCTAACCCCTTATGAACAGACTGCTTGGCCAATGCAGATAGGATAAAAAGGTGTTATTTCACATCTCACTGCCTACTGCCTGTTTCCACTCACAGGGATCTCTTACAATCTTGTGCTGGGGGAAGCCTCAAATAGTGCACAACTGGTAGGGTACAGGCACCAAGCTTTGAAAGCAGACTCTCTGATAGAACCTGATTCCTGTCAGCCCAGGGAAGACTTCCGAGAGATCAACAATTTCAGCTGGCGTGTTTCAAAGGCTGAAATCAGCACCCCTGAGAAAAGACCATGGACTTGCGGCCTTTTCTTTCGCAAATCTATATTCTTCAAATCTTCCTCATAGGGAGCCAGGACCCAGCCACAGGAGGAGCTGGCTGGCCATGCCCCCCTCACACCATCTCTCCTTCCCTTCTGCTTTAGCTTGTTCTGTGCTGTGGACACTGAGTGATAACAGGATGTGCCTGAGTGGTTCCCCTCGTTAGCTCACCTCTGTAGGGAGGAACCAAAGTGCAAAGGCTTGGTGAAGACTCCTGCTGGCAACTGGACCAGACTTTGCTGTATATTAATTCTTTTTGTACATCTGCCCAGAAACCACTCAGTGAGGGGCACTGTTTGAGAAATAAATAAAAGGAGTCAATCAACAACCCTTATGCACGGCATAATTTATTGCATACTACATAATCAACTGCAGCTGCTACTGAAAATATATAAGTGTGTGTGTGTGTGTGTGGTGTGTGTGGTGTGTGTGTGTGTGGTGTGTGTGTGGTGTGTGTGGTGTGTCTGTGTGTGTGGTGTGTGTGGTGTGTGTGTGTGGTGTGTGTGTGGTGTGTGTGTGGTGTGTGTGGTGTGTGTGTGGTGTGTGTATGTGGTGTGTGGTGTGTGTGTGGTGTGTCTGTGTGTGTGTGTGGTGTGTGTGGTGTGTGGTATGTGTGTGTGTGGTGTGTGTGGTGTGTGTGTTGTGTGTGGTGTGTGTGGTGTGTGTGGTGTGTCTGTGTGTGTGTGGTGTGTGTGTGTGTGACGTGTGTGGTGTGTGTGTGGTGTGTGGTATGTGTGTGGTGTGTGGTGTGTGTGTGTGGTGTGTGTGGTGTGTGTGTGGTGTGTGTGTGGTGTGTGAGTGTGTGTGGTGTGTCTGTGTGTGTGGTGTGTGTGTGTGTGTGTGTGTGGTCTGTGTGGTGTGTGTGGTGTGTAGTGTGTGTGTGGTGTGTGTGTGTGGTGTGTGTGGTGTGTGTGTCTGTGTGTGGTGTGTGTGTGGTGTGTGTGTGTGACGTGTGTGTGGCGTGTGTGTGTGGTGTGTGTGGTGTGTGTGGTGTGTGGTGTGTGTGTGTGGTGTGTGAGTGTGTGTGTGGTGTGTGTGGTGTGTGGTATGTGTGTAGCGTGTGTGTAGCGTGTGTGTGGCGTGTGGTGTGTGTGTGTGGTGTGTGTGTGTGGTGTGTGTGTGGCGTGTGTGTGGCGTGTGTGTGGTGTGTGTGTGGTGTGTGGTGTGTGTGTGGTGTGTGTGTGTGGTGTGTGTGGTGTGTGTGTGGTGTGTGTGTGGTGTGTGAGTGTGTGTGGTGTGTCTGTGTGTGTGGTGTGTGTGTGTGTGTGTGTGGTCTGTGTGGTGTGTGTGGTGTGTAGTGTGTGTGTGGTGTGTGTGTGTGGTGTGTGTGTCTGTGTGTGGTGTGTGTGTGGTGTGTGTGTGTGACGTGTGTGTGGCGTGTGTGTGTGGTGTGTGTGGTGTGTGTGGTGTGTGGTGTGTGTGTGTGGTGTGTGAGTGTGTGTGTGGTGTGTGTGGTGTGTGGTATGTGTGTAGCGTGTGTGTAGCGTGTGTGTGGCGTGTGGTGTGTGTGTGTGGTGTGTGTGTGTGGTGTGTGTGTGGCGTGTGTGTGGCGTGTGTGTGGTGTGTGTGTGGTGTGTGGTGTGTGTGTGGTGTGTGTGTGTGGTGTGTGTGTGGTGTGTGGTGTGTCTGTGTGTGTGTGTGGTGTGTGTGTGGTGTGTGTGGTGTGTGTGGTGTGTGTGTGTGGTGTGTGTGTGGTGTGTGTGTGGTGTGTGTATGGTGTGTGTGGTGTGTGTATGGTGTGTGTAGTGTGTGTGTGTGTGTATGGTGTGTGTATGGTGTGTGTGGTGTGTGTGTATGGTGTGTGGTGTGTGTGCTGTGTGTGTGCTGTGTGTGGTATGTGTGTAGCGTGTGTGTGGTGTGTGGTGTGTGTGTGTGCTGTGTGTGTGCTGTGTGAGTGTGTGTGTGCTGTGTGTGTGGTGTGTGGTGTGTGTGTAGCGTGTGTGTGGTGTGTGTGTGTGGTGTGTGTATGGTGTGTGTGGTGTGTGTGTGTATGGTGTGTGTGGTGTGTGTGTATGGTGTGTGTGCTGTGTGTGTGTGCTGTGTGTGTGGTATGTGTGTAGCGTGTGTGTGCTGTGTGGTGTGTGTGTGCTGTGTGTGTGCTGTGTGTGTAGCGTGTGTGTGGTGTGTGTGTATGGTGTGTATGTGTGGTGTGTGTGTGTGGTGTGTGTGGTGTGTGTGGTGTGTGTATGGTATTTGTGTATGGTGTGTGTTTGCTGTGTGTGTGGTGTGTGGTGTGTGTCTGGTGTGTGTGTGGTGCATGCAGTGTGTGTGTAGTGTGTGTGTGTGGTGTGTGTGTGGTGTGTGTGTGGTGTGTGTGGTGTGTGTGTGTGGTGTGTGTGTGTGGCGTGTGTGTGTGGTGTGTGTGTGGTGTGTGTGTGGTGTGTGTGGTGTGTGTGTGGTTTGTCTGGTGTGTGTGTGTGGTGTGTGTGTGCTGTGTGGTATGTGTGTGGTGTGTGCAGTGTGTGGTGTGTGTGGTGTGTGTGGTGTGTGTGTGGTGTGTGTGTGGTTTGTCTGGTGTGTGTGTGGTGTGTGTGTGTGGTGTGTGGTGTGTGTGGTGTGTGGTGTATGTGGTGTGTGTGTGGTGTGTGTGTGTGACGTGTGTGTGTGGTGTGTGGTGTATGTGTGTGTGTGTGTGTGTGTATCCCCACACAAACAAAAAGGGAAAATAACGAAAACCATCGCAGAGTCCACACAATGGCCTTCTAGCCTCCTTTTCCTGGGAGCAAAGCCCCGTGGGCCCAAACAAAGCCAATTTCATCCCTCCTTAGAGATGCAGTGATGGAGGTGGAAGAGTCTGATTCCAGGAAAACCATTAATGCATGAGATTCCTATTAGGTGTGTGGTTTCGATAATATGCTGGAAGGGAGCGCCTGTTCACCTCGGCCTTCCAGAGGTTAGTTTACTTGTCTCAGCCAGCGCCATGCGACCACGCTTTTCAGCCTGTGGCCAATGAGCTCAGCCAGCCGGGGCCCAGTGCTAATAATGCAGGTGCCGCCAGTCAGAGGTCAGGTGAGAACGCACCCTGTGGTCAGCAACAGCACCCAGCCTCGGCCCCCCACGTGGCCAGCCTTCTCAAAAAGTTTGCACAGGTGTATTTTTGGTTCTGAGGGCAGGGAACGCAATGTCTCAGGTGGTGAGGGTGTTCAAGAAAGGAGGCCACTGTCTGACCCACCCCACATACGTTCCAATCATAACAAACCCCTAGCCAAAGCTCAGAGCCGTTACTCAGCCTCCCCTCCCTCCCAGGGCACTACCCGCGATGTAGTCTTGCCAAATCCCAGAGAAAGCCCTACCCAGAGAAAAGGCGTTTAACCTTGGCCGAGGAGCTCAGTGGAAAGTTTTATTACTTGTCATGGCAAAAAAAAAAAAAAAAGGAAGAAAAAGAAAATCCCACTTTTGAAAATAAACTCTTCTTTGCCTCTCTCTGGGAGGAGGTAGGGCCACAAAGGCAGAGACGGGATTATAGTAGATGAAGGCGGGAAGCATCCTTCAGGGTTCAAGGGTTGTAACCGCAAGAAGTGATAATGTCTAATCCTCTGTGCAGCATCGTCCACAGTTCATGGTGCCCCAGAATGGAGAAACAAAAGACAACTGCAACCCAAATCTTCCACCCAAATTAAGGCCATCTGGAACACTCAGTCCAGGTGGTGAAAGCATGGAGCTAATGGGGCCAAAGTTGTGGTTCATACTTACATAAGGACCAAGCGGACTCAGACAAAGAGCACACTGTGCCCCAGCCCGACCAGAACCCTGCCCACCAGCTGTTGCACAAATCAAACCTGCGGTCACAAAGAGATGGGAGACCACACACACACACACAGACACACACACACACACACACACACACACACACACGGCTCAGTGCAAACTCTGCCACATTCCAAGAAAAATGCAAACAAAACCTCCTACTGAGTTTGGATAAGATGTGCTCTGCAGATAAAAAGACAAGTCCACCTATCCACTCATGCCTGGTAATGATATGCAGGAAGCTGAACTAAGCAGATGCTTCCACTCCCTTCAAGGCACAGCTTACAAGCTACGTCCTCAGGGGCCTTCCCTGACACCCCCAGGCAGATGTGGCCCGCTCCTCCCAGCATCCTGATCAGGATTTGGTTTCTTCTGTCACTTCTCACTCAGCTCCTGAGGGCAGGACTGTGTCTCCCCATCCTTTCTCCCACAGCCCAGCTCAAGCTTGAAACAGGGTCAGACAAAGACATGCAGGAGAGGAAGGTAGGTATGGCTGGACAGACAACCTCTGCCCTCTGGGGTTTCAGAAGTTCTGACAGTCGCCTCCTTTTTGAGCACCACAGAGGGAACGGCTCCCAGGAGCACACACAGACCGCAGTCGCGGCACACAGCAGAGGCCAGCGGACCCCAGCAGCAGCCACCTCTTACTTGGCTGTCATCGTACGTATGCCAGCACAACCTTGAAAACCATCGGACTCTCACCACTACCCCAAGGAAGCAAGCGGTACCGTCCCTGTTGTACAAATGAGGAGAAAGGCTTCAAGATATTAATTAACTGGCTTAAGACTGCATCACTAAAAAGCGACAAAGCCGGGTTTCAGCCAGGAGCCCTTAGCCACCCTGAATGTGGACTCCTAACAGGAAGAGAGTTAACTCAAAGTTACAAGCCAATTAACCACAGGAACATCTATATCCTAACCTAGGTAGGTTTCTGATGGTGGTAGGTACAAAACAGGAGCTGAAAACAGAGGAAATTTGGAAAGAGGGAGGAATATCCGTCCACGAGCAGAGGGTGAATCTACATCTTGCACTGTCTACTGGGGCTGTATCTACTCCAAGGGAAGGGGGGAATTGGTTCTTGCAGACAAGAAAACCTTCCTCTATGCATAAAGCACAGGCAGGTACACAGTACATAAACAGACAGTACATCTGTGGTATTAAAATGTCATAAAGAGGAAGTGACAATTGGGGGAAAATAGCTAAAAATGCTCCTGGGGGAGAAATAATGAAAAAAAAAAAAAAGCTAGAGAAACACTGATCTACAGGAAGCAAACAAGAGGTAGCAAGACAAAGAGTGGGAAGCAAAGGAGACCAGTCAGATGGGGCCATGTTGGGCCTGATGCACATGGCAGAACGGTGAGGAAGGTAGGGGATGAAAACTCAGTGTGCCCAGGGCAGCCTCATCTTTCCTTCTCCCTGCCACACCATTCTTCCACATGTTCAGTTAAAAATATATCACATATCAAACACAGGGAAAGGAATATTTATAAAGTTTATAAGGTATAAAGAATAATGAAATAACACCTGCATACCTAGCACCAGCTTAAGAAAGATAAAGCTACCAGTGCTTTAAAGGGCCCCTGAGCATATGTCAAATACATCTCAATTTTAAAAATGTCAATTATACCTCAATAAAAATAAATAAATAAATAATCAAAGCAAAACCAAACAAACCAAAAAAGGCCCTGGTTATCTCTTCTCTGATTCTTTTTTCAGCTTTTTTTTTTTTTTTTTTTTTGGCTGCGTTGGGTCTTCATTGCTGTGTGCAGGCTTTCTCTAGTTGTGGTGAGCGGGGGCTACTCTTCATTGCAGTGCGCGGGCTTCTCATTGCGGTGGCTTCTCTTACTGCGAAGCACGGGCTCTAGGTACACGGGCTTCAGTAGCTGCAGCACATGGGCTCAGTAGTTGCCGCACACAGGCCCTAGAGCGTGCGGGCTTCAGTAGTTGTGGTGCACAGGCTTAGTTGCCCCATGGCATGTGGGATCTTCCTGGACCAGGGATTGAACCCATGTCCCCTGCATTGGCAGGCGGATTCTTAATGTCTGTGCCACCAGGGGAATCCCTCTCCCCTCTGATTCTATCTCCCCAACCAGATGTGACCACTATCCTGAATTTATTTTCATGGCTATCTCATCTTTGTGATCATACACGTGAATGTATCAATGTAGTCTGTACAGCTCTATGTGCATAGGAGCATATCTGATAGATTCCTCTGCAACTTGCCTTATTAGCTCAATGTCGTGATCCAGAAATTCAGCCACGTTGACAATTACAATTATAATTCATTCCTTTCCATGGAATAAATTCACTACAATTCATCCACTTCCCCATAAAGAATATTTGGATTGCTTCTGGCTCTTTGTTACTACAATCCCATTGCTGCAATGAACGTCCTGGCTCATGTCCCCTGATTGGCAGAGAAGAGCTTCTGCAGGGAACATGTCCGAGTTAGCACTGGTAGCTGTGGACTTTGCACCTCTTTGACTTCACTAGGTAATGTAATACAAAGAAGCCATACCAACACATACTCACAACCTCTCTGTATGAGTTCAGGTGGCCAGTACTTGATATCATCAGGGGATTTTTGTTTTATCTTTGCCAAACTGAAAGTATGAAATGGTATCTTGTAGATTTAAGGTATATTTGCTTGACTACTAATGAAGTTGAACACATTTTCATAAGTTTATTGGTCATTTGTGTTTCCTCTTCTGCAAATTCCTTTTCCCATATTGAGCCCTTTTTCTATTGGGTGACTTGTTTTTTCCTTTTGAAATTTCTTTATATATTCCAATACCAAACCTCTGTCAGGTTGCAAATAACTTCTCAATTAGTGACTTGCCTTTTCACTTTCTTCACTGTGTTTCTGGATACATACAAAGATGTACATTGATTATTATACATTGATAAGTTCTTGGTTTTAATGTGGTTAAACTTATCAAATTTTTCCTCTACAAGTTATACTTTTTGTGTCTTAATTAAGAAATCTTTCTCTAGCCTACCATCAAGAAATATTCTCCTCCTACATCATGCTTTCTAAAAGTTTCATACTCTTTTTTTTAAGTCCTTTTTTTTTTCTGGCTGCATTGGGTCTTCGTTGCTGCGCGCGGGCTTTCTCTAGTTGTGGCGAGTGGGGGCTACTCTCCGCTGTGGTGCGTAGGCTTCTCTTGTTACGAAGCATGGGCTCTAGGTGTGCAGGCTTCAGTAGTTGTGGCACAAAAGCTCAGTAGTTGTGGCTCTAGGGCTTCGCTGCTCTGCGGCATGTGGGATCTTCTTGGACCAGGGATCGAACCTGTGTCCCCTGCACTGGCAGGTGGATTCTTAACCACTTTGCCACCACAGAAGTCCTATTTTAAGGACTTAATTCACCTTGAAAATGATTATGAATAGTATGAGGTAAGTATTCATTTCTTTTTAATATGACTCAACAATTGTGTTTATTGTTTATTATTATTGTGTTTATTGAAGTTTATCTTTTCCATGCAGATCTGAAATGCCACATCTGTCAAAATCAAGTTTCCATCTATGTACAAGTATTTTCTAAACTCTATTCTGTTACATTGGTCTATTTATCTATCCTGGTGCCAATACAACAATGTCCTAATTATTATATCTTCATTAAGTCATAGTATCTGGTAGGGCGCATACTCTGATTTTGGTATCAATTTTATGCTCTCTTCTTCATAAAATGAATGTTCCCTCTTTTTCTATTTTCTGAAAAAGCCTGGAAAAGATTTAAATAATTTGTGCCTTGAATGTTTGGAAGAAGTGGTGTGTTAGACTATTGTTTTCTTTACAAATAGATTTTTAACTACTTACTCAACTTTTCATGGTTATAGTACTATTCAGTCTTTCTATTTCTTCATGAGTCAGTTTTGGTAAGACACATTTTCTAGAAATGTGTCTGCTTTGCCAAAGTTTTCAAAATTATTGTCATAAAGTTGTGCAAAATATCTTTACTATATTTTTTATCCTCTTCTCCACACCTAATATTGGTTATTTGTGCATTTTTTGACCAATCATGCCACTGATTGTTTCATTAATGTCTACTCTTATTTTTGTTCTTTCTTCGTTTCTCTTTTCTGTTCTTTCCTAATTTCTTAAGTTGTATGCTTAGCTCATTAATTTTCAGCTTTTCTTTTGTTTTAATAGGAGCATGTAAAGTTATGTACTTACATAAACTTAAAATTATCCAAGTAGCACCCTACAAGTATTGATATGTAATATATTTTTCATTCATTTCTAACTATTTTCTAATTTCCAGTATGATCTCTTTTTTTACCTATTGTTATTTTAAAGTTTGCTTTCTCTTTTAATTTCTAAATGAATTACAGTTTTCAGGTCATTGTGTTACTGGTTTCCAACTTAATTACACTGGGATTAGAGAAGGTAACCTATTTAAAACACAGCCTTTGAAATTCATTGAAAATTACTTTATGGTTAAGATGTGGTCAGTTTTTATAAATATTCTATGTGTTCTTTAAGAGGATGTGAATTCTCCAGTTGTTAGATGTAATCATTTACGTTTCTTTTTTTTTTTTAAACCTTCAGTGGATTCCTGCTTCCCAAACTATAGTATTTAAGATCCTTCATAGTACCTTTTTATTTATTTATTTATTTATTTGGCTGTGCCAGGTCTTAGTTGTGGCATGTGGGATCTAGTTCCCCGACCAGGGATCGAACCCAGGCCCCCCGCATTGGGAGCGCAGAGTCCCAGCCACTGGACCACCAGGGAAGTCCCCATTTACGTTTCTTATATCAAGCTTATTAATTGTATTATTTGTTTTCTTCTATCTGATATATCAATTAAGGATAAAATTATGTTAAAATCTCTCCCTAAAATCATAGATATATCTATCTTTATGGTATTGATCAACTTTTGCTTTCTATATTTGGAAGGAAAATAAGCAAACTTAGAATTATATCTTCCTAATGAAATGAACTTTTTATCATTAAACAAGAACCCTCTTAGTCACAAATAATGTTCTTTGCCAGCTATTAATGAAATTGCACTAGTATCTAGGTGGACGGGACAAAGATGAGTCTTATATTTGCTGGAACACCTTTCTCCATCCTTTCACTTTCAAACACTCTGTGTCCTTGTGTCCTTCCGTTTTAAGTATATCTTGCTAGAAAGCACCCCTGTGGATGCTGTTTTATTTCTTTGTTTATTTTCCTTTTTTTCTGTTTTACTTTTATCCAGTCTGACAATCCTTTTCTAGGGTTGGGGGGTGGATTGGGTCCATTCACACTGATTGTGACTACTGATATATTTACATTTATTTCTGCCATTTCTTTGGTGCTTCCTCTTTGTCCTACCTTTTCCATGTTTCATCCTTACTTTTTAATGAAATTTCTAACAAATGAAGCCTACCCCTTTTTTTAATGTATTTTATTGAAGTACAGTTGATTTATAATGTTGTGTTAATTCCTGCTGTACAGCAAATTGATTCAGTTATACATACGTATACATTCTTTTTCATACTCTTTTCCATTATGGTTTATCACAGGATACTGAATATAGTTAGGACTTTGTTGTTTATCCATTCTATATATACAATAGTTTGCATCTGCTAATCCCAAACTCCCAATCCATCCCTCCCCCACCTCTCTCCCCCTTGGCAACCACAAGTCTGTTCTCTATGTCTGTGAGTCTGTTTCTGTTTCATAGATAAGTTCATTCGTGTCATATTTTAGATTCCACATATAAGTGACAGCATATGGTATTTGTCTTTCTGACCTACTTCACTTAGTATGATAATCTCTAGGTCCATCCATGTTGCTGTAAATGATATTATTTCATTTTTTATGGCTGAGTAGTATTCCACAGTATATATGTGTCACATCTTCTTTATCCATTCATCTGTCGATGGACATTTAGGTTGCTTCCATGTTTTGGCTATTGTGAATAGTGAGAAGCCCACCATGTTTTAAAAGGAGGAAAAGAAAAAGAATAATACTATCTCATCAACCCTACTTTACAGAAAATGATAAATTAGGATTCAGTGGTGAAAAGCCTTTCTAAGGTCAGAAAGCTAACAAATGAGAAAGCCCAGGACCTAATCCATCATCCAGCACTCTTCCACTCCACGACAGCTGACCCTTTCCCACAGCAGCAGTAGTGAGACGGGCTGAATTTCACATACTCCTCAAAATAGTTCACCTTCCCCCCCCCCCCGCCACAGAGATAGAAAACACAAGTATTAAGCTATTTATTTTACAGATGGGAAAACTAAGACCTAGGGGCAGTAAGTCATTTACCTAGGGGCAGAGAAATTTTGTGTTAGAAACAAAAATGTTAAATTTCTAGAAACACTGATGTCTTAGCAAATACCAAACAAATCTGTGGAAGAAAAGAAACACATTAATGAAGGCTGAGGTGGATATGTTCATAACTAGTTTAGGAATACAAAAAACAATGGATTACTTATTATTAGGTTTGCCCAGAAGGTTATATAAAATTGAATGAAGGTGATCAAAAGGTACAAACTTCCAGTTATAAGAAAAATAAGTACTAAGAATATAATGTACAACATGATAACTACAGTTAACACTGCTCTATGGTATATTTGAAAGCCGCTAAGAGAACAGAATAGATCCTAAAAGTTCTCATGACAAGGAAAACACATTCTTTTCTTTTTTCTCATTTTTTCTTTGTATCTATATTAGACAATAGATATTAACTAAGCTTATTGTGGTAATCATTTCACAATATGTGTATGTTAAGTCATTATGCTGTATACCTTACTTATACAGTGCCATATGTCAATGACATCTCAATAAAACGGAAAAAAAGTTGTATGAAATTTTAAAATATATTCAGATCTGACAGCATCTAAAATTTTTTATTTTTTGCTACTTTAGAAGATGGAAACTACTTGAGTACAAAAAGGTAATCATTATCATATTTAAAACAAAGAAAGTTGGTGTGCTACTGGGATTTTCTGTATTCCAGCACGAGAAGCAGGCCCAGAAAGTACCAATTTTCAGGAAAGAGCTGAAAAAGAGCCCAAGTCCGGTGACATCTCTAAGCACATGGCACTGTTTTCTCAGTTCACGTTTGGGTCTCTTGAGCCCAGAGGCTCCTGCTTCTCCTGTCCCTTCAGTTTCTTCACCTCCATGAACCTCTGAGAATCAAACATTTCTCCTGGGTTGACTTCCAAGTCCATTTTTGGCTGTGCTTTGTTTTTACTGGGTAGAATTCCAAGCACAGACCCATTTCTTTTCAGATTAGGAAACCACAGAGGCAAGATGCATATATGAGAGGATGCTGGACAAAGTCTGGCCCCTACACTAGAGAAAGATCCTCCTGGCACTATCTCAGGCCCCGTATTAGCTACAATATAAAGAGGTTCTCAATCCCACCTCTTGCAAAAGCACTTTTCAAACATCTGCTTGGAAGAATCTCTTGTTCTTGAAACCAGGCCAAGGAAAGAGCAAAATACTAGAATTCTGATCTATAACAGCTACTGTAGCATAAATTACTTGACATGAAAATCATTCCCACTTCTTAATGAAATCATTCTCTTTCTTCTGAACTGAAATCACATATATTCTCAACAGGTGGTTTTTATAGGATCATTTGATTAAGAATGGTCTTAAAGAATACCATCTGAAGTTTAGTTTTAGTCTAAAACCTTCATATTCATTGGTTTGAAAAACGACTTGGAGGAAGTAAGCACAGGATAAGCATGTATGAAATTTTTATCTTATCAAACATCATTAACAATTTATCTTATCTTTATCTTTTATTTTTATCTTTTTATCTGATAATTTATCCTATTGACCAGTAACAATTCTTTCTCATCTTTTCCAGTCTTCCAAGGCTAATATCCATGTCTCCTGATTTGCTAGCTCAGGTCTCTTTCTTCACAAAAAGCAAAGGAGAAAGAAGCTTAAACGGAAATGATGCACATAACCGTACCTTCCTTGCAAGCAGGTTGGCTACTTGAGACACACCCATGTGGCCAAGGAGAAGCCACACCAGCCGCTGCTTGCCCCACTCCATCCAGAAGCTCCACTCAAAGTCAGTTGGGTCCTAAATCGGCCAAAACAGCAGTTTATCAGAGGGATCTTGGTACGTGTTTGAGGCAGAACACAAACTCCAGTTAATAAAACAATTGCAAGAAGGCCAGTGTGAGTCCAAATGCTATACAACGGCATTTACACAACATTTCCAGCATCTACCCCACCACACACCATACCTACTTATACCCTCCCCTCCAGCTTAGCTGGTTTCATTGCCATTCCCCCACTGAGTGTCTTTGTTAAAGCTGATCTCCCAACCTCTGGACCCTCTATGGGACAGAAACTATTATTGACCCCACGTTATAAAATATGAAACAGAGACTTAAAGAATTCAGTTCATTTACCCAGCGTCACATAGATAGTACAAATAACAACTTAGGTTATCTCAGTTTCATCACCTAGATGCTTTCACCAGCAAGAGAAATGTACGCTGGACAGTAATAAAATTGTGTAAGGTCAGTCATGTTAAATCTTGCTGCCACTTACAGGCAGGAGGATAATTTGATAGAGAAATTAACTAATTCCCTATAAGATTACAAGGAAAGAATGAAAGATATACTTCCCTTCACCTTGGGAAGCTATGTCCATCAGTGCCCTTTGTCTGCGTCTGTACCAGGCTCTGTGTCTATATGGCTCCCTGACAGGGGCAGGTGAAAAACCTCTGGCAAGATTGGACCCATGGACACCTGGGGTTCACACCTAAAAGCCTCGGCCTCAGGAGCTCCAGGGAGATCATGGCAGCCAAGCAGAGCATGGAGGGAATAAGCACAGTGATTGGCCACTCTCAAACGGATAATGTGGGCTTGGCCCATGAGCACCTCGGCACCACCAGGATGGAGGGCAGATGTGAGGCCCTCAGAATTTTCTAGCCAAATCGTGTGGGTGATGAAGGAATCCCCCACTGACTACTGATCTATCGATACTAAACATCTCATCAGTCTGTACAAGTGAAACTTTGAGTCAAATTTTTAATTGGGTTTAAAGGAAAATAGGATTTTTTTCTATTTTTTTCTTTTTTTTTTTTTTTTTTGCACTTGAGGATTGAGGGGCAATTTCATACAAGTTACACATATTACAAAACTCTTTTTTTCAGAAGGTAAAATATAGATTGAAGTGATCTTGATTCATATCAGACTATGGATGTAGAGGTAGCAAATGTAGCAGCTAAGGCTGCCGATTCATCTTGGGTTTGGATCCCAGATCTAGCTACATACTGGCTGTGATGACCTTGAGTGAGATACTTCACCCTTCCGCTGTCTGTTCATATGATAACAGGACTGATTTTCTAGGAATTTATGAGGTTTAACTGAAAATACATGCATATCAAAATTTTAAAACAGTACCCGGCACACGGTACGCACTAAAAATTGTTACTTGCCACTAACTGCTAGTCCCATGTGCTTTCCATCCTGTGTTAACCAGCTAAGATTGTATCACGCTTTACATGTTGCCTCTTGTTAATAAAAAAAAAAAAAAAAAAAAGCTTTTCTATTTTCCAAATGAAGAAAGACAGCAGTACTGTGCTTCTCAAACAACACGTTTTCCCCACAATCAAGATCCTGACACACACACAACCTGCTCATAGAGCCCCCCATCCCATGAAACTCACAGATCTAGTCCAATTCCTTCCATTCAAAGACTGACTACATCAGAGCCCAGGACGTGCCCACACTGCACACCCAGGCAGCAGCAGAGCAGAGAGCTCAAATCGTTAACCGGGCTTTATCCCTGTTCCAGAGCTCACTTCCCCATCTTAAAAATGTCAAATTAGTGGAGAGTCAATCAACTGATTAAAGGCGCAAAGGTCATGTGATGAGGCCATGCTAGTAAAATGCCACTTTGTAACATGGATGCATACACTAAAAACCAAGATGGAATTTTTTTACCCCCCTCAAAATAAAAATCCCAACATTTTAGCTTTTTAAATATAAATAATGTTTTTGAACATTCAGAATTACATTAGAATTCATCACCTCAGACTTATACCTATGTTTCAAAACTTGTCCAAGTTTAATTTCTAGGGGGTAAAAATGAAATAATATCTCATAACATTCAAGAAACCAAAAAACCTTTATGCTTCATCCTAAGGCCCAAAACTACTGAAAACCCTGTGCTGGTAAAATCCCATCAACAGGGCTTCCCTGGTGGTGCAGTGGTTAGGAATCCACCTGCCAATGCAGGGGACACAGGTTCGAGCCCTGGTCCGGGAAGATCCCACATGCCGTGGAGCAACTAAGTCCGTGCGCCACAACTACTGAGCCTGCACCCTAGACCCCATGATCGACAACTACTGAGCCCGCGTGCCACAACTACTGAAGCCCACACGCCTAGAGCCTGTGCTCTGCAACAAGAGAAGCCACCGCAATGAGAAGCCCGTGCACCTCAACGAAGCGGAGTCCCCGCTCGCCACAACTAGAGAAAGCCCGCGCGCAGCAATGAAGACCCAACGCAGCCAAATATAAATAAATTAAATAAATAAAAAATTTTTTTTAAATCCCATCAAAACTACACAGTCTCTCATCACTAATTATTTCAGAAAAGAGCCATTTAAAGGAAATAAAAACATTTTTCTTATGTCTATTCTTCTCCATTTAAAATATTTACCTAAAGGAAATAACCAGACAGAAAAGCTGACTTAATGAATAGAAGATGGCCAATAAGTAGCAGTTACTGATTTGGGGAAGAAAAATGTTGACTTGCCTGATTCCATAAGCAAAAGCCTTATAGACCCTGAGCTCAGTCATTTCAAGGTAAATCTTAAAGTCTCAAATCAAGAACAACTTTTTCATGTTCTGTTCCCTCCCCATTTTCTTTCTCGATCCTGTAATTCTTAGTCAATTAGAAGCCTCTTCTTTGGTTCTGTAAGGAAGTCAAATATAAACCGGGGATAAATTCTAGCTGGACAGAACCAGGAAGGCTCCCCCGTGGAGAAAGGGGAGCCTGAACTCCAAGATTCACAACCAATCTTCTACATCAGCGCTTCTCAAACCTCAGTGGACACACAAATCACCTACAGATTTTGCTAAAATGCAGATTCTGATCCAAGAAGTCTGGGATAGGGCCTGGGATTCTGTCTTTCATCCAAGCTCTCAGGGGATGCCATGCTGCTGGCCTGGGGACCACATTTCAAGTAGTAGAGATTGACATCATCAATCATGATTCCCTACATTGTTCATAAGGCCAGAGAACCCTTAACAGCTCACACCACCCCACGCCATTCCCAGGCAGGGACACGCTAAAGCTGACCACCTAATATTCACAAACAGAGCAACCATCATCCTGTAATAAACTGAGTGAGTTAAGCATGGTCATTCATTCTGAGGTTTTCAGTGTGCAATGAGGCAAGAACAGAAGACTCTAAGGACATGATGATTCTTGGTCTCGTAAATAGTGACTCTAACTTCCTGGTGAAACGTTATTTCTCCTACTCTTAACAAGGAAAAGGATCTGGGCCTCTTTTCCCATAGAGAGCAGAGTGCTACACTAGGTACGGGGGGGAAGAAATGTAGAATTCCTCACCCTGGAGGAGGTCACGGTACCAACACTAACACCCCGGACTCTGAAAACCACTGCAAAGAAAGACAGGTAACAGTGGTGTCATTCATCTACATATACTAGAGATACAACTGAGACCTTTCCTTTTTTTTAATCCATGTTACAGTTGAGTTAACTGGAGGTCAGAGCAGGCAAAACTAGAGGCGGCAGAGCTGAGTTTCAAACCCAGTCCTGTCTGATACCAAAGAGGAAGCCCTTTTCCAAGCTGTTTCTACTTGTGCTGACGCTCTACCTGGATTCCCCCACCACTCCCAGACACATACACACACCCCACTATCCGACCAAATTGTTTCCAACCCTAGGGATGCCTCGTTAATGCCCCATATCCACAGACATGTCAGCTCCAGTGTGAAGCCTTCTCCACCCTTCCAGGTGGCCCTCACTGCAACCCTTTCTCTGTCAATTCACAACTCAATTCTAGCACTTTTATGATAGCACATTTTACTACAGCATATTTAGTATAGCACTTTTCACTCTAGCTATCTCATGTATTTTCTCTCTAGAGGGAAAAAATAGTAAGTTCCTGAGAGCAAAAACCTTAACTTAACCACAAATTTCTATCATGATTACCCAACAATCAGTAGGCCTTTTAACATGGTGGGGAAGTGAAATCAGGTGACCTAAGTTCTCATCACATTTCTCCCCCCGTGTAAACTTGGACAAGTCACTTCACTATCTGGCCCTGAGCCTTCCCGTATGTAAGAAGAAGGGCAGATTGCTTTCAAAGGGTGGGAAAAAAAGTTATTTTTTTCCTAAAGGAAAAAACACTAAAGGAAAGAAATACTGAGAGAACAGCTAGTCACCCGCCTACAGAGAGCGTCCTGACTGAGTGCCCATCATTCGGGGGGTAGGGGGGGAGAGATTCCCCCCTCACACTCCCATGTCACCAACCCAGGCCTCCAAGTTCCACATCCACACTGTCAGCCTGTTCTGTTCCAGCTAGTTCCCCAGTCATCCAGCCTCTTCCCCAGATTGGGAAGAAACTACAGCATACAGACTGACTATGTGCTATGATTCTGCCTATAGCAAGATAAGAAAAAGAAAACTATCTTCAGAAAGGTTAAATATCACATCCAAGGTCCCACAGCTAATGTATGACAGAGCTCAACTTTAAAGCCCCAGGTCCTCAGGCTGCAGAGTCTGTGCCTCACGTAGTAAAATACATGTAACGTACAATTTACCATCTTAACCATTTTTAAGTGTACAGCTTAGCGGCATTAAGTACATTCACGCTGTCACACAACCATCACCACCATCCACCTCCAGAGCTCTTTGTTTTGTAAAACTGAAATTCTGTACCCATTAGACAGTAACTCCCCGTTCATACCTCACCCCCGCCCCTGACAACCACCATTCTACTTCTGTCTCTATGGATTTGACTACTCTGGGTACCTCATGTAAGTGGAATCATACGGCATTTGTCCTTTTGTGTCTGGCTTGTTCCACCTGACACAACGTCCTCAAGGTTCATCCATGCCGCAGCAGACTGCAGAATTCCCCTCCTTTTTGAGGCTGAATAATATTCCACCACTGAATGGATACCCCACATTTTATTCATCCATTCATCTGTCAATGGACATTTGGGTTGCTTCCACTTCTTGGCTGTTGTGAATAATGCTGTTACGCACATGGGTGTGCTAAAGGTTTACTTTTTAGTATTTTGAATTTTAAATGATTTCCTAATGTTGCCAAATGACCTGTTTTTTTTTTTCTTTTTAACGTGTGTACTCATATCTGGCTGTTCAAATCTCTTTCAAAATCATCTAGTACTTCAAGGGCAGAAAGTTAAAAGAAAAAACTCATGGCAAATGAAGATCTTATGTTGCCAACTCACCACTGAGTAAATTTTTCCTTATTCTAGCCATGAATTCCCATCAGCCCTGAAGCTCACCAGATGACAGCACCCTCACTTCTGGCCTCTTAGCTGGAGTCCTGCAGTGTTATCACAGGGGAATGGCCAAAACTCTCCTTCTTCTGCTTTTTTTCCTGCATTCCTCAGACCATGTTGAATTAGCTGAAGATAATCCCATGGCTAATATGGCCAGGCCACTGGACTCAAATGTTGTTAAAGCATCCGGTACCAAGTACAACCCCAAGGCACCTACCAAGACACCCCAAGGGACGCTGAGAAAGTCATCCCACAGATAAAATCAGTTACACCAAGTCCACCACTGGTTTTTTAACCCAGACTCTCCCAAGACCTTGCCTACTTTCCAGTAAATCACTGCTCTTACCAGTAGCTGAACCTTTAACTCACATATGATTAGAAGGGTATTTGCCAAGATTTAACAGAACTGAAACTCCACAACTTAGGAATTCTGAAAAAGCTTGAGTTTGGGGGAATTTCTTGTCTTGCTGCTGTTGGTTTAAGGTAAATTCACATAGCACAGAATTAATCACATTAAATTCAACTCAGTGGCATCTATACTTGCAGTGTTGTGTGACCACCACCTCTATCTAGTTCCAAACATTTCCATCACCTCAAAAGGAAGCTCTGTACCCATTAACTGGTCACTCCCCATTCCACCCTCCTCCCCCAGGCTCTAACAATCATAAACCAGCTTTCTATCTCTGTGGATTTAGCTACGCTGGGTATTTCATATACGTGGAGTCCTGCAATGTGTGACTTGGCTTCTTTTACTCAGCATAACGTTGCTAAGGTTGATCCACATTGTAACACAGACGAGTACGCCATTCTTTGTTATGGCTGAATCACATCCCTTTATAGGGATATACCACATTTTGTTTATCTATTCGTCCATTAATGGATATTTCAGCTGTTTCCCCCTTTCGTCTACTGTGACTAATGCTATAAATATCTGTGCACAAGTGTTTTTTAAAATCCCCATTTTCAATTCTTTTAGGTCTACACCTAGGAGTAGTACTGTTGGGTCATATCACGATCTCTGTGTCATGTTTTGAGCAACCCGCAAACTGTTTTCCACTGTGGCTACACCATTTTACATTCCAAGTTTGAGTTTTTAAGGCCAAAAAAAAAAGGCTTCCTAAACTAACCCTCTGCCCACGGGGAGTTTTACTAGCATCACAGACAGAGAACTCAGCTCTTTCAACAAGGCCTCTCGCTGCTCTGAGCCTGCTTACCTCTTTGGGCAGACACTTGAGGAATCTGCTGTTTTAACATTCCAATTTCATCCTGGGGGCAAACGTCAGCAATGGCTGGAAATAAGGGGGTAAAAATTGGCTTTGGGATATATCTTATTACATAAAGTGCTCCCTGAAAAGTTAATCCTGTCAGTCTGCAGGATTTTGCATCTGAATTTCTTAAATTCAATAATTCTTTCGGTTCGTTTGAAAGAATTATTGTTTTGTTAAGATCGATACAAAGGCTAAAATGGCTATTTACTTAATGATGAAATCTGCTCTGACCAGCAAATTTATTACCATCCATAAACGCGATCAGGAACTGAAAGAACGTGATAGAAATCTCCCGGGTGCAGACAGTCTTGGCTCAGTACCCACCAGAAGGAGGGGTCAGGACCTTAGAATCGTAAAATTCAATTCCTCAGGGTTCGGGAAGAGCTGCAGCCTAACTGGAATGGTCAGCTACTTCCATTGACTCAACAGAGTTAAATCTGACCTTCATTTCTACACTCTTCTGGGGCCTTGAAGGGAGCACGGGTGGAGATTCCCACAGAGTTAACAGAGGGAACTAACATCACTAGTGAGGAGATCGTGGGCTTTAACATCCCTCCCAGTAAAGGACACCAAGAACACAAAGTAAAGTGATTGTAATGGGTGGCCTCAGAGGAAGACCTGCCTGTTTCCCGGAGATACTATTCTCACCTCGAATTTGTGTCTATCACAATGCAGGGAAAGTGACCTTATTCTCGAAGTGGCTGATGGAGCCAGTGGTGTGCTGTGTGTGGCAGAGACTGGACTGTGTTCACGTTCAGGAGAGCCAGGCTTGAGTCTCAGTTCTGTCACCTACCCTTATGTGACCTCAGGCTGGTCAGTCCTCCTTTATATAATTAGAACTTTTTAAAATTTATTTTATTGAAATAGAGTTGATTCACAATGTTAATTTCTGCCATATAGCAAAGTGACTCAGTTATACATGTATCTATGTGTATATCTATATATACACATAAATATATATTCTTTTATATTTTATTTATTTTTTATTTTATTTTATTTTTTATTTTATTTATATATTTATTTTGTATTATATATATTTATTATATATATATTCTTTTATTCTTTATATATATATATTCTTTTTCATATTCTTTCCCATTATGGTTTATCACAGGATATTGAATATAGTTCCCTGTGCCATACATTAGGACCTTGTTGTTTATCCATCCTATATGTAATAGTTTGCATCTGCCAATCCCGAACTCCCAGTCCATCCTTCCCTCCCACCTCTCTGGCAACCACAAGTCTGTTCTTTATGTCTGTGAGTCTGTTTCTGTTTTGTAGATAAGTTCATTTGTGTCATATTTTAGATTCCACATATAAGTGATATCATATGATATTTGTCTTTGTCTGACTTACTTCACTTAGTATGATAACCTCTAGGTCCATCCATGTTGCTGCAAATGGCATTTATATAATTAGAGTTTAAAGTGATCATAAAAGATAAGGGGATTCATTGGTGAAGTGCCAAGTCTAAAGTTAAAAACTGTTAATGCCTCTAAAATTGAACTCATCCCTCGAAATCCATCCTGCTTATTGCTATCAAAATAATCACACTGAAACAAGGGCTAGCAAACTTTAATAAAGGGCTAGATGGTAAATATTTTCAGCTTTGTGAGCTATAGAGTCTCTGTGGCAACTACTCAACTCTGATGGTGTAGCCCGAAGGCAGTCATAGTAAGACATAAACAAATGGGAGCAGTTGTGCTCCAAAAAAACTGTACCCACAAAAACAGGTGGAGGGTCAAATTTGGTCCAAAGGCCCTGGTTTGCAGGCCCCTCTTCTAAGGGACTGCCATTTCTCCTAGACCCACCACTTGTCTCCTAGTGAGAGTAGGTCAGGAACATTGTTTTATTACACATATGGATGGCATTTTTAGGTAATTTACTATCAGCTCTGAAGTCTACATCTACAGATGAAGCAGATTCTACGAAGGCCACAGAAGTCTCAGCCACAGCACACCCATTACCCTTGGTTATCCAGGAAAAACTCAGAGCTACTGCACATCTTTTTCCTCCCGGTACTCTGCGCTGGACATACTTCAAAGGTGGGGACTATTCTCTGCACAATTGGTCTTGTTCCCCCCATTCTGTTCCCTCTTCACAGCACCAAAGTAATATTTTTAAGATCACACCTGATCAAGTCACTCTCCCACTTAATATTCTTCAGGTTTCCCCCCTTAGCATACCAGAGAAACATTCTTAGCAAGACGCATGCAGCTCTTCCTATCTGGCGCTGCCCAGCCTTCATCATCCTACCCAACTTTTCTCCCCAGTTCTGCAACATGGCCATGCTGACCACCCAAATGCACTGCGTTCATATGGCCAAAACTTCCCACCCTTTGCTCCCTTTACTTGGAGAAACCTGTCCCTCAAACATCAGGATGATGACCTATCTTTCAGGCCTCAGGTCAGGCAAGCCCTCTCCCAGGAAGCTTTACCTAATCCATCCATTTATAGTCCAGACAGATTGTCCCTTGTCTATTTTCCCTCAATGTACGACGGTTACACATATCATGGCAATTTACCACATTGTACTTTAATTGTAGGTTACTGAGCTGCCTCTCCACTAAACTGTGACCTCTCCCCCCGCCCCAAAAGGGACTACATGTATATTCAGCATTGTATCCTCCAAGAAACCAACACATACTAGACACTCAATAAAAGTTTGTTGAATAAACTGAATGACATATGGGTCAAATCATTTTTAAGAACCTAGTGTAAACACAGTCTACTGGGAAAAGGGAATAAGAGATACAAAAAGTGGAGAACCTGGCACCTATCCTTGAATGCCTTTACAATCACAGTTAGAGAACAGAAACTCATGGAATATTTCTAGTGCATGATGTGCTCTGCAGATTATCTTCACCAACTCAAGGCCCACCCTCTGGTTATATCAATTACTTGCTCTAAAGAGTTGGACAAAATAGAGTACTGTCATAATAGAGGGTCTATTTCATGATTTAATTATAAGACTTAAATAAATTAAAATATGGAAAACACTTGGAATAGTGCCTAGTACTTATTAAGTACTATGTGTGTGTTTGTTAAGTAAATATGCAAACAAAAAAACAAACAACAAACTCTATTTTATTCTGATAGCCCCAGAAACATACATCTGAGAGTTTTCAAGCTGTATATCCTGAAACAGATAGAGATACTCATAGATATGGAGATAGATAGAAGTAGAGAGGGGACCTGCTCAAGATTCCCTCAAACCCAGTCAAAAGAAAGGAAAGCAGAAAGGTTCTCGAAACTGGACTGGAAAGGAGTGAATCCATGATTAACAAAAGGGGAACATCTGCATTCAGAGAAGCTGTAACATCTAAAATGCCTTGGGAAAGCAACCATCTTAACCTTCTTCTCAAAATAAAATATCTGCTCTGCGTGGCTGATACTGCCAATTGCCTCAATCAACACTCCTCAGACCACTTCTAGTTTGACTTCCTATACATTAGAGGTTAGAAGGCAAAAAACTACATTTCCCAGAATTCCCTGTAGCTAGCATGTTCCCTCTGGACCTAGCTTCTGATGAAAAAATACACAGACCTGCAGGTGAAAGAACGAACATAAAAATGTATGGGCTTTGAGACCTCTGAAAGAATGGTGGCAGAGGCTTTTGTTATTCTGCAGCAGCCATGGTGGAGGCTCCAGGGTCCAGTCAGTCCAGAGGTGCTGTAGCTTCCTGGTGTGGCAGCTTTTACTAGTGCACCACAGCATTGCATTCTCCAGCCAGGAGCTGGGCAGCAGCCACGGTTTTACAGGGTGGCTCTGGGAATTGCTCCAGGAACCTTACTTAGTGCCCATCCCTATAGACCTTTCGACTATTCTGAAATCTCCTTAAATCCCTGCAATAAAGTCCTTTCTGCTTAAAGACTGGGGTGGATTCTGTTGTCTGCAATGGAGCCTTGATCAACATACTTTGGAAAGGATTTTCCTTCTGACTGCAGTACAGCTCTAGCTGTATTATAGAAGCATTATGAAAATAATTCACTTTGAAGAACATCATTCTGAAATAAGTCTATTCAGTGCAGAAAAATAAATGGAGAAAAAAACACCAGGTAGATCACTCCAAGGAGTGTTCTAGAACTGGATAATGAAGGCAGTGAGTGTTTCACATTCATAAGTGCACCAATTTATGGATTTCAAAACCAAATAGAAAATTAGCTACCTTACCCACTGGTCTGTATTTTTCATTACCATGGCTATTTTCTCCTTGGATAGGGAAAACAAGGAGAGCTGTATATATTTACTGTTTTCCTTACCTCATATCCAACATTTTGCAAAAAAAAAAAAAGCAATACAACAGAAACACTAAACACTTCTGCATATCTGTTTCCTAAACAGCATTTGTGCATATTACTTACTTTGAGACCATACCTAATTCCCAAACACACTGATCAAAACTTATCTATGAATAGAGAAAACCTTTATAAAATACTTGAATCCAGAAATGTTTCCCTACACATTCAAAGACAGCAAGCTCACCTTAATGGTCTATAATTCTTCAAAGGGGAAGGGAAAAAAATATGACTAATTTGTAGGGACTTTGCACAGAAGCAGCACTGCTCTCTGGATGAACTCAGGCTAATGATTCATTTAGCAATTATTGGAAGAGTTTTCTTTATCTTTCAACAGATGCTTTGCTATTTCTAAAATAATTTGAACTAAATTATTTTACTGCTCACAATTTCCAGAGACAATACTCTTTCTCCAACATTTCCTCAAAGATAAAATATTTTCACTAACAAAACTTTTTTTTTCCTGTAAATAACAAGTCTCTGCTTAAACATCTTTACCATCCTACCCAGGTAAAGAAGATGCTCACAAGGGTGGGGACGCCATCAACAGGACTAGCACAAACAGTGCAACAGGGAAGAGCCAATTCTGACTCCATGTTGGATCTGCTTCTTTTACTTTAACCTTTGCTTTTCACTGCTTTTGTTATTATAATCACTGTCTATGGCTGTAAGCATACATAATGGCCTGCCACAGGGAGCCCTGCCCCTCTGCCTGTTAAACTAAAAGGTCTTTGTTCAGCTCACAGAGAGACATTCTGACCCTGCCCACCTGTGGATGGCTGCAGAACATCCCGTCCTATTTTGCAAGATAAATGGCCTTTTTACTGTACTTCCTCAACTCCTCCCCTTCTGTTCTATAAAAGAAACTGTCATCCAGACCCCGTAAGATGGTTTTTTGGGGACCCTAGTCTGCCATCTTCTCAGTCTGCCGATCTTCCGAATAAAGTCGCTATTCCTTGCCTCAACGCCTCGTCTCCCAATTTATTGGCTTGTCGTGTGGCAAGCAGAGCAAGCTTGGACTCGGTAACAACAGTACTGTTTAACATGTACCATCCAGTCTCTTAACTGGCCCTCAGGATCTAAGCCTTGCAAATAGGTCCAGGGTATAATGGGGGTGGGAGGTGTTCTGCACAAGGAAAGAGAAAACCTCTCAAAATGACTTAATTCATCAAGGGGACCTAATTAATGTGGGTGGATTCTTTGAATCTCTTCAACCCAATTGCCAACCCAAACTCAGTAACATCCTCGGGCTATACCTCTACCTCCCTGCTTTCTAGAAGTTGCTCCAGATTATTCAAGATATGTGCAATATACGTGATCAAACAAATATAGATTCTCTCTCCGTACTTTGTCTATTCCATATTTCTCCTTTTCTTCCTAAAGCTAACAAAGAATCAATTTTTTTAAAGAAATATTAAATTCTGGTATGAAATCAAAGGCACAAAAACTATATTATAGTCTCCATATCTGTCAAACTGTTAAAACACTAACCATATTTTCTATAAGGTATGTGGAGAAGTGAGCTATAAACAATAAATAAAGCTGCTAAATAAGTTAGGGGTCATGACCAAAAAAAAAAAAAAAAAGTAATAGACTGGGATGACTAGACAGCAAGTTATACAAGCTCATAAGATTTCCCAGCTACAAACTATGCTAATAAATCATGCATCTCATCAGTGTCACTCCTCCAGAACACCAAAAAGACAAAGTCACAGTAACATGGAGAAAAAAACAATGATCCCCAGTCCTTTGGGAGCCATGGCCCCTAAAATGGCCCTCACGCTCGGAGAATTTGCTTTCTTCTTAGGAAGTCTTCACACATTCAAGAAAACTCATTAACATGTAACGTCTCTGTGGTGGGCAAATACTAGCAAACTACAACTCCAGATGGAATCCCAAAATGTTGAAGTTCCCCAGGGCAGAAGGCCAATTAAGAAAGGTAAGAATAATACAAGAGAGAAAAAGGAAAAACTGACATTTTTGCCATCCATCTAGGGGGGAGGAGGGGAGCTTTTCATAATCCCACATACCATTTCTCTCCTTGAATTTTACACACTGCATGAAAGACCAGGAAAGTGAGCAATCAGAGTATGTGGAAGGATTCTCCCATGTATCTTTTCAATCTGTCCCCTTTGCCCATTAGCTGGCTGCCCAAGCTCTCAAAGAGAGACCTCCCTGTGAAATAATAGAAAATGTATATTGTTGCTGCCCATGGTGCCTAGCACACAACTTCTGAAACCTTGGAATTTCCTGTGATAGGAGCACTAGGAACACATTTTGTTTGAATATTTGGTCTTTGACCCTGGTTCCTGACACAAAGCTTCTAAATCCCCTGGAATTTCCTGAGTAACAGCAGTGTCTTTTGTTCTAATAAGGTGACTTTTAGTGGGCTACTGGATGAGGGCTGGTCACCAGAAAGACCAAGCTGGGATTAGAAGCTTGGAATTTTCAGCCCCACTCCCTGTTGTCCAGAGAAGGGAGAAGGCCTAGAAATGAAGTTAATGATCGATCCTGCCTACATGAGGAAGCCTCCATAAAAATCCCAAAAGGACAGAGTTCAGAGAGCTTCCGGATTGGTGAACACATAGAGGTCCTGGGAGAGTGACGCTCTTGGAGAGGGCATGAAAACTCCACGCCCCTTCCCACATACCCTGCCCTATGCATTTCTTCCATCTGGATGATCATCTGTATCCTTTATTACATCCTTTTATAATAAACCAGTAAACAGTAAGTTAACTGTTTTCCTGAGTTCTGTGAGCTGCTCTAGCAAATTAATTGAACCTGAGGAAGGGGTGGTGGGAAGCTCCGATTTAAAACCAGTTGGTCAGAAACAAAGGTAACAAACCGGACTTGCAGTTGGCACCTTAAGGGAGGTAGGGGGAGCAGTCTTGTGGGGTTGAGCCCTTAACCTGTGGGATCTGATGCTATCTCCAGGTAGTGTCAGAATTGAGTTAAACTGTAGGACACCCGGCTGTTTTGCAGAACTGCTTGGTGTGGGGAAACCACACACACAGCTGGTGTCAGAAGTACTGTTATTGTGGTAGTATTATGAGAGTAAAGGAGAAACACAGGAGAAGGGAAGTTTTCTATACCTTTCCCTCCCAAAGCATCCCTTAGAACTGTCAGCCATCACAGTAGCTGAGATACCTCCAAGGCTGGGAATGCAGACAAACAAAAACAAGATCCAAGGCTCACCACATCTTCCAGGCACATCTCCACCAACCATTCCCCCACAGTGCATTGCCTCAGCCATCTCTCTGCAGAAACTTATTTGTTATTAAAATGACTTATCGTTCTTCAATATACGCAAATCTATCAATGTGATAAACCATATTAACAAATTGAAGGAGAAAAACCATATGATCATCTCAATAGATGCAGAGAAAGCTTTTGACAAAATTCAACACCCATTTATGATAAAAACCCTCCAGAAAGTGGGCATAGAGGGAACTTTCCTCAACATAATAAAGGCCATATATGACAAGCCCACAGCAAACATCATCCTCAATGGTGAAAAACTGAAAGCATTTCCACTAAGATCAGGAACAAGACAAGGTTGCCCACTCTCACCACTCTTATTCAACATAGTTTTGGAAGTTTTAGCCACAGCAATCAGAGAAGAAAAGGAAATAAAAGGAATCCACATCGGAAAAGAAGAAGTAAAGCTGTCACTGTTTGCAGATGACATGATAGTATACATAGAGAATCCTAAAGATGCTACCAGAAAACTACTAGAGCTAATCAGTGAATTTGGTAAAGTAGCAGGATACAAAATTAATGCACAGAAATCTCTGGCATTCCTATATACTAATGATGAAAAATCTGAAAGTGAAATCAAGAAAACACTCCCATTTACCATTGCAACAAAAAGAATAAAATATCTAGGAATAAACCTACCTAAGGATACGAAAGACCTGTATGCAGAAAATTATAAGACACTGATGAAAGAAATTAAAGATGATACAAATAGATGGAGAGATATACCATGTTCTTGGATGGGAAGAACCAACATTGTGAAAATGACTCTACTACCCAAAGCAATCTACAGATTCAATGCAATCCCTATCAAACTACCACTGGCATTTTTCACAGAACTAGAACAAAAAATTTCGCAATTTGTATGGAAACACAAAAGACCCCGAATAGCCAAAGCAATCTTGAGAACGAAAAAAGGAGCTGGAGGAATCAGGCTCCCTGAATTCAGACTATACTACAAAGCAACAGTAATCAAGACAGTATGGTACTGGCACAAAAACAGAAAGATAGATCAGTGGAACAGGATAGAAAGCCCAGAGATAAACCCACGCACATATGGACACCTTATCTTTGATAAAGGAGGCAGGAATGTACAGTGGAGAAAGGACAGCCTCTTCAATAAATGGTGCTGGGAAAACTGGACAGGTACATGTAAAAGTATGAGATTAGATCACTCCCTAACACCATACACAAAAATAAGCTCAAAATGGATTAAAGACCTAAATGTAAGGCCAGAAACTCTCAAACTCTTAGAGGAAAACATAGGAAGAACACTCTATGACATAAATCACAGCAAGATCCTTTCTGACCCACCTCCTAGAGTAATGGAAATAAAAACAAAAATAAACAAATGGGACCTAATGAAACTTCAAAGCTTTTGCACAGCAAAGGAAACCATAATCAAGACCAAAAGACAACCCTCAGAATGGGAGAAAACATTTGCAAATGAAGCAACTGACAAAGGATTAATCTCCAAATTTTACAAGCAGCTCATGCAGCTCAATAACAAAAAAACAAACAACCCCATCCAAAAATGGGCAGAAGACCTAAACAGACATTTCTCCAAAGAAGATATACAGAATGCCAACAAACACATGAAAGAATGCTCAACATCATTAATCATTAGAGAAATGCAAATCAAAACTACAATGAGATATCATCTCACACCAGTCAGAATGGCCATCATCAAAAAATCTAGAAACAATAAATGCTGGAGAGGGTGTGGAGAAAAGGGGACACTCTTGCACTGCTGGTGGGAATGTGAATTGGTTCAGCCACTATGGAGAACAGTATGGAGGTTCCTTAAAAAACTACAAATAGAATTACCATATGACCCAGCAATCCCACTACTGGGCATATACCCTGAGAAAACCAAAATTCAAAAAGAGTCATGTACCAAAATGTTCATTGCAGCTCTATTTACAATAGCCCGGAGATGGAAAGAACCTAAGCGCCCATCATCGGACGAATGGATAAAGAAGATGTGGCACATATACACAATGGAATATTACTCAGCCTTAAAAAGAAATGAAATTGAGATATTTGTAATGAGATGGATAGACCTAGAGTCTGTCATACAGAGTGAAGTAAGTCAGAAAGACAAAGACAAATACCGTATGCTAACACATATATATGGAATTTAAGGGGAAAAAATGTCATGAAGAACCTAGGGATAAGACAGGAATAGAGGCGCAGACCTACTGGAGAACGGACTTAAGGATATGGGGAGGGGGAAGGGTGAGTTTTGACAGGGCGAGAGAGAGTCATGGACATATACACACTAACAAACGTAGTAAGGTGGATAGCTAGGGGGAAGCAGCCGCAAGGCACAGGGATATTAGCTCGGGGCTTTGGGACAGCCTGGAGGGGTGGGAGGGGGAGAGTGGGAGGGAGGGAGACGCAAGAGGGAGGACACATGGGAGCACATGTATATGTATAGCTGATTCACTTTGTTGTAGATCAG
The DNA here is from genome assembly GCF_963924675.1 of Phocoena phocoena. Classification (NCBI taxonomy): domain Eukaryota; kingdom Metazoa; phylum Chordata; class Mammalia; order Artiodactyla; family Phocoenidae; genus Phocoena; species Phocoena phocoena. The sequence goes on from NC_089219.1 coordinate 147,399,032, forward strand.
AAACTAACACACCATTGTAAAGCAATTATACCCCAATAAAGATGTTAAAAAAAATTAAAAAAAATTAAAAAAAATAAAAAAATAAAATGACTTATCGGGTTTTTTTTTTTTATCATTTCTGAACTTATTTTAAATACTTCAACACAGAGACTTCTAGTTCCAGTCAAGATACAATGAACACATTTCCCCCTAACCCTCCCACTAAGGACAGCTAAAAACCCTGGATGTAATTATAAAACAAACATAAGAAGATTCTGAAAGATGGAAAGAAGGTGGCAGACTGGCTAGGGACCTCAGGACTTGAGGAATAAATCAAATAAAATAACTCATTGGATGGACTTAATAGCAGAGGTAGATTACAGAGGAAAGAAACACTGAGCCTAAAGATATGTCAACAGATATTACACAGTCTGAATAACAGAGAAAAAATAGGCTGAAAAACATAAACAGAGCCTCAGGGACCTGTAACACGGTTATAAAAGGTCTAACATTTGTGTCATTGGAATCCTAGAAAGAAAGGAGAAAAATGTGGGGATGAAAAAATAGTCAGAGAAATAAAAACTAAAAATTTCCCAAATTTGCAAAAGGAATAAACCTAAAGATTCAAGAATCTGAACCCAGTCAAATTAAATATACCAATTAAAAGACAGAGATTGGCAGAATGGACTTTTAAGAAGCAATCTAACTCTATGCCATCTACAAGAAATTCACTTCAAAATAACGATATAGGTAGGTTGAAAATAAAAGGCTAGAAAAGGACATGGGCTACAAATATTAATCAAAAGAAAGCAGGAGTGACTATATTAATATCAGATAAAGTAGATTTCAGTGAAAGAAAATCACCAGTGTCAGAAAGGATCATTAAGTTATGATAAAACAGTCAATCCATAAAGAAGACATAACAATCCTAAATGTATATGCACCAAAAAACAGAGCTGTAAAACATATGAAGCAAAAACTGATAGAACAGATAAAAATAGACAAATCCACAACTATAGTTGGAGACTTTAACACCTCTCTCTCAGCAACTGATAAAACTACCAGACAGAAAATCATTAAGGATACAACAAAACTTACCACTACCAACCAACAGGATCTAATCAACATTTGTAGAACATACCATTCAACAACATCAGAATACACATTCTTTGCAAGTACCCATGGAACATTCATTAAGATAGACTATATCCTGGGCCATAAAACGAATCCCAACAAATTTAAAAGAATTTCATCATACAGAGTGTATTCTCTGACAAAAATGGAATCAAACTAGAAATCAGTATCAGAAAGATAATGGGAAACTCTCCAAATACTTTTCTAAATAACACGAGTCAAAGAGGAAGTGTTGAGGGAAATAAAAAATAAATAGAACTGAATAAAAATGAAAAGACAGGGACTTCCCTGATGGCGCAGTGGTTAAGAATCCACCTGCCAATGCAGGGGACACTGGTCCAAGCCTTAGTCTGGGAAGATCCCACATGCCGTGGAGCAACTACTGAGCCTGCATGCCACAACTACTGAAGGCTGCACACCTAGAGCCCGTGCTCTGCAACAAAGAGAAGCCACCACAATGAGAAGCCCACGCACCACAACAGAAAGTAGACCCCACTCACCACCACTAGAGAAAGCTCCCACACAGCAACGAAGACACAACACAGCCAAAACTTAATTAATTTTTTTAAAAAATAAAAAGACAATTTATCAAAATGTATAGCTAAAGCAGTGATGAAGAAAATACAAAACACTTAACAGTTACATTAGAGTAAAAATCTCAAAATTCTAAGCTACCACCACAAGAAACTAGAAAATGAGAAGCAAAACAAACACAGAGCAAGCAAGAAGAAGGACAAAAAGAGCAGAAATCAATGAAATTGAAAACAGAAAAATAGAGAAACCTCATGAAACAAAAAGCTGGTTCTCTGTAAAAATCAATACGCTCACAAATTTCCAGAAAACAAGCAAAAAGTAAAGAAGAAGATGACCCAAATTACCAAAATCAGGAATAAAAAGGGGGCTATCACTACAAAGTCCACAGACATTATGAGGATAATAAGACATACTAAGAAAAACTCTATATACATAAATTTGACAACTTAGATTAAATGGCTTAATTCCTCAAAAATCACAAACTACCAAAATTCACCCAATAAAAATATATCATTTTGGCCTCCCTAAGCTTCTCAGCCCCTCTCAGACAAATCACAGGGCAGGCCCTGAACCAAGATGGTGGAATAAAAGGATGTGCTCTCACTCCCTCTTGTGAGAACACGAGAATCACAAACAGCTGCTGGACAGTTATCGACAGGAGGGCACTGGAACTCACCAGAAAAGATACTCCACATCCAAAGACAAAGGAGAAGCCACAATGAGACGGTAGGAGGGGCGCAATCACAGTAAAATCAAATGCCATAACCACTGGGTGGGTGACTCACAGACTGGAGAACACTTATACCACAGAAGTCCACCCACTGGAGTGAAGGTTCTGAGCCCCACATCAGGCTTCCCAACCTGGGGGTCTGGCAACGGCAGGAAGAATTCCTAGAGAATGAGACTTTGAAGGCTAGTGGGATTTGAATGCAGGACTTCAACAGGACTGGGGGAAACAGAGACTCCACTCTTGGAGGGCACACACAAAGTAGTGTGCACATCGGGACACAGGGGAAGGAGCAGTGACCCCAGTGAAGACTGAACGAGACCTACCTGCTAGCGTTGGAGGATCTCCTGCAGAAGCAGGGGGAGGCTGTGGCTCACCGTGAGGACAAGGACACAAGCAGCAGAAGTTCTGGGAAGTACTCCTTGGCGTGAGCCCTCCCAAAGTCTTCCATTAGCCCCATCAAAGAGCCCAGGTAGTCTCCAGTGTTGGGTTGCCTCAGGCCAAACAACCAAAAGGGAGGGAACCCAGCCCTACCCATCATCAGAAAAGTGGATTAAAGTTTTACTCAGCTCTGCCCACCAGAGCAACAGTCAGCTCTACCCACCACCAGTCCATCCCATCAAGAAACTTGCACACGCCTCTTAGAGAGCTTCATCCACCAGAAGGCAGACAACAGAAGCAGGAAGAACTACAATACTGCAGGCTGTGGAACAAAAACCACATCCACAGAAAGAGAGACAAGATGAAAAGGCAAAGGGCTATGTGCCAGATGAAGGAACAAGATAAAACCCAAGAAACACAACCAAATGAAGTGGAGATAGGCAACCTTCCAGAAAAATAATAGTGAAGATGATCCAGGACTTGAGAAAAAGAATGGAGGCAAAGATCGAGACGATGTAAGAAATGTTTAACAAAGACCTAGAAGAATTAAAGAACAAACAAACAGAGATGAACGATACAATAACTGAAATGAAAACTACACTCGAAGGAATCAATAGCAGAATAACTGAGGCAGAAGAACGGATACGTGACCTGGAAGACAGAATGGTAGAATTCATGGCTGCGGAACAGAATAAAGAAAAAAGAATGAAAAGAAATAAAGACAGCCTAAGAGACCTCTGGGACAACATTAAACACAACAACATTCACATTATAGGGGTGCCAGAAGGAGAAGAGAGAGAGAAAGGACCCGAGAAAATATTTGAAGAGATTATAGTCGACAACTTCCCTAACATGGGAAAGGAAATAGCCACCCAAGTGCAGGAAGCACAGACAGTCCCATAAAGGATAAACCCAAGGAGAAACATGGCGAGACACATAGTAATCAAATTGGCAAAAACTAAAGACAAAGAAAAATTATTGAAAGCAGCAAGGGAAAAATGACAAATAACATACAAGGGAACTCCCATAAGGTTAACAGTAGAATTCTCAATGCAGAAACTCTACAAGCCAGAAGGGAGTGGCATGATATACTTAAAGTGATGAAAGGGGAGAACCTACAACCAAGATTACTCTACCACGCAAGGATCTCATTCAGATTTCACGGAGAAATCCAAACCTTTACAGACAAGCAAAAGCAAAGAGAATTCAGCACCGCCAAACCAGCTCTACAACAAATGCTAAAGAAACTTCTCTAAGTGGGAAATGCAAGAGAAGAAAAGGACCTACAAAAACAAACCCAAACCAATTAAGAAAATGGTCATAGGAACATACTATCAAAAATTACCTTAAACGTGAATGGATTAAATGCTCCAACCAAAAGACACAGGCTTGCTGAATGGATATAAAAACAAGACCCATATATATGTTATCTACAAGAGACCCACTTCAGACCTAAGGACACATACAGACTGAAAGTGAGGGGATGGAAAAAGGTATTCGATGCAAATGGAAATCAAAAGAAAGCTGGAGTAGCACTACTCATATCAGATAAAATAGATTTTAAAAAAAAGAATGTTACAAGAGACAAGGAAGGACACTACAGAATGATCAAGGGATCAATCCAAGAAGAGATAACAATTACAAACATTTATGCACCCAACATAGGAGCACCTCAATACATAAGGCAACTGCTAACAGCTATAAAAGAGGAAACCAACAGTAACACAATAATAGTGGGGGATTTTAACACCTCACTTAAACCAATGGACAGATCATCCAAAATGAAAGTAAATAAGAAAAGAGAAGCTTTAAATAATACAATAGACCAGATAGATTTAATTGATATTTATAGGACTTTCCATCCAGAAATAGAAGGTTACACTTTCTTCTCAAGTGCGCATGGAACATCCTCCAGGATAGATCACATCTTGGGTCACAAATCAAGCCTCAGTAAATTTAAGAAAATTGAAATCATATAAAGCATCTTTTCTGACCACAATGCTATGAGATTAGAAACGAATTACAGGGGGAAAAAACATAAAAAAACACAAACACATGGAGGCTAAACAATACGTTACTAAACAACCAAGATATCACTGAAGAAATCAAAGAGGAAATCAAAAAATACCTAGAGACAAATGACAAGGAAAACACGATGATCCAAAACCTATGGGATGAAGCAAAAGCAGTTCTAAGAGGGAAGTTTATAGCTATACAAGCCTACCTCAAGAAACAACAAATATCTCAAATAAACAATCTAACCTTACACCTAAAGGAACTAGAGAAAGAAGAACAAACAAAACCCAAAGTTAGCAGAAGTAAAGAAATCATAAAGATCAGAGCAGAAATAAATGAAATAGAAACAAAGAAAACAAGAGCAAAGATCAATAAAACTAAAAGCTGGTTCTTTGAGAAGATAAACAAAATTGATAAACCATTAGCCAGACTCATCAGGAAAAAGAGGCAGAGGACTCAAATCAATAAAAGTAGAAATGAAGAAAGAGGAGTTACAACAGACACCAAGAAATACAAAGCATCCTAAGAGACTACTACAAGCAACTCTCTGTCAATAAAATGGACAACCTGGGAGAAATGGACAAATTTTTAGAAAGGTATAACCTTCCAGGACTGAACCAGGAAGAAATAGAAAATATGAACAGACCAAACACAAGGAATGAAATTGAAACTGTGATTAAAAATCTTCCAACAAACAAAAGTCCAGGACCAGATGGCTTTACAGGTGAATTCTATCAAACATTTAGAGAAGAGCTAACTCCCGTCCTTCTCAAACTCTTTCAAAAAATTGCAGAGGAAGGAACACTCCCAAACTCATTCTGTGAGGCCACTATCACTCTGATACCAAAACCAGACAAAGATACTACAAAGAAAATTACAGACTAATATCACTAATGAATGTAGACGCAAAAATCCTCAACAAAATACTAGCAAACAGAATCCAACAGCACACTAAAAGGATCATACACCATTATCAAGTGGGATTTATCCCAACGATGCAAGGATTCTTCAATATATATGCAAATCAATCAATGTGATACACCATATTAACAAACTGAAGAATAAAAACCATATGATCAATAGATGCAGAGAAAGCTTTTGACAAAATTCAACACTCATTTATGATAAAAACTCTCCAGAAAGTGGGCATAGACGGAAACTACCTCAACATAATAAAGTCCATATAGGACAAACCCACAGCAAACATCATTCTCAATGGTGAAAAACTGAAAGCATTTCCTCTAAGATCAGGAACAAGACAAGGATGTCCACTCTTACCACTATTATTCAACATAGTTTTGGAAGTCCTAGCCATGGCAATCAGAGAAGAAAAAGAAACAAAAGGAATACAAATTGGAAAAGAAGAAGTAAAACTGTCACTGTTTGCAGATGACATGATACTCTACATAGAGAATCCTAAAGATGCTACCAGAAAACTACTAGAGCTAATCAGTGAATTTGGTAAAGTTGCAGGATACAAAATTAATGCACAGAAATCTCTTGCATTCCTATACACTAATGATGAAAAATCTGAAAGAGAAATTAAGGAAACACTCCCATTTATCACTGCAACAAAAAGAATAAAATACCTAAGAATAAACCTACCTAGGGAGACAAAAGATCTGTATGCAGAAAACTATAAGACACTGATGAAAGAAATTAAAGATGATACCAACAGATGGAGAGATATACCATGTTCTTGAATTGGAAGAATCAATATTGTGAAAATGACTATACTACCCAAAGCAATCTACAGATTCAATGCAATCCCTATCAAATTACCAATGGCATTTTTTACAGAACTAGAACAAAAAATCTTAAAATTTGTAGAGAGACACAAAAGACCCCGAACAGCCAAAGCAGTCTTGAGGGAACAAAATGGAGCTGGAGGAATCAGACTCCCTGACTTCAGACTATACTACAAAGCTATAGTAATCAAGACAATATGGTACTGGCACAAAAAGAGAAACATATATCAATGGAACAAGATAGAAAGCCCAGAAGTAAACTCACTCACCTATGGTCAACTAGTCTATGACAAAGGAGGCAAGGATATACAATGCAGAAAAGACAGTCTCTTCAATAAGTGGTGCTGGGGAAACTGGACAGCCACATGTAAAAGAATGAAATTAGAACACTCCCTAACACCATACATAAAAATAATCTCAAAATAGATTAGAGGGCTTCCCTGGTGGCGCAGTGGTTGAGAGTCCACCCGCCGATGCAGGGGACAGGGGTTCGCGCCCCGGTCCGGGAAGATCCCACATGCTGCGGAGCAGCTGGGCCCCTGAGCCATGGCCGCTGAGCCTGCGTGTCCGGAGTCTGTGCTCCACAGCGGGAGAGGCCATGACAGTGAGAGGCCCGCATACCACAAAAAATAAATAAATAAATAAATAGATTAGAGACCTAAATGCAAGACCAGACACTATCAAACTCTTAGAGGAAAATATAGGAAGCACACTCTTTGACATAAATCACAGCAAGATCTTCTTTGATCCACCTCCTAGAGTAATGGAAATAAAAACAAAAATAAACAAATGGGACCTAATGAAACTTCAAAGCTTTTGCACAGCAAAGGAAACCATAAACAAGACGAAAAGACAACCCTCAGAATGGGAGAAAATATTTGCAAACCAATCAACGGACAAAGGATTAATCTCCAAAAAATATAAACAGCTCATGCAGCTCAATATTAAAAAAACAGAAAACCCAATCCAAAAATGGGCAGAAGATCTAAATAGACATTTCTCCAAAGAAGACATACAGATGGTCAAGAAGCACATGAAAAGGTGCTCAACATCACTAATTGTTAGAGAAATGCAAATTAAAACTACATTGAGGTATCACCTCACACCAGTTAGAATGGGCTTCATCAGAAAATCTACAAACAACAAATGCTGGAGAGGGTGTGGAGAAAAGGGACCCCTCTTGCACTGTTGGTGGGAATGTAAATTGATACAGCCACTATGGAGAACAGTATGGTGGTTCCTTTAAAAACTAAAAATAGAGTTAACATATGATCCAACAATCCCACTACTGGGCATACACCCAGAGAAAACCATAATTCAAAAAGACACATTGCACCCCAATGTTCATTGCAGCACTATTTACAATAGTCGGGTCATGGAAGCAACCTAAATGCCCATTGACAGACGAATGGATAAAGAAGATGTGGTACATATATACAATGGAGTATTACTCAGCCATAAAAAGGAACGAAATTGGGTCATTTGTTGAGACATGGATGGATCTAGAGACTGTCATACAGAGCGGAGTAAGTCAGAAAGAGAAAAACAAATATCATATATTAACGCATATATGTGGAACCTAGAAAAATGGTACATATGAACCAGCTTGCAAGGCAGAAATTGAGACACAGATGTAGGGAACAAACGTATGGACACAAAGTGGGGAAAGTGGCGGGGGCGGGGGGGTGGAGGGGGGGGTGATGAATTGGGCGATTGGGATTGACATGTATACACTGATGTGTATAAAATTGATGACTAATAAGAACCTGCTGTATTAAAAAAATAAATTAAATAATATTCAAAAAAAATTTTTAAATATATATATATCACTTTAACCATCAAACAAATTGAATTCATGGTTTTAAAATCCCTAAAAAGAAATCTCCAGTCCCACATGGTTTCACTAAAGAATTCTACCTGACACCTAAAGAACCTCTCTGTAATAGGGGAGATACTGCCGAACTCATTTTCTAAGTCTAGTAATAAACACATGGAATCCGAAATTAAAGATACAAGACCATATATAATTAGTCAAAAATCAGACATAGACAGTACTCAGAGATAAAGAGAGAACTACAGTCTAATATCGCTCCTGAACACAGACAAGAAAAATCTCAGCAGAATATCAGCAAGTGTAGTCCAGCTACATATATAAAAAAATTATACACTATGACCAAGTGGAGTTTATCCCAGGGATGCAAGGCTGGTTCAATACTCAAAAATCAATCAAAGTAATGCAACATATTAACATTTTCTTAATTAAAGAAGAAAAATAGCATCATCATACCAATTGATGCAGAAAAATCACCTAAAAAAATTCAATACTGATTCACAAAAATTCTCAGAAAACTAGGAATAGAGGGAAACTTTCCCCCCTTGATAAAGAACATCTACAGAAAAACCTACAGAAACATCATACTTAATGGTGAATGACTGATGTTAATGGTTAAGACTGGGAAAAAGCCAAGGATGTACACTCTCATAACTCTTATTCAACATAATACTAGAAGTCCTAGCCAGCACAATAAGAAAAGAAAAGAAGAGTCATAATAGATTGAAAAGGAAGACATGAAAATGTCCCGATTTGCAGGTGACATGATTGTTTACACAGAACAACTCAACAAGTCTGTCCAGAAAGAAAGGGAAAAAAAACTCTCCAATAAGGAATAAATGAGCTCAGAAAAGCCACAGGATATAAGATCAACATGTAAAAGCCAACTGTACTTCTATATACTAGCAATGAACATGTGGAAATTGAAATTTAAAATGTAAAACCATTTATAATCGCTCAAAAAATAAAATACTTAGGCATAAATGTAACAAAACATGTATAGAATTTGTCTCCTAAAAACTACAAAATACTAATGAAATAAATCCGAAAAGATGTAAATAAATCTAAAGACACACTGTGTTCATGGATTGGAAAATTCAACATAGTGAAGACATCAATTTTCCAAATTGATCTATAAATTTATCAGAATTGTACCAAAATCCCAGCAAAAAGTCTTATAGATATAGAAGAGCGTATTCTAAAGCATATTTGGAAAGGCAAAGGAACTAAATGAGCTAAAACAATTTGGAAAAAAAGAATAAAGTTAGATTACATTACTTGATTTTAAGACTCACCAGTAATCAAGAAAATGTGGCATTAGTGTAAAGACAGATACATATATCAATGGAACAGAAATGAAAACCCAGAAATAGAGCCACACAAGTTTGGCCAACTGATTTATGACAAAGGTGTGAAACAATTCAATAGAGGAAGACAGTCTTTTCAACAAAAGGTGCTGTAGCAATTGGACATCCATAAGCAAAAAAATAATAATAATAAATCTCTACCTAAATTAACACAAAAATTAACCCAAAAGAGATCACAGACTTAAAGGTAAAATGCAAAACTAGGAACCTTTGTGGGAAAAAAAAAAAATCTTTGGGTCATAAAACTAGGCCAAGAGTACTTAGACATGACACCAAAAGCACAGTTCTTAAGAGAAAAAAAAAATTAATAAACTGGATTTCTGTGAAAGACCCTACCAAGAGGATGAAAAGTCAAGCTACTGCCTGAGAAATAATATTTGCAAACCACCTACCTGACAAAGAACTAGTACCTAGACTATACAGAGAACTCTCTGAACTCAACAGTGAAAATAAGCCAAACAATCCAAGTGAAAATGGGCAAAAGATATGAACAGAATTTCACTAAAGAGTATATAGAGATGACAAATAAGTGCATGAAAATACGTTCAACATCTTTAACTATTAGGGAAACGCAAACTAAAACCATGATGAGATATCACGACCCACCTATCAGAAAAGCTGAAATTTAAAATGTTAATAAGGCCAGATGCTAGTAAGTGCGCAGAGAAACTGAGTATCTCATACATTTTTTTGGTGGGAATGTAAAATGGTAGAGCCATTTTGGAAAACAGTTCATACAGTTTTTCACAAAACCAAACATGTACTTATCATACAATCCAGCAATCAAACACCTGGGTATTTATCCCTGAGAAAATAAAACTTAAGTTCACACGAAAACCTGTACACAAATATTCACATCAGATTTATTTATAATAGCCAAAAACTGGAAACAACCGAAATGTCCTTCACGAGTCAAATGGTTAAACAAACTGTGGTCCATCCATATCATTAACTAATACCCTGCAAAGAAAAGGAATAAATTACTGATACACACAACTTGTATGAATCTCAAGGGCATTAAGCTGGGGGCGGGGGAGGGAGCCAGTCTCCAAAGGTTATAATACCATATGACTCCATTTATATAACATTCTCAAATGTCATTCTCAAATGACAAAATCATGAGATGGAAAAACAAAACCGTGGCTTCCATGGGTTCGGGATGAGCAGGATGGGTGTGACAAGAAAGAGGCAGAAAGGAAGTTCTTTCTGGTTCTGTATTTTAACTGTGTTGGTGGTTAATGAAAGGAAAGGAATAGAACCACACTCAAAAGTCCCAGTACACCACATACAAAAACTGCAGTTTCCATGGTTGAACCAGGATGGGGTTTAAAGCCCAGCCACGTAGACCTCTGCTTCGCCCCCTAATGGTGGTTCCTGAGGCATGCTAGGAATACTATGGTATTTGCAGAATCTCAAAGTTGATGAGTCAGACTTCTCATCTGCATACCCACAGTACCCTGTATAGAGTACAATCCTTTCAAGTTTAAAAGAATATTCCTTTCAACTCAACATTTCTAACTATGAGAAGTTTGCTTACAAAATCCCTTGTACAAACTTTAAGCAGGAAGTGCCCTTGGGGATAAAGAGCCACCATCAGTGAAGTAGGATCTGTGGTTACTGGAGAAATGAGCTTAGTAAACCAGCGTTATAGTCTGGTTTCTCTTCAGATAGAATAAATCTTTCGCCTTTTACTAAAGATTTCCGTGAAGAGAACTAAGTCTGAATGTTCCACAAACTTTTTGAGGCCTTGCTTTGGCAGGGCTAGTGTCTGATGTTGTAATAAAAGACATGATCTTTCTGAAATAACCCATCTTCTTGCTGTTTTCAACATGCCACTATTCCTCTTAACCTACAAAGTTTAGTATTATAAGAAGCTTATAGGCTAAGGTTTTATTGGTTTTCTACCTGAACTGTTCTGATTAACCTACACAGTTTTAGTATTATAAGTAAGAAGCTTATAAAGTTTTATTGGTTTACTGCCTGAGCTGTTCTAGTAAAATGTCATAAATTTATGTCAAATGAATTTCCACTGATGAAGTGTTGACTTGCCAGTTGCCACTCACGTCAGAAACATTGACTAAAACAACTGAATCGTTCCCCTTCCCTCCCCTATATAATGAAGAATCTAAAATGTTGAAAACATATATCCTAAGTGATGGCCCTGAAGCCCCACTCAAAGGTCCTGTATTCAGTTCCAAGTCATAAAGTATGTGGTGGTCTGACGCCAGATTGTCCAGAATCCCCAGTGCATGATGTCATAGCCATGAGAGGAACCTTAAATGCATGGTAGTGGTATCAGCTTCTAAAAGACAAAGAGCCTCCTGAAACTTCACCCAGCCCAGCAAACAGGCTGGTATGAACTGGTTTCTACTGCTTGCCTAATAAATGTTTATATGTGTGATCAAATTTAGCTGGAGAACTGCCTTCATACAACCCGCGAGCAAAATTATAATGGACTAACTAACCCTCACCAACGTGAACTTTTCAGCAGATACTGTGATCCTGCAAGTGGCTTCAGTCAGTTCCCCACACAAAGAAACCACCCTTCACATCTCCCACGGGCCCATGATCTCACTTTTATCCTGCAGCTGCTTCTAATTTCTTTTTAACAGAGACTTATCAACTGTCATGTCATGATTTTAAAAGGTAATAACCTTTTAAAGAATGGTGACAGGCACCACTTTTAGGGAATGTACTGGGAAAAGGAAGGGTTTCCCCTCCTCCCCACTCCCCCATGTCTCTCCCCAAATTTCAGCTCTAAGCCACTGCTGAACTCTGCTCCTTCTACTCTCAGAATCCTATCCGTTGGAGCACTTACATAGGATGTGTTGTGTAAACAACCCCCTCTACCCTGAGGGGCTGTTCTTGACAATAAAAGTGCCCAAATGCAGAGTCCACATTCCAGAAGGAATGAGTTAGCATCCGAAGGGTCCCAGTCAGAAATCCAGTTCCAGACATGGCTACAATTCAAATGATTTCAATATTGGTATTGAAAGCTGCACCTGAGAATTTATTGGCATTAAGGATGTTAGAAATAAGTAATGTACAAATGAAGGAAGTGGTGTTCAACATAGGCAGTGGGTTAGAAATTTTCTCAGCCTCCAATAACCTCAAAAGGGTGAGGCATCAGAATCCCTGGAGCAGGCACCCAGAGCTTCAGAGAAAACAGCCCTCCTTCTAGCACCCCCTGTGCTTCTATGTCCCTTTACTTCATAAGGTTCCATTCCTCCTGTCAGACTAGCAGGGTGTCTGCTCCAGCCCACAGAGTAGAACTGCCTCAGCCTCAGATGAATCCTTCCTGCAGGGTGCTTGTTGGAGAACCTAAAGACAGAGAACAGGTTCAGTGGCAGATTTTGTACCTGCCCCTGAAGAAATAAACAAGTGTTTGCACACATGGCAGAATTCAGATCTGAACTCTTTCCCTGTGACGTACCACTTGGTAGTGAGGTTACAGGAAAGGAAGATATTTAACTCCTACCCACCTCCAACTACCAGAAGCTAATAAGAGTAAAACCAAAGAATATGACTTTTGTTCAACAATCAGACAGACTGGGGTCAGTTCAAAACACTATCCTGTTCAAGGCTCAGCTCAGATCCACCTCCTCTGGGGAGCCTTCCCTGGTCATTCCAAGGTTGGAAACTCACCTGGCAATTTTGGGCTATACCAACCAGGGACACTCATAAAAATGGAAACACTTTGTTCAATGTAATGCCGATTTTCAGGAAGGACACACAAACAGGGTCAGTTGTCCTGGCTGTGTACACCTGCTACCTCTTCAGCTTGACAGATGCTGCCGCCCTTAGTTAAATAACTAGAGCATCATCCCTATTAAAGCCACATGGCAGCCTGGCATTCTCAGATGGAGTATTAGCTTCTTGAGGAGAGAAGCTATGCTTCTTACTTCCCCTAACCCACAGCACCTATAGAAAAGCAGTTGATTAGCAAAGAATTACTTGTAAACTGACTGGCCTGTGGCTGAGAAATGTCTCACCACTCCAAACCTATATCATCACCTCAAGGTTTTACTAAGTAGTCATGGGGAACCTCTCTCTCTCTCAATCTGTTTCTTTTTCTCTCTTCTCTCCCTCCATACGTGTACGTGCACACATACACACACCTGATTTTTTAGTCCTGCAGGGCTAAACCCTTGGTTCTAACTTCACCTTATCTTCTCCCGGCTCCTTCAAGAAACTTTAAAACAAAATAAACAATATTTGGGAGGACTTCCCTGGTAGTGCAGTGGTTAAGAATATGCCTGCCAATGCAGGGGACACAGGTTCGATCCTTGGTCCAGGAAGGTCCCACATGCCACGGAGCAGCTAAGCCCGTGAGCCACAACTACTGAATCCTGCACGACTAGAGCCTGTACTCTGCAACAAGAGAAGCCACTGCAACGAGAAGCCCGTGCACCGCAACAAAGAGTAGCACCCGCTCGCCGCAACTAGAGAAAGCCCGCGTGCAGCCACAAAGACCCAACGCAGACAAAAATCGATCAATCAATCATTAATTAATTTTTTTAAAAAAACAATATTTTGCATGAGTTAGTAGATATAAAAGAGAGAGGAGGGCCAAGCAGGGGCCTTAGTGATTGAGCTAATTAAGCAAATTTGATGCTTATCCATCTGCATTACAGACCCTATTTTCACATAAGGCAGAGAGCTTCCCTTTCCTGTGCTCCCCAGGAAATCACGACTGCCTCGCTTTTCCCCCCGCCTAGTTGCAAATCTCCTACGTATCAGGAAGGACATCCAGCAGGGATGAGACTAGACAAGAGACAGCGTACTGGCAGGTTAAGAGCAGGAGTTCTTCATGTAAACAAGAAGGAATCAAGCCCAACATGTGCGCAGGAATATTCCCTCCGTTACTAGTCTGCGGGCTTCTTGCTCTGACCATTTGGAGACTCCTCAGCCCACACCCTCTCTGCCTGGAGGGGCTGGCACAGGACACAAGAATCTACCTCTGCTGAGCAGCCCCTCTGTGAAGGGGCAAAGCTGCATCAAATCCAATCCTCTGTTAATAAGGACGGGCTGAAAATTCACACAAACAGCCACACGTTCACCTGTTCCCATCAGATGGAGGAAGGCAGACACGACCAGAACACCGGAATCATCTTGGAGGAGTTACGGCTTAATGAAAATGAGGTAAGGCCTACACTCTCTAAACCTGCCAGAGTTTAGACACGTGAAACAAAGCAAACATTGCCAGGGGGCCAATGATCCTTCACAGTAAGTGCCCAACCAGACAGCCATGTCCACCTTAACCCAACCGCCACTACTGAATGCCTGCTCCAGCGAGGCAGGGATGAAAGATCCTCTTACATCTAAAACAGGTAACTGCTCTATAACACAGGCTCGGGGAGGAGTCCTGGGAATGGAGCTCATAGGAGGGAGAAATCAATGCCAACAGGGGGAGGAGCCGGGGGGAGAGGCGTCAGGAAAGGTTCCACGTGGGCTGTTCCTTGAGCTGCAGGGAAGTGTGCCCAGTCTGCATGAGGATGACGGGGAGGAAACCTCAAGGCATCCTTGGGGAATGGCAGACGATCCTGTTATTTAGTAGCACATGGTTACTACATGGAGGTGAGGCTGCTAAAACGAGGTAGGGCCAGTGGACAAACGGGGCTGAATGTCAGCCACCGAGTCTGGACTTCATACTGTAAGAAATGGGGAGCCATGCATGGGTTTTGAGGAACGTTATGAGATATACATTCCAGGACGTTAAGTCCAGGGATGCACGAACCTTGAGTGGGGGAGATCGGGAGAGGCGGGCAAAGTAGAGAAATGCCAAGGCTCCTCAAAGAGTCCTCAAAAGAAATGGCAATGGCCCCAACCCCTTCAGTAACCGTCCCCTGCCTTCTGAAAAAAGTCCAGGCTCCACCTATGGAACCCAATGGCCTTTATGATCCAGCCCCTGTCTATCCTGTATCATCTCTTGCTCTCACTCAACCTCCCAGCCAAACTGACGGACTCTCTCAAATCCAGTCCTTAGTCCTGCTGCTCCCTTCACCCATCCTTCCCCAGTACCTCAGCTCTAATTTCTGTGAGTCTGGGTTACAGGCACCTTCTGTTTCTGCATGCCCCGTAAATAGCTGCATCACTTACCTCACTGTCTCAGTATCAGTGTCCCCCGAATTCAGGGCCCAGTGAAGACAGAGCCTGGAAGGTCACAGCCCCCCAGCACCCAGCCTAGAAGCCTCTCACACAGCAGCCACTCAATGAATATTTGTTAAATGATTCAACATAGAGCTTGCTGAGGGTTTTTTTTTAAGTATCAAAATACAGAGGAATTTATAAATAAGTTGAATATTAAAATTTTTATAGGTAAAATCTGAGTAGCTAAAAATTTTATCTTTACTTTAGAAACGACCTCTTCTCTCTTAACATTCAAAGACATAAGTGATCAAGCTTCCCTTCTCTGATCTTATCTTCTCTTTCTAACCTTCTTGGCAGGCACTGAAAATTCCTCTCTGATTCTACTTCTGAAAGAACGTCTCATTCACAAGTGGGCCCCAATTTCAGAACTGTCACAGGAAGAGATGTCCTCAGGAAAGAAATGAGTAATTGATTACATGTAAAATTCTTCATAATGCATTAGGCTTTTGAGAGCTCCTTTCAGTAGCAATCCATTCCCTTCTAGATTTAAACGTTTCTCTGTAGAACATTATCTCCTTGCCAGACAGGGGGAATCAACAAATCTTAGCTCTAAAGCAAGGACGTCATCATCCATGGAAGGACAAAATAATGACCACAGCAGCATGGACTGAGGATCCATTCTGTACCAACCACATACATGCTGGGTGTTTTATCATCATCTCTTTCTCCACAATAAGACCTCCCGTTCCCATATTCCAAAACATAAAACTAAGGCTCAAATGAGGTGAACGATTTTCCAAAATGGAGCAAACTGCATTTTGAACTCAAGTCCATCCAACTCCACACCTGTGCTCTTTCCGTTATAACAACTATCTTGAATCATAAATAAAAATAGGGGCTTCCCTCGTGGCACAGTGGTTGTGAGTCCGCCTGCCGATGCAGGGGACACGGGTTCGTGCCCCGGTCCGGGAGGATCCCACATGCCGCGGAGCGGCTGGGCCCGTGAGCCATGGCCGCTGAGCCTGCGCGTCTGGAGCCTGTGCTCCGCAACGGGAGAGGCCACAACGGTGAGAGGCCCGCGTACCGCAAAAAAAAAAAAAAAAAAAAAGAAATAAAAGGAAAACAAATTCATGATAATACAACCCAACATGGAGCTTCATTCATGTCAGTTTGATTCAGAACCTACTATCTAGAAATATCAAGCAAGGAACATGGCCACTAAAAAGTTTCCTTCATGTTCTTGGGACATCTAGCAAGAACACTAGGCAAGACAAAAGGGAACCACCAAACACCGAGACAGATGGCCAGAACTGGAAAGGCATCGGGTTCGACCTGTCCATGGCCACACACAGGTTCCCAGTGCAGGACTGCTCCAAGAGGCCACCGGAGCCCACGCGGGGAGGCACTTTCAAGCCTGGAAAAAGAGACATCACAAAACAGGATGCAAACGTCACAGCATACCTAACCCGAACACTCCTTGAGAGCTACACCTACGCAATCTCCCCCACCACAACTGGCGTCTCGGCAGAAACAAGCAGCTTTACACCAAAGGAATGATAAGACCCAAAGGTATTCCTGATTTGGGCTATAATCCTCCCTACCATCATCGGCAACCAGAGGACTGTGGTCAGACCCAGCAACCTTTCGCTGTCCTAAGGGAAGCTTCCCCTTGAGTCACCATCACCCTGATACATTCGTCTCCTTTCCAACCACACTGAGCCCCTCTGGAAGAGCATCTTCTCTACAGATGACCTTGCCAAATCCCACCCATTCTGTGGAGCACAGCTGAAGGTCTGCCCCCAGAAGCAGTGTGGCATTGCTTGTGCCCACGGTGGTCTCTCCCTGCTCTGACTGTCAACACTGTCCCACTCGGCATTCACGTACATGCCAATCAAGGTGAACTTAGGACTGATGCATTTTACGCCAATGTTGCCACCTGGCACAGTGTTACTCACTCTTTCCTGCAGTTAAATTCAGCAAAATACTCACCTACTCTGTCCCAGGCACTGAAGATACAGGACTCATTAAATCCCAGCCCTGCCCCTGTGAGATTCACAGTCTGGCGGAGGATGGATACTACAAGATAACACTGTACAAATATATTTATCATAATAGGGTACAAGATCCAATCCAAAGCATGACTACACATCACCCTGTTCATCTCCTTCAGATCATTTAGCTCCATCTGTGGCTGTTAACGTTTATTCATTTACTTACTGTTGGTCTGTCCCCACTAGGAGACACTGGGACAGGAAGTGTGTCTGTCTGGTTCACTACTATGTCCCTAGCACTCCACATGGACTTGGGCACAGAAACACATGCGTTAAAAGCTGTATTTGTGGAAGGAGATAAAAAGAGAAGCAGAGAAGTGTCAGGAACTATGAGCATTAAAAAGTCCAAGTTAAAGGTCCATGCAATGCTTCCGTGACAGGAGACACCTGGGCTCAGATGTGAAGTGTGAGTGAGGACCAGATAGGGAGGAGGTGGAGCACAATCCAGAGGAGGAAACAGGACGAGCAAAGGTAAGAAATGGCCAAGTCAGCACGACAAAGCCCTTAAATATGACTGCAGGCCAGCTGTTCTCAAAGAGAGGCGGTTTTGTCCTTAGGGGGCATGTGGTGACTCCTGGAGACATTCGTGACTGTCATGACTTGGTGCTACTGGCATCTACGAGGTGGAGTCCAGGGATGCTGCTAAACACCCTACAATGTACAGAACAGGCCCCCAAACAAAGGAGATCAGCAGTGCTGAGGTTTAGCGACATTTAAAGGATGGACTGGTCAGAGGACATAAAAGCTTCCTTCTAAAGTTCACGATTTCTACTCACGCCTAATTTCACCTTTTGATTAGAATTTAGACCAGAATAGCGTTTGCTTGCCACCTCCCATAACCTCCAAAGGAAATACTCAGAACCTATTAGGCTTCCGTTTTAGCTGAAATAAGACTTCCAGCAGACATCCATGAACCTCCTGTCACTACATATGGCCCCGGGTCTATTTTATGATCTTCACCAAGGACACAGAATCAATTTCCTTCATCTGTTGGCTATGCACCCTGGCTCATCATTTTCTCTCTAAATTCTAGGACTCCAAACTACTCATCCCCTATGCAGGGTAATGAGATACAGAAAGATGAGGACAAGAGGTGCTCAACACCATCAGATGAATGGATGGAACGATGGTCAGCAGGACAGAGGAACAGAGATTTTTCAGAATAGAAAAAGTCCTTGGAGCTTTTATCTGAGCCTTGTGCACTGTTCCACAAAGGCAGGGTCGACCTAAACGTTGACATCCACTGCCTGTGCCCATCACCACAGGGGGCTGTCATGGAGAATGCACAGAAGAGGTCATGTCCCCAGGATTCTGAAGCCTTGGCAGGGAGTCAAGCAGCTGAACGTGATGGAGTGGTGGGAGCTGGGAAGTCAGCGAAGACAAAGCCCCTTTGTCTAGAAGTAGCAACACCCAGCAGGGCTGAGCGTGCAACAGTGAAATCCATGGGAGCTCCAAACCTGTCAGGGCCTGATCCTCGTTCAGCTTCTCATACTGCCTCACAGTTGCTTCTCTTCAGCGAAAAGTCTCTTAGTCTAAAATGAGTTTGCTTATTTTTGCCTCTGGCAAACATTTCAGTATTATCTGAAATGCCTGAATTATGACTCTAAAATTTTTTTTTAAATCACCATTTTTTTTCTGTTGTAAGAGATCCAATAGCAGTATATTTCTAAAGAGTAGATCCCAGACACTCACAAGGGCTATCTGCTGTTGTAACCAGAGCAGGACCCGGTGGGGCCTTCCCAGGACAAACCCCCCTGCCCACTGTCCTCCGCCTGTCTCGTCTGCAGAAAAACGTAATCAAAGAGTAAGTTTAATCAGAGAAGTGAGAAAATGCAAAAACAAAGGAAAAAGCCAAACAAGGCAAAACAATAATAGTTTAGCCATTAAACAAAGTCAAGGACCTTTAGTTTCTCCTCAGGGGCTATAGATATATCCTGAGCCATATCCTTTGAGCTCTTTTGCAGATACTGAGA
The DNA here is from genome assembly GCF_963924675.1 of Phocoena phocoena. Taxonomy (NCBI): domain Eukaryota; kingdom Metazoa; phylum Chordata; class Mammalia; order Artiodactyla; family Phocoenidae; genus Phocoena; species Phocoena phocoena. Next base: position 147,418,863 of record NC_089219.1, read on the forward strand.
CCCCCACCAGGTGGAAGAAGTTAACTATATGCTGCCCACAAGCACGTAGACCCCAGACCAATCAGAACCAGAAGGTTGATGATGTTGACTCCTGGTTGCCTCACCACCAACCAAGAACGTCCACGAGCTGATCATGCACCTTGCAACCCTCTCCTCAACACATAGCCCCTTCCTCCTTTCCCTATATAATTTCTGAACAAAACTTGGGGAGTTGGTTCTTTGGGACATGAGTCCACCTTCTCGCCAGGATTGACAGCTACCTCAATAGAGCTACCTTTCCTTTTACCCAACACTTATCTCTCAGTAGTGGATTCCTGAGCGATGAGCAGCTAAACCTGAGTTCTGTAACACTGTGACAACTCAAATTCCACTGTGACATACAGCTTCCCAAATTTCCTCATCTCTGAAGTGGGCACAATACCACCCACATTACACGTCTTACTAATAATCCTAAAAAGGGCTTATTTAAATCAGAAACATTTGCAAATGGATTCGATGCACGAAAATTAAATTTATATCCAACTTTTCACGGAAATGTCTGGTGGGCAGAACAACTGGGAAGAGCATCATGCAGGGCAGGACATGCTTCCCAGCCCCAGACAAACATGAGCCATGTATTTAATACGGTGGCTCTGTACAGAGCCAGAGCTGGAAGAAAAGGGACAGGTTACCCTAGAAAATCAAATGGAAATGGAAGCCAGTTTTCTTCAATTCTAAGTAAGATCTGTAACTCTCAAAGTAGGAAGATATCAATACAGGCAGTACCCAGTTTGGAAACTCATTGTCTTCCAGAGTTCATTTGTAAGTCAGGTGCTCAGAACCTGGAGTGCAAGCGTCATTCTGTGCCCCAAGCCAACCAACAACAGCTGATTAAACTTACAATACAGCTGGCACACTACACACTTAGAGCAAAAATAGTAAAAAGCAATGGTGTGATATCATTTTTTTAAACATATCCAAATGCCTGGAAAAACAAATACACAGCTCTTCACTAGGGTTGACCTGAACCCAAACAATGAGCTGAAGCTGGACGTCATGTGATCCAAGTCATTACTGAAATGGGGTCCTGGAAAACTGAAAGGGGAAGAATGGGAAAAACTCCAGACTCAAGAGGAAAGGGGTTCTGGTGGGACACAGAAAGTAGTCTAACATCTTGCAATCAAAAGAGGAGGGTCTGGTACCTACCCATGACATACTCTGAAGAACAGAAGTGCTAACCGTCACCACTAGGAGAGCAACAGCGGCCACCCTGCCAGCGATCTAAGCAGGCACAATGAGCTGCAGTGGAGGATAAATGGCCCACTGCCACCTGGAACCAGGGAGCAGAGGGGCGGGGGATTCCCAGCATGCTCTGCAGGGTGTGGACGGCCAGGGGCAGTAGAGGCAGGAAGGAAACAGTTCCATAGTTGCCATGAGTTGGTATAGGGAGTCCAGGAGCCACATTTGACTCCAATAGCTATGGCTAGGTCAGGAAGGAACTTCCTAAACTTTACAAAAGTGAAATCTGCATGAACCGATAAGGTTACTGATCCACATCTCTAGTATTTTGAGAGGGGAACATGGGATGAGATAAAGACAAAGCACGGGGAATGCCTTTCTCTACACGGCACACTTGCACCTTTTACAGCAGGAAAGGTACTTAATGTCCAGTCGTTGCTGAGTACTATGGCTGGGTCAACGCCAAATACAAAAGTGATGCAAAACACTGAAACCAGGTTTGAAAATTGAAAAGGTTTATCACTGACCCACTCTGTACCTTCTTTAATCCTCCAAATAAAGTGCCAGTGTCCAGGTCAAATTCTTGGTCCAGTTCCTCTTCATGTTCTGACAAGAAAAACAGTGTGCATTAGTCACGAATCCGCATGAAACTGGGCTTGGTTTAACAGGAGAGGTACCAAAGGAAACTGGAATACGTCCTGGAAAAGCTGCCCGTGGACTGAGCTACAGGCATGGAAAGATGTCACACTCCTTCATTTCTGTGACCTCAGTTCCTGGAAATACATGGTGGGGCTGATGGAAATGTCCCTTTAATTTGTCATAAGGGTCACAAAAGGAGAGGGATTAAGCGCAAAAGCTTCCAGCACAAGGAAGCACAGGAGGGATGAGGGCAAATGCCCCACTTGTACAGATGGTGAAAAAAATTTTTCAACAGACCATGCCACAAAATGATGGTGATCATAGCCCTGTGATATAAAGCTAACAAGATTATTGATGGAACTGTATAATGGTAATACATATGCTTACAAGTAAACAGTACAATTGGTTTAAAACAAAAAATATTTTAAAATCTTATTCAAATACTTCCTAAGGGTGAACAATAACCAGGCGCGGTGTGAAATAGTAGGAGTAACGCAGAACACGATTGGCAAGGCTTTTGCTCTCCTGGGACTTACTGTACACTGGATGAGAGAGACAAACAAATAGTAAGAAATTACAATGGTGCTGAAGAATGCCATGATATGGGAGGTAAGGAGTGCTATGGGGGCTGAGTCTGGGGTGTCTATTTGATGTCAATAGGCAGCTGGATGGGCATGGACGGAGCTCAAAACAGCGCCTCAGTTGGAAGTAAAGACTTAGCAGTCCCCAGTATAAGGGTAGCAATGAAGCCTCCAGAATGACTGAGATCACCCAAAAGGGCACAGACTGCATAGACAAGAAAAGAAAAATCCAGTGCTCATCGGACCAACAAACATACAAAAAACACAGAGGACCACAAAGGAGCTACCCAGAAAGATCAAAGGAAAACCAGGAGAGAGTGCGTCACTAAAACATAATCATGAAATGATGCTGGTTTCAGACTAGGATCAAAGGGCAGATTTACACACACTAGATGCAAACAGCAGCTCCAGCCTCAAACCCCAGGCAACACTGCTCCCAGGAAAAGCAGAAAAGGGAGGCTCATCGAGTACTGGGGTCCAGTGTGCCACAGGGCGCAACTCCAGGACGCATTCACACTGAATTCCTTAAGGTCCAGGAGGTGCTGTGGCTGTGTGTGATTGCCCTGGTCCTTTCTGTTACAGCTGCATACAGGCCACGTTGTGTGTGTGTGTGTGTGTGTGTGTGTGTGTGTGCGTGTCTGTGTGTGTGCGCTGTGCTGTACACAGACTCAAGTTCCAAGGGAACAACCCACAAACAAGCAGCAAGCTACTACAATCCAACAAAGTAACAGGTCTCTCTGAAGGCTAACAAAAACAAGGGGGGAAACCTCTCTGCTTTCCTGCCTCCTCTGTTTTGGCTTCACTTTCCTACAAAGTGCAACCTCCAGAAACAACAGAATTATGCAGAATTGAAACAAAGCAAAAACTTGAGTGCTTCTTTTTTAAAAGGGTACATTCCAAAGCAGTGAAGTTTACAATCTAAGCAGCTGACTCCCCCAAATTAGGACACATCTCCCTCTAGTGGGAAAAAGGAATCGTATGCAGACATGAGAATTAAGATGAAATCCTGTCTGGCGCTGTCCAGTTGAAATACTACCTGAGACACATTTATAATTTTAAAGTTTCTAGTAGCCACACTTTAAAAAAATAATTTTTCAAAGTGAAATTAATTTTAGAATATTTTATTTACCCTAATATGTCCAAACATTATTTCAACATGGAATCAATATTAAACAATTATTAATGAGTTATTTTACATTCCTTTTTCTTACTAATTCTTCAAAATTCCATGGACACAGTATCCTTACAGCACATCTCAATTTGAAGTGGCCACATTCCAAGAGCTCATCAGCCACGTGCGGCTATAGCAATGGACAGTATGGTTCTACACCAAAACCCTCCCTCAGCTTTTGGAGAATTCCTACCAATCACCCTTCTCTGATTTCTTGACACAAACAAATGCTGTATGATGTACATTTAAATTACAACTTAGATCCTTTCATGATACTTCGGTGATCTCTGTCTTCAGACCGTCTTGAATTAGCTGAAGTGTATTGCTATAGGATTTGGTAGAGTTCTACAAAAGTTTGGTTGAATTCTACCAAATTTGGTAGAATTTGGTAGAACGGAAGCTGAGAAACTGTAGCAGGTGATCTTTCCGTGAAGGGTGACGACCCTCAGAACTTCTCTGATTATCCTGCTTAGGTGAGGACCCCACACCCTCACCCTTTGGGCGAGAACGAGATTTCATCATAACTCACATTCCCTCAAGCAAGAGGACGCTGCAAATGGAGAGAAGCCTTCTCTACCTGAGCACTTTTCTCCGCACCACGCGGGCCTGACTGTGGGCAGAGCCAGCCCTTTCTTCTAGGTGCCCTGGTTCCACTTCCCCAAATTCAGCGCTCCACAAAACTGCCTGAGAGCAGAGAAATTAAGCAGTTTCTGCTGAAGAGCCCTCAATACTACGTCAGCTGTTGATTCTTCCCCTGCCCTCCACCACCAGCCACCACCCAACAATGGGATACATCAAAGCCCCATTCCACTTGCTGAGTGAGAGGGTTTGCATTTCGCCAATGAGCTGTGGTGGTAAACCGTTCACTTAAAGCCTCTAACCTACCTACCCTCTCACCCTCAACAGTTTGATGGGAAATCAATTCTGGTGTGGGGTAGGGGTAATTAGCGGGAAGGGGAGGGAAAAACACACACACACACACACACACACACACACACACCCTCGTCTGATACAAGCCGCTGTCGGGTACATGCACACCCAACCGTGGCCCAACTGTCCTGCTGTTTCTATGCATTTGAAAAATTCCAATCAGCTCCTATGGATTCTTTATTTCTCTAGGAAGCCGGAGGATATAGCAGACCGTGGTAGTAAATGAGAGTGGGGGAAGGGAGCCGAAAAGATGGGCTTCTAAAGATAAGAGAATTTAATAGTAAGCAACTCTCAAATATGCACAGGTACGTGATCATACACAAGAGGGTAGAAAAGGTGCTGGTTTTTCCATGAGATTCTTGAAGTACGTGGGCTCCTTCTCTCTTCTCTTCCAGTTCCCACTCAGGGAATAATAAAGTGGTTTAGAAATAGCCCAAGCAAAAACAAATCATATATGTAAATAGGATGCAAAGCGATATACACATAAATGACCTTCAAATCTCCCTGAAAGAGCTGCTCATCTGCGACTCCTTAGGAATTCTGGGGTCTATCAAGGCAGGCCACCAGGCACACAGTTTGCATGGGAATCCTTAGGGCTTCCTGGAGAGCCAGAAGCCCCAGACTAAGATGGAAACGCTCCAGTAAAGAAAAAGCCATAAGCTTTAACGCAACACAGAGCAAAGGCTGGGGGAGCAGGGGGCCTGAGGGGTGAGGCGCTGTAGAGTCTAACACTGAGGGTTGCCTTCAAATGCCCCCCAGCCCAGGGCCCGGTCCCGAGTCATTGTGAGAGGTTAATCACAGGCTTTAAGAAAGCAGACTCTCTGGAAGCCAACAAGCCCCTCCCTTGAGGATCAGTGTCAATCTAGGAAGAAAACACCAGTGCAAGCCTGAGAGGAAGGGGTGGGCCAGGAGACTTGGAATTCCAATAGGAAGGCAGCGACTTGACGGTTTCCTATGACCCTGGCCATAGGTAACATGGAAAAAAAAAGATCAAATATAACACGAAGCCCTGCCAAACAGAACACTCGGAGTCTTAGGTGCACCACAGCACAATTAATGCTGGCTATCTAGACAGGCTGTCCAGACCTTGCCCCCTGCACTTGGGTCCTTTCACAAAGCTGTATTAACTGAAGGGCCCCTAGTGGTTCTGTCCACGGGCAGCCAGCTCACCTGGTTCCAAGGGCATAGGCCACCTGTACAAACACAGGACTGGTAGCCTTTGTTTCCCTGCCCTGAACTGGGGCCACCAGATAAGTAACCAGCCGTCTTGCAACCAAACTCCTAATCACAGAAGCAAGTGGGAAAAATTACCTCCAGATTGACAAAGCCTGTCCGCTATGACAGGTTAGTATGTTGCATGAACGACATAAAAGAATTAATCCATAAATGAGCTGCTATATCCTTTTCTCATAAGCTGGGATTAGTGACAAGTGATAAGAAAAGGCATGTAAAGGAACAAACAAAAGATGAATATGCTCAACTATATTTGCATCTCACTTTAAGAACACCTACTATAAAAAAAGAAAGAAAAAAGAAACTGGAGGCGGCAATTCAAATGATTTGCTCCGTATCTGCTTAAATATCAGGGCTCTCTGGTGTCACAGAGTTTACTTAGAGAAACATTAACTGCTTGTCACTGAAGATTAAAGAAATGAAAATAAAATACCTGTGAAATAAAAACTCAAATCAATGGAAAGCACAGTTCCTTTTATAAAAGTGTCTCTAACTGCAAATTTTCAGGAAGATAGCTACTCCATGAAAGGTGAGCCTGGGCTCTGTAAAGCCAAAAAGATCTAGGGTGGCTGCTGTTCATCAGAAAGTAATCACAGCGAACAGAAAAATGGGAGAATTTATAAATAAATCCAAGAGCGTGTTCTTCGAAAAAGAGAATCAACCTACCAAATAGACAAAACCTTTTTAAATTTCCTAAAACAAGGGACACACGTAGAATTCAAAACATTTTAAGAATATGACACACAACCGTACATTAATACATCTGAAAATTTCAATGAAATCGAAAAATATAAATTACTCACGCTGACTTAAGAAGAAAAGCTACGTATACCAATAATCCCGAAAGATACTGAAGAGTTTTCGATAGGTCTACTTCCAAAGAGACTCTGTGGCTAGACAAACTTACAAGCGAATGATATCAAACTTTGATGCCGACACTTTGTATACTACTTAAACAGTTCCATAATATTGGCGGAGTCAGTGGGGGAGCTTCCCCATTCATTTCAAAAACTTAACAGAATGCTGATACTAAAACCTGAGGATGAAACAATAAAACTATAGGCCAGTTAATCTCACTTAGAAATTATTAATATTTTTTTAAACACAGAAACAAGCAGTGTATTTAAAAATAGCATAGTCACAGTAGGTTTGTTGTAGGAAACCATATGAACTATATTGGAAATATGATTACAATATCAATAGGTTGAGAAAGGAAAACTATGTAATCATCTGAATAGATACTTTTAAAAATGGATAAAATTCAACTAAAATTAAATTTTAGTAAAAGGGAGCTAGACATATTCCTTAACATGTTTTTTTTCCAAAGAAAAGCTTATTCAGCGTTTCACTAATGGTAAAAATATACGGCTTCCCATTAAAGTTAGGGATAACAAAATAAGGACAGCATTCTTTTCCAACTAGTATATTGTTCTAGAAGTCCTGGCTAAGTAATAATAGATGAAGCAAAACCATTATCATTATGTGTGGATATTATCTAAGTACAAAAACCAGGAGAATCAAATGATAAAAGCCAGTGGAACCCTAAGAGAATTCAATAATTTTTGGAACATAAAATAGAGAAACCAAAATAAACAACTTTACTATAGACCAGAAATAATCAGCTAGAAATTATAGAAAATATAATTGGAAAGTATCCCAATTATAAAACGAAGAAAAAGACTTATAAATAATTTTAGGAATTTTAACAGGGCCTAGACAACCATGAACTTTTTTTAAGGGAAGTAACAGAAACCTTGAGAAAAAAATACCATACTCCTGGATGCAATATTATAAGATTGTCATTTATTTACAAATTAATTTCTAGGCTTACTGTAATTCTGATTAAAACCCTAATGAGATTTTTTTGGAACCTGCCAATTTCAAACGTATCTCGAAGAATAAACCAGTAAGAATAGCTAAGAAAAGAATGGAAATAGAGAACAAGGAGTGGTAACTTACCCCACCAGATATTCAGACATTTAAAAAGCAAAAATAATTAAAACAGCACAGTACTGATGTTAAGAATTAATTGAGAAATCAATGAAACAGAAAAGACAGCCCCCATACTGTGTGTGTATGCATGTGTGCATATCCATAAAAGAATTTAGTAGATATAATAATTTAGTACATGATCAAGACTGCATTATAATTCAATAAAGAAAGACTTATTAAATAGTGTTTGGTTACCTATTTGGGAAAAAAAGTAATTTAACTCTTCATACTTCTTATCAATATACCAAATACATATGAGGTGGATTGAAGAATAAAGATTAAACTTACTGAGACTACAGTAAGATGGACATTCTCCAATAGAAAACGTGTTAATTGGCACAGCCTTCCTGGAGAACAGTCTAGGTATATCTACCAAGAACCTTAAAAACATTCATGTAGTTTGACTCTATACTTCCTCTTCCGGAAATCCTTCTGAGAAAAACAATCAGGTACAATAAAACAGTACAAATAGATTCCTCACAAAATAAATGAGCTAAGCATTCAACTCATGAAGTTGGAATGAAGGAACAGAGCAAACCCAAAGAAACAATAAGGAAGGGAATAATCAGATAAGGGCAGAAATCAATGAATTGGAGAACAAAAAGAAACAATTGAGATATCTAACAAAGCTGAAAAGATTAATAAGATCTCTAGCACAACTGATCAAAGGGAAAAAAAGGATGGAGGGAGTGAAGGAGAAGATGTAAATAACAAAGTATACAATGAGAGAAAGGCCAACTAGAGAAACAACAAATTTTTTCTAAGGTAAGTATTACAAACCACAATATACTAATTAAGTTGAAAACCTCCATAAAATGCATAGATCGCTAGAAAGCTACAAAATGTCGAAATAGGTACAAGAAGAAAGAAATTTTGAATATAAATCAATAGTAAGCTGAAACAGTAGGCCATGACTTCCCTTTCCAGATGCTTCTCCAGGTGACCTCCTATCACCAATGGTTTTCACTGATGAGAATTCAACTGTTTTCATTCCAAGAACTGCATTAAGCTGATATGAACGACAAAAATACATAGCCCTCTTTTTTTTTTTTTTTTTTTTTTTTTGCAGTATGTGGGCCTCTCACTGTTGTGGCCTCTCCCATTGCGGAGCACAGGCTCCGGACGCACAGGCCCAGCGGCCATGGCTCACGGGCCCAGCCGCTCCACAGCATGTGGGATCTTCCCGGACCGGGGCACGAACCCGCGTCCCCTGCATCGGCAGGCGGACTCTCAACAACTGCGCCACCAGGGAAGCCCACATAGCCCTCTTTTAGGCAGAGGCATTAATTCTTTCAAGGTTACTGCATGACACATTGTATCTTTCCTCAAATTAAGTGCAATCAGAGAGACATAAAAGTATTTCTACATGTTCTAAACCATAAGACACAAACAATGTACCAGGTTTGGATTAGCCACAATACTGCAGAATACCAGGGGAGAGGTCACCAAGCATAGAAGATCACCACTACCACCACCCCCCCCCCACCCCCAAGCATTTCCATATGACTTTGACACACTCTATGTAGACTCTTGGAAGAGCTGAGTGGAAGAAGGGCTGTTCTGTTCAGTCCTTGCTGTGGGTTTACTAAGAGATCCCTTGTGCCTAGGGCTGTTATAATCAGTCTGCTGTCCCTAATGGTCAGACCACCCTGCTACTGCTGATGGGGAAGACAGCAGTGAATGAGATGCCTGCTCTGTGCCCAGAGAAAGCAGCCGTGTAAGTGCCCACCCGTGGCATTCCACTTAACAAATAAGTTCTGAGCCTCTAGTATGTTCTAGGCCCTATATTTGCTCCAGAAACAAACACCCAAAAAAGTTCACAGAAGAGACAGTTTTCCCAGTGGATCTACTTCCATAATTGGGTTATGTGGCACTTTTTCCTGAATTAGATAGTAAGACGTGGAGTCAAAAAAACTCAACATTGCGTTAAACACACTTTGGCAAGGCAGGGGGATCTGGCTTCCATGAGCTGAATGGAAAAAGGAATAGAGAAATAAGACACTTCTTGGGAGTGGCCACTTTGGTAATGATATTGAGAGAAAAAGCCTGAAGGATAAAAGAAGCTCCAGGCTAGGGTGTGGTCAGTAATAAATCAAACAGGATGACAGCCGCTGGATCAACTGAGATGCAGAAAAGTTCTGTATTCTCCACAGAAGGATCCCCTCCCACCTCCATCCCAGTAGCTTTCACCACATAAGAAGGAAAAATTTTGTTCCAGTGGGATAAAATTTTAAGGTTTGAACTTTTACAGTATAATGGATAAAAGAGCTTCTCCTATAAAGCAAGCTGCTTTAGGAAATTAAATTATCAATAAATACGAGTGGCAGAATAGAATAAAATATTGGGTCTAGAGTTGGACAAACCTGTTCCATTATTTATTAGATGTGTGGCCTTGGACAAGTTATATTTTTCAACCTCAGTATCCCCATCTGGGTAAAGAAGTATAACACCCATTGTGGTAGAGAGACTCCAAAGATGGTCACCATCAATTCCTTGTCTCCGTGTCTATGTGCACTGCTCCAGCCATAAAAAGCCATAGTCCTTCCTCCCCTTGAATCTGGACTGGCCCTATGATTTGCTTTGACCAATAAGTGAGGCAGAAGTGACCTACTCAACTTCCCAGATTGGGCTTTAAGAGATCTGCAGCTTCTGGTTTTACACACATGCAATACTCCTTCTTCAAAGCCATGTGGAGAACCACATACAGAGAGCCACAGCATTCCAGTTGACAGCCTCCAGCTGAGCTCTTGGCTGATAACCAGTCATGTGAGTCAGCCATCTTGGACGTTTCAGCCTAGCTGAGCCACCAGATAATTGCAACCCAGCAACAACACACAAAGCAGAAGAACTGCCCAGCTAAGTCCAATCCAGATTTATTAAAAACAAAGTCTCACAGAACATGAAACTCGATCAATGTAATCCATCAAAACAACAGGCTAAAGAAGAATTACATGATCATATCAGTAGATGCACAAAAAGTATTTGAAAAAATCCAACACCCATTTATGATTCAAAACTCCCAGTAAGCTAGAAATAGAGAGGACCCTCCTCAACTGAGTAAAGAACACCCACAAAAACCTACAGCTAACATCATCCTTAATGGTGAGTAACTAGAAGCTTTCCTGCTCAGATCAGGAAAAAGGTAAGGATGTTCCCTCTCATCACTCCTTCTCAACACTGTACTGGAGGTTTTAATTAATTATTAATATTATAATTTAATTAATTATTAATTATTAATAACTCCTGGAATTAATAAGCAATTATGGCAAGGTTGCAGGAAACAAGGTTAATATATAAAGGTCAGTCGCTTTACTATATATCAGCAATGGGGCTTCCCTGATGGCACAGTGGTTAAGAATCTGCCTGCCAATGCAGGGGACATGGGTTCGAGCCCTGGTCCAGGAACATCCCACATACCACGGAGCAACTAAGCCCGTGTGCCACAACTACTGAGCCTGTGCTCTACAGCCCACCAGCCACAACTACTGAGCCCATGTGCTACAACTACTGAAGCCTGCGCACCTAGAGCCCATGCTCTGCAACAAGAAAAGCCGCCACAATGAGAAGCCCGCACACCACAACGAAGAGTAGCCCCCACTTGCTGCAACTAGAGAAAGCCTGCATGCAGCAATGAAGACCCAACACAGCCAAAAAATAAATAAACAAATATATATATCAGCAATGAACAAGTAGAATTTGAAATTAAAAACAACAGCACCCCCCAAAATGAAATATTTAGGTATAAATCTAACAAAATATGCATGTTATATATGAGGAAAACAACAAAACTCTGATTAAAGAAATCAAAGAAGAACTAAATAAATGGAGATATATTCCATGCTCATGGAAAGACTCAATATTGTCAAGATATCATTTCTTCCATACTTGATCTATATATTCAATGCAACCCAAATCAAAATCCCAGCAAGTTATTTTGTATATATCAACAAACTGATTCTAGAGTTTATATGGAGAGGCAAAAGACCCAGAACAGACAACACAATATTGAAGGAGAAAAACAAGGAGAGGCAAAAGACCCAGAACAGACAACACAATATTGAAGGAGAAAAACAAAGTCAGACAACCAGTACTATCCAACTTCAAGACTTACTAAAAAGCTATGGTATGCAAGACGGTGTGGTATGGGTAAAAGAACAGACAAAGAGATCCGTGCAACAGAATAGACAGCCCAGAAATAGACCCACATAAATATACACACCCAATCTCTGACAAACAAGCAAAGGTAATAGAGTGGAGCAAAGAGAGCCTCTTCAACAAAAGGTGCTGAAACAAATGGACATCCGCATGCAAAAAAAAATGAATCCAGACACAGACTCTACACCCCTCACAAATGGACATCATAGATCTCAATGTAAAATGCTAAACTATAAAATTCCTGGAAGATAACATCAGAGAAAATCTAGATGACCTCGGACGTGGCAATGACTTCTTAGATACAACACCAAAGGCATAATCCATGAAAGAAAAAATTGATAAGCTGCCTGTGTTAAAATTAAAAAGTTTTGCTCCATGAAAGACACTGTAAAGGGAATGAGAAGACCAGCCACAGATTGGGAGAAAATATTTGCAAAAACATATCTTATAAAGGATTATTATCTAAAAGATACCAAAAACTGTTGAAAATCAACAGTGAGAAAATGAACAATCTGATTTTAAAATGGGCAGAAGTCCTCACCTGACAGTTCATCAAAGCATGTAGATGGCAAATAAACATATGAAAATATGCTCCACAATATACATCAGGGAAATGCAAATTAAAACAATAACAAGATACCACTACACACCTATTAGAATGGCCAAAATCTAAAACACTGACAACACCAAATGCTGACAAGGATGTGGAGCAACAGGAACCCATTGCTGGCGGGAGTGCAAAATGATACAGCCTCTTTGGAAGAAAACTGGCAACTCTTTGGAAGAAAGCTGTTTATAAAAATAAACATACTCTTAACATACAATTCAGCCATTGCTCCTTGGTATTTACCCAAAAGAGCTGAGAACTTATGTCCTTACAAAAACCTTCACATGGATGTTTATAGCAGCTTTATTCATAATTGCCAAAACTCGGAGACAACCAAGATGCCTTTAAGTAAGTGAATGAATAAACTGTGGTACATTCAGACAACGGAATACTGTTCATCACTAAAAAGAAGTAAGCCACCAAGCCATGAAAAGTCATGGAGGAACCTTAAATGCATATTAAGTGAAAGGAACTAATGTGAAAAGGCTACATACTGTATGATTCCAACTATATGATACTTTGAAATAGATAAAACTGGGAATTCCCTGGTGGTCCAGTGGTTAGGACTCTGCACTTCCACTGCAGGGGGCCCAGGTTCGATCCTTGGTCAGGGAACTAGGATCCCACAGGCTGCGCAGTGCCGCCAAAAAAAAAAAAAAATTTTTTTTAGAAACTGAAATAGGTAAAACTATGGAGATGGTAAAAAGATAAGGGGTTGCCAGTGGTTAAAGGGGAGGAAGGGATGAACAGACAGAGCACAAAGGATTTTTAGGGCAGTGAAACTACTCTGGATGATACTATGATGGGTACATGTTATTTATACTTCTCAAAACTCACAGAATGAACACCACCAAGAATGCATCCTACTATAAACTGTGGACTTTGGATGATAATGATAAATCAATACAGGTTTGTCAATTGTAACAAACTGTATCAACTCTGGCGCAGGATGCTATAGTCAGGGAGGCTGTGCTTGCAAGGGGGCACTGAGTGCATAGAAGCTCTTTGTATTTCCTGCTCAATACTGCTGTGAACCTAAAACTGCTCTTAAAAAAACAGTCCATTTAAAAGGAAAAGAACCTCGCAGAACAGTGAGAGATAATAAATGGCGGTAGTTGTTTTAAATCACAAAGCTTCAGGATGGTTTGTTAGGTAACAATGGACAAAAATCGCACCCATTTTATGGAAAAGACTGATGATTAACTGCTAACACCCATTCTTTCTTTCTTCCTCTATAATAAAACCCTTTGGTTTAGCTGGGAAAAAGATGGCCTCCCAACCAAAGATTACATTTACCAGTTTCCCTCATAGTTGATATGGCCACGGACTAGGTTCTAACGAACAGCACATGAAAGAATACGATATAAGCAACTTTCAAGGTTATGCTCTAAAAAAAGAGAGGGTCTACCCTCCCCCTTCCCTTGCATGCTTCCTGCTGGGAAAAAAGCGAACACGGCAGCTGGAGTTGGAGCAGCCACCTCACGTCATGAGGTGGAACCATATGCCAAGGATGGCAGAGGAACATAATAGGAGCCAGGGTCATGGATGCTATCCAGACACCATACCAGCCCTGACCACAGTTATTCTGGAGGCTATGTTTCTGCAGCCAAGCCTATCTTCTAAGTAACACACCATCTCACAGGGCTGCTCTAAAGACAGAATGAGACAGGGTACATAAAGTACCTAACATGGTGCCTGACAAAGACTAGGTGAGTTCCTTGCACATGGGCCCTGAGAGCTCAGAGGCTCCAGCCAGGGAATGCAGCTACTTGAACAGCCTTGACCAAACAGTCTTCATCTACTTTATTTTTTTTTTTTTTTTTTTTTTTTTTTTTTTGCGGTACGCGGGCCTCTCACTGTTGTGGCCTCTCCCATTGCAGAGCACAGGCTCCGGACGCACAGGCTCAGCGGCCATGGCTCATGGGCCCAGCCATACCGTGGCATGTGGGATCTTCCCTGACCAGGGCACGAACTCATGTCCCCTGCATCGGCAGGAAGACTCCCAACCACTGCGCCACCAGGGAAGCCCCCTTCATCTACTTTAGATGGTCAGTCTCTCCCATGGCTTTGAGTGGGACATATGTAGAATGCGGGCAAAGCTGATCCCAGTGACGCAAATCAATCCCAGTGATCCACAGCGAGGCAGCTGCTGGGGCACAGCACTGTCAACTGTGCTTCCCAAAACCTACCTTTGCCATTTTAAGTGACCACAATTACTTTCAGCAAACTCCCCTGCCTTCAAGATAAAGTCCAGACTCCTCGGCCAAATGAATACACAATGTGATTCACAATCTATCTCGCTCTTTGATCTAAGCTCAACTCTTACCACTCTCCCTCCACGCACTACACTCCAGCCCTCCTAAGTGGTTTGGGGTTCCCAGGTCATGCTGTGTTTTCTCACACCCCAAAGGCATTTCACATGCTGGTCCATTTGCCTACAAACACATCTCTGTCCACAGAGCCTCTGCCCCTTTCTCTACTTGGCTGACTTCTGTTCTTCCTTAAAACAAGGCTCACCATCACCCCTAGAAAACTGTCCCTGACTACGGAAGATATCACTCATGGACCCTCCAAAATTCTTTCTTCCATTCTTCCCCAGTATGGGAAGTTGTATGTAGCACACGGCCACCAAGTTAACGACAAGATTTCCCAGCCTTCCAGCTGTGGCCAGGGAACTCAGTGCTGGCCAACTGGTGTGAGCAGAAGTGACAGGGCAATGTTTATTCCAAGCTGCCCTTAAAGGAAAGGAGGGTTCCCATGCCCCTTCCCATGGGCTGGCATGAGGACTTGGTAATGAGTCCTCTTCAACATGTGCACTGTGGACAGCAGAACAAGAAGAGTAAACAGTCCGGGCCTCCATGTGTCTGAGGGGAGTAATGGCGAGAGAGAAGTTAAAGAGATTACTGCTAATTATGAATGCAAATCATCTCCATGGCCTTCAGTAGCCATTGAATCAAACCTTCTTATTACAGAAGACCAGCCACAGGATCTCCTAAAAGATCCAGGATTAAGGTGGAAAACTCCACGACTCAGGTCATTGATTCAAACCGTCCAAGACAGGAGGAAAACAAAGCAGGGCTCAAGTCACCCTGAGCCCATGAGGCTACCTTTCTGAATCTTCCACCTCTGAGCACTCCCTCCTCCATCTTTCTTTCTTGATACAAGTTTAGAAAAGTTGGCGCCTTACCTCTGGAGAATTTGTAAACTTCGTAGAAAGAATAGAAGTGGAAGCCTAGGGAAGCAAACAGGTAAAAAGACAGTTCCCATCGGGGCAGCATTGCTCCTTGTGACAAAGGGTCCCGTGGCCCACGCTGAGAGTTTCTAGGAAGAGAAACAGAAATAAAAACATTAAACCATAAACATGACACTAGAGGACAGAATCTTACTTGTTCTCCCAGGGAGAACCCTCCTCCTATCACACCTCCTCCTGCCATGACCTTATCCCACCTGTCCCACAGCCCCCCATCTGTCTCCCATCACAGTGTACACCAGACACTTCTGTTCTCATTGCCTGCCACACCTGTCTCCTCCTGTGGACCTTTAGAGAGTAAGGACCATGATCTCTGAGTCCCAGCAGCTAGCACAGGACGTGGAATGTAGCAGGAAAGGACTACTAAATGCTCCATGAATAAATAATAAATTACTATTCCAAAGCCTGAATAAAAGAAAAGCACGAATCATCTCCAAACCTCTTCTAAGCGAACAGCATTAACCTCCTTGTTCTCCCCTTCAAATGTCATCCCATAGTTGTTTATAAGAATGGATTAATAAAGCCACTCTGTCTTCCATCTTCTGGGTACTTCTTAAACAGAAGTTAATAGCCTGCTAGTTGCCCACCCTGTATATGCAAGCTCCCTTCTTACACAGTAATTGAATTTCTATCTGAACACATGGATGCTGAGCCCAACTCTACAGTGTATCCAAGTGTGGACATTTGAATAGTTTTGGCTCTGAGGCTGTGGTCATCCCCTTCCTGCTGGGTGGAATTGGAACAGCCACCTTTGGACCAAGAGGTAAAAGCCACATAGAAAAACAAGACAGAGGCGCCTCGGTCCCTGACTGCATGTACCACCCCACCTCAGCCCCACCCCCAAAACTGCCCTGAACCTCTTATATCTGGACCATTACATGAAAGAGAAATGCATCCCCAGGATATTTAAGCCTGTGCTGTTCTCGATCTCTCTGTTATGGCTGCCATGTCTATATTCTAAGTAATAAAGCAGGTAACAGAAAGTCCTAAAATGCTGTAAATTAAATGATCAGTTCCCAAATAACAAAGAGTTAACTAAATGTAAACCCTTTTATGGCCCTCATTGCTTTACTTAAACCTCTCAAATAGGTCTCATTGTGGATGTCAAATTAAAACAAGAGCAAAATTTTAAGCCCAAAGCAAGCATTTCTAATATGTGACAGTAACGCCAAAAATCAGAATTCACTCATGAGCTCGTTTTACCTTCACAACAGCCAGGTGAAGTAGGTGGAGCAAGGGAGGTAGGCATTTACAGATGAGGAATGTGAAGCACGGTGAGGTCACACAATCAGAAACAACTGAGCCAGGGCTCAAATCCAGGTCTTGGGACCATTGGGTCCCCACCCCACTGCTCAGGTACAGCCATCAGCCCCATTACTGCCAGTTCACAGGGTTACTTGTCCTTAGGGCGTGGCTCGAAATCTGCCACACACAAACTCCTTTCTTCAGGCTACAGGGAGACGCAGCAGGAAGGGATATAAACTTTAGCTTTTGTAATAGGGAAGAACAAATCTGACTCCATGTTGGATCTGCTTTGTTTAACTTTTAACCTTTGTATTCTATTGCATTTGCTACAAGTTAAAAATATTGCCTGAAACATACAGGAGAGCCCATTCTCAAGGCTCTGACCTTTAATGGTATAATTCTTTTTCGTTCATATAGAGATAAAAAGTTGCAGGACAGAGAATAACATTTGTCTTGTTGGAGGTTCACAGGAACATCATAACCATCTGACCTACATGGACAGCTGCAAGAACGAACGATCCTGACACTAAGATGCTTGCAACAACCAGCCACACCCTCTCTCCTTTCACTATAAAAGAAACCTGAATTCAAATTCAGGTAAGATGGTTCTTTGGGACACTAGTCCACCATCTTCTCACTCTGCTGGCTTTCCGAATAAAGTCACTATTCCCTGCCCCAACACCTTGTCTCTCAATTTAATGGCCTGTTGTGTGGTGAGCAGTACGAGCTTGGGCTCAGTAACACTTTCATAAAATATGAGGTCAGAAATCAGTGGTCCTAGAACCAGAGGACCCTCTGGTCATTACCTAAAAGTTGCCAAGCCAGTCTAGTCTGAGTTTCTCCTGCAGATCTCCTAAAAAATCCAGAAGCAGCCACTCATGCTCTCAATCCCAAGCTCTCTAAGCCCTAGTACTCCAACAACACCTTCTCAGGTTCCCCTACTACTTTTCAGAGCCACTTCTAACTTCATACATTCCTAGTCACACTTTATTTTTAAATACCTGGCATCTCCTAGAATATGTTAAGATTTCTTTTTGGAACTTTGTAGGAATATAGTAATTTTCAATTTACTGGGAAGTGAATTTCAACCTCTGGGTTTCGTATTGTCTCTCCTTTCCAAGGATGTTGGTATTACTATATTGGATGACTTCCTCAATTAGCAAAGAGCTGAACCCCTCTTCAAATGCTACTAAATTTGAACATAAATAATCTTGGAGATTAAATCAAAGTTCCTGAAGCCCTGCTCTTTTGAACCTTTTCATGGACATTCTCCTTCTAGGACAGTTCCCCTGAATTAGTGATTTAACTGTCAGGAAACTAGAAAACTCAGCGTTATAACATTTTCCTTTTCGATGCTGCACTTAGCTACAGTGTATATGTTTTGCAGACATATACGCAAAGTTACATAGTAATAAACAACAAAGCAGCAGGGCTGTGTCCTCATATTTAAAATCTGGGGACTGGACCAAATAGCCTCCTACTGACAGCATATCAGGGAGAGATGCATCAGGGAGAGATGCATCAGGGAGAGATGCATCAGGGAGAGATGCAGACCTAGGGGAGACCGGGCTCCGCCGCTGACTGGCTGAGGAATTTAAGTGGATCACAACTTTCCAGATACGTTTCCTCATAGAGTTATTGAATGGATTAAATGTAAAATGTTTACCCAGGGCCTGGCACAGTGCAAGCACTCAATAAACATTAGCTAAGATCTGTCCAGCAGGACCAGTTAGTGAATTTAACTCGTCAGGACTCACCTAGCCAGAGCCCTGGTTTCCTTTCAGAATTGATGACAGCTAACTGACCTTCCATGGGGAGAGGGGGTGAGCATCCTACCTGCTGCTGGGCCTTCTTCAGCTGATCGGCATCCCCAGAATTCTCTCCAGTTTCTCATCCCCATCCTCTCCCCACATTCGACCCAAGGCCACCGCAGACAGCTAACAAACTGTCCTTGGGAGCCACCTGGAGAGCTTTCTGACCACTGTCTCTTCTCACCACCTCTTAGCCCCAAAGGAATTATATACAGTCCTCACTTTTCTTGCCTCCTCATTCACAATCCCAGGAATGTGACCTCAAAACACCACCACCACACAGACACCCACCTGTCCTTCTTAACAGATCTTTCTTCCTTAATACTTCTTTTCAACTCTTGTCCACTTATCTCAAGAAAATTCCTCTCCCCAGTGTTTCTCCCCACTCCCTGTTCATTTCAGCTGTGCACTCAGAGAGCCAATCAGAGTAGATACGTTTTAAAGGATTCAATGACACAACACAAAGCTGTACCTTTGGGAATGTAACTAGAACTTTTTTTTTTTTTAATGTCCAAACCCATAAACGTTCCTAAAAACTCTCTCAGAGAATTCTCAAGTTTCCATGTCTCATTTTCTAAACATGCTTATGTTCTTCTTTAGGCATAAGCTACCACGATGAAATCAAAGAAGCCCTTACTCAAATGTGTAAGTAATGCTTCTTTTCTGTTTTTCATGCATAAGATTCAGTCCTGCAGCAACATTATCAGCTAAGTGGGCATCCATTCGATAGCCTGGAAACTCGTCACCATTTATAACATGACTTCTATAGGAAACAGCCAATCTACAGCAACACAGCCTGTTTTTAAGTAGGAGACTACCTGATCGATCTATATAAAGGAGGTTATAGTACTGATATGTGAGAGCTAAGGCGGGTTGCTGGGATGTCTGATGGGGAAGATGTGTCTGAGAACACTTCCACTTTGGTGGGAATACTGGTCAGGACTGTGAGGAAGAAATAAATGGGGACAGTTTAGGAGCCAAGTGGCGGAGGGTCTTAAACATATATGATGACAGGCTCGGATCTGATTACGTGAAGAAATCTCAGGCTTGTGAGCCAGCACATTTAATTTTTTCATGAAGCTTCAGGAAGAAGCCCCTTGACATAGCAGTAGAGACTAAAGGCAGGGAGGTCAGCGATTCCGGCTCTCGGTGGGAAGTGGAGAGAAAGTGCTAGAACCAAGCAACAGAGAAGAGGGAAAATTAAGTTGCACCTGGCACCAAGTTAATCCAGGAGGCATTGGGGGGGGAGGAGAGGAAAATAAAAGACATAAAATAGTATCTCCAAAGCTGTCAAGACTACAGTGTCTCAAAGCTGAATATTATTGATGAAGGTGAGAAACGGGCACAAAGTGAAGACAGAGAGAAAATGCATTTAAGATTAGGTCTTAGAAGAAAATCATAGCAGAGCTTTCCCTGGGATTAGGGGAAAGAAGTCAAACTGGAGGAACAAGATTTCTCTACCCCCATACTGGGTATAAGAGCCCCAAGCTGGGTATTTCCAAAAAGTATTATATTTATCTGGGAACTGTAGAACTCAAGCGGCCCACATAATAAAATCTTACCTGGAAAATGGCAAGAATTCCTCAGCTTAGAGGGATTTTTCTATACTGAAGCAATGTACATTTGCATTCACATTGTAATTTAACACTCCACCTGCTTTCAGAGATGCCATCCACTCTCATTCTCACCAGGAGGGCTAACTGTTAGCTCTTTTTTCAGGAATCAGAATCTTGCTCAGAGAAAAGACATGATCTGCCCAAGGATCCGGAGAAGCCAGCAATGGAGCAAAAAAGAGAACCCAAGTTCTCAACTCCCACTCTCCCAGGCAGAAATCCTGTTCTTTACTCTTGGCAGAAAAGTAGAGCTCACTATGCCAGAGCCTGAAGTGTACACATAACTTCTGTAAGATGCTTTTCCCCAGTAACTTCTAATATCTTTTCAAAAGTCTTTTATCTGGGCTTCCCTGGTGGCGCAGTGTTTGAGAGTCTGCCTGCCGATGCAAGGGACACGGGTTCGTGCCCCTGGTCCGCGAAGAGCCTGCGCGTCCGGAGCCTGTGCTCCGCAACGGGAGAGGCCACAACAGTAAGAGGCCCGTGTACCACACACACACACACACACACACAAGTCTTTTATCTTTATTGTTGATAAATACAACACATGGATTCTAACACTCCCACTTTAAATTCTTTTCTACTCCTCACCCTTGATATTTAGCGCTAAAGGGGCTATCACCAAATACTCCCACGCACCAGAGGACTTTAAAACGGCACCCACAGCATGAAGCTAACACTCTCCAGTGCCATCACCATCATCACTCCCAACTAACTAAACTGAAATTTTTCTCTGAGTTTTCCCAGAGTTTAGCAACAGCTGTACTACAATAAGGAGTATTTACAGATTACCTATGCTGAGAAAGCACTTTACAAGTATTCTTTCATTTAATCTCCATAACAACTCTTTGAGGTTGGTACTTCTGGTATCCTCATCTAACACAAAAGATAACCAAAGCCCAGAAGGATCAAGAAACCTGCCCCAAATCACACAGCTAGTAAGCAGCGGAGCTTAGATTCATACCCATCAAGTCTAATTCCTTCTCTCACCCACCTCCCTATTCTTACAGAGTTCACAGGATTCATTTTTTCAACATCTATGACAAAATCAATTCATTGGGAAAGCTAGAAGATAATATAAGCTATATACATGCAAAAGAATTTAAAGTTATGTATGACGTAGATACACCCCAGGAAGAAAATCAACTAGATGTACTCAAAATACACATGAAACATCTAACTCGTCTGTTCCTTAGAAGATTTACTGAAGAAGACAAACTAAACCAAACCAATTTACCTCGGAAATAAGAGGGGAAAGTCAGCAGTTATATAGAGGTAAGGGCTGACTAAAATGGAAATAGTTCTAAATTTAGGAACAAATGAGCACTCTGGAAACCACAAAGTAATAAAGTAAAAGGAACTCATGCCCACTGAAATGACAATGGCTTTGAAGAAAAGAAAATATAATAGTAGAGCAATATTCTAGCACATCTGGAAAAGATGTTAGGAGGCTTCTGCTCTTTTCCAGGTAGAATTTGATGAAACCTATTTTGCAGAATATAAATTACATGACTTTCACCAGGAAAACCAGACCCAGATTCATCGTGTCTTCTCACAGTACAGTGTTCTCCAAACCCTGCTTAAGAGTCTTACAGTCTTATTCTTCTACCCACATGATACTACAGAGAAACGCTTTTCCACACCCAGAAAGCCTTCACCAACGCACTGGAGTGATCAGCTAGATTGACGAGGTCCATTGGGCTGGGCAAAAGTCTAATTACAGAATATTTAAAAATACACATCACTACTTCTAAATATGCACCAAATGTTATGTATCACCATGCAATAAACCATCCCGAAACACAGTGGCTTAAAATAACAAGATCTACTCTGTCTCGTGATTCTATGGGATGGCAATCTGGGCAGTTCTTCTGCTGATCTCACCTGGCATCACTCATATGACTAAGTCACTGCATGGCTCAAGGAAACTGGGGAGGACAACATGATCTCACCCACATGTCTGGCATTTTGTGCCAGCTGTCACCTAGGTGCCTTATTTCTCCTCCATGTGGGTACTCATCCTCCATAGGGTGGACCCTTCATAGCACGGTGGCTTCAGGGTCTTAAAAGAACAAAGGCAAGAGGTGCAAGGTCTCTTAAGGACCAGGTTCCAGAATTCAAAGAACATTTTATTGGTCAAGAGCCCAGCCCAGATTCAAGGGGGAAGAGAGAACAGCTTCCATCTCTTTACTGGAGGAACAGCAATGGCACCTAAAAAAGGGGCGGGGATGTAGCTTACCATACCGGTATGTTAGAACTCCTAATAAATAAAATCTGGAAAGTTAGTGGAAAAACTACATCTCACAGTAGGTCTTTATTACATAAAATGTCACAAAGGTTGAGAGAGATGTATATTTTAAAGAATTACGTTCTCAAATCAAAATTTCAAAATCAATATTGTCATCTGGTCTAATCTCCAGCCAGTCTGGGAATTCCTTTTACAATAACCTACCTGACCACTTCCAGCAACACTGCAAGGCAGGGAAACTCTGTTTCTAAGAAGTTCTTATTGTTATCATCATTTTTTTTCTTAAACTGAGACAAAATCTGCCCCTCTATTTCTAAAAAACGTTCTGCTACTAGTCCTATTGTACCTGCAGGAACTAAAAGCACGGAGGCCAGATAGTATGATAGTTTAGAGGATGGCTCTGGAGTCAGAATGCCAAAGGCTGAATCCCAGCTTTGCTACTTTCTAGCTGTGTGACCCAGCACAAGTCGCATGACCTCACTGTGCCTCAATGTCCTTACTTATGAAACAGAGATAACAGTAACCCTCAGAGAGTTGCTGTGAGGATTAAACGGGTTTACAAAGAGATAGAATATTACCTTGGCCATAATAAGATCTAAAATGCTCATTCTTGTTGTGTTTAATATTACTGCTACTATTAAGTATACTGAAAGGCTTAATTATTCTTGCCAATCATACTCCTTCAAATATTTAGAGATAATTAATGCTACCCGCTCCATCCCAAGCCCTCTTCCAGGACAAACCCCCATGCTTCCTTCAATCATTTCAGTGGTTTGCTTCCCAGACCCTTTCCCATTCTGTCAGTTGTCTCTTTATAGTATAGGTACCTAAAGCTGAACCCAAAATTCCAGCTGTGGCAGAGCAAGAGTAGGACAAGACCATCGTCTCTCTTCTTCCGAAGCTATACTTCAAATAGTGAAATCTTAGACTCATTCCTGCATTCGACAGATATCAGTGAGCTCCTACCGAAGATCAGGAACTGCACTATTTGTGAAGGCAAAATATAAAGATTCCGTCTGTAGGATTCCCCCAAATACAGCTACCCCAGAAACGTCCATGCCCTATTCCCTGAACATGTAAATATGTTACCTTACATGGAAAGGGGACTTTGCAGATGTGATTAAGTTAAAGATCTTGAGATGAGGACATTATCCCTGATTATCTATGTGGGCCCATGTAATCACAAGGGTCGTTCGAAGAGGGAAGAAGGAGGGTCAGAGACAGAGAAGGAGATATGATGATGGAAGCAGAGGTTAGAGTGATAACGCTTTGAGGATGGAGGAAGGGGCCGAGAAAGGAATGGTAGAGGCAGAGAACAGCAGCAACGAAGAAAGACACCATTCCTCTGCCTCGCCCCCCACCACTCCAAGCCTCCAGAAGGAATGCAGCCCTGCCACCCCATTGTGGACTTCTGATCCCCAGAACTGTAGGTAATCAATTTCTGTTGTTTGAAGCCACTAAGTTTGTGGTCATTTGTTACAGAAACTAATATGCTACCCCTGCCCTCAATTAGTTCATGGCCTAGTGGAAGGAAAGTACCTAATTAAAGGGATTTATATAAAACATCAGAATATTTTAATCTAATTGTTATAAACTTTAAAAACTTAAATTGCAAGAAAATGAAACCTGAAAACAAAAATTTTGCATTCAGTCCTCAACTTAGCATTTTTTTTGGCTTTTGTCTCACACTGATATCAATCTTAATATCAAACATAACTCTTAAGTCCTTTTATATGAACTGCCCTTAAGCCAGATCTCTGCTGTTAAAGATTGGCAGAAAAGGAGTCAGATTTATAAGCCCCTAGTTCAGGAAAGCTACTGGTGTGATATTGCATCCTTTCCCCGGAAAATTCTCAACCTATTTTAAGCCTGTTTAATCACCAAGAATCATGCCCACCACATCTTACACTCTCCAGATTAGGGGCA
Source organism: Phocoena phocoena (assembly GCF_963924675.1). NCBI lineage: Eukaryota > Metazoa > Chordata > Mammalia > Artiodactyla > Phocoenidae > Phocoena > Phocoena phocoena. The sequence goes on from NC_089219.1 coordinate 147,443,479, forward strand.
TCTTGAGTGAATCAAATTTTTTAATAATATATTTTAAGTAAACTTTGTATTAAAGTATGCTTAAAGAAAAAAAAATGTAAGGCTTTCAAAAAGCAGACTCACGCCAGGAATTACTGCTCAGATAAAAAACTGAAGGCCCCTTCTGTTCTTTCCTTATAACTCCACTAAAGGTGACCACTAGCCTGACTCCTAACGCCCCAGTTTATTTAGTTTTGCCCATCTTCGGACTTCAAAAAAAAAAACAACATGGAATCACATAGCTCTTACTCTTGTTGTGTCTACCTTCTTTTGGCCCCACTTTATATTTGTGAGGCTCATCCATGTTGTGTATAAAGCAATAATTTGTTCATTCTTATTACTGTGGAGTATACCATTGTATAAGCAGTTTACTTAGGCTTTTGTCCATTCTACCCTGGATGAACCCATGGGTTGCTTCCACCTTAGGGCTATAAGGAATAATACTGCTCTGCATATACTTTTACATGTCTTTCGGTACAAATACACCTGTCTTACTGCTTAGTGTTTATCAAAGAATGATAGACACTAAACAGTAAACTAGGTCATAGGGGATGTGTATGTCCATCTTTAGTAAATGATACTGCAAAACAATTTCCAAAAGTTGCACTAATTTTCATAACCATCAGCAATGTATGAGAAGTTCAGGTTTTCCATATCCTAACAAATACTCAGCATTGCCAGGTTTTTTGGGTTGTTTTTTGTTTTTAGCCACTGTTGAGTATAGAGTGATATCCCATTGTAGTTTTAATTTGCATTTCCCTAATTATTAGGGAATTTTCATATGTTTATTGGGAATCTGGAAACCTTTTGGGGAAGTGACTTGCCTGTTTTTCTACTGGTCTTTTTCTCAATGATTTGTAAAAATTATTTCTACATTCTGGGTATGAGTCCTTTATTGGATATAACTATCACAAATACCTTCACCCGTTCTGTAGCTTGCCTTTTCACTCTCTTTATGGAATCTTTAGATGAACAGTAGTTCTTACCAATATTTTCCTTTATAACTACTGCTTTTTGTGTCCTAGTCCATAAACCTTTGTCATAAAGGTGTCTGACTTTGCTTTCTTCCAGAAGCTTTCCTGTTTCAGATTTCACATTTAGATGTATGATGTACCTTAATTTTTGTGTATGGGGTGAGGTAGATGATCAAAATTCATCTTGTCCATTTGCAATATCCAGTTGGCCCAGCATCATTTACTGAAAAGGCTGTCCTTTCTCCAGAGCACTGCAGTGCCACTTATGTCATAAATCAAGAGACCTCATACATGTGAGCCTGTTTATGAATTCTCTACTCAGTTCCGTGGTCTGTCTAGCACTGTGCCAACACCATGCTGACAAACTACATACAGTACTATCTATTAGCTTGAGTTTTCCAATTTTGTTCTTTTACTTAGATTTTCTAGAATTTCCAAATATATGTTAAAATTGGCTTACTATTTTTGGAAAAATCTGCTGGGATTTTGATTGGGATTATACTGAATCCACACATTTATTTGCAGAGCAATGACTTACCTTCATTATTTTAAAACTTTAAATTCTCTCAATAATGTTTTACTTTGCAAAGAATTTTTATCACAGATGGGTGTTGAAGTTTATCAAGTAGTTTTTCTCCTTTATTCTGTAACTGTGGTTAAATTATTTATTGATTTTCTAATGTGAGACAAAGTTTACATTCCTGGAATAAATCCAACTTGGTCATGGTTTGCTATCCTATAAATATAGGTATAGGTCGCTAGATTTGATTTACCAATACCCATTTTAGGGCTTTTGCGTCTTTTCTGTGAGAGTTTGGACTATAGTTTCTTGTAATCTCCTTATCAAGCTTTAGTAACAAGGTTGTGCTGGCCTTATAAAAGCAGTCAGGGAGTATTCCTTCTTTTTCATTTTTTAAAATGTTTGTAATATTGCACTAGTGACACCACCTAGGCCTGGAAATTCTGCTATGAAAAGATTTTTAATTACATATTTAATTTCTTTATAGATATAGAAGTATACAGATTTTCTAGTTCTTATGTCTTATGAGGTATTTTATTGAAAAAACTTGTCCATTTCATCTGAATTTTCAAATGTATTACCATAAAATTGTTCATAATAACATCTGAAGATTTTTTTAAATGTCTGTAGGATATGTAGTGATAACTCCTTTTTTCTTCCCTGACACTGGTAATACCATACACCATCGGAGGGAGGGGAGGGAAGATGGTCATGCATTATATGACACAAGTAAATCCACTATCACTGGAATATTCTCCAGCAGAATTACGCACAGAAGGAGCAAGAGAGGTAGAGCATGTAAACAATCCAGCAATTCTCTCTCAACAGCTTTTATCACCAGAAAAAACTGTGCACCTGCGGAAAAGGAGACACAAACTGAAGGAGAAGGGAACAGCCATTAGTAACGCTGTAGGGTGGCCAGCACGAACGTGGAGGAAGAAAAACCACCACTAGCTGGGTTTGTAACCTAGATACCCAGCCCTCCACCCACAAGATGTCCATAGGCAGAATTCAGGAGGCCATGAACTTAAATTTCTTTTCTCGTGTGTCTGTATTTTCACGAACCTCTAACTGAAATTCAGGATTTCATTTGATTGTAAGTGCGAAGAGCAAATCACACTAGTAAGAGCATTTCTGGTGACTGTCACCAATAAGTGTCACAAATTCTGTCACACTACAGTGCAGCTGTTGCAAATACTGCAAAACATCATTACATGGGCATCCCTACTTTGAAATTCTGAGACTTACCTGATGCAGCCCTGAATTTTGTCACTTAATGCAGTAATCAAGAAAATAAATGCTATTATAAATGTTGGGGGTTTTACACTATTTTGATCACTGTTTCAATATAATTTGTAACTCTAGGTACTTTAAAATGCCTTTTAAAAATTGGCTTCCCCAGACTCCAAAGAAGTCCATGGCACAAAAAAAGGGTAAGGAACCCCTACAAAGAATCAAGGATCTCACCCAAGCCATGGAACTCCCAGGCAACGGTTAAGGAGCACTTCCCTTTGGCCAGGCCCTGGCCTGGAAGAAGACACACAGATGAGTAAGGCCCACCCTGGCTAGTCCCTGACATTACCTTCAGAGTTCCCACCAACATCTAGCCACCCACAAAAATGACTGCTCTCTCTAAAGACTTGGCCTTCACTCTAAGTTAGTCTATATAACTTACTTCCCAAGGAGGGGGCAAAGTAAACAGCAGAGGAAGCATAGGCTTTGACCCAGAAAGAGGAGTGCAAAACCCGATCCCAGCACTTAACTTTCTGTGGCTCTGGCATCTAAGTATTCCTTTCTTCTGCTGTGAAAAGGGCTAACACTAGGTATCCTTCCCAGTTATTGCAAGGTTTAAAAAGAATGGATTTAAAGCACCTGACAAGGACATGGTCCCCATCACTATTAGCTGAATCTTTCAAGTCAGAACTGACTGTTCCTATCCAACACTTAATCACAGTTAGGGGCTGCCACTGAGAAAGGAGGGAGACAAATTATAGGAAAGGTGGAACATGAAGAATGAAAGGGAAAAAAAAATCATACTTATTCTTCAAATTCCAGTATAAAAACCACCCCGTCCTCAGGAAAGCCTTCCCTCTCCTCTCCTTGTGTTCCCGTAACACTTATCACATGGAAGTAAACGCCTAGCTGTGCGAATGAATGAAGGAGGAATACAAATCAGAAAAGGACAGAAACAGTGAGTCGCACCCCCATATAATGTAAACCACCGAGGATACCAACTGGCTAGACTGACTGCCCTGATCCAAGAGCCACGAAGCAACGAAGCAGCACATTTCTTACCACCAGTGCTATCCATCCTAGTACCTCTCCCGCCCACTTTGTAGGGATTGAGAGGAGGAGGGCCCTTCCACATCAAGACTGATGCCACCTAAAGGCCACAGGTAGAAGAAAAGAGGGAAACTGAGTCCGGAGAGTAGAAAGCAAAAGTCCCTAACTTTGGGGGTCACTGGAGCCGCAGCAGTCAGGCAGGCGCACTTCTAAGATCGCCAAGGGGACCGGCGTCCACACTTCCAGCAACAGTGCCAGAAACTGGGGACGAAGCCAAGGAGGGGGGACGCTGGCAGGGGCGTGAGCGGACTCGGCCGGCCGGGGGGGAACGCAGCCTTGACCCGGGCGCACGCCCCCCTCACCGCCCCCCCCACCCCGCCTTTGTCTCGGCTCCTCTGCCCCGCCCTCGGGCGCGCACGCAGGAACGGGAATTGGAAACAGAAAGCGTATCGGGCGTTTCTTTTCCTCAACCGAGTCAGTCGAAGCAGAAAGTCAACACCTAACTTCCCGAGGACCCGCTACGATCACCAGCTACCAACCTCCGGGCTGTCCCGGGTGGCGGCAGCGTTGGTGACGCTCACGCGCGCCCCGAGTTCCCAACAACCCTCTCCGCACCTCCGACCCGGCGGCGGCAGCGGCGACGGACTTCCCGGGAAGCCGCCCTCTTCCCCCGGAGCGGCGGTTAGAGAACCAGCCCCGCGCGCGTCCTCGCCGCCGCCGTGCCCGCGCGCGCCGCTCCAGGCCGCCGGGCTCGCAAGCTGGCGGCGCCCCGGGAGCGGTGGCGAGCAGGCCGCGCGGCTGGAGGGGTCCCGCAGGAGCACTGCCCGCCACTCCGCACCCGGAGCGCCTGGCGCCGGCCCGCGGAGCCCCAGCCCCCGCTCACCCGTGGGCCCCGGTGCCTGCGCCCAGCAGCGCACGGACCTCTCCACCCCGTTTGTTAATTGCAGGCCTGGGGCTGCAGGTTTGGGAGCGGAAGTCACCTGAAGTCCAGCCCCAGTGGTCCCCACGTACGTTTTGTACGCGAAAGGAGGTAGCTCGGTGGGGTGGAAAGAGGGCGGGCCTTGCCGCTCCGGCGGCTTCTGGAGCTTGCTGTGTGAATTTAGCCCCTGTGAGCCTCCTTGTCCTTCTTTGTAAAGCGGAAATAAGCTTCCCGGCTTTCCTGGAGAATTAGAGTGAAGACCAAATGGGATGAACTTCATGAACTAAAGCAGCTTACAAAGATGATCAGCACTGCAAAATGTGCATCAGTGATTTTGAATAGGTCGTAAAAGAGTGGAAGATCTGAAGCCGCCTTGGACCGTGACTTTATGCCAGGTGTTACTCAGAGGCCTCCAACGCCAAGGCTGCCAGAGTTCCACAGACATACCTGGGCAGGAGAATCACCTGGGCTCTTGTTAAAACCGTTGGCACCTGGATCCCTCTTCAAACCAAAAGAATCAGACTCCCCAGGGGAGGGGTGTTTCAGGTGGTTCTGTGGTCAGGTGAACGTGGACAACTCTGCGTTAGGCAGCAGGAAAATACAGAGGCTGTGCTCAAAGTTTATTCTAGCAGTCATTGAAATAGTCCAGGAGATTATTTTTCTGATCGCAAAATTCTCTGGGAAACCAGAATATAAACTCTCTGAGGACAGGAACTATCTCCTCGTTCAGCTCCCACCATCCGCAGCCCCAACACAGTACAGGATGGTGTTAAGTAAGCAGGTGTAAATAAACTAGTCCCAAGTAGGAGTGCCAGATGTAGCAAATAAAAATACAGGATGCCCAGCTAAAATTGAATCGTCTCAGATGAACAATGAATACTATTTTTTTAGTATCCGTGTGGCCCATGCAATATTTGGGACATACTGATGCTTTTTTAAAAAAGTATTTGTTGTTTATCTGAAATTCAGATTTAATTGGGCATCCTGTATTTGATCTGGCAACCCTCACCTAAAGGGTTTGGCAGAGGGAGGGACAGAGTAAGAACTCTCACTACTCAGGTAGTGTTAGACTCAGGGACAGGAATGAGATAACTCCTGTGTTATTTCTAAATGACACTATTGGACAATAATGTAGGTTCACTGCCATTTACATTTAACCACTTTCTGCACACACAACATATTCACTGGAAAACACAAATGAAAATAAGGGCAGATTCCATCATAGGTAAATTAGAAACATCAATTAAATAAAAATAGTCAAAATTGAAATGTAAGCAATAGACTGGGGAAAGTACTTGCAGGAACTATGATACAAAGTGTTACTGTTTATTATATATAAATTAAATACAATTAATAAGAAAACATTAGAATGCAATTGTAGATGAGCAAGACACATGAATAAACAATCCACTAAAAAAAAAACTAGGATATACAATAAGGACACAAACATACTGAAAAAAGCTCAAAGAAGTTCAAAGTAAAATAACACAATTTTTCACAAAAATATTTGACAAGAATTAATAAATGACATTAAAGGCTGGCGAGGGTGCTGTGTGACAGCACTTATACACTTTTTAGGTAGGTGAGCGATTTGGCAATATCAAAACCCTTACAATTATGAAAACCCTTAATGTTTAAACCTTTTGATGTTGAATTTTGTTTATGGGAATAAATCCAAAGGAGAGGGCTCCCCTGGTGGTGCAGTGGTTGAGAGTCCGCCTGCCGATGCAGGGGACACAGGTTCATGCCCCGGTCCGGGAAGATCCCACATGCCGCGGAGCGGCTGGGCCCGTGAGCCATGGCCGCTGAGCCTGCTCGTCCGGGGCCGCTGAGCCTGCGCGTCCAGAGCCGCTGAGCCTGCGCATCCGGAGCCTGTGCTCCGCAACGGGAGAGGCCACAACAGTGAGAGGCCCGCGTACTGCAAAAAAAAAAAAAAAAAAAAAATCCAAAGGAGATAATCCATAATGTAGAAAATGCTCTTTACAAACAAAGATTTCAATTTTAATTTATATTGTTTTAATTTATACCATAATAAGGTAAATATAGTATAATGCACCAAAATATACTATAACTGGGGGGGGATATCCTGAAAATTCCCTAATTTTCCAAAAATAAAAAAGTGGAAATTAAAGTAAAACTTATATACTCTGTCATCTATTATACTTGCAACCTCTTAAAATAATGGTTACTATTCATATGTAATATGATCATAACTAAATTTTTTTTTTTTTTGCGGTGCGCGGGGCTGTCACTGTTGTGGCCTCTCCCGTTGCGGAGCACAGGCTCTGGACGCGCAGGCTCAGCGGCCATGGCTCATGGGCCCAGCCCCTCCGCGGTATGTGGGATCTTCTCGGACCGGGGCACGAACCCGTGTCCCCTGCATCGGCAGGCGGACTCTCAACCACTGCGCCACCAGGGAAGCCCTAAATATTTTTTTAAACTTGTGCATGGAAAAATGATTGGAAAGGAAATAAGGTTAAATTTGGGTGGTGGGACTTTATTCTTAATTTTTCCACATTTTTATTAAGCACAAATTAATTTTATAACAGAAAAATCTTAAGGTGATACCCCCTAAAAAACAAAGGACTTTTCTTATAATGTCAGTTTTACAAACTCTAGAATCTCACCTTTGCACAATCATGTATTAAATGCTGAAAGTATCTAAACAGTAAAAGCTCCTTAAAACATTTTCCCTAAATATAATCACCTTAGCCAACTCTGCATGCTATCTGTTAACCTAGGGTCTATCTTAGCAAATTGTTCTATGTTGAATTTATCAATTTAGTCATTCACATAACCATACCGTAATTAAAGTACCTTAAATATTATTTTTAATTCAGCAAATTATATACAGCCTTGGGTTTTACATTCTAAAAGGAGACAAGCTTAATAGCATCGAGTTTTTTAAAATTTTGTAGTAAAATACACATAACACAACATTTACCATCATAACCATTGTTAGGTGTACAGTTCAGCAGTGTTAAGTATATTCACGTTGTTGTGCCACTCCAGACTCTTTACATCTTGCAGCACTGCAACTCTGTACCCATTAAAAAGTAACTCCTCACTATGCTAGTCCCTGGCAACCACCATTCTACTTTCTGTCTCTATGAATTTGACTACTCTAGGCCACTTATATAAGTGGAATCATACAGCATTTGTCCTTTTGTGAGTGGCTTATTTCACTTAGCATAATGACCTCAAGGCTTAGCCTGTTGTAGCATGTGCCAGAATTTCCTTCCTTTTTTAAAGCTGAATAGTATTCCTTTGTGTGTATAGACAATCCTTATCCATTCACCTGTCAGTGGACACTTGAGTAGCTTCTACCTTTTGGCTATGCTGAATAATGCTGCTGTGAACATGGGTATATAAATACCTCTTCCAGACTCTGCTTCCAATTCTTCTGGGTACATACCCAGAAATGGAATTGTTGAATCATATAGTAATTCTATTTTTTAATTTTTGGAGGAACAGCCGTACTGTTTTCCATAGCCTGTTTTCCATAGCTGCACCATTTTACATTCCAAGCAACATGTACAAGGATTCCAGTTTCTCTACATCCTCACTTTATTTTGAAATTCATTTGTTTTTTGTTGTTGTTTTGTGTTGTGTTTATTTGTTTTGATAACAGCCATCCTAATAGGTATGAGGTGATAAATCATTGTGATTTTGATTTGTATTTCTCTAATGATTAGTGATGCTGACCATTTTTCATGTGCCTAGTGACCATTTACAAGTCTTCTTTAGAGAAATGTCTATTCAAGTCCTTGGCCCATTTTTTAATCAGGTTGTCTTTTTGATGTTGAGTTGCTGTAGGAGTTCTTTATATATTCTGGATATTAACCACTTATCAGACATATGATTTCCAAGTATTTTCTCCCCTTCTGTGGGTTGCCCTTTCACTCTGTTGATTGTGTCCTTTGATGCACAAAAATTTTTAATTTTGATGAAGTCCAGTATATCTATTTTTTTCCCTGCAAGCACTTTGGGTGTCATAGCCGGGAAATCATTGCCAAATCCAGTGTTATGAAACTTTTCCTCTAATATTCCCCTGTTTTTTTTCATAGTTTTATAGTTTTAGTTCTTTATAGTAGATATTTGATCCATTTTGAGTTAATTCCTGTATATTGGGTAAAGCAAGGGTCCAAATTCATTCTTTTGCATGTGGATATCCAGTTTTCCCAACACCATTTGTTGAAAAGCATGGACATCTCACAAAGGCCAGGGTTTAGAGTGGAAGGAGTGGATGGTTGGATATTCAGCCCCTTTTGGAAGTGAGAGGGAAGATAACTGGAGTAAATGTCAGAATCTAGACACCAGGAGAAAAGTTGTGGGTGTTGAAGAGGAGAGGATTTTCCCTTCTCTCTTCAGTGCTTTACACATAGGTGGAAGTATCTGGCCTTCAGTGATCTGTGCCTGTCTTAGAGCAGAAGTATCAGGGTTCTGGAGCTCCCTGACTTGGAGCTGAAGTGGCCAGTCCAGGGCCCAGACATAGCCAGAGCTGCCTTGCCTTGGAAGGCCTCTGTTCTGACCATTCAAGTAAAGCCAGAGAAATTCCTCCCTGGAGTTGAGAAGTGAACCATGCCTAGAGTAAACTGACCAAAATTGATGATAATTGAGGTTTAAAAGAGGAAACTAATTTGTGCCTTGGCATTATGTTCCTTTAAAAGAAAAATATCAAAATTAGTATGTAAATGTGGGCAATTAATGGTCAGTCATTCTTTATACCATTATTTTGATCCTAAAGTCATTAATCAGGTGCCTTCACTGGGCATGTTTTCTCTCCAGCCCTCTCAGTTAGTGGGGCCTAAGTAGTCTAGTGGGGCCTCCTGTCTCGACAGGCAGCCCTGAGCACCTGGGAGCCACTCTCCAGATGGCAGGACTGGTGCTTAGGAAGGATTAACCAGCCAACTCTTCTTTGTGAATTCAACTATGACTCATAGAAATTATACTGATTCAACAGAGGCACAAATGATTGTTGAGACAATTGATAAAGGCTTAAAGATAAAGGAGTGAATTTCTAATTATGAAATTTCAGGCACAGGCAATAATGGGGAGCTATTCAGAAGGATTCAAGGGTCTTCCCAGCCCTCACCACCTGGCACAGGCTCTCATCTGCTCCACCTACGAGGATGTTCGCTCTACTTTATGGTGATTTGCAATAGTCAACATTGACCTAGCATTTGTCCAGCATATACTTTACACACAGCACAAATTGAATGCTGGGGGAGATTTTTTTAAGTGAAAAAAAGACTTGTCCCACAGGAAGTTGCAGTCTAGCTGGGGATTCATCAAATATACACAAAACAGCTAAAAAATAATAAGTATATTTAAAATAATATAATTCAAACTGCCCATAAATGCTGAAGAATGGATTCATATCAGTAGCGTAAACTCTACAGAGGACAATTCAATGCCACCTCCTCCAAGAAGCCTTCCCTGACCACCTTGGCAAAATTAGTCTCTGCCCAGTCATTCTCTGTTCTATTACACTATTCTTTTATATTTTACTATAGCACTGCCACTCTCTGAACTTCTCTTGGTCTTTTAACATGTGTTTATTATCTACGCCAGTATTATTCCGGCTATTTGCAAGACATAATACTTTAGTAGATTGTAAAATAAAGCTAACGGGTCATAACCAGACTTAATTTTTTTTTTAACAAAGTACAATAGAATAGAGTAGAATAGAATAGAATGAGAACACATCACTGGATTTTTATTAAGAATTGTGAACTTGGAAATACTGTATCTGTTTGCTAGGAACAGAATTAAGAGAAATAATGGAAGGCTATGATGAATTTCAGTTGACTAATACAAGTTATTCCGCCTTCTTCTAATTAACATCTCATTTGATTTTTTGGTATATGATGTGAATATGACCATCACCATTACAAAACAATTAACCAGAATTTATATTTTATATTAAAAATTTTCAGACTTCATTGTAAAGCATTTTTCTGAAAGAACGTTATCAAACATGATATGTTTCAGGTTTGTGTCAAATGTACATTTAATTAAATTAGCATGAACTTCCCTTTAATGGGATTTCTCCTTACCATTACAAGAGCAAAGAATGATGAAGGGAAAATTGGAGGAACGCCCCAGTTCAAACTCTAGGTATCTAGAACTGTAGACAATGTTGAGAAAAATATTGGCTCTAATAGTAAGCTTCAACTTCATTGGAGGAGCATTCTAAAAAGAAAAAAAGAATGGAAGATCTTATGAGGCAGATTATTTACAGTATTTTTTTCAGTGAGTAAAATCCAACGAAAGCGACAAATCCCAATATATTATTTGTAATGACACCTTCAAAACTAAGTAGGACACTTAGAAACACAGCATACTGGACTTGTCAACAAGCCACTCAAACACTTTTAAATGAAAACAAAAGACGAAAAATTATTGGCACAATTTCTTAGTTGTTCTACAGACTCTTAATGAGATTTTGTCGCATATGGTTTGGCAAAGAGAAAATGGCTCATACAGATGTTAAAACATTACTCTTCTAACATAAATAGAAATGATGCGTATGATTTTTAATGCTAAATCAGCTGATAAATTAAAATTTACAACTCTTTGGGATAATACTATTTCTAGTTGAATCTGCACTACTGCAGAAACTTCCAAAGCCATGCTCCTCATGTAGTTAAAATCCAGTATCGAGTTTGAGATCCATCTCCACAAGAGCATGGATGCTCGAAGTTATTCAACTCTTCTAGTTTATGCAAGATGATAAGGAATGTATGTGTGTGTGTGCGTGTGCGTGTGCGTGTGTTTAAAATTTAACCTGGCATACACTGGGTCAGATGTATTTACAAAACTGGAAAAAAATGCCTTGTCGGTCAATATCTATCGAACTGGAAGAATAATAAAGGAAGTGTGAGTGGTGGAGCCAGCAGATGTGGCTAGAAAACATAGCAACAATTATTTAAATATTGTTAAAAGCTACTAATAACACTTGTGCTTAGAATCAATAGGAATTCTACTTGACATCTCTAGAAATGATTCTGCTGTATCTCATGGAAGTGTTAAAAAAATGGTGAAGGTGTTAAATTTATTAAAGAGAGCTCATGGAACAGCCAAAATATTGATGTGTTTTGTTCAGACTGGAGCTAGCCAGACCCTCATGCTGAAGCACACTGAATGAAGTTCACTGACTGTCCTAAGGGAACCGAAGGAAAATGTGACTCACTATTAAGCATGGTGAATAAACTCAGAAATGAGTCATATTTTTCTAGATGAAAAGCAATCTCATTTGGCAAGCAATCTCACTTTTGAAGATGATGTTTGGGATTTAGAATTAGTATATTTAACTGATGATATTGATTTTTTTTTTTTTTTTTTTTTGCGGTACACGGGCCTCTCACTGTTGTGGCCTCTCCCGTTGCGGAGCACAGGCTCCAGGCTCCGGACGCACAGGCTCAGCGGCCATGGCTCACGGGCCCAGCCGCTCCGCGGCACGTGGGATCTTCCCGGACCGGGGCACGAACCTGTATCCCCTGCATGGGCAGGCGGACTCTCAACCACTGTGCCCCCAGGGAAGCCCGATATTGATATTTTTAATAAACTGAAATTTATAACTTCAGGGAGAAAACAACATGATAATTCAGCAAGCTAAACATATCCAGGATTCCAAATGACATTTTGTTATGGCAAGTAATGTGAAAGCAATCACCCTCACTCCTCTTTGTTCCCAGTATCATCACAACATATTGAAAAGGACATTATCAGTAAAGACAGGGACAGAAATCAAATTAGGGAAATTGTTACATTCCATTTCTTAGTTTCAAATGTGTAATCATTACTTTCCAGAAGAGAAATTATAAATACTAAGAAAATTCTTTCAGATGAAAAAAATCATTTTCTTTTTTAAAATTCGGAATCAATAATTGACCTAAATTCGGAATCAATAATTGACCTCAGAGAGGCAAATGAATTATTGCACCTTAGTTCTTCCTTTGCACTAAAGGATGATCACAAGGCATTAAATTCGTCACCATTTTAGGGTGAGATTAAAGAAGAATCTCCACTGCCAGGTAAAAAGAATGCATCACTATTATTACCATTATTGTATGAACCAGGATTTTCAAACTTTAAAACTGATTAAAACAAAGGAGAGAAACAGGCTCGTGCGTTGATGCACGAAGTATCGTCCTTGTATGTTCTGGACTGGAATGAACTGAGAAGCGTACAAGCACCTAGTGCACTAAATAAAATCTTGCCTAATTTTTGTCTTTGTATTGCTTATTTGGGAATTTTTTCTATGCTGCATTCAAGTATTAATATTAATTTTGGGGTTTTTTTTTAATACATAATAAGAGTGTTACCCTACAAAACTTTTTATTCTGTTGGGTGACGAGAAGAGAAAACAAATGAATTTCTCAGCTGTGCAAAAGTATTCTTACTGGGAGGTGTGATTTGCGAGAAGGTTGAAAAGCACCCGACCTGTCAGTGTCTACCCTCCCCTGAAAACAGCCCCTATAGAATATAAACTCCAGAAGGGCAAGAGTTTGAACTGTCTTGCTCACCACCAAATCAGCAGTACTACATAGCATAGTACCTAGTACATAGTCAATAAATATGTGTGGAATACACAAACTAACCAAAGTGGAAGGGAAAAAAATTCATAGTTTGTGATTTATCTGTTTGCATTATCCAGGCATCTTTTTCCCTTCTAAAGATGTGGGTTTTAGAAGATAAAGAGAAGTCACTAGAGTCATTTCCTCTGAGGGCCTGCAGGTTGCTAAGAACCAGGAAGGACTCCAATCCCTTCTAGTTTGGGAGAAGATTGTAGATGACCTTGAGTTCTAGGCCGTAGGAAGAAGCCCTGGATGGGAAGTGACTAAGAGCAACGGGAGGGGATCATGTGCAGGTCAAACTACAGGCTTACAACGGACTGTTACTTTTCTTTTTTTTTTTTTTGCGGTACGCGGGCCTCTTACTATTGCGGCCCCTCCCGTTGCGGAGCACAGGCTCCGGACGCGCAGGCTCAGCGGCCATGGCTCACGGGCCCAGCCACTCCGCGGCATGTGGGATCTTCCCGGACCGGGGCACGAACCCGTGTCCCCTGCATCGGCAGGCGGACTCTCAACCACTGCGCCACCAGGGAAGCCCCAGACTGTTACTTTTCAAACTTCACAGAAAGTAGCTGTGCCTTGTGTAAGGTTGCTGAGCTCTTTTTTAGCTGAAAGAGAGAGTCTAGTCCCCATCCCTCATCTTATGGAGGTGGAATCAGCACAAAGTAGGAAATAGAAATGAGAAATGGTCTTTAGATGTTGAGGGAGGGGACAGAGTCAAATGTAGGTTAGCCTTCATTTCCTCTTTATTAAATGAGGATAATATTCGTACCATATCACTGAGATGTTATGGGGATTAACTGAAATAGTAAATGTGAAAAGCCAAGTACAGTGCCTGACCCATAATATGCACTCAGTCATCATTAGCTATTATTATTACTATGAGCAACAGAACATAAGATGTTTGGAAATACTAACTGAGGTTTGATTTCTTTCTGTGTCTTTCCGCTACTCTTTCCTCTACCATTCTGTCATATTCTATACATATTGTTCTCAGAGAGTAGAGAAAGCTGAAAATGAAAAGTCTGTTGAATGTCTGAATGGATAACTCGTAGTAGAGATAACATCTTGAAAGGCAGAACTTTCTTTTATTCCAAAAGCTGTGCATTTTGAGAAAGAACCACCCAAGTGTGGAACTGTTTCCTGATTTTTGATTTGGGGCCCAGTGCCCACCCCATGAACCAAATCCCAGGACTAGTGATGGATAGAAACCCACTATTAGGGGGCAGTGTTTTTCAAACTGTGGGTTGAGACCTACTCGTGGATAATAAGATTGATTTATTGGGTTAAAGCTGGTATTAAAGGAAATGGAATGAAATAGAAAATACCAGAGTACATTGCAGTACAATGGAGTACATTGGAGTAATGGTAAATATTGTTTCATGAAGCTGTTGTTTCACTTGTGTTGTGTACATGTACTCAGCCATGATGTAAAATGTATTTCCTACTGTACTCACAGTCAATGAAATTTGCACCAGAAATGCCATAGCAGAGGGCACGTGTGTCTCTCCTCTCAGAGTGTCCCAGGAAGAACAACGGCTCCTGGGAGAATTGCTGCATCCAGAATGGTGCTGGGAGAACACGAAAGCTGTAGCCTAGAGTGGTTGCACAGACTTCTAGGCATCTTGGCAAGGTGGGAAAAGATCTGAAAACTTTCTGTGGCCACCAAGAGGAAGGCATGAGAGGCCCTGAGCCAGCCAAACAGACTCAAAGTAACTAGACTCTAGACTATGATGATATAGGCAAGGAGAAGCAATGGTGGAAACTTGGACTTCAGGAGCTGACACTGGCTCAGGACAATGGGACCATATGGGAAGAGCTGCTAGCAGTGTCAGAGCCTCCTGGTGGGCTGTACACTGCTTTCCCTTCCAAATCAGGGTATGCATAAGCTCCACTCCCCAGACGGATGTCCTCTGCAGCTACAAAGACTGAAAGAAGTAGAAGGAATAAAGAGAAGAAAACTCCTGAATAGCTACCCAAAAGAGACCATGTTTTAATCCTGTTTTAGAACCAGAATTATAAAACAGTATGGAGGTACCTCAAAAAATTAAAAATAGAACTATCATATGATCCAGCAATTCCACTTCTGGGTATTTATCTGAAGAAAATGAAAAGTCTAACTCAAAAAGATATATGCACCCCCATGTTCATTGCAGCATCATTTATAACAGCCAAGATATGGAAACAACCTGAGTGTCCATCAATGGATGAATGGATAAAGAAGAGGTGAGATATATATATATATATATAATATAATATATATAATATATATTACATATAATATATAATTGTATATATTATAATAATTATATATAATTCAGCCATAAAAGAATGAAATCTACGCAAAAATCCTCAAGAAAATATTAGCAAACTGAATTCAACAATATATAAAAAGGATCATATACCATGATCAAGTGGGATTTATTCCAGAGATGCAAAGATGGTTCAATATCTGCAAATCAATCAATGTGATATACCACATTAACAAAATGAAAGATAAAAATCACTTGGTCATCTCAATAGATGCAGAAAAACCATTTGACAAAATTCAACACCCATTCATGATGGAAAAAAAAACTCTCAACAAAGTTGGTATAGAGGGAACATATCTCAACATAATAAAGGCCATTTATACAAACCCACAGCTAACATCATACCCACTAGTAAAAAACTGAAAGATTTTCCTCTAAAATCAGGAACAAGGATGTTCACTCATGCCATTTAACGTAGTATTTAATGTAGTATATATATATATATATATATACTATTAACGTAGTATTGGAAGTCCTAGCCACAACAATCAAACAATAAAAAGTAATAAAAACATCCAAATTGGAAAGGAAGAAGTAAAACTGTCACTATTTGCAGATGACATGATATAGAAACCCCTAAAGTCTCCACCACAAAACTATTAGTACTAATAAGTGAATTCAGTAAAGTTTCAGGATCTAGGTTAATATACAGAAATCTGTTGCTTTTCTATACACTGATAACGAACTACCATAAAGAGAAAGCAAGAAAACAATCCCATTTAAAATTGTATCAAAAAGAATAAAATATCTAAGAATAAGCTTGACCAAGAAAAAGACCTATACTCTGAAAGCCATAAGACACTGATGAAGGAAATTAAAGACAATACAAATAAATGGAAAGATACCCTGTGTTCATGGGTTGGAAGAATTACTATTATTAAAATGTCCATAATACCCAAAGCAATCTACAGATTTAATGCAATCTCTATCAAAATACCCATGACATTTTTCACAGAATTAGAACAAATAATCCTAAAATTTGTTTGGAACCACAAAGACACCAAATAGCCAAAACAATCTTGAGAAAAAAGAACAAAGCTGGAGGTATCACACTGCCTGACTTCAGACTATACTACAAAGCTGCAGTAATCAAAACAAGTTGGTATGGCACAAAAACAGACACACATCAACAGAACAGAATAGAGAGCCCAGAAATAAACCCCATGCATATATGGTCAATTAATCTACAACAAAGGAGGCAAAAATATACAATGAAAAAAGAGAGTCTCTTCAATAAGTGGTGTTAGGAAAACTGGACAGCTACATGTAAAAGAATGATATTAGAATATTTTCTCACACCATATACAAAAAGAAACTCAAAATGGATTAAAGACCTAAATGTAAGACCAGAAACCATAAAACTCCTGGAATAAAACATGGCAGGACACTCTTTGACGTAAGTCTTAGCGACATATTTTTTGGATCTGTCTCCTCAGGCAAAGGAAACAAAAGCAGAAATAAACAAAGGGGACCTAATTAAATTTAAAAGCTTTTGCACAGCAAAGGAAACCATCAATGAAATGAAAAGACAACCTACTGAGTGAGAGAAGATATTTGCAGATGATATGTCTGATAAGGGGTTAACATTCAAAATATATAAAGAGCTCATACAACTCAATATAGAAAGAACAAGAAACCTAATTACAAAATAGGCAGAAGACTTGAATAGACATTTTTCCAAAGACACACAGATGGCCAACAGGCACATGAAAAAATGCTCAACATCACTAATCATCAGGGAAATGCAAATCAAAACCACAATGAGGTATCACCTCACACCTGTCAGTATGGTTATCATGAAAAAGACAACAGATAATAAATGGTGAGGATGTGGAGAAAAGGGAATTCTAGTAAACTGCTGGTGGGAATGTAAATTGGTGTAGCCACTATGAAAAACAGTACAGAGGTTCCTCAAAAAACTAAAAATAGAACTACCGTATGATCCAGCAATTCCACTCCTGGGTATATAGCCAAAGAAAACAAAAACACTAATTCAGAAAGATACATGCACCACAGATATTCACAGCAACATTATTTACAATTATTTACAATAGCCAAGATATGAAAGCAATCTATGTATCCATCAACCGATGACAGATAAAGAAGATGTGGCATATGTACACAATGGAATATTACTCAGCCATAAAAAAGAATGAAATGCTTCCATTTGCAACAACATGGATGGGCCTGGATGGTATTATGCTAAGTGAAGTCAGATGGAGAAAGACAAATACTGTATGTTTTCACTTATATGTGGAGTCTAAAAAATACAACAAACGAATATAACAAAACAGAAGCAGACTCACAGATATAGAAAATAAGGGGGTGGTTACCAATGGGAAGAGGGTAGTCAGGAGAAGCAAGACAGGGGAAAGGAATTAAGAAGTACAAACCACTAGGTATAAAACAAGTAGGATACAAATATGTAATGTACAACACAGGGAGTATAACCAATATTTTATAGTAATTTTAAATGGAGTATAATCGATAAAAATACCGAATCACTATGTTGTACACCTGAAACTAATATAATATTTTAAATCAACTATACACCAGTTTTTTAAAAAAGAATGAAATCTTGCCATTGCAACAACATGGACGGACCTTGAAGCCATTATGCTAAGTGAAATAAGTCAGACAGAGAAAGACAAATACTGTAAGATCTCTCTTATATGTGGAATCTAAAAAACAAAACAAAACCAAAAACCAAGCTCATAGATACACACAGATAACAGATTGTAGTCGCCAGAGGCAGGGGCAGTGGGGAGGGGATGGGTGAACTGGGTGAAGGGGGTCAAAAGGTACAAACTTCCAGTTATAAGATACATAAGTCCTGGGGATGTAACGTACAGCATGGTGACTAGAGTTAATAACACTGTATTGCATATTTGAAAGTTGCTAAGAGAGCAGATCTTAAAAGTTTCCATCACAATAAAAAAAATTATAACTATGGGCTTCCCTGGTGGTGCAGTGGTTGAGAGTCCACCTGCCGATGCAGGGGACACAGGTTCATGCCCCGGTCTGGGAGGATCCCACATGCCGCGGAGCGGCTGGGCCCGTGAGCCATGGCCACTGAGCCTGTGCGTCTGGAGCCTGTGCTCCACAATGGGAGAGGCCACAACAGTGAGAGGCCCGCGTACCACACACACACACACACACAAAAATATATATATATATATATATATAACTATGCTTGGTGATGTATGTTAACTAGACTCATTGTGGTGATCATTTCACAACATATACAAATACTGAATCTTTATGTTGTACACCTGAAACTAACATAATGTTATATGTCGATTACATCTCAATAAAAAACACATACTTTTATTATGTTATGTTTTCCTTACCATAATATAAAGGACAAAGTGATATATAACACAACCATGTAGAAAACAGAACTGCCCGGAGTACCAGAAAACAAAGCTAATTTTTGAATCATAATTGCCCAAGTTATTGTCTGTAAATGGATCAAAAAATAAAACAGAATTGGCTGAGTTTATGTTGAATTAGGAAAGGCTATGTTTTCTGCTGCCAAGCAGACATTGGAGTCTGAGTTGCTGGTCTGAGGTCAGTTCTAGGAAAATAAAGTTATATCCTTGAACACCAGGGGCTGAGACTGTAAGAAATATCAAACCTGACATGTTATTAGTAATGAGGCCTTTGGATTGGGCACCGAGAAAGTCCTGAGCAGTCTCTAAAAGGGCAATTTCCAGGGAATGGTTAAGACAAAAACCAGATGGGAATAGGACAGAGGGGTCAGAATAAACTGCTCTTCGGTACTGATGAACCTAGGGGCAGGACAGGAATAAAGACACAGGCATAGAGAACAGACTTGAGGACACAGGAGTGGGGAAGGGGAAGCTGGGACGAAGTGAGAGAGTGGCATGGACATATATACACTACCAAATGTAAAATAGATAGCTAGTGGGAAGCAGCCGCATAGCACAGGGAGATCAGCTTGGTGCTTTGTGACCACCTAGAGGGGTGGGATAGGGAGGGTGGGAGGGAGACGCAAGAGGGAGGAGCTATGGGGACACGTGTATGCATATGGCTGATTCACTTTGTTGTACAGCAGAAGCTAACACAATATTGTAAAGCAATTATACTCCAATAAAGATGCGGAAAAGAAAAAAAAGAATAAACTGCTCTTTGGAGACACCTGTACGGAGAGGAGAGTGGATGTGGAGGAGCACGACAAGAACTGAGAACAAGTTCTTCTTATTCTAAATGGAGAAACCTAAGGAGCGATAGGGAGAATTTGTAGGCGCACGGGAAGGGCTTACACAGAGCTATCTGGGTAAAGGTAGGTGCCAGGGCTAGAGGTGATTTCCAATGTGGTGCACATTCAGGCAAAACCTGTTAAAATTAGCAAAGGGGGCTTCCCTGGTGGCGCAGTGGTTGAGAGTCCGCCTGCCGATGCAGGGGACGCGGGTTCGTGCCCCGGTCCGGGAAGATCCCACATGCCGCGGAGCGGCTGGGCCCGTGAGCCATGGCCGCTGAGCCTGCGCGTCCGGAGCCTGTGCTCCGCAACGGAAGAGGCCACAGCAGTGAGAGGCCCGCGTCCCGCAAAAAAAAAAATTAGCAAAGGAAAGGTGACGTCTCACAATAGTCTCATTCTTTGTGGCACCTGCAGGATGAGTGTGAAATTGGGGGACGCTCTTGGTAATGGTGTGTGTCTCAGCAGTGCTGATCTTGTAGTTCCGTCTCCCAGCGCCACTCCTTTCTTGGGGCCCAGTACTCAGGGATCTACGTAGATTGAGGGCCCCGTGGGAAGGTTCTAGAGTGTCTCCGCCTAGGAGCCTCTTTCTATGTCACAGCCCAAACTCCTCATTTAAATTCCATTTCCCAGCGGCTGTTGAGTTTTGCTGGCTCTGTTCTCTGATCACCATTTTGCTGCTCCTTTTCTGTGTCCTCCACAATCACTACAGTTTCTCAGTTCCAAAGAACAATTCTCTAAAGGAACTCGAATGGAGAGTTCAAAATTGAGGCGAGAGATCTTTGCTAAAAAGTCTCTCAAAGCCTGACCTTTCCCAGGAAACAAGGACTTTCTGTCTCACCCGGGCACTCATTCCACTCTCCCCGCCCCCCCCACACACACCCCACCCTCCGTTTCAAAGGCATCTCTGAGGAGGAGGCCGTGACATCACTTCCTCCGGCTGGATCAGGGTCGCCCAGCCTCAGGCGCGGCAGGCTTTGGCCACCCATCCCTGCGGAAGTGGGGCAGCGACCCGAGCCGGTCACGCCTTCAAGTTCACCCGCCTTTCTCCTCTGGCTTACGTTCCAGGGCGGGTCTCCAACGTCCTGAGGAAGTGCGGAATCTTCGGAGTACCTCGTGCCTGCAGTTTCCCTCAGCTCCTTCAAAAGCTACGAGGAACTGCAGGGATGAAGAGACTCCACTAGGTGGCCGCACAGACCACCTGTTTGTTCCTGTTGGAGACAAGCTGGTGGCAGACACCAGACCCTCCCCAGCTACTCCTGTGTGTGGTGTGTGTGTCTGTGTGTGTGCGTTTAGGAGCGTGCCCAGTGGAGAGGATGAGGAGGCAAAGATGGACGTTTAAGAAAAATAATCAACATCAAAATACCTAAATTTATAAAACAGGTAAGTAGAGGGTTATTTTTCTTAATACCTATTAATGGAAGGACCTCAGAGCTAATATGGAGCAGAATTCCCTCAATACCTTTAATCATTTTGAGATCATCAGTTATTTAGTAGAGAAGTGTTAGCCTATTAACATTTATGCCTACTAAAAATGAACCAGAAATGAGGGCACTGCATGAGATCTGTACTCCTCTAAGAATCTGATTCATACATTCATTTTCAG
The DNA here is from genome assembly GCF_963924675.1 of Phocoena phocoena. NCBI lineage: Eukaryota > Metazoa > Chordata > Mammalia > Artiodactyla > Phocoenidae > Phocoena > Phocoena phocoena. The sequence goes on from NC_089219.1 coordinate 147,464,909, forward strand.
TCATAATCAGAAATTAAAAGGGTGTCTACTATGTGCCACACCCTGAGCTAGGCGCTGAGGATACAGGTGTGAAGAACAGGACAGTAAGACCCCTGTCCTCTCACAGAACTTATATTTTTTGAACATTCATACACATAGGAACGATTGCAAACGATTTCTCCAGCTCTTTCATCCTGTGTTCCATGACTACCGTCCTCCTTTGCCCAGCCCTCACATGTAAACTATGGGATTATAAGATACAGTTTATCTACCACAATTAGAGGCACACATGTTTTCTGGAGGAGGGTCGTGATGTAAATTCCAGTACTTGGTCGTTATACCATCAGGAGTTCCATGAAGAAACAAAGCCCTGGAATTTCCAAGCCTCTCTTCTTTATCCATCACCCTCTTTTTGAATGATCTGCCAGAGCCAGGACACACCATCTGAGACGTGACCCCTCCTGGGGCAGAAAGAGCAGTGGACCCGCCGAAGACCAGAGACTGAAATGCTCAAATGGAAAAGAAGAAAAGAAGTGTTCCGAAACCCAGGACAAGAAGATTGTGGAAAAACTCAGGATATAAAGGTGCGGCATTTTTAAGCACTGCCAAATAGATTTCTCCAGCCAAGTCAAACATGACACAATGGAAGCGAGATTCCAGACTCCCCACATGAAACAGTATAAATTCAATACTCAGCTGGGTGACTGGGAGGTGTCTGGCTTGATCTGCAGCAGGGAGGGGTGTGCTTTGCATGCACGCATGTGTGTGTGTGTGCGCATGTACACACATGAGCATATGTGAGATCTAGTTAGAAGAAAGACTATCAAATGGAACCATAGAACAGTGGAGCTGGAAGAGCTCATTTAATCCATTTTCTCATTTTCGAGATGCAGCAATTGAGCCTACAAAAGGGAGGATATTGCCCAAGATTACAGAATCACTATTATTGACAGAACTAAGACTATAATCCAATACCTTCACTCCCAGTTCACAACTCCAGTCTATTTGATCTGTTCTACGATTGTTATAGAGATGTTGGTTACCTTTCTTATTTGGATTTACTTGATTTTCCTTTACATGTTGTATTGGTTAAATGTATCTCCCCAAAAGATATGTCTACCTAGAACTTGTGAATGTGACCTTATTTGGAAAAACGGTCTTTGCAGATGTAATTTAATTAAGGATCTTAATTAGGATGTACCCTGAATCCAATGGCAAGTTTCTTTATATAGGAGAGAAGACACTCAGTGAAGAAGGTGCTGTGAAGACAGAGGCAGAGGTCATAGTGATGCATCTGCAGGCCAAGGAATGCCAAGAGTTGCAGCAGCCACCAGAAGCTAGGAGAGAGGCATGGAGCAGATTTTCCCTCAGAGCTACCAGAAAGAACCAACTTTGTTAACACCTTGACCTTGGACTTCTGACCTCCAGACCTGTGAGAGAATAAATTTCTATTGTTTTAGGCTACCAAGTTTGGGGTAATTTGTTGCAGCAGCTGTAGCAAACTAATACATGTGTATCTCACAATTCCCTTCACTGCCTTTTTTTCCATCCCTCCTTCACCTTGGAAAGGAGTTCTTTTACCACAATAACATGTCACAGTTATTAGAGGCCATCACTATTGATAGAAGCAAGACTGCTTCAGAATAGTGTTTTTGGATGATTCTGAAAATGTTGGACTCTAACGAGCCACTAACTGAAATCAGCTCAGAGAAGTCCTCAAGAAGGACTGTCTCCAGTGACCCAAAACGAGAGCCAATGGGGAGGGAGACAGTAGGTTTTCCCCATCTTAGATGCTGAATATGGTCATGACTCGCTTTTGTTAGAATCGTTTTCTCTCCGGTGATGTCCTGTATGAGTGTCTCTTTCCAGCTGTGGTGCATCTTGGCTTATGGACCAGTGTTATGGACTGAACCTTTTTGCGCCGTGCCCCTAATATTCATATGTTGAAACCCTACCTCCCAATGTCATGGTATTAGGAATCGGAGCCTCTGGGAGGTTATTAGGTATGGATGAGGTCATGAGGGTAGAGCCCCACGATCAGAGTAATGTCCTTACAAGAAGAGGAAGAGACCAGTGTGCACACTTTGTCATGTGAGGACACAGCAAGAAGGCAGCCATCTGCATGCCAGAAAAGGAGACCTCACGAAACCCCAAACATGCTGGCACCCTGATTTGGATTTAGCCTCCAGAAATGTGAGACATAAATGTCTGTTGTTTAGGCCATCCAGTCTATGGTATTTTGTTATACCAGCCCAAGCTGACCAAGATGGACCAGAGATAGATGCATAGTTGCCTCAGAACTTTTCTACAGATACACATAAGGGCCAGAAACTTAGACATCCGTCTTAGCAGTGAGGTGGCCGGAGGAACAGTAGAATAGCCTATCCAGTCTGGTGGGCAGAATAAAGAAAGAAGGAACTTCAACCCTTTGAGAAAATGTCTCAGGTCAAGCATGAGCATGGAAATACTAGGGAGAGACAACAGCCAGTGGTGATGACCCTGAGGGCTTAGGGAAAGGGGGATGTGACCAGCCCAGGAGCCTTAGGCAAGCAGCCTTACTCTTTTCACAGACACTGACAGACGCACAGCAAAGTCCTCCCCATTCTGTCCCTGATTTTCTCCCTTGGGACCAGGAACATTTGTATTTCTTCCCCAGCTCTCTGAGGTCTGCTCTCAAGGCAGATGTGGTCACTTAAAACCAGAAGTCATAGAGCTGAAGAGAACTTTCAGGGTCCTTCCAACTTTTCTCCCACCCTAGGAAACTGACACGTAAGTTCTTTCAGGCCAGTGGGGCTTGCTGCCTTCAAGCTCCAATGCTCTTTCGCTGCTCTCTTTAGCAAGTCCTTTCATCCCAAGGAGATCTTCTCCCAAGCTCTGGGATCAGCCAGTGCACCTTCATTGGGAACAGATCTCCTTCTGGGGAAACATGTAGGCTGAGTGGTTTCTGTTACCATCCGGGCTATGGTCAATCCCCTGGAAATCCCAGGGGCCACCCACCAGGAAAAACAGTGTAGGAACCTGCAACTGGGTGGCACAGGAAAAGCTCAAAGACCTGTGGTATTGATAGCCCAGGTTTATTGCTTCTTACCCACTCGCACAATCCAGCCTCTAGACCTCAGGAGCAGGGACTAAGTAGGAGACTCACAATGACTGCGATAAGTCTATGTATCTGGCCTGGGTATTGGGGCATGAAGACCAGGACTAAGTTAGACCAGGCAAGGAGGCCACGGCCAGGGTATCTGTCCCTGACAATCTGGTGTGTGCGATAATATCTCAGTTCCATCTGTATCACGCCTAATCTCAGAGACATGGGGGAGACCATGACATTGTTAGAGTACAAGCTGTCATAAAAAGTCCCTAAGGTTTGGATTGACTTACGCAGACACTATGGAAAAATACATTTACGCCCCACTTTGAGGAACCTGAGAATGAGACCTTCTACATAACAGATATACTAGGTATATAGTGAGCGTTCACTTTATTACCTATGTCTGTCTCGGGGGAGCATGACTTTTTAAGGGGGTTGAGGATGGTCATACCTTGAGTGAATTTAAAACAGAAACGGAATTATAAGTCATATTAAAGGGCAAATCTATTACATAATGCAACGCCTTCAAGTTTATTTTTCCTTTTCATGTGGTTGTTGGCAAATCTCTGGAATGGGAAACGGGATCATCCTTTTGGGAGGCTTTCTCTTTGTGTTTCTCAGTGTTGCAGAAATAAACACACAACTTTAATTTGTTCCCCAAAGGAAGGGATAATAAAAAACAACCACTCAAAACTAGTCAGAGTGGCTGGGAGAGCCAGGAAATAGCTTTTGTGGTTGGTTGGTTGGTTTGTTTTTCCTCGTAGCTTTCTGGGAAATATAATCAAGACAGTAGCTGCCCTTTGGGTAGCACATTCATTCCAAGGGCCAAAAGAATTGATGTGTTTGCTGAAACTGTCTCATATCCTGAGCACATCTCTGCGTTTAAGCTCATGGCACCTCAGGGGCTGGGCTCAGAGCCTTGGCTTGGACAAGTCAATGGTGTCATTCTAAGCAAAGCAGGACAGCTGATATCAAACTTGGCTCAAAGTAACACAGTCTGATGAATTCCACCTTGAGCCCAAACCGAGGTCCACCCATGTCAGAGAATGTACCTAAACTGTTGAGTAGATGAGAGTAGTCAGTTTGTAGTTTTGTTGTATGGGGCTGAAAGAGAAGGGAGGAAGTTTAGTGACGACTGGTGGGGTGAAAATGAAAAGCCAGCATGGGATTTGTTCCCTCCTGGCACTTTAGCTTGGTGTTTGAGCCCTGTAGAACAGGGCCTGAGCCAAAGCTGTAGGGTTGGTCTTCAGGAAGGACTCTGCGAGTAGCATTCTTATATCCCCAGGAGAGCATGACACAGGCTGCTGGACAGATGGGCGAGAATATAGCGCTATTCTGACCCTAATGGATTGGCAGCTTTGGACCCTATATTTATTTGCTTTGGCTTGAAAGTTGAAATTCTGACTGTGGTGGCCAGAAGCAGGGGTCAGGGAGGCACCCTCAAGAGGTTTTGTGGACAGAGGACCTTGGATCGGCCAGGGCCAGGGAAAAGGGGATGCACCTGGGAGAATCTGCATGTTGCCTGTAATAACATGGTCACCATTCATAAGGACATGTGAGACATCTCTGTGGAGTCTGGGTGGGACTTTATTGAAATAGGTTGAAGGTCCTGGTTGAATACACAGCAAGAAGACTCACTAAAATTTGGATTGATGCTGTTAAGGTGACCCCCCTCTGTACCCAAGAAGAACTAGGATTGAAATCACATTTCGCCTACCAGGTTGTAGCTTTCTAACTGTGCTTCACGGTAGCCTGAGTGCTTGGAGGTAACCCTTGAGAGAGACCTTGAGATTGGGGGAGTAGCTCCTGGCAGGTTCCGGGCCTTTCACCACCAATTCAACCATGACCGTCACTATTTCATCTGTTTTCCCTATAGTAGGAAAGTTTTCATAAATTAACAAAAAGGTCTCCACAGCTCAGTAGACAGGTCTTGAAAACAGGTCTGTTTTAGGTGACTTGTATGTAGTAGATTTTCAATGGATTCTATATTTATTTGTATTTGCAATCTAGCCAAAAGAGGATTTGAAGTCATAATAACTTTTTATTAATGGATAAGACCAGAGTAAGTGATTTATTTCTAAAATACACTGAAAAGAACAAAGCAATTAAAATATTAACTGTTGGGAATAGTGTCTTATTTCTTTTGCACACACCAGAAAGGAACAAACACAAATCTTAACACGAGACATTTATATTGATTCTTATCACTGAAAACAAGCAAGATAGTGAAAAATCATGAATATGTTTGTTATTAACTGTATTTCAAAGTTATTGCTGGTTGTGTGGGTCTGTTGAACAGCTGTTGGCTAATTTTCTATAGCAAGAAAGAATAATGACCAACTCATAAATTGTGTTTCTGTATGCGTTTTGATTAACAGAGATTATTATTGATTTTAAAAAGCCAGTTTGAAAAGATGAAAAGGCCATTAATAAATAAAAACTGTCTGAGTGTTAACAGTTTTGAATGTCACTAGCCTAACACTTCATAACACACAGATTTAACAAGTGTTTTCCTCCAGGCAGAAGGTCTCAATGAAAACAGCTTTGAAAATAGCAGTACTTTGAGACACAACTAAAGGCTCGGCTGGTTGTTTTGCTCGCTGTAAGTTGATTGACCATTTGCAAGAACCTTCCCATTTGTGTAACTATGTCTGACCAGATGGGCCTGCTTCAGGGCAGAGCATTCTTTCGAGGGCAGGCCAAAGCTAGCCAGATCACCAGATCGACGCATTTAAAAAAGGCCTCGTCATAAATCTGTCAAATCACCTCTGACTTGAGCTAAGCCGCTGAGCAAATAAAACCATGTTATCTTCTAGAATGTTCTTGGGAACTTTCCGTGGAAGACTTTGAAAAATAGATAAAGTTCTCTGAAAGTCTCCTCACTCGATAAGGTTTCTTTATTTTGTTTGGCACGGGTTATATCTCTAAGGAACTATTCTGAAAGGGGGCTAGCATTACCTAGAATTCCAGATCAGAGCCTGTTGCACCACAAGCTGGGGAGACAGGGGGTAACTTGAATCAGAATATATGGAGAGACGTGGTACAGCCACCATCTGTTTCCAAGCAGGCAAAGTGATCCGGCAGGGTCTGATCAGAAGGGGCCAAATGGGAATCCAGTTTCATGAGTTCTTGGCAGCAGCTATGCTCCCTGTTAGGGGTAGACTGAAACGCTAACAGGAACCAGCCAGCTCCATGTGAGGTGTGAGACTGGGATTAGACCCAAGTCCTGGGAAACTGAACTGGCAGCAACCAGCCGGGCGGCTGGAACACGGGCTAGGCCTACCTCCATGCCAAAGACCAGGGCAGAAGGGACCAGGCAGACAGCCTGGCTACTCATGTACTTCTATTTTTTCTATTTCCAGTCAGTTTCAAGGCTGTGTCCACAGTGCTCCAGCTACCAGCAAAAGGCAGCTGCAGAGGGTCTTCCCATCCTGGTCCTGATGGGAATGAAACGCAGCCTCTAGGCTGGGCTTCCATGGGCTGTAGGCAGGACATGGTGGTGGGATGGGGCTGGGAATCACTGCAAAAGGTAGGACCCAAGCATGAGGCCTGCAAAGTCCTGATTTTGTGGTGGCCAAACTTGAACGGCGCGATTCACAGATTAGGTGTACTTGGTAGACCACCACCAAATTCTGCATCTCCATCTTGAAAATGTGCTTTGACCAGGAAATCAAGATCAACTCTTCTCTAGCCAAATGCATGAAGGTGAATTCTACCTTCAACCTAGCTCAACAACAAATTCTCTGAAGCATTTCTGAATCATTTGGAGAAGCTTGAGGAGGTAGCGTTAGCTTTCCCATTTTCCTCCATAAGTGGGCCACATCTTTGCTTTTGTGCATTTTCCCAGAGCCTGGGAAGCAGGGCGAAACAATGTTGAAAAAGGAGGGGTTTTTGAACATAAAGCCAATTCGGGTTCACGTTCAGACGATACTAAATGTAAATGTGCAATGTCACGTCACAGCCTCGCTCTTAATTTTCGTCAGTCCGAAAAGCAAGTATCCGAAGCTGTTCTGAGTCTTAAGTCTAAAAGCAAGTACCTTCTGCTGTCTGGAACCAGTTTCCACCATACCACACAGCCCCCTTAAAGATTAACCAGAATTTCTTTCAACTTACTCCTTGCAGCTGTTTGGAATTCCACAATGATGCTCTGCCGAGTCGCAGAGCCTAGCTGGGAGAGCTGTACAGTAAACACGTGAATCCCTGCCAGCACTGGCATCTAACAGCACCATGATTTGCAAACATGTTGAATTGCTATTTTATTCAATAAACGGAACTTACAATAGAAAATAGATTTGGAAGTTACATCAAACTTGTTTATCCTGTTACAGTGGGCTGGGTGAAGCTTTTGTGCTTTGGTTATGAAGGAATCTCGGTCGGGAAAGAGGAGGCGGAGTTTCTGCCATTCCTTCCTAGCCTAATATTAAGCACTCAGAGTGTACCCCGGCCACACTCTCTCCCTTTAAAGACCTCTTCCCTCGGCACTAACTCCAGAGTTTGGGTCAGCTGATACTAATTATGTCCTTGTTTTCAAGTCTCAGCGTTATTCATCAATGCCACTTTTCTATAAGCATTCTAAGAAAAACAATTTATATATTAATAAATATAATAATGTTTAGTGGAAATATATAATGTATATGGCTGTGCACATATGTATGAACGTGGGTATGTGGATATATACGAATATGTGTGTATATGTATATATGTAAGTTTCCTCAGTGTCAGCGCTGGGCTCCATCAACTAGGAGCTCTCCAACCACAGATGGCTGTGTCTCCTCACCCAGTCTTAGGGTTTCCTCCCCCACCAGTCAAGAGGCATCCTCTGTCCTAGGACTGGGAGTTCCCTGACCCTTGTCAAAGGAGGGCTCAGGAGAAAGGAGGCAGTACTTTCTGTACATGACCAAATGAACAGGGGGCAGTGAGCACACAGCGGAGCACACAGGAGGGGGAAGACATGCAAAGATTTGCCCACGTAATAGCTACACTTACTTTGCCAGCTTTTTCTGTCTGAGCGAATGGGTGTGGTCATTATAAGAAGGTGACTATTCCGCTAAGTAAATAGGGTATGCTATTTGGAGGAAAAGGAAATTGTAAGAGAAAGTGTCTCATTTCTGCCGTTTGAAAGCTGGTAATCTCTGTAGTCTGGGTGTCTATTTACACGGCTTTTCAGCAATAAAGGGTAACATTACCTTAATAACCCGCTCATCTGAGGCAGGGAGGATACTTAAGGCATCAGAGAAAGAAGCATTTACTGATGAGCCACTTTCCCCAAACAGCACAAGATCGACACCATTTGCCCGGGAGATTTTTTTTTTTTTAATTTCTAAAAATATTTCCTGGTTAGGACATGTGATCTAACGCAGAGGCACCCTTGGCTCACTTTCTGGGATGGCTAATGCCACCTTGATTCCCACCCCTGTCAAGAGTGGGGGGAAGGGAAAATAAATGTAGCACTAGACTTTGAAAGAAGAAAGTTTTACAAGTTAAAAACCCAACCAAGTAATTGTGAGGCAGAAAATGGCTTAGTAATTTGATCTCTATGCTTCCAGAAACACCTCTGGGAGAAAGTGCTCAGTCAATGGGAAAATACCAGCTCTGCTCCCCTCCAGACACGGAGGAGCAGAAAAGTTGTTTTTTTTTTTCCTTCAAAGAGACCTCTGGACATTTCTGACCTAGGTACTGCTCTCTTTGAGGCAACAGGACCATTTATTCCAAATTGGCCTTTTTTTGACACCTGTTCAAAAGCTGCCGGATGACAAGCTGCACCCACTCCCACACCCACGCCCACAGGGCATTGTTCTCCGTTCCAGCCAGCTTGCAAACCTCGTCTCAACTTGCACTTCTAAAAGGATCTGAGGACAGACTCAGGGGAAGATTTTTTTCTTTTCATAGCTATGGCCTAAGGCATACAATGTTGCGTGTGGCTTTTGTTTTGTTTTTTAATCAACAACTAGTATTTACAATGCAAGCAAATGCCTTTACTTTGACTGAAAAAGCTTCACTGGGCATTATGGCAGTGATGGGCACTGGAGGTGTGAACTCCAGTAAACTCACCGATTCAGACACAGCTAAATCAAAATCCGATCATTTTGACCTTCGAAGAAAGGGTTGGGTCTTTTTGCTTTCTCTTAAAAACCTGTTTCTAAAGGTAAATTGAAAGGGTAGGCAAGATGAGAGAAGGTACGCTCAATCTATCTGGCATGCTTCTAAGTATTGTAGGATATTACCAGCATCTCAATGGATGCTTCTCGGTACAAAATAGTCTTACCTGTTCATTAACCAGGCTCCAGAGGACCATAAAACCACCTCTGGGAAACGCTATGAACAGTTGACTCAAATATGATCATGAAACTAAAATAACTGAAATGGACTCAACCGTCTTTAAAATGATTTTGTTAAGGCAGGTTGGGTTGAGGTGGGAAAGTATAGGTTGTGACTTTGGCATTTCTGGGTTCAAATCCTGGCTTACTCACTCTCTGTCTAAGAGACATTAGGTAATTCACATAACCTCTCAGAGCCTGAGCTGCCTCATCCTTGTAAGAAGTTTCTCATTCCCAAAGAGTAAATGGAATATTGATTGTCAAGGTGATTTGTCAACTGTGCTAGACAGATGTACATTGTTGGAAGGGCACTGTTATCAGATGACAAGATCTTTGAATCTGCATTTCTTCAAGTGGAGCCCAGGAATCGGTATTTTAAAATATGATTCCTTAAGCGCGTCCTGTTAGGCTTGGGAATCAGCTTGATGTGGTCCCTGGACCCGCAGCAACTGCACCACCTGGAGATGTATCCAAAATGCAAATTCTTAGCCGCTCCAACCTAATGAATCAGAATCTCTGGGTCCTGCATCCCGAGTTTTAATGAGCCCTCCAGGTGACCTGAGCCAAGTAAAAAACTGAGAACTGCTGGTCTAGGGCATTACTTCTCAAGCTTTAGTATTCATACAGATCACCTGGAGGTCTTGTTAAAATGCCTGGGATGGGGGGTGGAAGGGGTGAGGTGATTTTGTGCTTTGAAGGGGTTTCCAAGCGATGCTAATGCTTCTGATCACATGTTAAGTGGCAAGGACCCGGAAAACACCAGCCCCCTTCAGCAGAAGGAGTTCCCACCTGCAGGGCCAACACCCTACGGGATTGCAGAATTTCTCCTCCGGCACACAGCCCCAACGACTGGGGAGTTGAGTAGGAGCTGGGTCGGGGGGTGGGGGGGATTCTAAGTTGCCCTAAGGCCACTGTGCCTGGTGGAGGATGAGGAAGTATGGCTGGGAGGACTCTAGGGTGCCCAATCTGGGCCATCCCTTTGTATGGTTGGAAAAGGGGGTAACAAGAGCCCCCTCAGATCCTGATATCAATGACTGTGTGGGCATCACCCCAGCCCTGGAAGAATATGATTCAGTGTCTTCTCTGGAATCTTTTCACCAGGATGGGTTCTTGACCTTTTTTTTTTAATTAATTAATTTTATTTTTGGCTGCATTGGGTCTTCATTGCCATGTGCGGGTTTTTCTCTAGTTGCGGTGAGCAGGGGCTACTCTTCTCTGCGGTGTGCGGGGTTCTCATTGCGGTGCCTTCCCTTGTGGAGCACGGGCTCTAGGTGCACAGGCTTCAGTAGTTGCAGCACGCAGGCTCAGTAGTTGTGGCTCGTGGGCTCTAGAGCGCAGGCTCAGTAGTTGTGGCGCACGGGCTTAGTTACTCCGTGGCATGTGGGATCTTCCCGGACCAGGGCTCGAACCCGTGTCCCCTGCCTTGGCAGGCGGATTCTTACCCACTGTACCACCAGGGAAGCCCAGGGTGGGTTTTTGATAGGGGAGGAAGAAAGAAGAAGAGCTGATTCAGATAACTTTTTTTTTCTTTCTTCTTCATCTTTCTTTCTTTCTTTCTTTCTGTTGGTTCAGATGATTTTTTAAAACTCACAGTCCAACACCCCCTCCTGATTACTGTCTCCGCCACAAGATCCTGCCTCTGGGGAAAATGTGGCCAGAGAAGACTTTGATTTCAGACTCATGAGGATATTTCCAGTGATGGAAAAATTAGATATTGTATTCAGACAAGGAAAAACATTTGGCAGAGCCCTGCCCCTCCCATCCCTGGTCCCCGGGACCCGGGACCCAGCACCCGCCTCACTGACACGGCTCTCTCGTCAGAGATCAGGGCGTTGAGGGGAGGTTCTTCTCGACAGGGAGAAGCATCTTTCTGGGTTTTAATGAGATCATTTATTGTCTCTTTGCTCTGACGAAGATTGTAAATGTGACGGGTGAAATATAAAGAATAATTAGTCCCAGAGGTGAATCCATCCCCTACAATATGTCTTTTCTTTCTCTCAGCCTGTTGAAAAGTTTACTGCTTCCAGATGCGCCAGATTTCAACAGTTAAGAGGGGCCGGCTTCTTTTGAGCTGCAGACTTGTCAGGGGAAAGCTTGTTTCTGAAAAAAGGCTTAAGCTGGAGAGATGATTCCCAAAGAAACAGCTGACGTTGGGAGGAAATATGGCCATAGTAAAGCACTGCTGACCTGCCCAGGGGCCTTGACCCCTAGGAGGAGGTGGAGGAAGGCCCAGGTCAGCCCCCATCACAGTAGCGACTTCTCACTAATTAGCTGTTAAAGGAATCCAGCAGCCTCTGAAGGAGACATTTGTGAGGAATGCTTTCCTCAGGTCCTGCCAGTTCTCCAGCAAAGCCAGCAAGCCCCAGCCTAGCCGGGAGCTTCCTGCTTCCACAGCGCTCGGGACAGGCCTCAGCCATCGTTTGGAGGGGCCACTGGAGCCCATCAGTCTTTGATAAACACCAGCCACTCCCACTTTCGAAACATAAGTTCTTTAGTCCCGCCAGTTGCCTGATAGCTTGAAGAGAATCATAAGGGCTTTGAGGCCCCAGGGGCGGCAGGATCCAGCCTTGTGACTTGAGACAGGCAAGAAGCTAATATCATGCAAAAGCGGCTTTTTTTCTCCTGTCCCCTCTCCTCCCGAGGCTCTCGGAAGCTGAAGAGGGGGCCTGCTCCAGGGAGGAAAGAGGGTGGGGAAGGCACAGCCAGATATGCCAGATGTGGGCCTCAGGAGGCGCAGTGAGGGAGGCCGACTGAGAGCCCCAGGGCCCGGGATGTCCCCTGGCAGGAGGGGCAGAACAGACGCCCGTCCCTGAAAAGGGACCGAGGAGATGGAGCTAGAGGGGTGGGTGGGCCTCATTCTACTTGCCTGGGTATGAGCAGACGGAGTAGAAATGAAGGCATGGAGGTGCAGAAGGCACATGTAAAGGAAGCACGGTCTGACCCATCCTGCAGGGAAGTCTGCACCACAACCCACATGGGGTGGAGACTGGATGGGAGGGGGCAGTGGGTGATGAGTTTGTGAAGCTGCTCCTTTCCGTCCCCCAGCCCTCGGTCCACACACTCCTATCTCAGTAGCTTCTCTGCTGGAGTTCCTCTAACGCAGTATGTCTTAGTTTGGGCTGCCCCAAAAGCAGACTCTGAGCTGAGAGCCCAGAGTCTCACTGGGTGAGGGCCAGCCCACTTACCGTTACGATTATCCATGCAGAGGGCCCACAGTACTTTTGGGGGCCCGTGAAAATCTTTTCTTTGTAGAAACAGGAGGAAAAATAAAATTTTAGATTAAAAAATGTTTTAATACATAATATGAGTATATGCATCTTTATACCCATGCAATCATAAAATATATTTTTATTAAAAAAGAACACTTTGGGCTTTCCTGGTGGCGCAGTGGTTGAGAATCTGCCTGCTAATGCAGGGGACACGGGTTCGAGCCCTGGTCTGGGAGGATGCCACATGCCGCGGAGCAACTAGGCCCATGAGCCACAACTACTGAGCCTGCGCGTCTGGAGCCTGTGCTCCGCAGCAAGAGGGGCCGTGATAGTGAGAGGCCCGCGCACTGCAATGAGGAGTGCCCCCCCGCCCCCCGCTTGCCGCAACCGGAGAAAGCCCTCGCACAGAAACGAAGACCCAACACAGGCAAAAAATAAATAAATAAAAACTGCCTCTCTCTCTTTAAAAAAAAGAAAAGAAAACTGTTTGAGGAGCGGGTCCACAGCCACAAAGGTAAAAGTGGCTACGATCCATGAAAGTCACAATATGGCCCTGGGTACAGTCCTCTCGTTACCCATGTAATCCGTAAAGAAACTGAGGCTCAGAGAGGTTCAGTCACTGGCTCAAGGCCCCAGCCAATGGACTGTGGAGTTAGGATTCCAATGCATGGCTGTCTGACTCCCATGGCTCTTGCTATTCCCCCACCGTCTGCAGAAACTTGCGGGGCTTGGGTGGGCGGCAGGAGGAAGAGTGTGGTAGGGAAGATGTGCCTGCTCTCTTGGCTGGTCTCACTTCTCAGGAACCGTCCTGGGAGGGCACCCGATCCTCTGGCAGCTTGACATCTGCAAACAGCCGTCACAGTGCACTCTGCAGACTCGGAGCTGCTCCGTCTGCCGCGGCCAGATGCGTATTTGTGGCTTTCCTCCTTGGCTTCTTTCCCCAGGTTTTCATTCCTTTTATTCTGAGATGGAGATGAAATTTTTCCAACAAGGGCCATGGTGGACACCCAGAAGTCAGTAGGGACTCCAAAAGGAAGTTAAGGCCGGGGAAGGGGGCCAAGAAGAGGGGGACCAGTCTAAAGTATACAACACTCAATCCTTTATTACTCACATGTGGCCTGACCGCCAGTGGACTGGCTCCAGGAAAATCTGAACCCCGGACTAAGCCTCACTCCTGGCTGCCCAAGTCAGGCCTGGATGTCTCCCCCATCTCCCGCAGAGCCAAGGTTTTTTCTTTTTTTTTTTTTCTATCATAGCTGAAGAAAGCACTGCGCTGGTCTCAACAGACTTGGTTCCTCCCAGCCCAACCACGAACTTCACCTGTGTGACCTTGAGCAAAACGCAAAACCTCTCTGGTTTCCAGTTCCCTCATCTGGGAAAGGAGAAGGCTGTTGGACTTGATGATCTTTTAGGTTCTAATATTAAACAAACAGAAAACCTGTGTTTCGAAGCTGACGAGTCTAGCAAGGAAGTCTCTTGCCTTAAAAAAAAGTGCCCAAAGTCCCAAAGGCCACTAACGCCCTGTTTTATGAGTGTTCTATTGAGGACAATCTGGGCGCTGCCCCCCCAGTTCTGGCGGGGTAACTGAGGACCGCCGGCTTTAAGCGGACATTCGTCCCACACAGCATCCGCGACCTTGACGCCCCGGCAGACGCAGAGGCATTTCTGGGGAGATGATTGCAGAGCTGGAGGGAGGCTCAGGGGGCCCGTCCGCATCCGGTCAAGGGCGGCCCGCCTCGGACACCTGTGCGGGACCCATCCTCCCGCCGGGCCCGGGGCAGACACAGGCCGAGCCCGGAGCCCCTCGGCCTCCCCTCCCACCCGGGCCGCGTTTCCCTCGGGCCCCAGCGGCTCCGGCTCGCGGAAGTGGCGCGTTCTTTCTTTCTTTTCTCCTCTTTAGTCGAGCTGAAATCTGATCGTGAAAAGTCTGGGGCGGGTCTCAGACCTGGCCGGCTCGGGCTCACAGCGCCTGGGGCGATTCCTGCTGGAGGAGCCCCGGCTGGGCCCGCCAAGGGGGCGGGAGGTCAGACACCTCGGGAACAGACCGCTTTGTCTACGGGCAAAGCAGGAGAGGGAATTAATTGCAGGGGCGGGGAGGGGGAGGGGGCCCGGGAAAGCCGAGTGACACCTGACAGCTCTGAGCGAGTCCCCCCAGCCCCCGGAGGGCGGGGGGGTGGTCCTGCTAATCCCCTTCGCGAGAGGAAGCTAATTGCTGCAGCCAGAGAAGGCAGGATAAAAGCGAGCGTGGACCCACACCCACCAGCCCCGGAGTCATGCTATTTGCTGCTAAATTAATATAATTATATTACCTAATGCAAAAACCACGTTAAGAACTCCGTCTTTTGGCTCTGACTAGGAGCTTCTGATGGGTTAAAAGCAACATCTTGGTTTAATTCCCCATTTTTTCCCATCCTCCCCCCACCCTTCCCCACCAACTACAAATGTCAGAAATAAATTATCGAAACCAGATGTAAGGTTTTGGGTGCACATTTTCGGGCAGTTCTGTGCTAACAGATGCCTTGTATTAATAATGTACAGTTGTGACAGGAAATATGGTTTAGAGTCCTGGAAAAACATGAAAGCTAATTCCATTACCCCTTTTCATGGTACCTACTTCTTCTCAAATGCTCAACTGGTTTGGATTACAGCGAAACTTTAGAGGAAAAATGATTTGGTCTGAAATGGTAACTTAGCTCTGCTTTCCAGCCTCTCCCCTCAAGCAGCACCCACCTTCCCAGGCACCTGCAAACCTACATTCTAAGTGCGAATAATCAGGGATGAGAACATCTGGGCCAGGTCACTCCTCAGGGGAGACGCCTCCAAATGTTCCCTACTTTCCTGTTCATGAGGATTTAGTAGACAGGAAAGCAGGGCCAATCATCCCCACTTCACACTCTTGCCTGGTACAGTCCCTTTAAACCTGGCCTACCCCCTCACACTTCACTTAGAGCAAAAGTAAAAACAATAAAACACTTTTATGCTCGAGGAACCAGATAAATCCCGGTAATTGATCTCGCGAGAGGGATTATTAAGGGGCTAAGTGCAATGCTTTCCAGAACCGGGGGTGTAATAAGCATGAAGCCAAACAAATGCACAATTTGTTATCTGTATTTCATCACTTGATGCATTGCAAGCAACTGGCTTGAAAATGGCTTTTCTCCTGGAGAGGAGAAGGCACTAAAATAGCTGTAACACATCTATTGACAGTTATGCTCTGTTGCTGAAAAATGTCTGCACTCGCCGTGTCTCACACAGGCAGGCACACTCAGGAAGGTCAGAATGTTCCTGCTTTCCTTTTTTTTTTCCCCAATAAATTTATTTATTTATTTATTTATGGCTGCAGTGGGTCTTCGTTGCTATGGGGTTTTCTCTAGTTGCAGTGAGCAGGGGCTACCCTTGCAGTGCGCAGACTTCTCATTGCAGTGGCTTCTCTTGTTGCGGAGCACAGGATCTAGGTTCGCGGGCTTCAGTAGTTGTGGCACACGGGCTCAGTAGTTGTGGCTCGCGGGCTCTAGAGCACAGGCTCAGTAGTTGTGGTGCACGGGCTTACTTGCTCCACGGCAGGTGGGATCTTCCCGGACCAGGGCTCGAACCCGTGTCCCCTGCCTTGGCAGGTGGATTCTTAACCACTGTGCCACCAGGGAAGTCCTGCTTTCCTTTTTAAGAGACAGATTCCCCTCCACTTAAGGCACTGTGCAATGCAGAAAGGGAAAACTCTTTCCAGGTCTTTCTCTCTCTTACCTTCTGCCTATGAAGAAACAACAGGGCAACCAGCAAGGACATCCTAACTGACCTGGGCCTGCCATGCGAAAGGCTTTTCCTATCCCAGATAAAGGACAGTTAGGAAGGATAGCTATCTACCAGTCAGTTGGGTGGAGCCAAACATCCAAAGTAATAGCTAATGTTTATGGAGAGCTTACTAAGGCCAGGCACTGTCCTATCTGCTCACGCATCTTGTGTTATCTTAATCCTAACAATGTCTGATAACGTAGGTGTGGTACAATCCTATCCCTAGTTTACAGATGAGGAAACTGGGTTTTTGGGATACTGAGTCATCTGCTGAAAGTCACAGAGTTAGTGGCAAAGCCAGTACGCAAAATTAAATCTGTCTGATTCCAAAGACTGTTTTTTACAACCCCAACCATGATTTCCACCTGATGGGTAAGGAACGTGTGTCCTGAATTGTTGGCAAATCCGAACTGTGTCATTCTTTTAGCATAACTTTTCTGCAGGCAGAGTGCATTAAGTCCAGAATAAATTAACAAAGGCAGCCCTGTAGATGGTTTGTGTTAATGACATCAATAAAACTAGGAGTGGAAGAAGCTACTGGGAATCAGGAATCAAAAGTCCTGGCTTTAAGCTCTGGCTTTTGCCCTCACTGGCCATGAAATCAAATCAGTTAGTCTCTTTGGCTTCAGTTTCTGTACCTTTAAGGATGACTTGATAATACTTGCTCTGCTTGTGAAGATTCTGTGAAATAATGCCTATTCAAATTTTTGTCAAATACTAAAGAGCTGTGTGATCTTGGACACATTCCTTTCCCTTTCTGATCTTCATTGCCTCAATTGTAAAACTATGGGATTGAATGAAAGAACAAGTAACTTCACCTCCGGCTCGGAAACTAACCTTACATTTCAAGGATGGGCGTTGTGGCATAGTTCAAAGGAGCAAAAACCAGGAAACAGAGAGAGAATGCCTTCCAAGAGGGAATAGCTAAACAAATTATTGTACATCCACACCATGAAATAGTATGTAACCAATGAACATGAAAAATCAGAGCTATGCCAGATAACGTAGAGGAATTTCTATGAAATGTCATTGAGGGAGAAAAGTACGGCGTGGGGATAAAAGGTGTATAAATGATCCACATTTGTGAACCAATGAACAGCCTCCCCTCAGTATGTGTATATGTATATATTCTATGTAGAATATGTGAGCCTAGAGAAAATATCGAAAAATATACTCTATATTGAAGGCATTAAGCTGGGTAGAAAATACGGCTAGGGCTGACCATAAAAAAAGGAAATGAAAAGAAAGACTGCATTAAAAAAATAAAAAAAGAGCATGTGTACACTCGACACATGCATTTGTATAAAGATATGTATTGTGGATATGTGCTATTTTTTAGAAGATTAATCAGTCATAAGTTGTTTAAAATAAATAAATATTTTTTTTCATTTAAACCTGTGTTGAGATGCAAGAAATTGCTCACATCCATATAAGTACCAACCTAATGGTACTCCCCTCACAAGTTGGCTGTGTGGCAACAGGTATTTAGAATAGAAAGTTCCCTAAGGTAGTTTGAATATTACCCCTGCCCTTAAATCATGTTTACGCTACACATTTGCATATGAAACCCTGTTCTCATATAAAGAAAACCTTCCCAGCTCCTACACAAGCGCTTCACTGTGTTCACCAAAGACCTGTGAAGGGTCTGTTTGCAGGCACTGGCCAAGAGGCAAATCCAAGCCCCTGCCCTCACGGAGCTTACCTTCTAGTGGGAGAAGACAGATGATAAAAGTAAGGAAATAAACTATAGAACAGAAACTACAGAACAGGGAGTGATACAGAACGTGAATAAAAATGAAGCAGGGAGGGAATTCCCTGGCGGTCCAGGGGTTGGGACTCTGTGCTTTCACAGTCAAGGGCCCGGGTTCCATCCCTGGTCGGGGAACTAAGATCCCACAAGCCTCTCGGCCTAGCCCACACCCCTCCCCCACCCCCACCAAAAAAATTGAAGAAGGGAAAGGGAGTGAATGAGAAGAGCGTATCTGGCACCAAATGCAAGAAGGTATCAAGGTATAGATGTATAAAAAACAAGGTCCTACCGTAAAGCACAGGGACCTATATTCAATATCCTGTGATAAACCATAATGAAAAAGAATATATATATACGTATAACTGAATCACTTTGTTATACAATAGAGATTAACATGACATTGTAAATCAACTATATTTCAAAAAATAAATTAAACAGAAAAAGGGATTGAGACTTCCAAGGAGGTAGCGTTTGGGCAGAGAGCTGAATGAAGTGAGTTCGAGAGTGAAGCACAGTCCAGACCCAGACGAGGGAGTGAGTTTGGTGTGCTTGAGAAGGAGCAAGTGTTCATCACAGGGGAGACACAATCTGGTTTGTCTCATCCACACCACCGCTCCCAACCTGGTCAGCCCCCACTGTCTCCCACCTGATTCACTACTATAGCCTCTAGCCAGTCTCCCGATTTCTGTTTCGTGTTTTCTATGGTTGATTTTCCACACTTGCAGCCCGAGTGATCCTTTTAAAATGCAAATCAGATCGTGTTACAACAAGGTGCAAAACCCTCCAAGACCTTCCCATCACTTAGAACAACACTCAAAAGAGTCTCGCTCGGCTGACAAGCTCTCTGGGATCTGGTTCCTGCTACCTCTGTGACCTCAGCTCGCTCACTGGCCTCCTTGAACAGGCTGAGCCCACACCTGCCTAGGCCTGCAGTTCCCATAAATGGACCCATGATTCATGCAATTGCTCCGGCCATGGATTTAAGAGTCATCCTTGACTCCTTTTTTCCCCCAAACTCCATAGCCAGTCCATTAGCAAGTCCTGACAGGTTTACATTCTAAAGAGATCCCAAATCAGACTACTTATTATCACCTCCATCAGCAGTCCTAATCCAAGCCACCACCATCCCACACCTGGATTACCATAGCCGCCCACTAAACGGCCACATTACTTCACATCTTACCCCTGACAGCCTATCCTTCACTCAGTAGCCAGAAGGATCCTTTTAAAACATTTATTCCACATTCAAAAAATATTTATTGAGCTCAGCTATGTCTATTTTAGTTGCTAGGGATTCAGCACTGAACAAAATAGATAAGATCCCTGCCCTGCGAGAGGGAAAGATTTGGGGAAGAAAACGAAGAAGGGTTTTGTTTTGTACGTGTTAAAATAAGCAGTCAGTTTAATCAATCAATATTACCAAAAAGCTTTGGGTACAGAGATGAAGCATCAGCCACCGGCCCTTTATTGTTGTCCTTTTAAAACTTTAGTTTTACAGATACAGCTCTCGGGATGTTCTATTTTTCCCAGACTTGGAATGCTCTGCACCCAGCTGGTGGTAGACGCTTTGCTATCACATTCCAAACTGCATTGCGTGTGTTGTACCTAAGATCTAGCCTGGAATGATAAAATTTTCAGATACTTTAAAAACGAAAATTACAATTCTTTGCTAAAGCATATGAACCATTTGGATAAGATGCTCAGGAAGCAAGCTTTTCAATAAAACACATAAGCAAGGATATCTAGCTACTGACTCATGTCAGTTCCAAAAAAGGATTTCAGACAAACAGCTACACAGAGTCAGTTAATTTTAACTGTCATCAATCACAATTTAAGCTTGGTCTTATTCCCAAAGTTTGATTAAAATTTTTCTTCCAAGTTACCTCTTTTTTTTTTTTTTTTTTAACTTTGGATGCTTGCCCCAGGTACTTGGAGGGCAAAAATCATGGTTTATTCTTCATTTGACCCCAGTGCCTGGCCTAGTCTCTTGTACAAAATAAATGTTTGTTGAGTCAATGAATTAAACTTTCCTAGGGCAAGCTTGAAATCTAAGTCTTCTTTCCAAACTGGAATAAATATTGCCATAAAGAAATACCTTTCTACCTTTTTATGGGCATTTCAGCAAGAAGAGTAATATGACTTCCTCTTTCCACAGGCAAATACTAAAACTTTTTTTCCATAGTTCTCAACTCTCTTTTCTTCCACATCTTCCTATTTCAAAAGAGTTCAGTTGTAGGAAACAGAAACCATTATACCTATGTTAAACAGAAATATTATTTACTACTGGGAGTTAGGTGGCTGAAAAATTGTTGGAAGGGCTGAAGCAGGAGGCTCTAGATGGTGCCTCTGGAATAACTCCCAGAGCACCCCGGAACTGCCCCAACACAGGAGCTGACACCTAGGTGGGTGAATCTGAAGCTGATGAATTAAAAAACCCACATGGCCATGGCTATAGCTGGATTCAGGGATCAGGAACCTGTCACCACCACCACCACAGCCACTGCTTCTTGACACCTACAAGACTGGTGACAGAACACTGGAAGGCTGCTGCAGGAACTCATAGTGTCTACACAGCCACACCCGCTGCAGGTTCCAGGATTACTCTGGGCAAGACCATGAGGTCAGACAAGCTGAAATCCCTGGTTCTCAGGTAGATGCTCAACAGCCAAAGCTGCAGGAAGAGGGCTTTTGCCTACTTGCCTCAAGCGCATCGAGTTGGCAGAGCCCAAATCCTCATCCCAAATCCTAGCTGCAAGGGAGTCTGAGAAACAGAGCGTTTCAGCCTGTGTAATCCAGGAAGTCATACTTGGGGAGGTGGAACAAATACTGAGTGACCATCGACCATCATCACTGCAGTCCTTTCAGCCATTTTGGCAGAATAACAATAATACAGCTAACACGTTGCATTTATTCTATGGTAGTGTAAAGAACAAAGACCTATCTGTGGCACCCCTAGTAGGAGAGCATGAAACTCCCCCGCGGACAAACACTTTAATGGGAGGAGGAATTACACTCTATTAACTTGAGGGTACACACCATCCTTGTTGCAACTGCAAGTGGGGAGCAAGAAACAGAGGGATGTTCTAGGTGGTAAGAGGAAGGATGAGAGAGAGAGGGAGAAGAATTTTCCATTTTGAATAGGCATCTTTTACTTCAGATTGATTTCGCTGTGGCTGTACTGGATGTCTTTCAGCTGGTCAGTGTGAGGGGTGGGGAAAGGACACAGCTGTCTTCAGGCTGAGGGGAGAGACCCAGTTCCTCCTCCTAGGGCCCTCTGGGGGTCTGGCATGGTGACTTACTCTCTGCTAGAATGTGGTTCTAATTAAACTCGGAGCTTGACAAAGAAAAAAATAATTAGATAAAATGGAGAGGGCCTGAGGGTGAGGATTGGAGGATTCTGCGGGGCCCTGGGGGACAACACCATTTAAAACCACTGTGAGGGCTTCCCTGGTGGCGCAGTTGTTGAGAGTCCGCCTGCCGATGCAGGGGACACGGGTTCGTGTCCCGGTCCGGGAAGATCCCACATGCCGCGGAGTGGCTGGGCCCGTGAGCCATGGCCGCTGAGCCTGTGCGTCCGGAGCCTGTGCTCCGCAACGGGAGAGGCCACAACGGTGAGAGGCCCGCGTACCGCAAAAAAAAAAAAAAAAAAAGAAAAAACCACTGTGGAGCTATGTGTGGGGAGCAAGGAGGAAGAGGAAGAGTGGGGCAGTGTGTAAATGACAACAGAACCCTGAGAGCAGCCGAGTAGCTTCTTGAGAACCAGACGTGTCGCAGGAGACCCCAAAGTTTCTTAGCTTATCTCTACACCCCTATTAGGGTTCTGCCCAGAACCATCCCTGGTACCAGAACAAGGTAGGCTCTGAATGCCCACCTCATGTTAGTTCTGGTGAATCAATGGCAGGACTGTTCCCCTGCTAAGGTAAGACCCGCTCAAGGACACTGGCCAAAGACCCAGTGGTCCCTGGCGAGGAAGACTGATTTGGTCAATGACAAAATGAGGTCTACCAAGAGGAGCTAGGGAGATGGTGATGGCGGAGGAGGGGAATATATGGAATTGCACGTTTAGGAAAGTCTGCCTAGGGAATCCCGTCAGCTTGTCCTGTAAAGCTCAAAAACCTGGAATACAAGAAGTGCCAGCTGCTCCCGGCTCTGCTTCTTTACCTGCTGCTGGTCGCCTGGAGTGACTTATGCAAGAAGAGGCTGCCCTCAGCACATGGGTTTCAGGGCCATCAGAGAAGAGCCCACAGCTGCCCCAGGGACCTCCTTGGTCGTATATAGCCTGGCTCTCACACTCTTCAGTGACCTCGAGGACTTTATCCTTGTGTGTCTCTGTTTAGGATTTCTAGAGTCAGGATCCCTGTATGATTAACGGTAAGAGCATCCCCTCATCATTTTGTGCCTCAGATTCCTCATCTCCAAAATAGAGGGAATAAAACTTTTTACCTCAGAGTGTTGTTGAAAGGTTAAAATGAAATGTCATTAGTTAAGATGTTACTTGAATGAGTAATTAGTTTAGAACAGAAAATGGCCCATGATAAGCACTGAATAAATATTGTCAGCATTTGTTCTTTTATTTCGATGGATTCTTTTCAGAAGCTGGAGATCACAGATTGTCTGGAGATGGGCCATGGTGGAGAATTGAGGATGGGATTGGATGGGGAAGTGATATAAGCTGCAGTAAGAAAGGGAGAGTGACTGAGGAAACTGGCAATGGATCATGGTGGCAAAACGTCAGAGGTTGACCAGCCGTTTGAAATGGAGTCTAGACGAGGATAAAAGTAACTAGGAGCAGGAAAAAAATGTGGCTGGGACCAAGATGGAGTAGAACACAGATTTGGCTACTATGCCAAAGGCCAAAATAATGGTGTCTCTAACATCGTATACTTCTCTTACGTAAAGATTAGGATAGATGGTGATTTAAGGCTAGGGGGGTGATTCTGTGTTGTTGGAGATACAGGCGTCTTCTATCTTCTTGGAGAGCCAGGTTTCTTCTATATTGCTGCTTGCAATTCTACCTCCTGGTCTAAGATGGCTGCTTCAGCTCCTGCCATAACTTCTACCTTCCAGCCAGTGGGAAGGGGAGAAGAGGTGATGATGGGCACATCTTTTCCCTAAAGGAATGATTTGGAAGGTGCACATATCACTTCTGCTTACATCTCACTGGCCAAGACTCAGTCATACATCCACACTGAGCTGCAAAACAGCTGGAAATGTGGTCTTTAGCTACGTAATAATGTGCCCAGATAAATCTTGGTGATTCTATACTAAAGAAGGGAAGGGAAAATGGATATTGGGGGCAAACCAATATGCTATAGGACCAATGCATATTTTAGGAACTAAGTGGAATTTTTATTCCTGATGATTTCTGAAAATACCTGGCAAAGTTGTACCATGTTGTTTGTGACTACTATTCAAAAAGCCAAACTGTACACAGAGTTGGAAGCTGGAAACTTCCTACAGTGACCCCACAACTACCTAAGTACCAAAGCCACTTCTCACTGTTACTGACAGAAAAAGTCTTGAATTGTCCGATTCCTTTCCAGGAAAATATTTTGAAGACTAATTAAGTCAAATGACTGTTAAATAAACTTTCTTCCTCCTGACGGATTCCATCCATTACCACTGAGATTTATTAAGTAGCTTACTTTTTCTGAGAAGGGATTATTAAAGGACAGAACATGCTAAGCTTTTTAAGTTTGACAAAAATACTCACGTAGATTATTATTAGACTCTGAGATATGCTCTAAAGGTGGGGAAGGAGCTTTTTGGAATAGAGCCAAATGCTAATGCTGATTTCAACCGCTGAGCAAGGTCTCTGCCAGCATTCCAGGATCACTCCTGTGTTCTCTATCCTGCTGTCTGATACCTAAGACGTAGGTTTGCATATGTTGAAATATTTTTATTTGCCGCAAGCCCTTTCTGGAGGGAGCTGGGATACAAATAAACCATTGGATGGATACCTTCCCCACTAGAAAATGAGAGTGGGGTCAGCGCCTTTGTTTTTCCCCATTCTCTCCTGATAGGGATGTTTCATTTTTAAACAAACATATCAGAAGTATGTTATGAGGCCTTCCCTGGTGGTCCAGTGGTTAAGACTCTGCACTTCCACAGCAGGGGGCACAGGTTCCATCCCTGGTTGGGGAAGTTCCGCATGCCACGCAGTGTGGCCAAAAAATAATGAAAAAAAGTCTTATTAATTTAAAAAAAGTGTGCTATGAGAAGGGGTCGGTATTAACATCAAAGGGCATTTTTTGTCTTGCAGTTGCCCTGCTAAGAAAACTGAGAAAGAAAGGAGAGAGGAGAGAGAGGCCCTGGGTTCTTAACCTTTTTTTGGTACCATAGACCACTTTGACAAACTAGTGAAGCCTCCAGACCTCTTCTCCAAATAGTGTTTTCAAATATATAAAATAGGGCTTCCCTGGTGGCACAGTGGTTGAGAGCCCACCTGCTGATGGACGGTACATGGGTTCGTGCCCCGGTCCGGGAAGATCCCACATGCCGCGGAGCGGCTGGGCCCGTGAGCCATGGCCGCTGGGCCTGTGCATCCAGAGCCTGTGCTCCGCAACGGGAGAGGCCACGACAGTGAGAGGCCCGCGTACCACAAAAAAAAAACAAACTATATATATATATATATATATATATATATATATATATATATATATATATATATATATATAAAATACATGGGATTACCTGGGAAACCAATTGTATTGAGATAAAGCTCTACTCATGGACTCCTTTGGAGGTCTCTGGACCCCAGATGAAAAACTCTCTTGGTTGCTTCCTATGTTTAGATTATCATCTCCCTTAAAATCACGCCCAGTTTCCAACTATTCAGGCTGCTTTAGCTGAGCGTTTGACAAACACAGTCCCTCATGTGAAATGGCTACAAAATATGCCCAAACTCTTTGCCAGGTGCATAGTCACTTGTGTTCTGAAGACAGGTACCTAGCATTTGAAGGCTGTTGCTATAAAGCTCAAATGCACAGGCATATGACTTTCTGATTCTTGCCATCCTAGCAGGTGATTTTGATTTTGTACTTCCCTAATGACTAATGATGTCAAGCAACATTCCATGTACTTATTGACCGTTTGTTTATCTTCCTTGGAGAAACGTCTATTCAGATCCTTTCCCCATGTTTTTAAAAAATAAATTTATTTATTTTTGGCTGTGTTGGGTCTTCGTTGCTGCACGTGGGTTTTCTCTAGTTGCGGTGAGCAGGGGCTACTCTTCGTTGCCGTGCACAGGCTTCTCATTGTGGTGGCTTCTCTTGTTGCAGAGCACGGGCTCTAGGCACACGGGCTTCAGTAGTTGCAGCACGCGAGCTCTAGAGCGCAGGCTCAGTAGTTGTGGCGCACAGGCTTAGTTGCCCCGCAGCATGTGGGATCTTCCCGGACCAGGGCTGGAACCCGTGTCCCCTGCATTGGCAGGCGGATTCTCAACCACTGCACCACCAGGGAAGTCCCCCCTTTCCGCATTTTTAACTTAGGTTACTTGTTGTGTTATTATTGAGCTGTAAGCATTCTTCATATATTCTGGATACAGTCCCTTTATATATATGTGATTTGCAAATATTTTTTCCTATTCTGTGGGTTGTCTTTTCACTTTCTTGATGGTGTCATTTGAAGCAGACGAGTTTTTCATTTTGATGAAGTCCAAATTATCTAATTTTTCTTTTGTTGCTGGGGCTTTTGGTGTCATATCTAAGAATCCTTTGCCAAATCCAAGGTTATAAATATTTACCCCTATGTTTTTTTTTAAGAGCTGTATAGTTTTAGGTCTTACATACATATCTTTGGTCCACTTTGAGTTAATTTTTGTATATGGTGTGAAGTAAGGATCCAGCCTCATTCTTTTGCATGTGGCTATTCACATTTCAACTATTTGAAATGTGATTATATGTCTTTCCTGTGCCAGTACCATAATGTTTGTTTACTGTTGCTTTATAGTAAGTTTTTTAATTGGTATGTATGAGTCCTACTTTATTTTCTTTTTTCTTCAAGATTTTTCTGAGTTCCTTGCAAATCCATAAGAATTTTAGAATCAGCCTGTCAAAGAAACTTTCTACAAAGAAGTAGTGTTTTAAATACCACAGACTATCACTTTTCTCACCAAATATTTGTCCATTTTTCTTTAGTAGAAATTTCTTTATTTGCTAGATGCCATTATGGTCATTTCCAGAGCCTTTAAATGTTGTTGTTGTTTTTAAAGAATTGTTACCAATTTCACTGGGGAGTGGTCCTGCAGAGCTCCCCACTCTCTCATGTCAGAAGTCAATCTCCTGAACAAAACTCCTACAACCCAGTAGCAAAGAGAAAAAACAACCGAACGTTGATGAGGCTATCAAACAACCAGAACTCTCATCCATTGCTGATGGGAGTGTAAAACAGTACAAACACTTTGGAAAATAGTTTGGCGATTTCCTATAAAGTTAAACATTCCACTTACCCTACTACCCAGCAATTCCACTGCTACATATTTAGTGAAGAGAAATTAGAGCTTATGTCCACAAAAAGACTTGTGTAAGAAGGCTCAGAGTGGCTTTATTCATAGCAGCCTGGAAACATCACAGATGTCCATCAGTGAAAAACATGAATAAGAAAACAGTGATATATACATTCAGTGGAATAGAAAGGAGTAAACTGCTGATACAAGCAGCGACGTGGATAAATCCCCAAAACATTACGCTGAGCCAAAGAAACCGGACAAACATGAACATATACTCTATGTTCCTTTAATATGAAGTCCTAGAACAGGAACAACTAATCAACAGTGAAAGGAAGATTGAGACAGTGGTCAGGGTATCTGAGGGTTGAATAGGCTATAGAGAACTCCAAAGAATCTTCTGGGAAAAGTACTAGGCATCGAGGAGCTGTGAGTGATTCTTTCTCACCCAAGAAATATGTTTAGCCCAATCAAACCCTGGTTTACTTACCTCAGTGACTACAATTGCCCTGAATTTGCCCTGTGGCCACTGCAGACCTACCACCTGGTGGTCACTTGGGCTTCATAGGGCAGGGTACTTCCCCGTGGGGCTATGGTTAAATGGTCCTAGGAAGGTCCTCTTCTGTCTCAGGGCTATTTCTCTTGGGACCTGGTGC
Organism: Phocoena phocoena; assembly: GCF_963924675.1. Classification (NCBI taxonomy): domain Eukaryota; kingdom Metazoa; phylum Chordata; class Mammalia; order Artiodactyla; family Phocoenidae; genus Phocoena; species Phocoena phocoena. Next base: position 147,492,143 of record NC_089219.1, read on the forward strand.
CTTTTCTTAGGCCCTTAGGATGAAATCTCTACCCCTGGGAAGATGCTTTATTGGGAAGAAGGAGAAGGAGGGAACGAGAGGGAGAGGAAGAGGAGGAAAACAGTGGTGGTTGCAATGGGCTCCAGGACAATTCCTAACATGGGGGTGTTGGTGCGGGAGGATAGCTTCTTTCTCTTGAAAGTGACCATATTTCTAGTATTGGAAAGGGCCACGATGGTGTTGGATTATTACTTTAAGGGTCCTCCATAGAGAAGCCTTCAGTCATAAAGCTCTATGAAACTACTATCTCTGATTTTCAAAATGCTGTGATTTTTCCATGACGAAAAAGCTACCTTCAAGAGATTAAGAACATGGGCTTTGGAGTAAGGTATTCAAACTGCTGTGTGACCTTGGGCAGATTACCTGGCCCCTCAGAGTCTCTGTTATCTTTCTGTAGATGGGGACTGTTGTGGGCTGAGTCGTAAGCCCCCCACCCCCGCCCCTGAAATTCACGTGTTGGAGTCCTGACCCTAGTACATCAGAATGTGAGTATTTGGAGATAGGACCTTTAAAGAGGTAATCAAGGTAAAATGAAGTCATGTGGGTGGGCCCTAATCCAATATAACCAGTGTCCTCATAAGAAGAGGAGACTAGGACAGGAACAGGCACAAAGAGACAACTATGTGAAGACACAGGGAGAAAGCGACCATCTACAAGCCAAGGAGAGAGGGCTTACAAGAAACCAACCCTGCCAACACCTTGGTCTTGGACTTCTAGCCTCCAGAACTGTGAGAAAAATAAATAAATTTCTATTGTTTAAGCCACCCAGTCTGTGGTACTTGGTTATGGTAGCCCTAGCAAACTAACACAGGGACCCTAACTTCTATTGATGGAATCGTTAGGAGGACGAATTGAGATAATATATGAAAAGCACTGAGCACGGTGCCTGACACACAGTGAATGCCCAGTAAAAGGCTGCTTAATACTACAGTTGACCCTTGAACAACTCGGGAGTTAGGGGCACCCACGCTCTGAGCAGTGGAAAATCCACATACAACTTTACAGTCAACCCTCCATATCCACAGTTCCACATCCTCGGTTTCAACCAGCCATGGATCGTGTAGGACCGTAGTATGTATTTAGTGGAAAAAATCCACGTATAAGTGGACTCAGGCAGTTCACAGCCATGTTGTTCAAGGGTCAACTGTACCTCATCTGGAAATATAAACTGCCAAACAACATGTAAAAGGGAGCTTAGCTAGTGTAAATGGACATAAGGCTGGGGAACACTGTGTGTGTGTGTGTGTGTGTGTGTGTGTGTGTGTGTCCACAGATGTATGTAGTTTGCATGTTAACAGATGGAATCTGTCAGTCACCGCGTGCATCCCATGATGAAGCTTGGAGCAGAGCGTAAGCTTTCTGAGGGCAGGGCCCCTGCATGGGTAATCAGATTTCTTATAGAGCAACCTGACCAAAGGGCCAAATCCAGCCCTCTTCTTATTTGGTTAAATTCTGTTGAAGTGCTGCTGTGTTCATTGACTCACACATTGTCTATGGCTGCTTTCACACTATGAAAAGTAGAGTTGAGTAGTTGTGACAACAGAGGACAAAGATTGCACAGACCTCAAGGTCTAAAATATTTATCGTCTAGCTCTTTACACAAGCGTTTACCGGCTCTGTTACAGAACCCCATGTAGTAAGGACTTAATTCTTCTTTCTCCTTCCTTTTCCTCCTTCTTGTTGTTAAAAGAGACCAACAAAAAGAAAAAAAAGTTGGTGTTGAAAGGTACCTTAGCTTTATCTCATCTAACCTCTCTTTATAGTTATGAGGAAACAGCAGTTCAAAACAGGGATGTGTCGATGTCCCGAAGGTCATACAGGTCTGCCTGTTTCCTCATGTGTAAAATAGGGATATTTTGAAAACTAAGTGTGCCAATGTATATAAAGCAATTAAACTAGTGCCTGGAACACAGTTTTGCTATTATTACCATCATTGTTAATTTCTGTTCTCCTGTGAACATCTGAAACGCCATATCTTTCTTAGTTCAAATATACTTAACCCACATCCTTCCCTGCAGAGAGCTTGAGAGATGGGGGCAGAGGGGGAGTGGAACCTGGAGAAACAGAGACAAGCAACTGAAGGCCCTACTTGGCACCAAAAGCTGCTGGATGCCCCCCTCCCCTTTATAACGCTACCCGCCCCCGTCCCCGCCCCAGCCAGCCTGTGCTAATAGAATTCAGAAGGTAATACAATCTCCAGGCTCTGAATTCCTCGGGACTCCTGGCTGGGGGCGACTGGGAGCTGGCAGGAGGCCGGGAGGCAGAGAGGGCTCTGATATAGATCAAGTACCCACAGCCCTCCCATTTCACCGGGGGCTGCCTCCTGAAGCCTGGCCTCAGCGCAGGTTTACAGATTTTCTCCAATTGGCTGCCTGGAGAGAAAGTGTTCAAGCCCAGAATCTCAGGAATGGGAGTCTAATGAGACCCAGGTGTAGACAAAGCCTCTCTTCCCTTCCCCTTGTTCTTGCTGCTTCCACCCGACCTGGGAGGAGACAAGAGTGGCCCGATCTGGGAGGGCCTTCCTCTGGGGGAAAGCTGGTGGCCAGGGTCCCTCCCGCCCTCTCCACCGGTCCTGACCCAGGGCTGGAGCTTAGAGATGTCCTCACCCGGCCAGGAAACCTGGATACCCACAAGGCTTTTGTTCCTCTTTTCCTTCCCTCCAGGAAGAACAATCAAAGCGGAAGCAACAAACAGAAGATAGTTGGGACTGAGAGGGAAGGAGGGCAGAAAACACACACAGGGCAAGAGTCACGGCCCCCTTCACATCCCCAGGCTGTGAGGAGACGTGGCACGTGCCTAGAGCTCCTTGTCTGAGGACAGAAATGTGAGGCATCCAATGGCTAGAAAAGGAATAAGAGAGCAACGTATTTACAAGAACAAAATTTGTAGCAGCGGGATGGAGCTATAAGGGGTGGTTATACCCCATTGTTGTATTACTGATTCTGCCAGGAGAGAATGGTGTGGGGACGTGCAAAAAGAAGTTTTTTGACTCTTTTAGGAACCAAATTCCTGGCAAAGCATGAACAATTATGGCAATAAACTGGCTGGAGGGCTTCCTGCCTTCTTCTCACTGAGATTCGGAGTCAACGCTTCTGAACGCTTATCTACACCAGGTGCTGTGTAGGTGCTTCCACATCGTCCGTTCTCATTGTTCACGGTGGTTTTATTTGTAAAGTCGCTGTGAACCCTGAATCAGCAAACCATTGCTGAACCATTGCTTTTGGGGAAAATATGGGGTTAGGCTCCTGTGAGTCTTTGGTCACAACGTTTTCATCAACCAGTCAACGCACAACCTTGTTTTATGTGTTTATTTAATATATATTTTTGATTCATTAACATTGAACTCACAGCCAACAGCACTATAACTCGCGGCTGAATGAAGTACATCTAACCCATGTATTTTCTCCATAAGGCACATCACTGCCTTCTTGTGCTTGGGAACAATAGATAGCACATCAGCGCTGTGCTGGGGGGGGCCATTTTAAACAGCGAAATTGCCAACAAGAAGCACAAAAATGCCGAAAACGTGGCACTAAATAAACCATAAAGTGGACACTTGTTTATAGTATGAGGGCTGAAACAAGAAGGCAGAGCGTGTCTTATTTGACCTCAGCTGGAAATGTGCATACCAGGTGACTCAAACTTTCTGCATTCTTCGTGCATGTCCAGGAATGATCCTGAATGCACAGCAAATATTGATTTCAGATTTACAAATACATTTGAGTTAGTAGGTGAATTTGCAAAAACAGAACCCCACAAATAATGAGGGCTGACTGTGCATTATCTCACTCACTTTTTCTAGCAACCTCATGTGGTGGGAATTGTTATTCCCATTTTAAAGATTGGAAAACTGAGGCTCAGAGAGGTTATGCAATTTGCACAATGTGATACAGCTAGCAAGTGATGCTTTGTATTTCTCCCACATCAAATTTAAGACATTTCACTTGGAAAAAATACTACCTCTCTGGACCACCCTGCCTCAGTCAATTCTTTATTTTGTATTTATTCACTGTACCTAAATGGACTTGCTCAGCTGTTGCTGTGAATTCATATATTCTACCTGACTTAGGAATGCTGCTGGGGATGGGGAACCATATCCTCTTTTCCCTGTCCCCATATGGAAGCTTCCTGAGTATAGAAAGGGTCTCTTCTTCTGTTTATTCCCTAGGAGCAAGCAGATTCTTGAAAAATCATCCCCATCCCTCTCCTGGATTCAGCTATTGCTACAAGCTCAAAGGACATGTAGTCTGGGCAGGTGTGGGAGGCCACAGGGAGGCTCTATGCTGATTCATTCAATGGATGCAACAAATATTGGTCTCCTGCTGTTTGCTTAGCTCAATGCTGAGCTCTGCTCAGGGTAACTGTGAAGACATAGGAAACACCTTAATCCTGCCCCTCTTTCAAGGAGGTTGCATGGGGTCTGGGGAGACTAAATAGGATGGTCTCCTATTTAGGAGACCATGAAGGCTGGAGTGGGTGTTTCTTCACAGAGAAGGAGTCTTGAACTGGGCCTCAAGTGGTGAGTGGAATGGAAGAAAGGAAGGGTGGGAGGAAGGGAGGGAGGAGTCCAGGCATTAAGAGGGTGGGACCAGGTGTAGCCTGTGAGGAAACCAATGTGGCTGGAGTCTGGGCTGCATGTTCAGGATGGAGCTGGGCAGTGACCAAAAGCCATTCAGGGAAAAATTCATGACAGGAAGGGAGACAACAGAGCTGTTGGCTAAGGTTTAGAGGAGGGGCTGCAGAAGGCAGCACATTCTCTCAGTTCCCTCCCGAACAACACCGTGTGGAGCCCGAGAAAAATTCATCCAGGCTCCTTTCCAGTTTCAATGGGGCTTCAACTCCTCCCAACTTCTGTGTCCCTGGGCTTGAAGAGCCAACACAGATGTCCAGACTGACAACAGGACACGCTGTAGAGGGGATGCAATGCCCAGGTGGGGGGTTCTATGGTGGCCATCTTTATCGCCAGAAGGCCAGAGCTATCTTCACCTCCCCAATCCATTTATTACGTTCCTCAACCAGCCCCAATCTGGCTTCCAAATAAAGCCGTTTTTATAACAGTCACCACTGACCTTCATGTCACTACATCCAGGCACATTTATTTTTGGTCCTCACCTAACTAGATATTTTTCTCCTAGAATATAACCAACATGAAGTCAGGGAATTTTGCATTTACTACTATAGTCCCAGTACCTAGAACAGGCTGGCATAGATGATCCTTGATAAATTTTGGTGAATGAATGAATGAACTGTCTTCCAATGGCTTCTGTGATGCCATGCTCTCTAGTTTGCTCCTCTCTCCTTGCCTGCTCCTTTTCTGTCTCCCTGGTAGACCCATCTCCTTCATCCTGCCATGTGGGATGACTCCAAGCCTCCATTCTAGGCTCTTTTCTCATCTAGATTCTCTTTCCTTGGGAGATCTCATCCATTACCTTCAATTACCATCTGTGACAGATTGTATTGCCCAAGGATAGCCACATCTATATATTTATTCCATCCCACATACTCTTCTTACAATGTAACTGACACTCTTCCACCAAAAAGTGGGGTCTGAGTTCCCTCCTCTTGACTCTGGGTTGCAGCTTATGCCTTCCTTGGCCAATAAAGTATGGTGAAAGTGACACTGTATGACTTCTGAGGTTAGGTCATGTAAAGGATACGGTTTCCACCTGGCTCTCTCTCTCTTGGGATTTTTCCTTTGGGGACCAATCCATCCAATTGTGAGGAAGCCCAGGCCACATGGAGAGGCCACATCTGGGTGTTGCAGCCAACAGCTAAGCGGTTAAGCTAAGGTCTCAGCCAACGGCCAACATAAATATCAGATAATTCCAGCTCCCAGCCATTGAGTCTTCCAGCTGAGACCTCAGACATAGTAGAGCAGAGTTAAGTCATTCCCTCTGTACCCTGTCCAAAGTCCCAACAGACCCAAACCATGAGAGATAATAAATGATTGTTGTTGTTCTAAGTCGCTAAGTGTTGAGGTAATTTGTTACTTGGCAATAGACAACCACTACCCTATCTGTATGCTGATATCTCCTACATTTATATTTCCACGCCAGTCTTCTCCTTTGATCTCTAGAGCCATATTGCAAATGCCTACTCATCGTCTCCACTTGGAGGTCTCAAAAGAACTGCCATCTCACCATGTCCAAAGCTAAACTCTAATTTTCCCACAAGTCTGCTCCTTTTCCAGTGTTTTCTTTCTCAGAAATGGCTCCAGCTTCCTCCCATTTTCACAATCCAGAAACTTAGAACTCAGGCTTACTCATCTGTAACCCTTTCTTCTTTCCCCTGGTCCACAACAAATTCTGTCAGTTTTCTCTCTTAAATATCTCTCTAATCTAAGAGCCTCTCTTCATTCTCACTACCAGCCTGGTTCAAACCACCATGACTCCTCACAGGCCTCTAGCCCTGCCATTCCCCATCTTCCCGAATCTCACTTGATTCTCTCCAATTTGTTCTTCACACCGCCATCAACGTGATCTGTGTAGAACACTTGAATGACTTTTCCATGCTCTTAAGATCAAGATTAGAATCTTTAGCATGTGCTACAAGGCCATAGGAGATCTAGCCCTTGCCTAACTTCTCAAAATCTGGGCCATCCTCTGGATCTCTGCTCTGCACTCCACTGCCATTTGCCAATTCCTGGATTGAGCTGTGGTCCTCCCTTCAAAGGGGTGTGTACAAGTGCCCATCCTCCCAGGAAAATCTCCTCTGTTCCCAATCTTTTACCTAATTAATTTTTATCCATTCTTCAGATCTGACCCTCTTCCATCCTCCCTGTAAGATTTTGTCATATGCTGTCACAGCTCCAGGTACTTTTAAGCCACAGCATATCTCTGTCTATAATTGCATATCATCCATGAGACTGTTCGAATGATATCTCCCCTACAAGAGCAAAAGCTTCAGGCCGGCAGTAGCCATGTCTGTTTCACCCCTAGCACAGGGAGGAGGCTTTCTGTAATAGCTGCTGTTCATGAAATGAATGACTTAAGGAGCGCTGGATCCAAGTGGATAGGTGAGCGGCAAGCTCCAGTCTTGAGGGCCGGGAGCATATCTCTCAGTTTTATGAGCCCAGTAAGCCAGAGAGATTTTGTCATGAACTACGCAGTGCACTTTCTCCTCTCTGGAAGGCACATATTTTTCTAACAAAATATAAATTGCCTTCAGGTTTCAGGCCCCAGGGGTGTGGGGGAGATGAGGAATCACAATTAATTTAAAACCAGTCATGGGACTCCCCTTGCCCAGGACTGATTTAGGAGTCGGCATGTGATACGAGGCTTGTGACACAGGAAGGGAAGTTGAGCTTTAAAAAGGGACAGGAAGATGCTCTTGGGTTAAGATGTAGCGTTGGAGTCATTGTAGTCTCTTGTGGCCCTGAGAGAACACAGGCCCCATAAATGGCAGAGGCAAAGCCTACGGATGGAGAGAACCTAGCTCTTCAATTAGCAAACAGAATAACCAACCATAGAACTGCTTGTGGTACGGGACAATAAATTGTTCCTTATTGGTTTAAGCCAGAGTTTGTCAACAACATCACTACTGACATCTTGGACTACATAATCCTTCATTGTGGGCTACATAATCTTTTATCGTGGGTAGCCACCCTATGCATTATAAGATATTGAGCAGCATCTCTGGCCTCTCACCACTAGATAATAATAGTAGAGATCCCCCATCCCAATTGTGAAAACCAAAAATGTCTCCAAATATTGCCAAATGTCCCCTACGGGGATCAGATCATCCTCCATTGAGAACCACTGGTGTAAGCCAACCGAACTAAACTATTTGCTACTTGTCGTCAAAAGCATCTCAAAAAAAAAAACAGACTAATCTGGGTTTTTAAAAACATCTTTATTGGAGTATAATTGCTTTACAATGGTGTGTTAGTTTCTGCTTTATAACAAAGTGAATCAGTTATACATATACATATGTTCCCATATCTCTTCCCTCTTGCATCTCCCTCCCTCCCACCCTCCCTATCCCGCCCCTCTAGGTGGTCACAAAGCACCGAGGTGATCTCCCTGTGCCATGCGGCTGCTTCCCACTAGCTACTGATTTTACGTTTGGTAGTGTATATATGTCCATGCCACTCTCTCACGGGAATAAAGACACAGACCTACTAGAGAATGGACTTGAGGATATGGGGAGGGGGAAGGGTAAGCTGGGACAAAGTGACTAATCTGTTTTTACCTTTGCCCACCCACATCATCGTCCAGCCCCAGACCTGCTCACAGATCCATTAACATGATTACACTGTCCCACCAGTCACCTTCCATTCTAGCCTTCCTTACCTGGGCTTCACCGGAACTCTCGAAACTAACTCGCTGCTGCAGCCACATCCCCAGACATCTCTCCTTTGCCATCTCCTGACACATGCTGATGGGGATGCTCTCAGTTACAAGCTGTGGCTCTGACGCAGACCTCTGCCCCCTCTCCACACGTCAGGTGAGGTCACTGAAAGCTTCCTTCCGACCTCCCCCTACCGAGACTCTTTCCGCGTGTGCCCCCATTCCTACCTCATTCATCTTATGAACCTATCCCTCCCTCCACTATTCAACACATAGTTTGCACACTTAGTAGGAGCTACAATAGACACCGGTTAGCAAATGGATAAGATGCGGAACTTGTCCTTAAACAGCGTACAGCCTGGCTAAGAAGACGGTTTGCTAAGCCAATGAGAAGTGCTACTAATGTTGAAAGTATCTGACCTATTATGAAATAATGTATTTTCACACGCTGAGGAGCTCTCACATTTAACTAGGTATTCAAGAGGTTGCTAATGACAAACTTCATCTATACATGAAGCAGACCTGGCAGGACCACATCTGCCAGTGCGGTTAGTCCATTTCCAGTAACTCGATGAACTTGGGGGGAATAAGAAGGCCTACATTTCAACGTATTCTGTTAAGTCGGATTTTTTCTTCCCCTCCGGACTGTTCTCCAACTGGTCTGAATTAGTGAGGTCCAACTGTTTCTATTTAAAGAAAAAGGCAACAAAATCTTCAGGGTGTGCCTCCAAAAATCATGCCAGAAGACACACACACACACACACACACACACACACACACACACCGCCACCACAGCCACCAACTCCATCATTCACACACTCTGCCCTAGGGACTGGGATGCACACTGACATACACTGTCAGGCAGTTGAGGAAAAAACAGAAGTTGGGCATTAGCTCAAACAGCTTGAAGCTAAAGAGATGGAAGGACGGCAGCGGGAGGGGCAGAGCAAGAGGGGGGTTGGTGAAGAAACGGTTCCAAGCACAACAGCAAAGGTCTCGCCTGAAGATTCTGGATTTCCTCTTTGGTTCTTTCAAAGAATAAGTCTCTGGTTCTATTTGGCTGGGGGACCAGCACTTGTGGGGTGTGGCCTTGGGCTCTCTCTTCCCCTTCACAGTAACTCTATTGTTCAGAAACTGCGGCCAATTTATGGAAAGAGGTGGAATGTTTATGTAACTGACTCTGCTTTAGACAAGACGTTTGAAAGGGGAAAAAAATGACAGATGGAAGGAGGCCAGTCCAAACAGGGTTTTTCTTCCTTTCTGGACACAGATGTTGGAAAATGGAGGCGAGGGAAGGAGGGAGGGAGAGAAGAAAGTCAGGGACTGAGAAGGAATGCCAAAGTCCAAGCTGGCCGGAGATGGCGAGAGTCTGTCTCTGTGGACAGGGGCAGAGCCTTGGGAGCAGAACCTCCATTTTTGGAAGCTGCTGTTTTAATTAAATAGGTCAAGCCAGTCAGAGCAGCTCCGGTGTGGGGTCTGGATCTCATTAGCCTAAAATGGGTGGGGCAGGGCTGGCCGTGAGGGAGTGGATCCCCTGATGTGTACTTGAGGGGCGGGGGCCAGGGATGAGGGAACTTCTTTACTGCTTCCCCCAAAGCTAGGCCCCCGGCAGCTGGGGCTGCCAGGAGGGCCAGACCACAGATGGAGAATGCGCTTCATTAAGCAAGGAGTCCACTCTGCAGCCTGGAGGCCCAGGCAGACTGGAAAAATCAGAATTGCTCTGAGGGGGAGCAACAGGGACAAACCTCACCCCTTCACTCAGCCCAAGTGGGTGAGGAGTTAGGAGAATGAGCCTCACGCCTGTAACTTCCCTTGAACCTTGGGAGCTAAGTTCGGACACAGAAAGCAAAGACAGTACCAGGATGAGTTGAAATATTTGTCTTCCAGATTACAGGATTCCCGTCTTTGGGAGCCCCCATCTGATAGAAGAGACAGTTCTCTGCCCTTAGAGAACCCCAGTTTCATGGGGGAAATCCAATCCCTGCATTTAGGGATTCCCCGATAGACATCTCCTGACCCTGGGGTCTCCAGTCTGATAGGGAAGGCAGGACTGTAGTAGATGAAACAGGTACGAAACTCATACCAAATTAGCATGAAAACAGGCTCCACTGAATTTCATGCAAAGTGAGGACATGGCTCACCAAAGAATTATATTTACAGTGGGATGGGTTAGGGACGTTTCCAATAAAAGGGCGGTTTTGAGCAGCTGGATGGCCATGGCTTGGCAAGGACAATAGGACAACAGGCTGAGTATGAGAGTCTATGAGCTTCACATTCTTAGCTCTTAGAGAGCAGGGGTTAGAAGCCCACATCCCCAGAGGTCTCAGTTTGACTAGTCCAGGGTGGTGAGGCAGGGCCTGGATCTCCAACATCTGACAGTAGGAGCATAAAGACAAATTGACGGACTGCTAAGTTTTCCCCAAGGGATTCAAACCCAGCCACTGGGATTGCTGGGTCAGGCTGCAATGATATCTCTGCCAGCACATCCAAGAGGCCAAAGACCTGTCAGGTGTCCCCGAAGAATAAAATGACCATACCATTTCTCATCAAAATGGGGACATTTGGGAGAGGGAAAGGGATGTTATGAATAATTATGCCGGCCCACAAGCATAAACCGGGACCGTTCCAGATAAACCAGGACGTTTTGCTATCCTCCCTTCCTAAAATCTTTCAGGGCCTAGGTGTGCGTGCAGCTGGGGTTTTAGGCAACCAGAAAATTAGCTTCAAATATCGCCCTCAGCATCTCAATTCTATTTGAAGATTTTAGGAGAAATATGATTACTATGCTAAATAAAACATATATATATATACACATATCTACATACATATACATATAGAGTATGTGTGTGTGTGTGTACTTATGAGTAGTATATGTGTGTGCTGTGGTAGACATATATACATACCTATGTCTATATAGGTAGATAGATTGAGATATATTCACATATAATACAGAATTTTCATGAATTTTCAAAAAATATTTAAATTAAAATGAGAGACCTCAAAAAACTTAATTCTTGTAGCAAACCTCTTGGGACTATGTCCCCAGCATCCCAAGGGGCACTATCATAGATATATGTTATTTGTGGTCGCTCAAATCTTTTAGACACCCTCTTGATATTTTAATAGTTCTTCAGAGCATACATCCTACTTTCCCAAGAAAAGTAACACAAAATGAAACTGCCCAGGTTTTCCAGTTTCCCTTGCTGTGAGGGGGCAGGTAAGGGCTTTAAGTTCTACCCGTCAGATGCACTTTTGACTGAGAACAGAGTTATCTAAAGACAGGGATGTAGCAGGGGTCATACTTTCTTGCTGGCATCAGATTGCAGCAGGCACAGTATGGGTCGGAGCTAGCAGCTTCCTGCTCCTGACAGAGGCAGCAGCTCCCGTGGCAGCCAGGTCTGCAGTGTGGCTCTGGGAGTTGTCCTAGAAACTCAGCTGGAGTCTCTTTTTTCAGTCCTCCCAATATCCTTAAAAAATCTCATTATACTTAACCAGATGGAGAAGATTCCCGCTTTTTTGTTTAGTTTTGTTTTACAAAGAAGGACTCCGATAATACAGATGATACAGGGGCAAAGTTTGAGGAGAATTTTGCTACACAGTGCAAGGGAAGGGGCTCATCCCAGGGGAAATTTAGTCCCAGGGAATGAAGTGGGACTCTAAAACAAACCTATCTCATTTATCGAGTGCCCAGCCCTGGCCTCTTCAACCAGGGTCCACATCCACTTGCTTCCCTCTGTTCTTCCCTCCACTGTCCTGCATCTCTGGAGTTCCATTGTGTTTCCTACCTTTGTATCCTCACACTGATCCTCAGAAGTAAGGAGTCAGGAGATACCTCTCTCTATGGTTCAGGAAGGGAGAATGAGGTCCAGAGAGGGCAGAGTCGTGGCCATGGTTGTGCAGTGGCAAAGTGTAGAGCTGAGACGGCACATCCATTCTTAGTCTCTATCTTGCTTCCGAAGCCGTGATTCCCTGGATCCATGAGCAGCTAGCTCAGGCCCCTGCAGACCTCATTAGCTTGGTGAACAGTGAAAGGAGCAGCCTGACTCAGATGTCCCACCTCTGCCCTGAGGCCAAGTAATGCTGCGTACATCACTAGCCCTCTTTGAGCTTCAGTTTCCTTATCTGTTCAATGAAGGCATTGGAACAGCTCTCTAATTCTTAACCTTTTGGATGTCATAGACTCTGTTAAAAATCTGATCCTCTTTCTTCTTGTCTCTACTCCCCACCCCTAAAAATGGACATATAATACGTTCTCTAAAATTTCAAGGGGGTTGTAGACCATTTGAAGTCCAGGTTTTCAGTGAGGGGATTCAAAGTTTTAACAAGACTCCCCCCAAAAAACTAACCCCCCCCCAATTTTAAGAACTTTGCTCTCAGGTCTCTGTGGGCAATGATTTTGGAGAATTGGATGCTGGAAAGGCCTGTCTGCCTGTTTATCTTGGTGCTGCCCCTTGAAGGAGTCTTTTGCTTCATTGAGCCACACAGTTTTCTCACCTGTAAAACAAAGATAATAATACCTGCCCTGGCAACGTTATAGGATTGATAGGAGAATTATACCACAATCGAGGTAAAAGGTTTTATAAGCCAAAAAGTATTTTATAATATGAGAGCTCAATTAGCCGGCTTACTTTTTCCTTTTCTAACATCTGGGGGCTGGTGGTGACATCCAGCCAGAGCTCACCAAATTCCTGGTATGAGAACTGAACCCCACTTGTGTTCTCTCACTGACAGATGGTCCTCTCCCCACTCCCAGGGCCTCACTGAGGCTGCACCACGTTCCACAGTCCAGGCCTGTGAACATCATTTCCATCAAAGCTCTCTGCTCCTTGTAACCGCCGTCTCCCTCTACTCAACAAACTGATGGTGGGGACAGTCACGTGGTCACCCACCCACTTCTATTCCACAAGGTGGCAACGAGCAGTCCGGGAGGAAGGATGGACTTGATGAGCACAGTGCCATCTGTCCCCGTCCTGTGGTCCTCTCCATCACACTCCCATTTCTCATGTCTAAATTTGGGGGTCAACATATGAACCCAGGACTCGTTCCCCCGGGATACTCTCAGACTGGAGAGATGCAGAGACAGGCAGGGGCACCCTGATTAGAGGCTGGGACACACACTCACACACCCAGTCACACTCACCCGGGGTGGGCTGTGTCTGTCACAGGCTTGACCTGGCCTGCATGGCACCAAGGCACGACATCAAAGGAGGGGCGTGGTGGACTTGGCAGTTCCCCGGGCGTGTGGCTCACCTTCCTGCCAGTATTTTCCCCGACAAGACTTTACTTGCCGCCTCTCTAGTAGCACAGAGGATTAAAGACTGCTCTGCTTCTAACAGAGGCCTTTGCCAGCCTGGGAACACTGCTGTCTGCAGCCCCTTCCCACCCCCTCATGGGGAGTGGGGATGATGTGAGGAGAGAATGGACCAGAGCCAGGCCAGCCCAAGATGTTAACCCCCTGGTGCTGGAAGTTTTCATTGGAAATCACTGGGAGAGGCAGAGCTGTTGATGCCTTTCTCTGGTCCCATGGCCTTGAACTAGAGGGCTGGGCCTGAGGGTCTCCAAGAAGCATGAACATGGTGCCCGGACAGCAGGGAGGAGAAGGGATGTGATTGTGAGCCAGGCGGGAGCATCATGTCTCCCGTACAAGGGATCATGGGGATCCAGGCTTAGACCCGTAGCCAGGCCTTGGCCCAAAGGGTCCAGAACTACACTGTCTGGTATGGTAGCCCCTAGACACATCTGGCTACTGAGTACTTGAAATGTATCTTGTCCTAAGTGGTATGTGTTGTATAAAATACACACCAGACTTCAAAGACTTAATATACAACAAAAAAGAATATGAAATATCTCATTCATTATTTTTATATGGATTACACGTTGAAGTGATAATGTTTTGTACATTTTGGGTTAAATAAACTATATTATTAAAATTAATGTCACTCGTTTCTTTGAAATTAAAACATGTGGCTACTAGAAAATTTAAAATCACATACCTGGTTTGCACTATATTTCTACTGAACAGTACTGGTCCTGCAAAAGTGAAGCAAAGAGCCCATCCAGGGTGGTCAGCTTTGGAGAGAGGACCAGCAAGGAAGGGCCTGCTACGCCCTCCTCACAGGCCTCACTATGAAGTTCATCTGGGGTTAGGAGCCTCTGCAGAGCTTATCTGAGAATGGGCCAGACCTGGAACTAAAACCAGAACTCCTGGTGCCCATTCCTATGCTGGATTCCCTCAAGACAAGCCCCCATCATTCCCTTACTCTCAGGGCTGGGTTGAGGAACTTGTGGCTTGCAGTGGAGGGGATGGAGGAGATGCCCCCTGGGATGTTGCGGCCTCTGTCTAGGGGAACATACCTGCTGGACCCACTGAGGTTTCAGGGACCAAGGGAGGAGGTAGTGGTGGGGATGGTACCCATTTCTTCCTGCGGGGAGGGCTTGTCACAGCCTCTGAGCTCAGAGAAGAGAGAGACCCCTTCCAACACAGGGCATGTTCTATTATTTATTAACCCCGAGGAGGGCTGCCCACACCGGCCTTCCAGCTGGTTAATTGGATTTCATGACAACTTTTTTAAAGGGAATTTTCTGAGGAGCAGTGTTGTGTCCTGCCCCAGGGGTCCTGTGAGGTTTCCTCTATCTCCTTGAAAACACAGCCGCTGCTGTATAACACGGAGCTTTAATCATATATGTCAGGCTAGTCCCAGCCCCATCGGAAGCTGTGGTGAGGCTCACACAGCCCTTGATGCTCAGGGTTGGGAAATGAGTCCCTTTCTTGGCTGAGATGAAGAAAATATACACTGTGTCTGATATGTGGGGGACTGCTGGTTAATCTGTGTGCCACTTCTGTTTTGATTACAGCCCCTGGTAGGTGAAAGGGTGCTGCTTATCAGAATCAGGATGCCATATGTTTGCATTTCCTTCTGAGGAGAAGACTCTAATAAACATAAGGTCTTGTGATAATAGTTATTATCAAGGCAGAGGCCCTATTTAAACAATTACTTGGAGAATAGGCAGCTAAACACTAGTGCCTTGTGATCTGTTCATTGTCCTTCCTCTGTGGTCAGTTCCGCCATGGTTAAGACTTCATCTAAAGGATGCTCAGGGGTGAACAGCAGGGAAGGCTCCTGCTCATTCACGGCCACTCACTGTCTCATGGCCTAAGCGACAGATAAGGAGAGGTGCAAGGTCTGCTATGCAAAATCCTCAGATGTCCCAAGCTATGTTTTCAAGCGCAGGCAAGAATGCTCGGTGTTAGGGTAGGATTTACTGGAGAGCTCTTTTTAACTGTTAGATCCCTGCCAGAATGTGTTCATTTACAGGAAGGGTTGCTGAGGATGGAGGCTGAGAAACATAAAGCAAGAAGGCAAGGAGCTGACACCCAAGGTCCAGTGTCTTTCTTCTGCTGAGTTCTGACAGTAGACGCTTGTAGTAAGTATGTGCCCATAAACCACTGCCCTGTGGTCCCCAGAGAAGAGTCCTATCCCAGGGTTTTGGAGAAACCCTGGAGAGAAGGGATGAAGGGGAGGCACGGAGGCACTGAAACCCCTAGAGATGCGTCTAGCAGGAGTTCAGGTAGCCAGGGAATCCCTTTGACTGTGGGCTCTCTCTTCTTGGTGTACTTGTTCATACCCCCTGAATGGTGCGCCACATCAACAATGACAATGAGCACAGAGCTATTAGCATCATATGCCTGCACTGCGTAAAATGACTTACATGCATTATCTATTTACACATCCTAATAACTTAGTGATGTAGGTATTAACATTAGCCTCACTTACTCACAAGGAAACCAGAGCTCAGGGAAGTCAAGCCATTTACTAGACACGAGATATTTAGAGCAAGGATGTGCCCATAAATCACTTCACAAATTTATGGAAAGCCAGGATTGTAACTAAGGTCTCTGATGCTAAAACCCATGTTTAATTCTGACTTTATAATTTTATATATATATATATATATAAAGATTCTAGCTGAAAAGCATTATAGATGGGGGGGGGAATATTACATTTTATAAGTCATGGACCAGCCTATAATAGCCTGGGAAGGGTTCATACAAAATATGGACCTTGGCTGCAAGCTAGGAAGGGTGCTCTCGCTAGAGACCAATCAGCCGGCATCTTGATCTTGGACTTCCCAGCCTTCAGAACTTCCCAACTGGCCCAGAAAGCTGTTTTCTTGGTTTTCCGCCAGCTCATCAGCCACAGGATCCAATCCATTGCCAGCACAGGCTGTTACAACTCCAACCTGCGTCCAGAGATGGGCTTTGGACTGTGCAGGCATAAAGGATAATAGTTTAAAAAAACAAATATACCAGAGGGCAGACTGCAGAAGCAAGAAGAACTACAATCCTGCAGCCTGTGGAACAAAAACCACATTCAAAGAAAGAGAGACAAGATGAAAAGGCAGAGGGCTATGCACCAGATGAGGAACAAGATAAAACCCCAGAAAAATAACTAAATGAAGTGGAGATAGGCTACCTTCCAGAAAAAGAATTCCGAATAATGATAGTGAAGATGATCCAGGACCTCGGAAAAAGAATGGAGGCAAAGATCGAAACAATGTAAGAAATGCTTAACAAAGACCTAGAAGAATTAAAGAACAAACAAACAGATATGAACAGAACAATAACTGAAATGAAAAATACACTAGAAGGAATCAACAGCAGAATAACTGAGGCAGAAGAACGGATACGTGACCTGGAAGACATAATGGTGGAATTCACGGCTGCGGAACAGAAAAAAGAATAAAGAATGAAAAGAAATGAAGACAGCCTAAGAGACCTCTGGGACAACATTAAACGCAACAACATTTGCATTATAGGGGTCCCAGAAGGAGAAGAGAGAGAGAAAGGACCAGAGAAAATATTTGAAGAGATTATAGTCGAAAACTTCCCTAACATGGGAAAGGAAATAGCCACCCAAGTCCAGGAAGCGCAGAGAGTCCCATACAGGATAAACCCAAGGAGAAACACGCTGAGACACATAGTAACCAAACTGGCAAAATTTAAAGACAAAGAAAAATTATTGAAAGCAGCAAGGGAAAAATGACAACATACAAGGGAACTATGATAAGGTTAATAGCTGATTTCTCAGCAGAAACTCTACAGGCCAGAAAGGAGTGGCATGATATACTTAAAGTGATGAAAGGGATGAAACTACAACCAAGATTACTGTACCCAGCAAGGATCTCATTCAGATTCGATGGAGAAATCAAAAGCTTTACAGACAAGCAAAAGCTAAGCTAAATCAGCACCACCAAACCAGCTCTACAACAAATGTTAAAGGAACTTCTCTAAGTGGTAAACACAAGAGAAGAAAAGGACCTACAAAAACAAACCCAAAACAATTAAGAAAATTGTCATAGGAACATACATATCGACAATTACCTTAAACGTGAATGGATTAAATGCTTCAACCGAAAGACACAGGCTTGCTGAATGGATACAAAAATAAGACCCATATATATCCTGTCTACAAGTGTCCCACTTCAGACCTAGGGACACATACAGACCGAAAGTGAGGGGATGAAACAAGATATTCCATGCAAATGGAAATCAAAAGAAAGCTGGAATAGCAATACTCGTATCAGATAAAACAGACTTTAAAATAAAGAATGTTACAAGAGAGAAGGAAGGACACTACCGAATGATCAAGGGATCAATCCAAGAAGAAGATATAACAATTATAAATATATATGCACCCAACATAGGAGCACCTCAATACATCAGGCAACTGCCAACAGCTATAAGAGAGGAAATCGACAGTAACACAATAATAGTGGGGGACTTTAACACCTCACTTACACCAATGGACAGATCATCCAAAATGAAAATTAATAAGGAAACAGAAGCTTTAAATGACACAATAGACCAGATAGATTTAATTGATATTTATAGGACATTCCATCCAAAAACAGAAGATTACACTTTCTTCTCAAGTGTGCACAGAACATCCTCCAGGATAGATCACATCTTGGGTCACAAATCAAGCCACAGTAAATTTAAGAAAATTGAAACTATATCAAGCATCTTTTCTGACCACAATACTATGAGATTAGAAATGAATTACAGGGGAAAAAAACGTAAAAAAGACAAAACACATGGAGGCTAAACAATACGTTACTAAATAACCAAGAGATCACTGAAGACATCAAAGAGGAAATCAAAAAATAACAAAAGACAAATGACAATGAAAACACGATGATCCAAAACCTATGGAATGCAGCAAAAGCAGTTCTAAGAGGGAAGTTTATAGCTATACAAGCCTACCTCAAGAAACAAGAAAAATCTCAAATAAACAATCTAACCTTACACCTAAAGGAACTAGAGAAAGAAGAACAAACAAAACCTAAAGTCAGCAGGAGGAAAAAAATCATAAAGATCAGGGCAGAAATAAATGAAACAGAAACAAACAAAACAAGAGCAAAGATCAATAAAACTAAAAGCTGGTTCTTTGAGAAGATAAACAAAATTGATAAACCATTAGCCAGACTCATCAAGAAAAAGAGGGAGAGGACTCAAATCAATAAAATTAGAAATGAAAAAGGAGAAGTTACAACAGGCACTGCAGAAATACAAAGCAACCTAAGAGACTACTACAAGCAACTCTATGCCAATAAAATGGACAACCTGGGAGAAATGGACAAATTTTTAGAAAGGTATAACCTTCCAGGACTGAACCAGGAAGAAATAGAAAATATGAACAGACCAATCACAAGTAATGAAATTGAAACTGTGATTAAAAACCTTCCAACAAACAAAAGTCCAGGACCAGATGGCTTCACAGGTGAATTCTATCAAACATTTAGAGAACAGCTAACTCCCATCCTTCTCAAACTCTTCCAAAAAATTGCAGAGGAAGGAACACTCCCAAACTCATTCTGTGAGGCCACTATCACTCTGATACCAAAACCAGACAAAGATACTACAAACAAAGAAAATTACCGTCTAATATCACTGATGAATGTAGACGCAAAAATCCTCAACAAAATATTAGCAACCAGAATCCAACAACACATTAAAAGGATCATGCACCATGATCAAGTGGGATATATCCCAGGGATGCAAGGATTCTTCAATATACGTAAATCAATCAATGTGATACACCATATTAACAAATTGAAGAATAAAAACCACATGATCACCTCAATAGATGCAGAAAAAGCTTTTGATAAAATTCAACACCCATTTATGATTAAAAAAACCTCCCGAAAGTAGACATAGAGGGAACTTACCTCAACGTAATAAAGGCCATATACGACAAACCCACAGCAAACATCATTCTCAATGGTGAAAAACTGAAAGCATTTCCTCCAAGATCAGGAAAAAGACAAGGATGTCCACTCTCACTACTATCATTCAACAGAGTTTTGGAAGTCCTAGCCACGGCAATCAGAGAAGAAGAAGAAATAAAAGGAGTGCAAATTGGAAAAGAAGAAGTAAAACCGTCACTGTTTGCAGATGCCATGATACTATACATATACAGTCCTAAAGATGCCACCAGAAAACTACTAGAGCTAATCAATGAATTTGGTAAAGTTGCAGGATACAAAATTAATGCACAGAAATCTCTTGCATTCCTATACACTAATGATGAAAAATCTGAAAGAGAAATTAAGGAAACACTCCCATTTATCACTGCAACAAAAAGAATAAAATACCTAGGAATAAACCTACATAGGGAGACAAAAGACTTTTATGCAGAAAACTACAAGACACTGACGAAAGAAATTAAAGATGATACCAACAGATGGAGAGATATACCATGTTCTTGGATTGGAAGAATCAATACTGTGAAAATGACTATACTACCCAAAGCAATCTACAGATTCAGTGCAATCCCTATCAAATTACCAATGGCATTTTTTACAGAACTAGAACAAAAAATCTTAAAATTTGTGTGGAGACACAAAAGACACTGAATAGCAAAAGCAGTCTTGAGGGAAAAAAACGGAGCTGGAGGAATCAGACTCCCTGACTTCAGACTATACTACAAAGCTATAGTAATCAAGACAATATGGTACTGGCACAAAAACAGAAACATAGACCAATGGAACAAGATAGAAAGCCCAGAGATAAGTCCACGCACCAATGGTCAACTAATCTATGGCAAAGGAGGCAAGGATATACAGTGGAGAAAAGACAGTCTCTTCAATAAGTGGTGCTGGAGAAACTGGACAGCTACATGTAAAAGAATGAAATTAGAACACTCCCTAACACCATACACAAAAATAAACTCAACATGGATTCAAGACCTAAATGTAAGACTGGACACTATAAAACTCTTAGAGGAAAACATAGGCAGAACACTCTTTGACATAAATCACAGCAAGATCTTTTTTGAGCCACCTCCAAGAGTAATGGAAATAAAAACAAAAATAAACAAATGGGACCTAATGAAACTTCAAAGCTTTTGCACAGCAAAGGAAACCATAAACAAGACGAAAAGACAACCCTCAGAATGGGAGAAAATATTTGCAAACGAATCAAGGGACAAAGGATTAATCTCCAAAATAGATAAACAGCTCATGCAGCTCAATACTAAAAAAACAAACAACCCAATCCAAAAATGGGCAGAAGACCTAAATAGATATATCTCCAAAGAAGACATATAGATGGCCAAGAGGCACATGAAAAGTTGCTCAACATCACTAATTATTAGAGAAATGCAAATCAGAACTACAATAATGAGGTATAACCTCACACCTGTTAGAATGGGCATCATCAGAAAATCTACAAACAACAAATGCTGGAGAGGGTGTGGAGAAAAGGGAACCCTCTTGCACTGTTGGTGAGAATGTAAATTGATACAGCCACTATGGAGAACAGTATGGAGGTTCCTTAAAAAACTAAAAATAGAATTACCATATGATCCAGCAATCCCACTACTGGGCATATACCCAGAGAAAACCAGAATTCAAAAAGACACATGCACCCCAATGTTCATTGCAGCACTATTTACAATAGCTAGGTCATGGAAGCAACCCAAATGCCCATCAACAGACGAATGGATAAAGAAGACGTGGTACATATATACAATGGAATATTACTCAGCTTTAAAAAGGAACGAAATTGGGTCATTTGTTGAGACGTGGATGGATCTAGAGACTGTCATACAGAGTGAAGTAAGTCAGAAAGAGAAAAACAAATATCGTATATTAACACATATATTTGGAACCTAGAAAAATGGTACAGATGAACCAGTTTGTGGGACAGAAATTGAGACACAGATATAGGGAACAAACGTATGGACACCAAGGGGGGAAAGCGGTTGGGTGGGGGAGGATGGTGGTGTGCTGAACTGGGTGATTGGGATTGACATGTATACACTGATGTGTATAAAGTTGATGACTAATCAGGACCTGCTGTATAAAAAATAAAATAATATAAAATTCAAAAACTAAAAAAAAATGACCTTGAATTGGCCTTGAGGGAAAGTTACTCTTTGCATAAGTGAGGACAGGGCAAGGTTATCCCAGGCTAAGGGTGAAGCAGGGGTGAGGGCTGGGCGACGGGAAGGAGCGGATCAGCAGGAGAGGATACTGAGAAGACAACAGTGGCTGGAGCAGATGCTTCCCTGCAGAGAGCAGGAGGTGGGATTGGGCAAACAGCCTGGGCTGAAGTCTGCAGGGCACTGAGAGGCCTGAGAGGTGAAGGAAACTGCTAGCCTGGTGATTTTGGACAATCAGCCATAGAATGGATGGGGAAGGAAGGAATGCCTGGAGACAGATGGGGAGCTTTTGAGAAGAGGTGAGATCTGGGGTAAATCAGGACTGTAATGGTAGTTCATTTCCAATTTAAAGATAATTAGAGGCAGAAAACTGGCCCATTATGGGACAGAGGGAGACGGTCAGGAGACTCTGAGGCTCCAGTTGGAGAAATGTGGACAGAGGATCCCTCCCCACAGCTGTCCCCCAGCACAATATGAGGCCACCCAAATCTGGGGTCTTCTGTGCATCCACCCGACACTCCTGTCCTGCAGGCCTGGCTTGGAGCTAGCATCTCCCTTCCCAGCTCCTCCCTGCCCCCTTCTGCAGAAAGGCTGAGACATTCCCCATTTCTCCAGCCTCTTGTTTCTCTAATTTTATGATTGTATGAAAATAAGGCTCCCAAATTGCCTTTAATTAGCTTTAATAAGACAGCTTTTTTCTAATTAAAATGATTATTAAGAAACCATTTATTGAGAATGAACGCAGTTGTTAGAACGTAGGAGAATTCTGAACTCTTAATAACAGCAGCCACCACCATCCCCTTTAGACCATCAGTTCGCCTGCCGCACTCCTTAACTCAGATGGGGTGGCACTCAGGCTAGGGGCCCAGCGTTTCAACCCTCTTCCTCTCCAGGACACCTCCAAGAGCAGCTGCTGCCTGCATTCCTAGTGCCGCTCCTTTCCTCGGCACTGGGGTTCTTACTATAGACTATGGCCCTGGTAAGCAAGCACCGGGGTTTGCCTATCAAAGTCTGTGCATCTAAGCAAAGCTGGGCAGGCAGGCAGAGGGCGGTGAAACTTGGGAGATTTACTTCATCTCCCAGGGGCCTTGGTCTCCCGGACGGTGAGAAGCCTGAGTGGGCCCCGGTGGCCTGAGAGGGAGGCCTTTTCGGCTCTAGAGCTTGGCGATGCTAAGGCGCCCGAAAACAGGCTGCGCTTGTGGAAATGCACACCTCCGGGTAGTGCGGAAGCTTGGGACTGGCAGAGCCCCGCAGCTCGTTCAGTTCGCCTCCCTTCCCTCTCCGGGAGGGCTGTGCAGGCAGCCGAGGCCAGGGACTCCTGTCACGGAACGCGTGAGGAGCCTCAAAGGCGCCCGGCGCCCGCAAGGAAAAAGCGGGCGCGGTGCAGCGAGGCGAGACCCAGGCGCTGGGCCCGAGGCGCGGAGGTGTAGCTCCCTGGTCCCCCGGTCCCCCGGTCCCCCGGTCCCCCGGTCCCCGGCTGCAGCGCTCTCTCCCTCCAGCCCCCGCCCCCCCGCCCCTGGCTGCGCAGTTGCCGACAGCTCCCGGATGGCGGCCAATGCCGTGTGCCGTCATTTTCCCTTCCTGTAGGGAGGGGGCTGGGGGCCGGAGTCTGCGGGGGGCTGTACCGAGAGCCGGGCAGAGCGGGGAAGGGGCGATCAGGTCGAAGGTGGCGCAGAAATCGGGGCTGGAGGAGAGGCCCTGGGTATTTTCTAGGGACGTCGTCTGGTCTGTGTCTGCCTTCTCGGGCCATGGGTTCTTGCAGGGACCTGGTCAGCTTGAGGTCTGCTGCGCATTAAACAGCGGTGTTTGTTTTTGTTGTTGTTGAATGTCACAGTGGAAAGAACGTGGGCTTCGAGTCCCACAGCCCTGGGCTCCAATTCGGTCGGCCGAATTACTGCTTTGTGACCTTTTGTGACACTTAACGGAGCCTTAGTTTCCCCACAGTTTTCTTCTCACGGGCAGCTCTAAGGATTATATGCAAACACTGAGATGAAGTTGCCCAGTCGGAAGCTTGAGACCCAAGCGCTAGTGTGGGAGGAATGTGCTCTTGACCTCAGCCAGTGAAGGCGAAGGCAAAGATTCGAGGCCCTAAACGCAGGGCTCGGAGGTCCTTGCTTCCTCGGTCGCTGGCTGGCGGGTGGGTCAGCCAGTCCTCACCTGTTCTCACCCCAGGGGCGGGTCGGAACCCGCGAGGGCGGATTAGGAGACACCGCGCTGGAGACCCCCGCAGGGGCCTGTTATTCGCGAGTTGGGGGCCGGGGGCTTTGTAAAAGCTCCCCAAGGGGTTCCACGGGGCCGCCAGAGTTAAGAACCGGTGATTCCCTTCCTCTCCAGGGAAGGAATAAACAAAGAGGCCTAGGTTGGGAGGGAGCGAAGGGAGCTAGTGGGTCCCCTCCAGTCTGCAGGTGGCCTCTTCACATGCCCGCAGTCACATGCACGCCCATGCACACACTCACGCACAGAGGGACCCACAGCATCCCGACACAGGCGCGCGCGCGCGCACGCACACACACACGCCCACTCACGTTGTCACGGGCACTCACACCCACACGCACTAATTTCTCCCGGCGAGCCCGGCGGCCGGGACGCTGACCGACCTCGCGCTGGCGCGGTCGTCTGCAATGGGGTCCCGCCCTGCAGCTCCGAGGGTCTCCGGCCCCGCGGCCCGGGGTGCGCTGCTGATGACAGCGCGGCTTCTCCGAGCCCGGGGCTCTCCGCAGAGCCCCAGCCGGGCCGCGCGGCGCTCGCTCCGGCTCTTTGTTATGCTAATTCCCCTTCCCAGCTGGTGCCAGCTGCCTGCACAATGAGCGCCCCGAGCCCTCGCCAGTCCTCGCCAGCCAGGGAGTGGGGGCGGGGTGTGGGGTTGCTCTGCGACCTGCGCTCTGGATCCCAGCTTGGCCCAGCCTGGCGGGATGGTGAGCTGCTCCCCTCGAACGCAGCTTCCCCCCGTCCTCCCCTCCCCCACGCTAGCAGGGCCTCGCCCCTCGGGGCCTGCAGGGAATCCACTGATTCATTCCAGTCACCCCGGCTGCCTGTCTTCCAGGTGCCAGGGCTTGATGAAAAGTTAAAGGCTCCTCGGCGGCTCGAGAGCGGTGCGGATGAAAGAGAAGCAGCCGCCTCCCAGACCACACAGCTAATCCTCCCATAAACCTCGAGCAAATAAGGGGAGAGGAAAGACAGGCCAGCTACAGATGTGGAGTGCAGCCTCCGGGGGTCCCCAAATTAAAACTCGTGCAGGGGAAGCACTTGGACCACCACCAAATGAGACTAATTGGGTTACGGGACCATAATCTTGGCTCATATGAAAAAAAAAAAAGTTACAGTCACAGCTTCAAGGACTGTCTTCACAAAAAGAAGGGGGAAAGTCCGCTATTTCGTTACTCATAAACATGAGAGAGAAGAGGGTTCTCGGATCTCCTGCCTGCGTAGGACAGGCAGGCTGGCTGCTTGAAGGGGAGGACAATCTTGTGTCAGGAGGAGCGGCGCTGCGCCCGGCTGGCTCCGAATGTGTGGAGCTAATGGGCTAATGGATGGGGGGAGCCCTCTCCGGGGAGGGGGAGGGTAACTGTACTGAGACACTGCGGGGGAGCGTGGCCTATCCGGAGGAATGTATTTCAGCCAATTGGTTAGCAGCCATATGCAAAATACAATCATCTGGACGAAAACTCAGACATTTATTCTTTAAGAAACATCCAGAAGCAGTATCTCGGTTTCACTGGGGGGAAAATAATAAAGGCATACTGGGGAAGTAAAGGAAGGAGTGACACGTGTAGAAAATTCAAGTGAAAATCTTCAGAAAGATTTCCGGTTGTTTGAATCACAAATGTCAGGGCCAGAAGAGACCAAGGCCCTTTGAGTGGAGCCTCATCATTTAACAGATGGGAAATTAAGACTCAGAGAAATTAAGGGCTTGTTGATGGTTAGACAGCTAGTGAGTGGTACAGCCAGGCAAGAACCTGCCTCCTAACTCCTAATCTAGAGCTCTCAACATACTTGGTTATATTTCTATGGTTAAGAAACAGAAGTCATTTGATCAGAAACCAGTGCAATAGACTATAGGTAAAAAGTTAGAAATTTTTAGAATGAGTTAAACCGTGTCTGCTCTATAATGAGCATAAGGATTGGAAATCAATCAATTCTTGCAAACTCCACCCCAGGGTTCTTCCTAACATTTATCTATTCATTCATCCATTGCAACACCCAGATAGACAGATGGCCCCAGGATTTCTTTATGGGTCCTTTCTGTGCAGACCAATACCTTTTCCAGAGATATCCCCCCCCCACACACACACACACGCCAATGCCTCATGTCCCTTGCACATTAAGTCATCTTGGCTAAAACCAGCTAGGTTAAGGCTAGACTGGTTAAGAATTCCAACTGAGCATGCTTACTGGTTGGAATACTACCCACTGGAAAATAAAAAATCTACTCCAAGGGACTTCCCTGGTGCGCAGTGGTTAAGAATCCGCCTGGACTTCCCTGGTGGCACAGTGGTTAAGAATCCGCCTGCCAATTCAGGGACCACGGGTTCGGAGCCCTGGTCTGGGAAGATCCCACATGCCGCGGAGCAACTAAGGCCCTGTGCCACAACTACAGAGCCTGCGCTCTAGAGCCCACAAACCACAACTACTGAGCCTGCATGCCACACCTACGGAAGCCCACGCGCCTAGAGCTGGTGCTCCACAACAAAGAGAAGCCACCACAATGAGAAGACAGCACACCGCAACGAGGAGTAGCCCCCGCTCTCCGCAGCTAGAGAAATCACGCGCGCAGCAAGGAAGACCCAATACAGCCAAATAAATAAATTTATTTTTTAAAAAAATCTCCTCCAGCTGCTGAGTTTCCAAGTAAGGGGAAAACAAGAGTCTGGAGATGGCCAGCCTGGATCTCCCTGGGCAGGTTGAGGTGTCCCCCCGACCCCATGCCCATCTCAGCTGTTCTGCTAGCTCAAATGGCAACTACTGGTGTCACTTATGAGATCCTAGAGCTCGGCTGGGTAGGAGGAGAACCTGTCCCAGAGAAGTTCTGGAACCATCACGGCGCAACACTGCATTTGCTCTCACTCTGGCACCAATCTCTCACTCTCAAACTATATGGTTCAGTTTTGTCTTCATTTCAGTCCTAGCAATCAGCAAGCATCACCACAGGTGATGTACCTCAGCTTACGGGACAATATATACTCTTGGAACATCGAGAGAGACAGAAATGTAATTTTTAAAATGAAATCCTATTTTGAAGTCATCAATTGGGCTCTGAGTTTAAAGGCAACATAGAAAGAAATGAGGTCTTGAAGTAGGGGCAACCACTCCCTAGTTGAGCTGTTTCTAAACTTAGATCTTGTAAGTGGAAACTGTATCGAAGTTATTTTATAACTACTTTGAGGCCATGTCCTCGAAGTTATAATTATACAGAAAATTCTGTTTTGGCCTCCATTATCAGATATAGGAACATAAGGAATAATGCTTGGTCTGTATTTATTTACTCCATATTGTATTTTTTTCTGAGGAAAAACTAGGTCTAAGAGAATCATTCAATATAGTAATTGGATAAACTTGAACTTTGGCAAATCCTAGGGGTGAATCAGAGGTCAGTGGTTTTTAATCTTTTCATTTGTAAAGGACACCTCTTACGCCTTTCAGGTAGCCAATGTTCTGAAAGATACTATCCTCAAAATAAATTCATTTATTGGGAAAAGTGCCTTCATTTTCCCAGAGTTTCTTCTCAGTTTGTGCTGTGTTAACCCAGAGCTAATTTAATTCCAGCCAAGGGTAAAGAAATCTGACAATTTCCTGCACAACTGCTTTCAGGAAATTTTATGATTTCCAATAAGCTTTTGAAATATTAAACATATCTCAGGAAAACCAATGACTACTTCATAGCTGTCTAAGGGTCCTGGGTCCCCAGGTTTGACACCATCCCCCTATTTAATTTCAAACTTGCTGTACAAAACCCGGGAGGCCGAATAATTTCCCCAAAGAGGATCTGGTACTGTCAGCTCCAGCTTTCAGGGGGTCCAGGGACATTAGCGGAGAAGTCATGGAGGCTCACTGCTATTTCACACCCATAATGTATGCCCAGGCAAGATCAAGCCACTTCCCCAATATTAAAGTCTTGAATCGTGACAAACTGACAAGGTGGGTACGGCATGCCACCCCATTTTACAGACAAGGAAACTGAGGTGCTAGGAAGTGAAGTGGCTTGCTGGCCAAGGCCAAGTTTGCACATCTACACTGGCAGAGCTGGAATTTGCATCCAGGCAGTTTGACTCCAAGTCCCGCACTCTTAACCCTCTGCTGTATTCCAGTTTCACGAGAAACCCACAACCATTGTGCCTGAACTGAATAGGAGATATGAGCTAATGCCTATACTTAAGTCACAAAGACAGTTTGGTTGGTTTATTGAAAAGCACAGCACCTAAGGACTTGAAGAACAACGAGAACCCCTCCCAGCTCCCAGAAAGGACAGACAAGCCATTTCTCTCTTCCTAAAAAAAATCAAGGAAATCCTTTAGTACCTGAAATGGTTTTTCTTGTCTTCATAAAGAGGTTTGACCAAAAAATTGCCTTCTTTCCTTTTTAATCTTTAGACTTCTCCGTAAAGAAAGTGAACACACTCCTCAGTGCACGTGGAGTGCTGGATTTCCCAGACTTCTTCCCCTCCACTCCATCAGAGATCAACTCCCCAAACTTTTGCTGAAATCCCTTGCCTTGAAGGCTGTCATTCTCCATCTTTTCCTTATTATGCACACAGGGGGTGTGTGAGTTTGAGGATGGCATAGATGCCTGAGCACTGTGCCAGATGTGTTTCAGAGAGATCTGCTCACTTCTTAATTGACAGAATACAAGGGATACGTCACATCTGAGCTTAGCTCATTGCAGTTGCCTCAGAAGACATCTGCAGAAAAGCACCGTGTCTAGAAGTATCCGGGTTGGGTTCATGTGTGAGCTGACCAATCAGATGGGGTGGTGGAGGATCACACACCTGATGCCTGGACTCAGCTGCTCCCATGGAATGACGTGATTGGAGGCAACTCCTGCTGAAACCCATCCCCCCTGCCCCAAAGTTCTGCTATTTACCCACTGTCTTGGGATCTCAGCAGGAAGCAAGCTCACAACTTACGTCTCTGAAGTTCTTTTCTGTGTGTGTTCTCCCCCCAAGATATGGCATTTTATAAGATTTCATAATGTTAAATGAAAGGAACAGTTCCATTGACTGGGGTTGAGAAATACGGGAAATTTCATGAGAAACGACTAATTCATCTCCATACATTCCATCAGTTTCATTGTGGTCAAAAGCAGGTGTTTCCAGGCTGTGAATAAGTAGTTTGCATTTTAAAAATTAACAAATTGGACCAACACCAAGGGAAAAAAATACAGCAATAGACAGCCCACCAGAGAATTGTTTACCAGAGAAGATGAAGCTCACGGTGATGGTTTGCAAACACCACCAGACTAGCTTGTGTAAATTCCCTTCGTTTAGTCATCGTTCTTCAGCCTGTCACAGATACTGAAGGGAAATGCAGAAACAGGAAATTACAGACTATTTTAAACAGCATGTTTTATTAAACTCACTTGCTGATGCACTTTATGGCAGGATGTGAGATTCAAGTGTTCATAACTTACATCTTTGCAAGTGCTTTTCCTAAGTGAATTCTCCCAGCTAAAATATGGCAAGTACACAGGGCTGGAAATAATCTCTCAACTAGTAACTGAGTTACTCCAGGTCATGTAGCTACATCACATAAAATGGAGAAGTTTTAGCCAAGTGAAGAGAATATACCTTGCTTATTCACTATGCTATAACTAAGAAAGCACTGGAGGCATCGTGCAGTTAACTTAAAAGATCCTTAATGCATTTATTTTAAACCACAGGATCAAAGCACAACAATCTTAAAATGAAATCCTAGAAAACATACATTGTCTCTTTTATTATTTAAATATTGATTTCATTCTTCTCTTCACAGGACATTTCTGTATCTCGTTTAAACCACCATGATTGATGCCATGTTGAATCCTTATTTTTGAATAAGGCCTAGTAAAACTGGCAGGAATGCGATTTCACTACAAATACAATGACTACAAATTTCAGGGACTGTCATAAAAGTGGATTTGAACAACGAATTATTTTCAAAAACGTTTTCTGCTCATACGTTGTTTGAGGGATATAAAAGCTTAGCTGCATTGCAAACAAATCCTCATATCCCTGTCTGATATTTATTGTGAGGCTGGCACCTCTTAACACCCATGTCTTCTGCAAGTTGTTCTTGGCTCTCTTCTTGATACACAGAAAAGAAGTACTCAAGGGAAGCTGTAGCGCAAGTTCACGTTTGGAGGGGTGGGTAGCCATGCTTCGATGGAGTTGTAATCTATGAGCTCTAAAAGCAAATACCTTACATTCACTAGCTTCAGCATCTATTTAACAAAGTAGCAGGCAAAATGTTCAACATTTCCATTGTCTTAAAAGATCAGGCCGAAGATGCTTTACCCTAATTATTGATTGTTGTCAGATAGTCACTGCCACTAGGTTTAAGTTTTTCGTCAAGTTTTCCTCCCAGGTCCCTGTCCCTACAATCCTGTCCCTAGGACACCTTCAAGGTGAACCTCTAGAATAATAGGATTTTAAGAGCGGAAGCATATAATGATACCTTTGCCCTTTTAAAGGGCCTTTGCCAGGCTATCCTCTACAAATCACACACTTTAAGAGAGGAAGGACCAGAAACAGAGGTTAATGATTTGGTTACAGACATGCACCTAGATGCCTAGGGGAGTAGCAATTAAAGGCACATTTGGGGAGCTGGGTCATTTTCTTAAGTGAAGGTTTCCCCTCATTCAACTTTTAAAAGTCTGGATTCGGCCATATGAGCTTTTCCTTAAAGCAAAGAAAGCAGAGCGATAAGAAAAGGTGTTACTTCCAGCCGGAGAGACAGCAGTGTGCTGTGGAGGGCGGTCTTAGCTTTCCCCATCTCTGAGGATATAACTATAGAACCCAATCCATAGACTTAACTATGAAGGGGAGCCTTGACCACTCTGGAAAATCTAACTTAACATCTCTTGAGTAGAAATCACAAGGTAGGCACAGAGGAGGCCCTAACGCTTTCACACCAACACCAGAAACATTTTTGTTACTTGGATGGGTGTTTAGGGATTATTTTTTAGTAAAGAAAAAGTATGCTGGAAATGTCCTAGAAGCAAAAACTTGATTACTAAATATTACACATTTTAATGCTGCTGGATTCAAAGGCACCCGTCATCCTGCAAAGAAGCGCTAGTGGGTTCTGTGGAAAATTAAAAAGCAAAAATATAAGTCCTTTCTTTCATATTTAAATCTCCATGATGTATTACGCTCACAATAAGAATGCTACTTTTGCAAATTAACTAGCTTCCGACTAGCTTGCCCGTTTTATCAAATGAAATATTAGCCTCTAAGAGTAACAACAATACAGAATTGCATGGAATACTACTGGCAATAACCTCTGTAGCTATTTTAACCGTTTACATATGGGCCATCTTTTGACAATTTGACATTTCATAAAGGAATCAGCTAGGATTCAGTATTTATGGCTTCATGTTATGCTATTTTTTTCAGAAACTTTATAAAAATGAAAACCTTCAGATCCTTTAAGATAAAACCTTATCGATCACAAACCGCATCATTTACTGTGCTCTTAATCAACAGAAATCTAAACCTACAAACTAGGAGCATTCTGAAACACCTGTTAGATGGGCCTTTCAAAGTACACTTTAACTTTGAAAACGCCTGTGTGGCCACTGCCCATGACAGTTTCTAGACATTTTGAGTTTTTTAAAGGAGAAAGAGCAATGGAAAAGAGAAACATAGCCAACAGTCATTAAAATAAGAAAATCTGAATGAATTTTGATCATTTTAATAAATATATATCAAGAAAACTTCACTTTATTACAACAACACAATCATATACAAGCATCTATCGTCTAAGTTTTCAACATCAAATGTTTATCAAATATTGAAAATAAAGGACAAAACATCACTAGACTATTCAGCCATAACACAAGAACAGGTTTTAAAAATTGGTCCTTGTGGACATTGTCCAAATGATGATCCTACTCATACACTGTATGAATGAGACCTATATTTAATATTAATAGCAATAATAAAAAAGCTTTATCTTGGAGAAACTGGGAGGACTTACTTATTTCCTCCGTTTGGCATTTGGTTCCTGTGAAGTAGTGTGTAAGGAGGCCCAAGTCAGCCAGTAACCTTGGAAATGGGAATACAGTTTAGCAGGCGGAGTTGGCTGGTGTGGAAGGAAGGATGGTCAGAGGGGTACTCTGAACATCCTTGCCAATGCACAAAGGAAAGAAATGATTGAGAAAAATGTTGACCAAATACATAGGAGCTTTTGCCGACTGAGTCCCATTTCTCCAAAATAACTTTCCCCAAACTAAAATCTTTACATTCTTTAAGATAAAACCTTATTGATCACCACATCATTTATCAACATTGTGCTCCGTAATCAACAGCAAAAGTCATATATAAAAAACCACATGCTTTTATAATCTAAACGAGTGAAATGATGCAAAACAGATTAAAGTATGATGCATGCCACTGGTTCATGAACTTCATTGGACAAGAAAACGAAACAAAACAACCCAAAACCCAGAAAACCCAAACCCCAGCAACAGACCGTTGCCATAGAAAAGCTCGAGCAGCCAGTGCTGGTTTCTAACAGCTCTGTCTATTGTTTCCTCCATCCCTTTCTAAAAATGCCAAATCCGAAAGCAATTGGGCATCAAAAACAAAGGAAGAATAGAGATGTTGAATCAAAAGTTGAACGCAATAGTTCGACATTAACTGTTTCCAAACAATATCGATCCACCCTGTGTGTTTTTTTTTCCTGTTTGTTAAATCCCTGCTGTACTCCGATTTATCCTTAATTTTCACATTGGCAAAAATTAAGATAAAGTAAGGCACCACAAATCGCCCTGTATAATATATCTCTAAAAGCCTCATCACCCATCACAGGCAAGCAGGGATTAGCTTCTACTCATATTGTTGATTGCTGCCCCTAGACAGGTGTGCTTTGTTACGTTCTATTCCTGTTTTCATCTGTCACACAAGACTGTTGAATCCAAACACTTAACAGCACCAGGAAGCCATTTCACCCAGCTCCCTGTCTTCAGTCTTTTAGTCAGGAAAAAAAATACCGTATCACAGAGAAGCAGCAGACATTCTTTGCTGGTTATATTGATTTGCTTACCAAATAACTACCTAATTAAGTGGCAAACAGGTGGAAGGTTCTTCGCTAGTGACAGGCTCCTGGAGGTCACGGAAATATCACAAGGGCACGTTGTCCCCCATTCTAATCTACTGATCTTTTCTGTGAGAAAACTAAGATATACTTTTAAGCGTCAACTGTGTTCTCGGTAACGTCACCACATTTATAAGTAGCTCGCCGATGCCTACTATACAGGTGTTTTATGCAATCTGCTCTCCAGGCATGAAAATGACATGGCATGTTCATGGCATAATTGTATCAGTTGTACAAAACTCTAAAATCCATTCAAAATACAATTTATGAGAGCTAATTGATCATGCTGTGCGTGCGTCAAAGTTTCGGGGAGAAGACGGCTCATATCTTACTTCCTTTGCTACAGCACAGTTTGTTACTTGGTGAAGGCTCCTTTTTCCTTAAGGACTTTTTCCACGACTCACTTACATTGCTCTTTTCATTATATCCAGTCTCAAAATAATCATAAAATTGGCCTTTGCACTCAAAAGCAAGGTCATTTCCCACAGGTTCATGGCTTAGGGGGCCACCATCCCTGTTGGTGTCATCATTTGCCTTCTCGTTTAATTTGGCCTTTTCCTGGACACCAAGTGACCTCACATTAGTAACAAAGATTTCATTGGCAGGTATCTGGCCATCACCCTTGTAAATAGGCGCACTGCCTACATCAAAATCCACCTGGTGGGAACAGCTCGGCAAAGGCAGAGGGGGAGAGGAAGAGGAAGATGAGGAGGAGGAAGAGGCAGTGGTGGAGGCATTTCCGACATTAGCATTGACAGAAAGGGGTAAATTTAGGTAGTGACCACCACACTCTTGGTACAAGCAGCAGGCATGAAACTTTTCACACTCCTCTTTGGCCATCCGAGGTCGTTTCCGGTAAGGACAGTCTTGAGCCATAAACCACTCCTGGGCAGAGGTGCCATTGAAAGAGCAGGCAGGAAAGCACCAGTTATTCTGCATGATAATTTCTCCATGGATCCTTTTCATCAAATTGTTTATAAGGACAGATCTTCGGAGGTACACTTCAGGATCATCGATAAACTTTAGCTTTTCTAAGGACATATAAAGGATGTGGGCTCGTTCCTCAAAGATTGAGATGGTCTAAAAATCAAAAAAGGAAGAGAAAGCTTAGGAAATGGTCTATATTAAAATATCATCACAGCACATTTCTCTCTTGGCAGTTTCTGAGTCTGGGAGTCTGGGATCTTGTTTCCCCAGGTTTATTTAGAGATGCTGTCCCAGGGGCTGCTAATGTCTCCCCTTCCCAGCAGACTCACTGGTGATGTCGAGCACTGGGGAATCCAGCCACAATGCAGAACTCGGCAGGGACAGGTCAGGATGTCTGCTCTTTAATGGCTCGGTGAGGGGGATGCCGAAATGCACAAAACTAATCTATGCTGTTAGAAGTCAGGAGAGGGGGTTCTTTGGAGGGCAGAGAGGTAGTGACTAAAAGGGGACACAGGAAAGGTTCTGGGTTGCTGGTTATGTTGTTTCTTTATCTGGATGTTAGTTATATGACTATTTCACACTTTGTGAAATTCATCAAGCTGGACTCTTATGACACTTGGGTCTTTATGTGACACATATATATTATATGTCAATAAATGCTTTTTAGAGTATGCCAACATGCAGGTCATCGTAAGTATACTTCAGACCCTGGCCCAGCCATCAAGGGGCATGAGATCTGGCTGTCAGATCTCATGGCTCTCTCTGGCTGTTTTTCTGGGTTTCATTCTTGCAATTATCTTTGCTGGCTAGAGGCACAAAAATAATGAATGAGGCTCAAACCCTAAAAGGAACTGTTGGTTGAAGGGCCAAAGTAGGCTTTTTCTGGTGTTGGGCAGGAGGAAAGATGCAGAGAGGGAATCAGACGACTCACTCCTGAGCTGTGTGATACCATCACTGTGTGATCATTGCTACAAACCCAGCGGCAATTTGGAAAACTGCTATAAGCCACAACACAGAAATCAAAAAGGACTTAAAATGCTTGTGTCCTGGGGGCTAGCTCTTCCAGGTCATAAAAAAAAAAAAAGCCAACCTGAGGAGCTGTGAATTAAACCAGCCCAAGCTGACCTAACGGAGGAACTACAAATGCAGGGGAAAGCCCAGCACCCGCCAATGCATGCTGATGACTTTTTATGAGCAGAGTCAAAGCAACATCTAAAGGGTGGGAGTGGGGGAGAGGGAGTAACAAGTGAGGAAGATGATTCAAAAATTAAAATTCTTCTCTGAGTTTCAAAAAACTCTGGTCTGGGTTATCCTCTCCTCGATTAAACCAGCAGATTGTTTTTGAAGGAAGGCAGCCATAAGGAAAAGGAACTGGTATTTCAAAAGCTTAGATAGCCAGTTTCGTACTTCTGTGCACTTTCCCAATCCTGTTATTTTCTTCTTATACATGCAAAAGAGTTAGCTTTGGTCTTTTCCTGGGAATGAATTATATTTTTTAACAAATGAAACGTGTAATGAATGCACCATGAAGGACGTTTCTTACTTTCATGCACACATTCAAAGGATGGTGAGTCCCCCGCTGAGAGGTGAGGAAAAGCCCTGGGTGACCACCCCCATGTAGGCACATACGTGTGGCATTGGCCACGGTAGCTGGAGCTCAGATACGGGGAACAGGTCAGGAAAGAACAGGTGCATTTCTGCACACGTGAAAGCACCAGTCATCATGACCCTTAATGCAACTTGAGAAAATGAAATCATTAGTAAAAAAGACATTCTTCAGATTATATAATTTTGTTATTTCTGGGCAGAGGAGCTCTTGCTGGCTCTTTCTTCAAATACTTGTGAAAAATAACACAGGACCCAAAAAAGTGACAACGATTGATATGGCTCTGCTGAGAAGTGGCTCATTTTCATTGCTTGGGTGGGACAACTTAATTTCTCGAAATGGATCAAGCAACTGTTACTAAGTATCTTAAACTCTTAATAAAAATAATGACTATTAAAAAAAACATACTTTATGGCTACAGCTGCTGAGTGGTGGGTGAAAATCCTCTTCTTCCACATACTTCCTCTTAAAGTATGTGATCTTGGATGTTGTTATAGGATTTGAAATTCCCCTGTAATGTGATCCTGTGGTAATAAATCAGATACGACAAATGACATGCGGTTTGCCAGAGGTTCTCCAAACAAAATACTTTCCTTGCCTTGCCTTTCAGAAGATAACTTGGCTACGTATTTGTCTGTACATGTGGTGATTAAAAATAAACATTAGTCTTAATAGTTACTATCATACGGAATCCTGTGACCCAGGCTAGGCAAGGATTTCTAGACAATTATAGACGAAAATGACATATTTCAGCACTTACTAAATACTCAGAATCTTAACTCTATCACAGGCAAACAGCAACATTCATAAAGGGGAGTAGTGTAATAACTCTGAAATAATATTAGTATTTATTCCAATTATTTAATTAAACCCATGGTAATATAACACCACTGTTCAAATGTATATATCTTTAACTGTAAGGACTAATAACCAAATAACATTTAAATATTACTGGCTCTCAGTAAGTAAGCACATTATTATCTGCACACTGGAGTCATAACATTCTTTCTTTTAAAATATAAAATTTTAAATTTTTAAATTTAAAACTAAAATTCAGGGTAACAAAAGTCCTTTTTGCTCTCAAAAATGTAACATATCAACCATGAATAAAAATAGGGTCTAATTTTTAAAGAGCAAGCTTTTAATCCTTTTTAGCAAATCTGACTTCAACGAGTACTCATTTTACATTTCAGGTTTTTGGTTTTCTTCCAATCACTACTGCTACACAAAAATCCAAAGGAACTCACCTTAAAGTATAAGAATAAAGAATCAGGGAGAGCATATTTTTTTCTGAGCTTAAAATTTTTTTTTTTCCTATAATACCAAAGCCAATTGCACGCTTAATAAAAAGAAGAGCCACATAGCTGCTGGCCCAAAGTGCAGATCCCTTTATGTCTCATGGGATAAAGATTTCATTGTCAAGCCCACCAGGGCTTGTGTAGCTCTGAGAGAACCATACAGTTCCAGAAGGTAGAAAACTGAAACTCAAACTGAAGTTTCAAGATCTGGTTTGGTTCTCTTAAAAATACAGATGCCTGACTTTTACCCGAAGCAGCAGCACATGGAAACTCAGGTTTGAATGCAATTAACATCACTCCTGCTCCTTTCCCTGGAGCCTCGGGCTCACTTATGAGCGGTACACAGGCAGCCTGGGACGTCCCTGGAGCACGAGCTCTCTCAGCTCAGAAGGGCGCCCCAGACACCACCGTTGCCCATCAGTCTGGCCGCAGAGGGCAGCAGAGGAAGGTCAAGGGCAGTACCTGCCAGTGGGGGACCAGCTCCCCGGTCTCCCTGCAGAGGAGCCTGTGCTGGCCCTGGGGGGCTTGGACCTCCGTAGCTGTCAGCCTCCCATAGTGTCTGGTACCCGGCAATTTCAGCAGCTCCTTCCGAGACAATGGGCTCGCAGAATCTATTCATGGACAGAACCAGAGTCATCTCTGACAGCCTCAGATCTGAAAAAAAAAGAAAACAGCCCTAATCAAGAGCAAGCCAGGGGATGGCCTTGGCTCCTTCTTCCTTTGCTTTGGGAAACTTTTACGTCTCAGTCCTCCCCTTTGCCCTGAAACATTTTATTATTTTTTCAAAGAAAACCTCAGCAAACTCTCTTGCTGCTATTAGCTCAGCCTCGGTGCTCAGCAATCTGCATTTCATGGGCGGATCTTTAAAAACCCCATTTCTTATTGTTCTCAGATTCCCCTCAGCCCTCTTCCAGACAGCTGCTTTGCCTCCTAAACACATTTTCCTCCTGACCTTCCCGCAGAAAATGTACCGCTAAGAGGCAAGGCCAAAACCCTTGCCACTGTCTTTCTATTAATAAGGCAAAATCAATTTTCTAGTCAATCCCCTGAGAGTCTCCTTTGATGAAATCCGCTAATCAATCAAAAGAAAAGGAAGGAGGAGACAGAAATCTTCCCCGGAATCCCTACTGATGTTCTCAGGTTCAGTCTGTTCCGCTGCCCGCTGCCCCCTCTTCCTCTGTTTCTGCAGGGCCAGTTCCTCTACAGCATTCTGGGGCTCTCTCCACTTTCTTCTCCCAAAGCGAAGCAGACAGAGACACACTTGGTAGTTGTTTCCACCAGCCCTGATTGGCCTGAACTGGATCTGCCTCCAGTCAAAACACTGAGAGATGAAGACAGAAAATTGGCTCCAGTTTCCAGCCATGAGTTGCAGTCCCACAGGAGCCAAGCACAACATCAACGGAGCAGGCGGAATATTAAACAGGAGCCAGGGCTTCAGGGCCAGAGGCAGCGGACAACTCTACACCGCAAAGCCCAGAGGCAAGGCAGAAACTTTCCAAGAGGCAAAACACCACTGCGCTTCTGTCCAGTTCACGCCCTTCCCTAGGGTCTGTGGGGAAACTGGGAGCCTCTCTACTCTTGGGATGCGCCCTGGGCTCCTCAGCACCTTGGGTGGTGGGGGCCTTTCCCTGGGGGCTCAGTGTCTTCACCTGGTCCTAAGTAGGGCTCAAGGTGGGGTCCAGAGTGAGTGCAAAGGAGAAGAGGATCTAAAGCCAGAAGACCTCCGGGCCACAGATCAGTGGTGACTGCAGAGCAGCCTCAGTGCCTTATTATCCACCAATTCCTTTACGAGACCCAAACCTCCACTATCTCACTTTGCCGTTTAAAGAACTGTCACAAAGAGTGATGACAGGCCTGCTTTCTTGAAGATTGATTGTCTTTCAAATAGACGCTAAGGGTCTAGTTCTTGCTTTCTTCTCCAAATTATACAGCTTGTAATGTTTGGGGGAAAGAGTGGAATATACTATTGTCTCGTGGGAGACTATTATTACCTACATGTTATAACAAGGGTCCACTTCCAGGTAAAAGGAGGAAAGGCGCAAGGGGAAGGGCTTCATTAAGTAACAATGGCCTTCTGGCTAACAGAGCAGCTCTTGGCAGCAATGACTCCATCACACAGACTCCTCTCTGAGACCTGAAATTCTGTCCCAACCTCACTGAAGAAGTAAGTCAGGCCTTCCGACATGCAGGGGAGGTGTCCAGGTCAGTGGCTGGAATTAGGACCCAGCTGATTTGGGCTGCTAAATTACCTACCCCCTTTTAAAATGCCCTCCAAAGAGGCAGCAGCAAGGACTTATTAGAAAACCTTATTTCAAGAGAATAAAAAAGGTTCAATTAATTCTCTAAAAAGAAATGGTCGGACATGCCATTTATTCTGTTCTTTGAGTCATCAATCAAGAAATTTAGACCACACTGATCTCACGAACTAAGCCACTCTATCACCCCTCAAACTCGACATCCAAACCAAGTATTTATTTCCTGGAAGACTCTTATGAAATGGTCCAATTTCTTAACTTATCTAAGAGACAACTGTATCAGGAAGTGCTATTGCCAGGAGCACATGAATTATATAGCTTTTTCTCAGAGTCGGTAGCCCCTGTCTCATTGACTGCCACAGTATTTTCTCGCTTGAAATTTACACTCACTTTGTGCTAGATTCTGGGAATAAGATCCAAGCTTTTTGCCTACGTGGAAATTTTTTTTTGCCTATGTGTCAAAGCACGTTGACAAATCCATATCGCATAAGACAGAGAAGCATTTGCAGGCCCCTGGCAGCAATTACCTTTGTTTAAAAGGACATTATATGGGTCCTGTGCTATTTTATGTTAGTAAGAGTTTGTTTATATTTTAATGACTTATCCTTGTGGCTTTTTGGTTAAGGATTTCAGCGTTTCTATTTGTTAGTATTGTTTCCCGCATGAAATTCTCCTCATGCATTTGAACTTGAAACATGGCATAATAGTTTGTATCTTGGCTGTTTCTTTCCTTTTATGATATCTAGTTTCAGTAAGTTTTTCTTTTCTTGAATGGGAAACTTTTACATACAAAATCCTAAACTGGAGAGGTGAGTTCCAAGAGTGATTTATGTAAGTCCAAATAAAAAAATAAATGAGTTGGGATTATTTGGGAGCAGGGAGGAGATTTTGCAATTGAATCTTCCTAGTCTATCCAGAACTTACACTGGGATGTTAGGAAATTAAGAAGGCAAGTTTAACGTTCATGAAATATTGGAGTATGGGGCACGAAACCATGATTCTTTTTATTTGTATTATATGTACAGATCCAAACTGTCATTTTTTCTCAGTACAATGAGATTTACATTATAATTCTGCTACTGAGTTCAGAAGTTGAAATTCACAAATTTCTGTGCTGTTAATACTAGAGTCACAAAGATGTACATATAGAGTAAATTTTGTTTTTTTTAACATCATTGGTGAGTGAATTCAAAAGAACGGTGTTAAAGTGTGTTTTGTCTACACAAGTGTTTAAAAAAAATAAAAACTAGAAAGGTCCTAACCTTTTATCCTCAGGCTCCTGCATGTCTGTTTCGTCAGCCAAGGGAATGTAGTAGAATGACACCTCAAGCATTCCCAGAAGGCCAAGGGCTAAAGTGTCAAGTTTTTCCAGCAAATGTTCACAGTAAAGTTACCAGGCATTTCTATACAACTTGGTTTTTCCAGATGAGTTGGGCTTCTTCTTTCCTTGGAGCCATGATGATGCTAATAGAAGTAGCACACATAACAGGGTAGCTGCAGATTCAGTGATGCCTTCCATCCAACAGGCGATCCTGGTCACTCTTTGCCAACCCCTCCCCTTCATCCATCATTAGAAAACATTTTATTAAGAGCATTATAGAAGTTAGAGGTCTGATTCCAATACTGAAATGCAAGAAAGTAAAGGGCTGGTATTTTCGATACACCTTTGACACTGCCGGTCTTAGCTGTCCTGCCCAGGTGTAATCAAGTCCTTGACCTGACACTGTTCCTAACAAGACCTCAACAGCTTGTCCAGCTCGTGGTAGTGGTGGTGGTGGAAGGGGCTGGGTGGGTGGAATGAAATCCTTCAACCCTTCTAAATAGAGAGATACTACTTTTCTACGAGTCCAGCAGTACACCTGTCTGCCCTGGGAAATACATTTCCTCAGCTGCAGCTCTGAAAGGCCAAAATCTTTAGGTCGGGTTCTGGGGCTGGAATGCGGTTGCTGAGCAGGAGGGAGACGAGGGGGTGCCCGGGTGCCCGAGCCCGGGAGCCGGGTCTCCCCATCCCAGGCCTAAGACTGGGGTCCGAGGTTTAGAGACCCACCCCCTGCAGGCGGGCAGCAGACACCACGTCCGAGTTCCCACACTGACACACCCTCGCGTGTCGGTGCCGCAGCCCAAGCCTCTCTCCGGGGAAGCGGGCAGAGCCCTGCAAGCCGCCGACCGAAGGAGAAAGTAAACAACATCCCAAGTGTCTAGGAACAAAGGCAAGTTGTCTTTCCACGGTGCTGGAGCCGTGCGCCTCTCCTGAAGAATAAGAGCTATGATTATTCTTCCTTTTCTTCTTCTTCTTTTTTTTTTTTTTAAACCAAGTTTCCTTCTAAGGGCAATAAACACCAAAGGTAGGATTCCAAGGAAATGACTCACGGCGGTTGGCAGGGCTCTAGAGAGGCTGGCCCCGGCCCGCGCTCCAGCCCGCAGCAGATGCCTGCCCGGCCCTCCCCCCTTCGCCGGCCAAACCCACTCGGAGCCCGCGCCTGCGGGATCGCCCTGCGCATCCGTTGGAGCCGGGCGGCCAGGACTCTGCCCGTGCCTCCCGCAGGCGCCCGCCGTGTCCGCGCCACCCTCGGCCGCGGAGCCGCCTCTCCCCCCGCCTCTGCGGTCCCGGCCGGGCACTCCGGAAAGTTGCTAGGGCAGTGGAGGCGGGAGGGGAGGCAGGGAGGAGAGAGGCGGAGGCGTGGACCAGGCGGGCAGCAGCCGAGCCCGCCGGGGAGGTGAGCTGAGGACAGAGGAGCCGCCGCCGCCCGCAGCGCGGCTCGGCTGCCTGGGAGGAGAGTGCGGGGGCGGAGGTGGCGGGGGGGACAGAAGGTGTCAGCTCCTGCAGCTATTCCTTTTTCTTGCAAACGCGCGCTCCTGACATCCACCATCCCTCCCT
The DNA here is from genome assembly GCF_963924675.1 of Phocoena phocoena. Taxonomy (NCBI): domain Eukaryota; kingdom Metazoa; phylum Chordata; class Mammalia; order Artiodactyla; family Phocoenidae; genus Phocoena; species Phocoena phocoena. The sequence continues at coordinate 147,534,167 of NC_089219.1, forward strand.
CCCCACCTACCAAGCGCCGCGGCGTCCAGACCTGGTGGCATCCCTCCTACTGACCCCCGTCCCCCAGGACAAGGGAATAAGCGGCCACCGAGGACCCTGGGGTCTCACTAGAGCTGTGGTCCCCACCCGCCCCTAGACTCGCCTCGGTGCGCGCGGGCTGCAGCGCGAGCAGCCCTAGAGGCGGCGGTGGTTCCCGCCCGGGTAAAGGCTCCGCGGCGCTCGCCAGCGCCGGGAAAAAAGCCCGCGCCGCCTCCGCGCCCAGCAGCGCCCCGGCGCCCCAGCCGCCCCGGGTCCCGCTTCGGCCGGTGCGCGTCCACTCGGTGACCCCGGAGCAGCCCCGGGGCCGGAAGGGCGCGCGGGAGCCAGTCAGCCCCAGAAGACGCCCGAGGGGACCGGCTGTCGCGCTCCACCCGGCCCGGCCTCTCCGCCCCCGCCGCCCGCGCCCAGCCCGGCTCTTACCGCGGGGTCAGCCGGAAGGCGGCGGCCGCGGCTCTCGAGCTGCTCCTGGCCCTCTCCGGGCTCGGCGCCAGCCCGGCCGCCGGTACACACTCGCGCGGGTCCCGGCCCAGCGGCCCGGTCGGCTGTGGCCGCTGGAGCGCGGCGGGCGAGGGTCCCGGCAGGTCCCGCCGCCGCGACTGGGGTGCTGCGCCGCCGTCGCTGCAGACGGTTATGGTAATGAGCGGCTCTGTCTAGCGAGGAGCGTGTGAAACCCGTCAATCCTGTTTGCCATTTCCCCGTGGATTTCCGAGGAGAGGTTCTGCAGGATGCCCCCAGGGTGAGAGAAGGAACATGACAAGCGCGCCCGCTCTCCTTCCCTCCCTCCCTCTGCTCCCGCCGCCGCCGCCGCCGCCGCCGCCGCTCTTCAGGCAGCACACGGGGCGCCTTCCCCTCACCCCAGCCCGCCCCCTGCCTTCTTCCCTCCTTCCCGCCCTCCCTCCTTCTCTCCTCCCCTCCACTCCCCTCCCCTCCCGGTGCCCGGGGACACGCGGGCCCAGCTCCAGCCCGCAGCCCAGACCCCACGCGCTCCCGGGCTCCCGCCCCAGCCCTGGGGGCTCGGCTCCAGCCGAATAATGTATTCACTCTGCAACCTTCTGAGATGTCTTCTCTTTTTTTATTTGGTTTACTTTTTTGTTGTGCGTGCGTGTGATTTAAAAGAGAAAGAAAGAAATCTGTGCCTTTCCCACCCTTTGCAAAAGACTTTCTTCTCCTTTGCCACAGCAAACGGAGATGAGAAACAGATGTCTTTGCAGGACCAAGCAGTTATTCTCCCCTCGCCACCCGCCCCCGCCCCTCTGGAGCTGTATATGTATAAAAAAGCAACCTTGGTCAGACTGCAACTTGAATTGGTAACTCCTTCTGGGTGGGGAGCCTCAAGGGAAAGCCTCCAGGAAATAAAAAAGTAATAAAGGAGGCTGTCCTTGGTCAAAAGAATTTAATTTAAGCCCCAGAATCACATTATTTTGCAAATAGTAATTTCCCCCTATATTGGACTCAACTGGAGTTTGTGTTTTGAAACATTAATTCATAACTTCTGTCTAGGGACCCCTCCATAGTCGAGATGGGTCCTTTCAGGCGTAATGAACACAGAGGCTTGGAAGGCATAGACCTAATAAAATGGGGGGGGGGGGGAAGGCACCTGCACAAAAGTGTTACAAAGACTGTAATGTTTGTTTACTGCTACTATGCCAGATGTGCTAAATACAACACTTCTTTAAAACAGAGATCCTCCGACTGTGAAAAACCAAACCTCTTGCTGCCTGGCTCCCTAGGAATCAAGAGGAGGCACAGACTGAAAATCAGGGAGAAAAGGAACAAGATCAAGGATGAGGATTAGCATCTGCAAATTGAACCCTATCTAATTTGCATGTTTATTTCTTAGAATTGTAATTAAATTTGTGTAATAAACGTTTTCCATTTCATTTGTACGCTTAAAATTTGGGTGACTGACATGCAGTTAAGTGAATTTCTTTTTTTTAAAGCAAATGTAGTTTATTCAATAAGGCAGCAAACAAATATTAAACATAATTAGAACTAATCTGCTTTGAAGGTATTTTTGCTGAACTTTGTACTTAAAGACGCTCAGAGGTTTTAAGGGTATTAGGAAGCTGAGAGAAGGCAATTATGCTGAAAACAGACTAACTCAACAGACTTCCAGGAGCACTATTTCATTTTTTCCAAAAGGCATTTCAGGGTTGCATGCCTAGGATTGGGAATTGGGCATCCATCTTGGCTTTATTCTGAACCAGATTAAACTGCATTGGCTCATGCACGATATATAGGCCATTATGATGATAATTTAAGTATTGTAAAGATCCTACCCAGGTTATGGATAGAATGTAATTTTCATTTAGGTGGGGCGAGGAAAGGCACAAGGGCATTTAAAGCAGTGCAAGTACTTGAAAATCTAAGTGTCTAAAACTGGTTAGTGCCTAACTCAAATAAAGAACTAAATGTGAGGGCTTGGAGGCATGGCTTATTATTGTTTTTATCTGCCTGTATTAAAGTTTTATAGCATTTAAAGGACTATGGGGAAATCCCCACATACCCTTAGCTGTGTCAAAATACATAAAACCAAAAGGAGCAAATTAAGCATAAAATTGAGAAAAACATGAGACTTAAGTATCAGCATGGGTTGCATTGGCATCTTTGGAGCCTTGGCTCTGAGAAATGAGCCTTCTGGGAAACTGGCATTGCCCTTGGGTGGGGAGGACTCTTGGCTTTAATGTTACGAGAAAATGACATCATAACAGAAGTATGAAATCATTCTACTTCACAGCACCCTTGTGGTTCTGAGTAAGAACTTGACCATGTCCTGTTCAGATATGTTAGGTTAGCATGTTTTACCGAAAGCTTTCCCTGGCCTACTTTTAATCTCAAGCTTAATGTTTGCAGAAATTCAGGGCCCGACTGTTGACAACACGAACTAATGTCTACAGGCAGAGGAGGCAGTCAAATGTCCGTGGAATGAGAAACATCATTGAAAAATTTCAAGTGAGTAAGTGGTGGCTATGGCACAAGGAAAGGACTCACTCACTATGCATCAATAATGAAATATTTGGAATGAATGAATGTAATTTATGAGCTGCAATATTCAACCTGAGAGCTCTGACGTCATCATTCCTGGATGTGTGTGCGTGTGTGTTTGAAGTTCCAAGACAAAAGTTTGATTATGAAACTTAAAATATCTTGAGCTGCAAATTCACTGAAGACCATGATTGTTTTTCTTCAGTGAACAAAGAGAGTGCCAGACTTAAAACTGCTGAAACCCATTTCTCAAAAACTTGTTATCATTTGAAAGGGGGATTTCTCAAGTAAAATTTGACGTATTCAGATTACTGTGGACACAGTGCCCATTTGGGTTATAAAAAGTCGGAATTACTGGCATTTTTTAAAATGTGCAACCTTTTTTAACAACAAAAAGAGATATCTAATATTAAATCTCTCCAATTCCTTCTCTTATTCTCAAACCTTCTCTAATCAGGCTTTCTTATCCCATCACTCCATTGAAACTGTTATTGTCAATGACACCAGTGACCTCTGGGTTGCTAAATCCAAAGGGCTTTTCTTGGTTCTCATCTTTCTTGACCTGTAAGCAGCATTTGACCAGGTTGATCACTCTCTCTTCCTTGAAAACTTATATCCTGTTTCCAGGACAACATACACACCTGGTTTGCCTCCCACCCTACTGGTTCTTCCTTCTCAGTCTCCTTTACTGATTCTCTGTGACCTCTGAAAGCTATAGTGCCTCAAGCCCAGTCATTGAACCTTGTCTCTTCCTTTTAACCACTCTCTTGTGGAAATCACTCAGTCTCATAGCTTCAAATACTGTGTATATTCTGATGACTCCCAAATTTAGATCTCCAGTCGAGATTTTTCTCTTGATCTCCAGACTCCACTTAGATGCTTAATAGACATCAGAGGATTTACAGATCAAATTCCGGATTGTCTCTGTTCCCCCTTCCTTAATATTCTCCACTCCAGTTAATAAACCACACTATAGCTTTGGAGTCACCCTTGACCCTTTTTTTCCTTTACACCCTACATCTAATACATCCTCAAATCCTTAAGGCTCTACCTTTAACGTTTTTCTAGACTCTGATCACTTCTCATTATCTCTGCTGCCACCACCCTGGTCCAAGTCACCATCATCACTCTTGCCCGGGATATTGCAGTAGCCTCCTCCTTGCTTCAGTCTCTGGTCCTTTCCACATTCAGTCTCAACCCAAGTGTCCTTTCCACATTCAGTCTCAACCCAATAGCCAATGATGTCAGTTTTTGCTCAGACTCTTCCTAACGCTCTCCATTTCACTCAGTGTAAAAACCACATCCTTACAATGGCCTACAGAGGCTGCAAGTCTCCCTTTACTCCTCTGACCTCACTCTGTCTCCAGCTACTTTGGCTCCAGTGTGTCAGGCCTGTGCTTACCTCCAGTTCTTTCTGTTCCTCCAGTATGTCGGGCCTGTGCTTACTTCAGGACATTTGCAGTGGCTGTTCCCTCTGTCGGAATGCTCTTTCCCCAGATAGATGCACAGATCAACGCTCCACCTCTTCCAAGTCTTTGCTCACATATCACCTTCCTAACAAAGCCTGACCACTCTGCTCAAAATTCTAATACTTAATCTCCATATCTTATTTTATTTTTATCCAGAGAATTTATCACCTTCTAGTAAGTTCTATATTTTATATATTTATTCTATTTATCACTTATCCCTTCTCACTACAAAGGTCCTTGAGGGCAGGGATTTTTGTCTTTTTTATTCACCCCTGTATCGCCAGCACCTAGCACAGTGCTTGGCATACTGAAAGCACTCAATAATTATGTACTGATTAACTGAGCAATTAACGGACAGTTTCACATATGTACAGAAACCCAAACAAGGCTAAAATAGAGCTACTTTAGTCTAGTGTATGTAGAGTGGTGAAACACGCAGTTCATTTTATCACCTACTCATTTGCCTGTTCTAGAATTCTCTGACCCAGTGCTCTTATCTGCCCTGCAGCATTCCAGGACCTGAAGACACTCCCAAGATCCCCAAGCACCCAAATCATTTCATGCTGTCCTGCCTTCACTGAAAGTCCCCAGTACCATGTTTTCATCCAGGTGGGTGCTCGTGCTTTGGACCAGCCCTCCTTTCCGCCAATGCAGATTTCCATCCATTGCCAAGATGCTTGTCCTAAGCCATAGTCTTCAGGTTACAAAGTATGTAAAGTTGCTCTCCAGAACCCTGTAAAGTCACTTCTTGGCAAAGCCACCCTTTCAGAAGCCAGGAACTCCTCTACTGTCTTTTTCATCCTCCATCAAAACTTGCTAAGAAACCTTCAATAATTATGTGCATTTTATATGTGAGCATTGAGCTAGGAATTGCAGGTGAGGTAGAAATGAATAAGACACTGTTCCTAGACTTAGGGAGTTGTCAGTATAGTGAATAGCATAAGACAGGCATAAAAATAATGATACTATTTAGTAATTCAGGGAGTAGTAGCTGCCATGGGAGTTCAATGGTGGGACAGATCACATCCAGCAGTGGGGAACTCCAGAAGGACTTATTGAAGAAAGCAAAATTTGAAGTTGACCTTGAAGGATAGGCTCTTAATGGGTGGAAATGGAAAATGGATGAAAGTATTTCAAGTGGAGGAAACCATTTGAGGCACATAGGTTGGAAAGCTAAAGCCATCTTCAGACAACAGTGAGTATTCCAGTTTTACTAGAGGGGTTGAAAAAAAAGCATGTGAAAGTGGAAGGTAGATGAGGCCATAAGTTAATAAACATTGAAAACCAAGGTGAGTTTGATTTTAATTTAATGGGCAATGGGGAGGAATAAAGGGTTTTGAATTGGAGAATGACACAATCAAAGCCCAGCTTTAGGAAGAGTAGTGTATAGTGCAGAGTGGTGTTTCAGCAGCCCAGGTGAAGGGAAATGGGGGTGTGTGTTACAGTGGGGGAGTCCCTGGAGATGAGGAAGGAGACAGGTACGAGATGTTGCAGTGTTGGAATCTTTAGGATATTATCATTGATTGGTTGTGGGGAAGGGAGGAGTGAAAGATGACTCTGAGGTTGCTGCTTGAGTTACCGTGTGGTTAAGTGAACCCACAACAAATGAGAAGAGGCAAGTTTGAAGGGAATAGAATGTGTTGCCTCTGCTTATGTTGCGTATGAGATGTTCACGGAACAGACAGATGGAGATGTCCAACAGACAGACATCTGAATATTCTGGTCTAGCTGAGGATAGAATTTGAGAGCAAATTATAAAAATTTAGGATGATTTCAATAACTATGGAGGTGGAAGTCTTAGGACATGATGAGGTAATTGAAGACATTACAGGGAGTTTAAGAGCGAAAGGCTTGGGTCAGCACCTTGAAGAATCTGATAATATTCAGAGGTTAAAATAATGTTTTGGCCTAACGTGTGACCTCTTTCAGGGATATTTGTATTTAATGGTGTGCTAAGACCCTTTTGGCTTAAATTTAAAAGAAGAAATTTGGGATGGGTTGGTGGATGGGGGGTAGCAGCATTCTTTCCTGACTATCCTGACATCACAACACAGAAGTGGTTATATGCTGTGCTTCCTCGTGTGACTGAGTCTACTGATTTGCCATCACAGGTGGAAAGGGATTTGATATTTCATCAAAGAATCTTGAGAAAATCCCTGAAAAGATGTAAATCATTGATAACAAGCTTGGAGTGTTTCCTCTCAGGGATATTTGTATTTTAGTAAGAGTCTCCTAAATACCACACAAATTTTAATCAAAGTAATTAATAATGACATGATTTCAGATATAACACAAGCCAATAAATATTATTTCTGAATGGAAATCACACAACGTATATGATCCCTTGTTCAGCGTACTCTTTGGGGGCACCTATATTAGTGACTAGGTAGGAATGGTTTACAGTAAGTATACCAATTATTTGTAAAGAGATGTTCTTCCAACATACTTGGTAATTTTTGCCATTTAAAAATTTCTATTAAAACACTTTTAATGCTGTTAATCTTGTATTAGCTACAAGAGTGTGGTGCTTGGGTGTACATCACCCTTACTATTCAACCCAAGTCTTCAGGGAAAAGATGGATCCATGTGAGGCATGAAAGTTGGGTGGGACCTGGATAAGCAGAGATGGGGAGGGAGGAACCCCCCAAGAGGATTAAGGGCAAGTGCTTACATGGTGTGATCCAGGGATGAGGGACTGGATGGATAGAAGCCAACTCTAAGGTTTAAATCTTCATATTTGGAAAGATGGCAGTGCTGTTGTCGGAAGGAAGAATTATGTGAGCAAGGAATGGTCAAAGTGTGTGTGTGTGTGTGTGTGTGTGTGTGTGTGTATTGGGGATGGGGTGGGTTTAAAGTTTTTACAATATGAACTTTTTACAGTATTCATTTAGTAAATAGATAAATGAAAAGTGGTGATATGAATACTTTATGGGTATATCACCTTTTTCTGTTAAACTATTTTCCTTTTTTTTCTTCCAAGGAGATCTCCCCACCCATATTCCTTTCCTTCCTTTGGGATCAAGGACCTGTACAGTTTTTTCTTGACCAAAAACTTAAACACATGTGTTCACCTGTGCCAGAGCACTAGTCCAGAAGTCTGAGTTACTGAATAAAGAGGTGCGGTGTTTCATCTAAATCCTGAAGACAGATTTTGGCGAGGCCAGGGAGAGGCTAGGCAGGGTTGCAGGAGGGGATGCAGAGCTGGCCAGCAGAGTGGACCCCAGTTAATCTTAAGCCTGAATAGAAATCTCACCACATAAACAAGGGTAGGATCCAAAATTCACAATTTTGTCATCCTTTTAAAAAAAAAGACATAAACCAAGGGGAATGAGACCCCCAAAGGGGGCAGTCTGTGGAGAAACTGTAGCTACTTGCAATTTGATTTCAAAATCCCTTTCCTACTTTATTTACAGATAAGTACATTGTTGTAAAACAGATAAGCTAAACATTTTATGAGGCTTAATATCAGAACAGCAGGTTAGGTTTATGATACTATGTCATCATATCAAGAAGCATTTATTAAGTCACTAATAATTGCATTGACACATAGAGAATTTATACAACATGGTTCTTTCAGGGGCTTGAGGAGTTGGCGGTATTTTCTCGGACTCGCCTTTTGTCTTATATTTGTGTAATTTCTAGAGGTCTTTTCATCTTGGTGCATAGCTATTCTATTTTTTTTTTTTTTTTGCAGTTTTTAAAAGATTAAAGCCTCAGAGAAGAGTTTTGGTAGCTGACGAAGGCAAGGATGTAATCTGATTAAGTAAAATTTTAAGCTATACAAAATTATAGAGATTTAAGTGTGACCCTAATTACATTTATTAAGTATTACCCAATTTGTTTTAAGTGGTATGCTCTCTCTTTACTGAACGAATCAATACTGGGTTTAAGTGAAATATGTGTGCTTTTCACAAGCATGTTTGATTTCCACAGGTCAAACCTTCTATAACAGAGACTAGGAGAAGGAAATCAGTATTGTGAAGGCATAAAGCTCTAATTAGGGTGAAAATGTAAGGGAAATATGTGGTTATCATTCTGCCCGTCTGTAGGCATTAGCTTGATTTCGATCTACTTCATATAATGTCCATGTACACAATGCCAACAGAGTAAACAAACTGTATCAATAACTAGTGTCAGGAAAGGGGAATAAGGAATCATGTTTCACCAGGGGGATAGCTGAAGACAAATTTGTCTTTGAGCATTTCGTGTTGTATTCCTAGTTTCTGAGTGATATAAAATGCATAGGCATATCAAAGTTCATAACAAAAACTGCTTATGCCGCCAGGAAGATGTATTTATTTTCAATAACGTAAAGGGAAAAGCATACAATTGAGGTGGAGAGAGAGACAGAGACAGAGACAGAGAGACCTGCAGCAGACATCACCTGAGTGGGAAATTACACATCCTGCACGCACACGCCCGCTCTGCACACACATGCACAGAATTCATCTCTGACAATTTAATTGTTTAATGGTAGGACTAACAAGGAATCCTTTCTAAAGTAATGGCATATAAAGGCTTCCTAGCGAAGTTAATATTCCTGCTGCATTTGATGGGTGTTTCCCATTTGTGCAGTTCTGCCCTAACAGACTCCTGGCATTTGATGGGGGGGGGGGGGGGGAATCAGGAAGGGTGGCGTGTCTGTGCTCAATTGCAGAATCTGGAGAATGCCTTAGCCTGTGACCTTAGCCTCGAAAGCAATAAATCCGAGGCCACGATTGGCACCAGAGCAATCGCTCCCATCAGTTGTAGTGTCTTGGCTTGCAGTCTGAGGATCTGGTCTTCGTGGACGGTAGGCTGGGTGTTTTGAGCACAGGGCCCTTGCTTCTTATACAGTTATCTGTTTTCTCTTAGCTCACTAGAACCAGGATTTGGCAGCCATTTGTGCTGAGTTTCAGGACGCTGGTTTGACCAGTCTTCCGGATAATGAAATGCATGATGTCTCAGATGCTAGGGTTTGAATCCTCATCCTGACCTGCAGTCTCTTCTCCTCATATTTCCTTATGGTTCAGCCTGGCTCATTTCGGCGCTTTAATTGGATCCCTGGGTGGCCTTCCTGTTACAGCAGTGTACACACCCACAGATGCTCTGCGAGAAGAATAACTGTGTCTCAAGAAGCATAAAGTTCTCAAAGCAGACCCTAAAATGTCCTCATTCTGTAGTTTCCATTCTTAAATCAATACATTTTACATTTATTGCTCTGGTTATCTAACTTTGAAAAAAATGTTTCGTTGCCTGCACCAGAGAAACCCGGTGGTGGTGGTGGAGATAGAGTTTGACCACAATAGAGAAGCCGGTTTGTTGTGGAGCGGCGGTTGCCCTTTGGTTGTGGACTGGGTCCCAGGCTGCCTGCTTCTCTCCCCGAAGGTCTGTGTCTTTCAGTCTAGGAAAAAGCTTAGTAGGCAGAGTTGAAAATGACAGCCTATTTTAAACACACGCTTTATACCCCACAGTTCTGGTTCTTACTTCTATTATCATTACTTATTCATAGACTTTTATTCCCAAATATCATTACCCTTTACAGTAATAGGATCAGCAAAGCGACCACTTAAAACAAAATAAACACACACAGGAATCCGAGGCACAGAAACATTTCCCCCCTTCTCTCCAGCTTTCTGCCTCTCTCTGACTACCTGGGGCAGAAGCAGTTCTTACCAGGCACTAAGAAGCTCTGCTGCTTCAGAAATACCAGTGTAATGGGGGCTTGGCAGTGGGAAATGATATGAGGCCTCCAGCAGTGTAAGGGAGCAGCAGAGAGGTAATGAAATCTGAAAAAAAAAGGGAGAAAGAAAGGAGTGGAGGAAGGTGGAAATCAGGAAGAAAACTAAGAAGAATATACAGTGTGCATCCCTTAAACTCAATTTCAGCAGAGGAAAATCCCCCTAAAACAGATCCCATTTAATTTCGAGCGATTCTAAAGTGGGATCACTTACTTATTCCTTGTATAGTAAGAATAGGCACAGTATACTGAGGGCCTCCTACATGCTCAATGCTTTCTGTATGTTATTTGATTTGTACAGCTGTTAATAGCGGGTGTGATTATCTCCATCTTACAGTTAAGGAAACTGAGGTTTAGAAAGGTCAAGTGACTTGTCTAAAGTTGTATGCCTCAATCTGGTGGGCCCAGAGCATAAATTTAGATTTTATGAGTCTAAAGCTGCTCACTAGAGTTTTTTCATCCTGACTCCCACTATGTTATATTGCATTCTATTTTATTCAGTCATTTGTCTCTGCACTCATATATTTATTTACATATATACCAACTTGTTCCAAGAAAGATTTAAGATGGTGTAAAGGCCTTGGAGCTACACACATATCTAGGCAGCTTGCACATGGTGAGGACATTCTACTTATTTGTTGATTGAGCTGTAGAACATCAACTGTCAAGAGTTCAGAATTCTCTCACTGTGGAGTTCCCTTCCTTTTTTATCTTTAAAAGTAGGCCAGCCAGAAACCCATCTGTGCAGGATGGCTTGGGCCCAGAAACTGAGCTAACTAATCTCCCCAAATCTCCTCTACGTCTATGCTTCTATAAAGGACTAGATTAACATGCTGTATGGGAACTATTTTTTTTTCTTTAGTAATTAATTACAGAGATGTAAAAATTGAGTTGTTAGGAGGAAAAAAGAGTAACTTTACCATGATGTAACCTGACAAAAACTACTTCAACCAGGTGATCAAGGTCAACATTAAAAGTGATAAATCACGCTGATAGTATGTACCCTTGATATGACGTGATAAAAACGAAACTTTATCTCTGTAGTCTTCCGCCCCCAAACTCATCGCTACCATCCAATTATGAAAAAATATCAGACAAATCCCAACTGAGGGATTCTAAAACTGCCTCACCAGTATTCTTTGAAACTGTCAAGGTCATCAAACACGAGGAAAGTCTAAAAAACTATCACAGTCAAGCGGAGCCTAAGGAGCCAGGATGATTAAATGTAGTGTGCTGTCCTGGATCAGGAAAGGACATTAAGTGGACACTAAAGAAATCTGATTAAATGATGGACTTCAGTTAATTGTAATGTATCCGTGTGAGTTCATTCATTGTAATAGTGTACCACACTAACGTAAGTGTCAATAATAGGGGAAACTAAGTGCAGGTACTCTTTGTACTATCTTCTCATTTTTTGGTAAATCTGTAACTTCTAAAAAACAAAATCTATAGAAATACTTTCACACGCACACGCACGTGAATTGACCAAGATTTTTGGGAGAAGAAATGGTATGAGTAGAAGTAGAATATATGTCCCTGTCCTGAAAGCCTAACCCAATAATCAGGATGCGTGTTTCTTGGATTTTTATGACTGGCTTTTTTTTTTTAATTTATTTATTTTATTTTTGGCTGCGTTGGGTCTTCATTGCTGCATGTGGGCTTTCTCTAGTTATGGCAAGCGGGGGCTACTCTTCGTTGTGGTGCGCGGGCTTCTCATTGTGGTGGCTTCTCTTGTTGCGGAGCACAGGCTCTAGGCACGCAGGCTCAGTAGTTGTGGCTCATGGGCTCTAGGGTGCAGGATCAGTAGTTGTAGCGCACGGGCTTAGTTGCTCCGCAGCATGTGGGATCTTCCCAGACCAGGGATCGAACCTGTGTCCCCTGCATTGACAGGCCAATTCTTAACCCCTGCACCACCAGGGAAGCCCTATGACTGGCTTTTGAATAACTGAAGATAGGATCAAGCTGCTAAGGAAGGTCCACTCAGTTCCTGGTTCAATCCTTCTTGAATGAATAAATGCCACTGCCACATACACTTCATGAAGGAGCTTTTCTGGCTCTAGGATACATATAGCTTAGCTTGGGTTCCAGACCTTCCAATGATGGTACCCTGCACCCCAGTCCAACATGTAGCCACTCCAAGGTCTCTGTCTCATTCTTCACAACCCAGCAAGAGTTGTTGAACCACTCCAGAAACCGGTCAAATAACTATTTCCATTCAAAACTCTAATACCACATCCTGTTTGGCGTACTATTTATTGGGGACATCCAAGGTCTCATATGTAGCAGTGCCAGTTAAATTGTCACCAGTAGGAATCACAACCTTTTGCATATCACAGTACAGTTGTTGCAGATATATCAATTTCAATATCTTTGAAATTGTGGTAGTTATTAGGTTTGCTACTGTATATTGATGTTTAATGCATTAATAAAGAGCCCATGTATCACCGTATCAAACATTTTAAAATATTTTTATTTTTGATAATTGTATTTTAATATAATTGGTTTCCTTTGTAATCATATGGTGATTCTAAAATGCAATTAAAAACACTTTTCTGCGAAGGGGTCCAAAGGCTTCTGCAAATTCCCTAAGAGGCTCATGGCACAAAAAGATTAGCACTGGATGTAATGGAATAAACACTCATGAGTCCTAAACTGTGTAGTCTCCATCAAGTCCTTTGAGCTCTAGGTTCCTCATTTTTCTGACCGGTTCCCACCTTGGGGGAAAAATTGAGCAGGTGAAATATTTTTAACAAATAGGGAGATGCTTGTAAATTGCGAACCCATGTACATATAAGGAATCATTGTTATTATTGTTAGGTATGTTTGGCCATTAGATAAAAATGACTTTTTATTGAGGTTTTAAATGCAGTTCATTGCTAGGAATACTTCTCACCCAATGATTTAGGCCATGCTTACATGAGTAAAGTGAAATGGAAAATCGATTCAATTCTCTGGATAATAATTCATACTAATAGTTTCCTACATTTGCCTGCAACATCCGAATAATCAAAGAAAATGTGATTTTAACTTGAGTTATCAGCATAGCTATATCACAATCCTCAACTCTTCTTTGGATGTATAGACTCAAGTGCCAGAATTGAAGTTCTTAATTCTAAGAGGAATAGAATCTTTTCAGGCCTTTATTCTAGAGATACTCCAGTTGTGCACGTTGAATAGACCATGTGTTCTAAAGACATAAGTGGTTGACTGTGCACTGAAACACGTATATATCATTAATTAGAAATTTCTTCTGTGTTAGGCAACATTTTCAATTCCATTTGTTTTCACAGATCCCTAAACCACTTGAACTTCTGTGTAATGCATATGTCTCAGGACAGTGTTGTCCAGTTAGACCCACGGTATTTTGCCGTCAGAGAATATTTTAGATGGAAAGGCAGGCTTACTCTTGCCTCACAGTGTATAGATATTAAGCATTCGACACACAACTATGTGCATTCATCTTTTAAGAAAACTTACAAATGAAATGTAAACCGACAGGAATTGGATTAGGTCGAAAATCAAATAAAGAATGCAACTGGAAAGTCTTAATGATCTGATACCTTCCACCCCTGATGTAAAAATAAATGCATTTGTTCAGTTTAAAGAAATCAGTAATTACATTTTCTTTCTCTGCTATCTCACCCCCCTCCCCAGCTTCTCATACACAACTATACAAATGTAACTCTAAAAAGGAATCTAATTCGGTTGATGATGCATTTGTGTTGTGAAGATACGCTATACCTATATTGACTCTTTGGAAAAGATTTGCAACAAAAAGAAAATCATCTGGGAATTAGACCTTCACTTAATAGAGAAAGCATATTACCTACCGTGTTAGTTTGCCAGGGTGGCCATAATGAAGTAACACCAATTGCGTGGCTTAAGCAATTGAAATTTAATTTCCTACAGTTCTAGAGGCTAGAAGTCTAGATCAAGGTGTTGGCAGGGTTCGTTCCTTCTGAGGACTGTGAGGGAGAATCTGTTCCATACTAAGCCCTTAGCTTCTGGCGGTTGGCTGGCAATCGTTAGCATTCCTTGGCTTTTAGAAGCATCACCAAGGTCTCTGCCTTCATCCTGACAAGGCATTCTCACTATGTGTGTGTCTCTATGTCCAAATGTCCTCTTTTAATAAGGACACCAGTTATGTTGGATTAGGGCCCACTCTAATGACCTCACCTTCACTAATTATATCTGGAATGACCATATTTTCAAATAAGGCCACATTCTGAGATACTGGGGGTTAGGACTTCAACCTATGAATGCTGGTTGGGGGGGGGGACACAATTCAACCCATAACATATAATGGAGTGTTCAATATATATCTGACACACTGAACTGAAGCATAATATACTTGTGAAGAGCTAGAGGGGCATGTACTTGGGAGGAGACACCTCTCAAAACCTCTGATGTTAGTGTAACCATGTATATATCTTAGCAGCCAAAGTAATCCAACTCTCTATCCTTCCTTAAAGTAACTTCTAGCGGCTGTTCTTAATTTTAATTCTGAAGTATCTGTAACACCAAAGAATGAACACATGGAAATTTTTCCAGAAACGTATTTGAATGTTCCACCATCCTCCATAACATACGAATGTTTTCTAATACATACAAAGAAGATTTCCATGGGTTCCACCTGGGTAATCTTGACTCTCTACTGTAAAGATGGGTCATGCTTACACTGTAGTTTCTCATTCTCTCAGGAACATATTGGTTTTGACTATCATACAATTTGAGGAGGGTGTCCTTACTGCCTAAGGACTTTATGTTCCTGAGTATATGTCCAAAGCAGTGAGATAGACCCTGGGTAAGTCTTTGGTTGAAATAATTTGAAAGAATGTGTTTAACCCAGACTTAAGTTCCAAATCAAACTTAGGGAAGAACTTTCCCTTTACTACTTATTTTTCCCCCAATTTCTATTGGGGATACTTATATACATAGTTTAAAATGTCAAAATTCTGTAAGTCTTATAACTAAAATTGACAATCCCTATCCCACCTGTCCCCATCCCAAATTATTGCTACCCAGAAACAACCCCTGCTAACACTTTTAGGTCTTTCTTTTGGTATTTACCTTCATATTTCTGAATAGCATTTTTATAATGTTTCTTCCTCGTGTTTTTCATTTTGATTATCATTGATCATTGATTTCTGTGTAAGGAGGGGCTTTAATACTCTCGTATCTCTTTTTATTCTTCCCTCTGCTCACTTCATCTTCCTACTACATGAGTTGGCCAAAAAGTTCGTTCGGGCTTTTCCGTAAGATGTTACAGAAAAACCCAAACAAACTTTTTGGCCAACCCAATAGTTATATCGTGATTTTTAGTTAGTTGAATATTTGTTTAGATTCTTAGGACTATGTAAATACTTTGCACAACTAGCCATGTAGTGAACCTTCTTTGTAAAATAGTTTTTTTTTCCCTCTTGTATTAATAATTGTCAGGGTTGGGTTTCTTTCTTTCTTCCTTCCTTCTTTCCTTCCTTCCTTCCTTTCTTTCTCTCTTTTGCTTAGTTTTTGATATATCTATCATTAATTCACCTCCAAACTCACTGCCAGAGCTTAAATTCCTTTCAATAGTTCAAACCTTTTTCTTTTCTTTTCTTTCCTTTCCTTTCCTTCCTTCCTCCTCTTTACACCCCCCTCCCTCAAGCGCTCCCCCGACTCTTCTCTCTCTCTCTCACACACAACACACACACGCGCACGTGTGCACACACGCACACACACACACGCACACACACACTTTCTGTCTTGATGCATCCCTCCTGGAGCCCTGTATCTTCCTGCTCCAATCAGAGATCCTGATTGCTCCCTAGGCTGCTGCCTTTAGCTGTCATTCTGGGTCTTTCATTATCATCCTTCTGGGATTCCCTTTACCTCATTCCTGTGATCAATCCCCTATCTCTTGTTTCTTGGATTTCATATATTCTTCTTTCCTAATTTACTTTCTTTTGGAGGATCACATTTTTAGTAGCTTCCTGAGAAAAGGCACCTGGGAGGTAAATATTCTGAGACGTTGTGTGCCAGTTATCAATTACTGCCTCTCGGCTCCATTGTCCTTCTTTATGGAAGTAGAGGTGGACCTTGTGAACATGTCTCCTTTTCCAGCAGTGTTAGGTTCGGTCAATAACCAGGTTCTGGAAGGACATTGCAAGGCATGGCAGAGGAAAGGGCTTCTCCTTCTAGGTCCCACGTGCAGCTGCCAACAGGTGTGCGGGGAACTCAGTGGTTCTTGCCCTCCAACAGGTTTCTCCACTCACCTCCAGTGAGTTCCTCCAGTTCTCCAACAAGTGACTTCTAGTGAGCCATCTCCCGCTTGCTCCAGTGGGTGGTCTCCTGCACACTGGCTGCAGTTCACCCCACCCCAGTGGGCAGCTTCCTGTGGACCAGCTGTGGCCCACGGTACCCTAGTGAACATCTCCACCAACTAATGGGTCTCAGCAGCGCCCTCTATGATGAGGTCTGAATCTCAGCCTTAGGGAGAGGAGGCTCTTCTGAGTTTATTCCTTCCTTGGTTTGGGGTACTCTTCCTCAGCCCTAGAAGAAGTAACTGCTGCCTACACCTGGTACTACTGTATGCTTTAGGGTTCTTTTTCAAGGGATCTATTTTTCTTTTTTATAAAATTGAAGTATAGTTGATTTACAGTGTTGTTAGTTTCAGGTGTACAGCACAGTGATTCAGTTTTATATATATATTATTTTTCCAATTCTTTTCCCATATAGGTTATTACAAAATATTGAGTATAGTTCCCTGTGCTATACAGTTGGTCCTTGTTGGTTATTTATTTTACATATAGCAATGTATATATGTTAATCCCAAACTCCTAATTTATCCCTCCTCCCCTAGGGTTCTTTCTTTTCTTTTCTTTTTTGTGTATTTTTTTTTGTTTTTTTACCACATTTATTAGTTAAGCATCTTCTACTAATTAATAATTCTTCATAATAAATTTTCCTTGTTCCAGTCAGAATACCCACTTGGCACATCTAAAAATGCCTTTATCCTCTTATTTGATTACTTGGTTAGGTAGAGAATTCTGGGTTGAAAATAATTTTCCTTAGAATTTTGAATACTGTTACATTTTTCTACTTTCCATTGTTATTATGGAGAAGTTTGATGCTCTTCAGCTTCCTGATCTCTTGTATAGGATAGTTTGAAAAATCTGTGGAAGCTTTTAGGATCTTATCTTTATTACCAGGGTTCTGAAATTTTATGACATATCATGGCATGGTAGGGTGTAGGGCATAATCCGAAAACTCATGTCATTGAGTTCTAGGACATTCTCTTGGATTATTTCTATAATAACACCCTCCTCTTCATTTTCTCTACTCATTCTTTCCAGAATACCTATTACATGGATTATTGGTTAGTCCAGACTGGTCCCCTAATTTTCTCTCTCTTATTCCACCTCTGCCTTTCTTTTCGTTCTGTGAGAGTAATTCAGCTCTATCTCACAATCTGTCTTTGCTATTGTGTGTCTTACTTAAGGACTGAGGCACTAAGAAACTGTATTCAAGCCCTCGCGTGAGTGGTGGTGATGCTTCTGGAATGGTGATCTTCATCACAGGGTGACTAGGGTGGACAGTGTCATAAGGATGCTCTGCAGTCAGTATCTGTGAGTATCTCGGGTTGGTCAATTTTCCCAGAGAAGAATCTTTCCATTTTCTGCTTGTGGGTATCAACCTGAATGCCAGCATTCTTGGGCATCAGATTAAAGAAAGGCAATGAGATTCTCACCTTTCATATGCAGACTTTCATTACCAGCAGTGTATCCCTGTCTTTGGCTTCCTGATGTCCTATGTCCTGAGCCACCTGGTGCAGCTTCTTCAGAGATTAAACCAGTCTTCTACTGGGATGTTGAAAAGGTAGTCACTATGTGAGGTAGAAGAAGGAATTTGAGAGCTTTATTTCCTACACAGATTTACCCTGTCCTGTTTTTAGCCCCACCTGACTTTGAGGTATATGATACCCATAATTTCTGAGCCTTTTTGAGGTTCTGTGGAGTTCATTGTTTTGATTCTGTGTAACCCTACTTTGTCTCGCTGCTGGTTTAAATTTCAGCATTCTTTTATCTAATAAGTCATTTACCACTCATCTATTTACTTTCCAAATTCTAACATGTTATGCTGTTATATCCTTTCTCTTTCTCATGGCCTTTCTTGGTTTATGTCTTTTAGGAAATCTATTTCATGTCGTGAGGTTCTGGAAGGAAGTGGAGGTAAATATATGTGCTTAATCTGTCATGTATGATCAGAAGTCTCTTTTGCTTCTTAAAGCTCCATTCTAGGACTTCCCTTGTGGCACAGTGGTTAAAAATCCGCCTACCAATGCAGGGGACATGGGTTCGAGCCCTGGTCCGAGAAGATCCTACATGCCACAGAGCAACTAAGCCTGTGCACCGCAACTACTGACCCTGCGCTCTAGAGCCCATTAGCCACAACTACTGAAACCCACATGCCTAGAGCCCGTAGTCCACAACAAGAGAAGCCACCGCAATGAGAAGTCCACGCCACAACTAAAGACCGCACGCAGCAACAAAGACCCAACGCAGCCAAACATAAATAAATAAAATAAATAAATTTATTTTTTAAAAAAGCTTCATTCTAAGAGATATGGAATAGGAAAAAAGTTCTCCCATTAGGCCTCTGAGTTGACCTAGATGAAAAGGCCACATTTTCTAAATGCAAAGCTTACTACTGGGAGAACAGAAAATTTGAATCAGGATATCCTACATGAATATAGACCTTTCAGACCGCAAGCATCAACATTTCCAGCATATTAGAAATTTACTAAATTAATAGATTAAAAAATACATTCAAGATTAATAGATTAAAAATATAATCAAGATGGCCAAAATTAAAAGCAGTCTATACATTCCACGATAACATGCTTCTTGATATGAATGGACTGGATAATCTATCCCAAATCTCAAAAGATAATTGGAAGCAGAAAGTTATGCCCTTCATGTATCTAAATTGGTTTGCAACCTAAATTATTTATAAAAGAGAAAATTGACTAATTTCTTTCTTTCTTAATATTCTCCATGTTTAGAGATTTTCTGTCTATTGTCACTTCTCTAAAATTTCAGAGAAAGAGAGAAAGGGGTTTGGTAGAGATGAGCAGAGGGGAACAGGTTACAAGCTGTAGTAGGTGACCACTTGGACCTTTATTTTCATTCATCAGCAAATTTATACTCATCAGCCACCAGAAATGTGTGAAAACAATGTATGAAAATGTCTGCTTCTCCTCACTCTCACCGATAATCTAAAATAATTTAAAATTCCTTGATTCTTTGTATTTAAAATGTTTTCTTTCTCTGTACATTAGTAATAGATATAATAATTTTGAAGAATTTAAACCAATGTAGTCTTAGATTTCTTTTAAAAATGTGAAGCTCACTGGATGATGTCTTTACTCACTGAATCAGTATTTCATTGTTTTAGAGAGAGGGCAGATACCAGCTAGAAAAACAAAGTTATTGTTCAGTTCTGACTGCCATTTTTTTTTTTTTTTTTGCATCTGAATAAGAGAAAAGTCTTAAAAGCCAGGCTTGGTTTAGAGAGAAAATGTCAAGCCTTCCCTTTACTTACCAAAACCAAAGCTCAAAGATCTGAACATAAAGTTCTGCATAAGAGAACTTGGAATATGAAATAAAGCAACACCTCCTTGCCTGGAGAGGAAGTGGATGGCATTTCCAGCTGAAGGATGGAGTGGGTGGAAGGAGGAAGATTCAGAAGGCGCAAGATTAGGGTGGAGAAACCAGGAGATTCCTGAGAAAGGATCCAGCAGTCATACTCCTGTGCTTAAGGGTGAGGGTGTGCATGTGAGATCAGAGAAACTTCAGATGCATTGAGGGAGACTCTGGTAATATCTAAGCTTGCACTTTATGCTATGAAGGATAAGGCTTAATCTATTCCCACTTGAGAATAAATAAGGAACACCATCTGCAAATAAGTGACACCTTGCAACTTGGTCTTCTATTCACAAACTGCTATTTTAATAATAATAATAATAATAGGTAATTATAAAAGCTCTTTTTATGGGTTGGACACTGTGCTAAATATGCTACATGGATTATCTCATTGTTGTTTCACAGTAGTCCTAAAAGAGACACTATTTCACTGAGGGGCAGTGGAGTTTAAAGATAAGTACCTTGCCCACGATGACTTGTTAGTAAGTGGTGGAAACAGGATAGGGACCAAGCTCTAGCTCTCCAAGCTCTGAATCCCTCTGCAATGCAGCCTCTCTCCTGTGCCCCTCCTCTTCCCATCCACCCTCCCAAAAAGCCTTTCTGCTCTCCTCAACCTCTCCCCAAACAAAAGAGGCTAAGCTCTATAACTAACCACCCATATTAGTTCAGAGTTTGACTAACTGCAGTGTACTTGAGACTCATTCACACTAAACTGTTACCTCAAACAGACACTTAGTTATTTTTTAACTTTATTGAGGTATCTTCTACATATTGTAAAACTCACTCATTGTAAGTGTCCAATTCAGCAATTTTTAGTAAGCTTACTGAGCTGTGCAACCATCCCTATAATCCAGTTTTAGAATATTTTCTTCACCCCCTCTTATGTCCATTTACAGTATACCCCTGTAGTCACCCTCAACCCCAGACAACCACTAATCTACTTTCTGTCTCTAGATTTGCCTTTTCAAGACATTTCATATAAATGAAAGCATACAGTATGTGGTCTTCTGTGTTTAGCTTCTTTTACTTAGCGTGGCATTTTTGAGATGCTGTAGTAGGCATCAACTCATTCTCTTTTTATCACGGAATAGTATTCCATTCTGTGGATATACTACATTTTGCTTATGTGTTCGCTAGACCTTCACTGGACATTTGGGTTGTTTCCAGTTTTGGGCTATTATGAATAATGCTGCTGTGAACACTTGCATGCTGGTCTTTGTGCAGACATATGTTTCCATGTCCCTTGAATAGGTATCTAGGAGTAGAATTGCTGGGTCATATGGTAAGTTTATGGTTGACTTTTTAAGAAACAGCTAGTTGCATTTTAAGCCTCATCTCTGAATGTGAATTTCAGGTCTTTTCCCTCATTTAAAGGAATTTCAACCATCAGTAAGCAATGGGAACTTTGACTTCATTCTCTCTCTTTTAAAAATAATTTTAGGGGCTTCCCTGGTGGCGCAGTGGTTGAGAGTCTGCCTGCCGATGCGGGGGACATGGGTTCGTGCCCCAGTCCGGGAAGATCCCACATGCCGCGGAGCGGCTGGGCCCGTGAGCCATGGCCGCTGAGCCTGCGCGTCCGGAGCCTGTGCTCCGCAACGGGAGAGGCCACAACAGTGAGAGGCACACGTACCGCAAAAAATAATAATAATAATAATTTTTAAAACACATTTATTTATTTATTTTTGGCTGCGTTAGGTCTTCATTGCTGTGCACGGGCCTTCTCCAGCTGTGGTGAGCAGGGGCCACTCTTCGCCGCGATGCATGGGCTTCTTATCGCGGTGGCTTCTCTTGTTGCAGAGCACGGGCTCTAAGCATGCGGGTCTCAGTAGTCATATGTGGGCCCAGCAGCTGTGGCTTAGGGTCTCTAGAGTGCAGGCTCAGTAGTTCTGGTGCACGGGCCCCGTTGCTCTGCAGCATCTAGGATCTTCCCAGACCAGGGCACGAACCCGTGTCCCCTGCATTGGCAGGCGGATTCTTAACCACTGTGCCACCAGGGAAGCCCCTGACTTCATTCGTCTTTTTTTTTTTTTAAGGTTTTCAAAATAATGTTTATTTCTTAAAAGTTAACATGTGCATAATAGGAAACCAAAGAACACAAGAAGCCCGACTTCATTCCTTAAGGATGCTTTGCAGAGTGCCCCGGGCCCTCACTGAAGACAGCCGTGGCTCCCTGTGCCACACAGCTCCTCCCTACTTGGGGTCAACTGTTGAAGGCTCCTGAGGTCAAGCCTGGTTGTCATGGGGACCGCAGAGGACTCCTGCAAGGGCTGGTGCTCTACAAGAGATCCACCAGGAAGTCTTTTCCTTCTAGACAAACTGGCAGTCTACAGACTGAATTCAGCCTACAGATATGTATGGTTGGCCTACACAAATTTTAAAAAATTAGAGTGTTTATAGATTGGTCATACGTTCTCCACTTTACCTGCATTTCTTATCACTTCCCCTTGACTTAACACAAGAACAAAGTTGGAGGACTCACACTATCTGATTTCAAGACCCGCCATCAAGCTATAGTAGTCAAGACTGGTATTTGGTGAAAGAATGGACATATGGATAAATGGAACCGAATAGAGAGTCCAGAAATAGACCCGCTTTCTGCAGTCAATTGATATTTGACAGAGATGCCAAGGCAACTTAATACAGAAAAGACAGTCTTTTTAAGAAACAGTGCTAGAAATTCGACACCCATATGCAAAAAAACCCCACAAAAACTAAACAAAACAAAATACCTCTGCTCTTCAAAAACACTGTTAAGAGAATGAAAAGAAAGTCACAGATTGGGATAAGATATTTGCAAAACACTTACCTCCTAAAGGAGTGGTAACCACATTACAAACATAAAGAACTTTAAAAAACAATAATAAAAAAACCAAACAACCCAATGTGAAAATGGGCGAAGTGTTTAAACATATACCACACCAAAGAAGATATACAGATGGCAAATAAGTACATGAAAAGATGCTCAACACTACCGGTCATTAGGGAAATGCAAATTCACATCACAGTGTGTTACCGTTACACATCTAACAGGTGTGTAACATAGGTAATGCTAACATTAAAAACCAAAATAAAAACTTCTTTTGATAACAAATGCTGACAAGGATGCAAAGCACCTTGACCTTTCGTACATTGCTAGTGGGAATGAGAAATGTTAACAAGCTTTGTGGACAACAGTTGGGCATGTAATAAACTGTTAATAAAGTTAAGCATATACTTCCTGTAAGATTCAGAAGTCCCACTCCAAGGTACTTATCCAAGAGACATAGAAACTTATGTTCACACACACAAAATTGTATATGAATGCTTATAGCTGTTTTATTTATAATCGCCCCAAACTGGGAACAAACCAAATGCTCGTCCACTGGCACATGGGTACGGAAACTGGTACACCCACACTGTGGAAGAGTATTCAGCCATTAAAAGGAACCGACGGCAAATAAACATGACAACTTGAGTGAATCTCAAATGCATTATGCTAAGTGAAGGAAACCAGCCTCAAAAGGTTTAAGGTTCTTAAAAAGGCAAAACACAGAAAAAAGATTAGTGCACTGGTGGGTTGAACTTGGGGGAAGAGGTTGAATAGAAAGAAGCATGAGGAAACTTCTGGGGAGAGGGAGATGCTCTGTATCTTGGGTGTGGTGGTGGTGATGGACTGTGAATGTTTGTCAAAACTCACAGGACTGTACACTGTACACTAAACATGACGAATTCTACTGCATGTAAATTATTCCCCAATGAACCTGAACGCAATATAGGACTACTTTCAACTTTAGCATTTATAAGATAGTAACCTAATGGTTCCAGGTAACCTTACCATATGGAGAAAGTCTCTCTCTTTTTTGGATTAATTATTAAGTTTTCAATATGAGAAGATGAAGGTTACCAAAGTTAGCTTGTATAAAAGATGCTTACAATTGTAGAGTATCTCTCTAGCATGAGTCTAAATAACGCTTTTCCATTCATATTTATAGGCATGCTCACATTTTTACATCCCTAATATAGCTGTTAAGAATGTGAAATCTTCCCAGTTTCCACTTCAGCCATGAGCATTTTTCATTAACATTTTCTGGTGTGCAAGCAGTATAACTTTTGTTGCGTCACTTTACACCTTTTGTTATTTCTGACTGCACCATTTGCAAATCACGTTTAATTTTGTTTGCCCAGAAGAACAACGAAATGCTATAGATATATAAATGTTTTTGCTATTCACCCTTCACACTCTTATAGTAACAGAAGAGCCTTAATGCACTTCCGTCCTCTGAGGAAGCTTGTGGTAAAACAGGAGAAACATTATGAATAATTAAAAATATGATATTTACTCCAGGAGGAAGATGAATCTTTGAAAAAGTTCTCTGCCAGCAGAAAGCCTCACAATCAGGTACCATATCCTGATAAATAAATTGCTAGTCTTTTCAGGTGTCAAGGTATTTCACAGTCAGATACTAATGAGATAAAGATGCTCGCTTGATCATTAGGGGGAGAAGAATAAGGATTGAGTTGCTTCTGTTAATTCTTATCATTCTTCATTATTAGCTAACAAGTAGGTACCAGATGCTTACCTATGTGCCCAAACTAGAGTTATAAAAAGATAAGGAGGATTCTAGGTTGAAGAATTAATTCTGAGAGATTCCATTTCAAAATATTCAGAACTTAGGATTTTAATTTTTCTTCATTATAGAGATCTGATGTCTTTTGTGTGATTGGCCAATGGCCCCATTATTCTTTTGTATATTATTACAGAAAAATCTCACTTTTCTCTAGGTAAGGAACACGATCGATTGAAGAAAAAAAGTATTCTGTTAGTCAACCTGGCCAATAAATGGATGCAGTAATTGGCTTGAACTCAATAGATTTGGGATCCAGCTGCACTGTGACATTAACCAGCTGTGTGGCTTTGGACAAGTGACTTCACCTATCTGGGTCCTTAGTTTTATTATCTGTACAAAGATGCAGTTGAATTTGATAATCTCTAAAATCAACTATTTTTCTAAAATTATTGCTGATTCTGCATTCAATGTTAATATTCAAATTGTTTGAATATGATGTATAAGCCTATATTAAATACAATTAAGTCCTTGATAATTCAGAATGCATTTCAAAACAATGCAAACTTTAGAGCTGTCATTATGAACGCCTAGCAAAATTCTGGTTAAATAGAAGTTTCAGACTCATGAAAATACTTATTAGATTGGCTTTTGCAAGCATTTTACACAAATATAAAATTATAATTGTAATGAGAAATTTACCCTCATTTCAATAAAACAAAGCCAAATTTTGAAATTAACCAGGAAAGAAAGGGATATAAATCCTCTATACATGGGTTGAGGAAGTTCACATATAACGTTCTGATAATTATCAGCCAGTCCAAACTCTCTCACTAGTGTGAAAGGCAGATTATCAGCTAGTGTTTATGAAAGAATTCATACAAGAGAGAACTTTCCTTTTTTAAAAAAAGTATTTAGTTTTTGGCTGCATCGGGTCTTAGTTGTGGCGCACAGGCTTAGTTGCCCTGCAGAATGTGGGATCTTAGTTCCCCGAACCGGCGCCCCCTGCACTGCAAGATGTATTCTTAAGCACTGGACCACCAGGGACGTCCCAGAGAGAACTTCCTGATGGGCTCTAGGTAGGCATCTGCAATGCATTCTATGTGGATTTTATTATAATTGACTGATTTAGAAGCCAACATATTAATTTAAAAAAGGATACAGTTGGGCTTCCCTGGTGGTGCAGTGGTTGGGAGTCCGCCTGCTGATGCAGGGGACGCGGGTTTGTGCCCCGGTTCCGGGAAGGTCCTACATGCTGCAGAGCGGCTGGGCCCGTGAGCCATGGCCGCTGAGACTGCGCGTCCAGAGCCTGCGCGTCTGGAGCCTGTGCTCCGCAGCGGGAGAGGCCACAACAGTGAGAAGCCCGCGTACCGCAGAAAAACAAACAAAAAAAACAGTTAACCTCTTTTAATATGATTATGTGAACTGAAATCTGTGATTCTGTAGACAAAGACCAGGTTGAAATTCACATCTCTTTCCCTCATTTCTTCCTTCATTCCAGCCTTCCTTCACCAAACCTGTATTGAATGGTTATCATACCAGGCTCTGTAGCTGTGAGATAACTCAAAAACATATAAAACAAAAATCCCTGACCTTAAGGAAGGTCACAATCTATCAGGCAAAACATATTTTGATAATTATAAAGTGATGTGACAATTTAGTGATAGAAATATGTATATAGGCTGTGAGGGGAGAATTTACTTACCTTGGCACTGTCTCACACACACACACACACACACACACACACACACATTTGTGTGACATGACCATTCCACATCAAATTTTAAAGAAAAACTTTGAACCACTCTGAAGCATTTTCAGAGCACTAGGTTTACACACAAATAACACCATTCTCATTGGTTGTTTTTTCTTTTTAATTTATTTATTTATGGTTGCGTTGGGTCTTCGTTGCAGCACGCCATCTTTCTCTAGTGGCAGTGAGTGGGAGCTACTCTTCATTGCAATGTGCGGGCTTCTTACTGCGATGGCTTCTCTCGTTGCCGGGCTCTAGGTGCGCGGGCTTCAGTAGTGGTGGCGTGCGGGCTCAGTAGTTGTGGCTCGCGGGCTCCAGAGCGCAGGCTCAGTAGTTGTGGCACACGGGCTTAGTTACTCCGCGGCATGTGGGATCTTCCCGGACCAGGGATCGAACCTGTATCCCCTGCATTGGCAGGCAGATTCTTAACCACTGCACCACCAGGGAAGTCCCCATTCTCGTTGTTTTTGAAAGCAGATACAAGAGTCCATACTTAAAAAAAAATTACTATACTTTTGTAGTCGCTATCAGTAGGAGAAATCAGAAGTAATAAAACCACATTTAAAAACAATCTTAGATGGAATGGCCATCTTGTTTTGGTGAAAATGAAGAGAGGCAGGCATTTTTCATATATTTCTGGCTAGGAGTAAAAGTTGGTGCAACCTTTCTGGAGGGCAACATGGCACGATTTATCAGAAGGTGTAAAAATGTACATACCTACTTCCAGCAAATTTATCCTAAAAAAATAACTGAGTATGAATGCAAAGATTCAGCTCTAAGTGCATACACATTTAGGATTGTTATGTCATTTTGTTGAATTGACCCTTCTATCAGTATGTAATGTCCAGCTTTATTTCTAAAGACTGTGGGAGAAATAAGATTCTCAGTGGAGGGATACAAATAAATCAATTCCTGTTGTAAGAAGTGGAAACCTGGAAAAATATGTTCTTTAACTTACAGTTAAAAACAGTTGCATGGATTCTGCTTGAGCCAGAGCAGGTACCTGTTAGTGATAACATATATTTGTAGAAATAGCTTCCTATTATCAAAAGTCTGAGAGGCATGACTTCTAATTAGTCACAAAACAAAAGTAAACTTTACACATTGTTCATAATCATATTAAGGGTTTATTGTTTCTGTAAAATTCGCATGACTTGTTATCCCATTGGATAAATTTTATTGCCTTCCTATGGCTTTGTGCTTTTTCTTAACATCATTTTAGAGCACCCCTTTGAGTTTATATTATAGCATTTAAAAATGATTAGAACTAAATAAGCAGAATGCCAAACACAAAATAGAGAAACTAAGCTACATTGCCTTCTTTAGACCAACTCTTCTCTACCCAATTATCCAGATATTTTGATGAGAATTAATTGAATTCAAGCTTGTACTGACACCTTGTGTCTAAATATATTTGAGCGACGTTTTGCCAAGTTAAAAGAATACGAATATGAAAACTAATGTATAGCTGTATCTGCTTCACCATTTCAATGGTCTGCATTTTTCTTAATTATAGTCAATCACCCATTTCACTTTCCACTTGCTATTTTTTTTTGGGGGGGGCTGCATTGGGTCTTCATTGCTGCGCGTGGGCTGTCTCTAGTTGCAGTGAGCGGGGGCCACTCTTTGTTGTGGTGCGCGGACTTCTCACTGCGGTGGCTTCTCTTGTTGCAGAGCACCGGCTCTAGGCGCGCAGGCTTCAGTATTTGTGGCTCGAGGGCTCAGTAGTTGTGGCTCACAGGCTCTAGAGTGCAGGCTCAGTAGTTGTGGTGCACAGCATGCTTAGTTGCTCTGCGTCATGTGGGATCTGCCCCGGCCAGGGATCGAACTGTGTCCCCTGCATTGGCAGGCAGATTCTTAAACACTGCACCACCAGGGGAGTCCCCATTTGCTATTATTTGACATTGCAATATATACAAATGTTCATATTCCAAGTAATGAAATCATGTTATAAAAGTAGATCTCTTTCAAACAAAGATGGCTGCAAATTCTCTGCTATTCTTTCCATTAACAGGTGGAATCTAATTTCACTCCCATTAAATCTGGGCTGGCCATAGTGATTTGCTTGACAGATACAATGTGGCAAAAGTGACCTTCAAGGACCTTTGAGGCTATGTCATGAGAAGCCTTGCAGCTTCCTCCTGGGCCACAGTACACTCATTCTTGGAGCTCTGAGCTACCACTTTTAAAGGTCTGACTACCTCGGTGCTGCAACGCTGTAAGGACACCCAAACCAGTTCCTACTCTGTTATAGTTTCCAGCCATTCAAGTCCTACCTGCTGAGGCCTCAGACATCCGGAGTAGAGATTAACCCTCCCCACTGTTCTGTGTCTGAGTTCCAACCCACGGATTCATGAGCAAAACAAATGATTGCCATCTTGAGTAGCTGCACAGCGTTGAAAGCTGAAACAGAATTTGGTGCCAAGAATGGGTTGCTTGTAACATTGGTTTGGGACTGGGTGGTGTGTGGAAACTGGAAGGGCCTCAGGAAACTCTTCGTAAGGCCTTGAAGGATGATGAGGAAAATGTTATCAGAGGCGGAAGGAAAGGACACACGCGTTCTGTCCTGGTAGAACAGTTAGCCAAACTGTTGCCTGTGGTAATGTGGGAAAGAGAGATCGTGAGCGTCTGGCTGTATAGATCTCCAGGCAGAATCCTCAAAGTGCTACTTGGCTTTTCCTAGTTACTTATTATAAAATACGAGAAGTCAAGGAAAAAATTAAAGATGGAACTGTTCAATTTTTGAGAATCTAGAGGACCTATTAAGGTGTCAGGACATTTTTTGTTTTTTTAGTATGAACTCAATACATATTTATTGAATATTTGAATAATGGTATGATTTTCAACTCACTTGGAAAATGTCTTCTTTTTTTTAACATCTTTATTGGAGTATAATTGCTTTACAATTGTATGTTAGTTCGTGCTTTGTAACAAAGTGAATCAGCTATACATATACATATATCCCCATATCTCCTCCTTCTTGCGTCTCCCTCTCACCCTCCCTTATCCCACCCCTCTAGGTGGTCACAAAGCACCAAGCTGATTTCCCTGTGCTATGTGGCTGCTTCCCACTAGCTATCTATTTTACATTTGGTAGTATGTATAAGTCCATGCCACTCTCTCACTTCGTCCCAGCTTACCCTTCCTCCTCCCCAAGTCCTCAAGTCCATTGTCTACATCTGCATCTTTATTTCTGTCCTGCCCCTAGGTTCTTCAGAACCACTTTTTCTTTTTTAGATTCCATATATATGTGTTAGCATACCGTATTTGTTTTTCTCTTTCTGACTTACTTCACTCTGTATGACAGACTCTAGGTCCATCTACCTCACCACAAATAACTCAATTTCATTTCTTTTTATGGCTGAGTAATATTCCATTGTATATATGTGCCACATCTTCTTTATCCATTCCTCTGTCGATGGACACTTTGGTTGCTTCCATGTCCTGGCTACGGTAAATAGAGCTGCAATGAACACTGTGGTATATGACTCTTTTTGAATTATGGTTTTCTCAGGATATACGCCCAGTAGTGGGATTGCTGGGTCATATGGTAGTTCTATTTTTAGTTTTGTAAGGAACCTCCATACTGTTCTCCATAGTGGCTGTATCAATTTACATTCCCACCAACAGTGCAAGAGGGTTCCCTTTTCTCCACACCCTCTCCAGCATTTACTGTTTGTAGATTTTTTGATGATGGCCATTCTGACTGGTGTGAGATGATACCTCCTTGTAGTTATGATTTGCATTTCTCTAATGACTAGTGATGTTGAGCAGCCTTTCATGTGTTTGTTGGCAATCTGTCTGTCTTCTTTGGAGAAATGTCTATTTAGGTCTTCTGCTCATTTTTGGATTGGGTTGTTTGTTTTTTGGATATTGAGCTTCATGAGCTGCTTGTAAATTTTGGAGATTAATCCTTTGTCAGTTGCTTCATTTGCAAATATTTTCTCCCATTCTGAGGGTTGTCTTTTGGTCTTGTTTATGGTTTCCTTTGCTGTGCAAAAGCTTTCAAGTTTCATTAGGTCCCATTTGTTTATTTTTGTTTTTATTTCCATTTCTGTAGGAGGTGGGTCAAAAAGGATCTTGCTGTGATTTATGTCATAGAGTGTTCTGCCTATGTTTTCCTCTAAGAGTTTGATAGTGTCTGGGCTTACATTTAGGTCTTTAATCCATTTTGAGTTTATTTTTGTGTATGGTGTTAGGGAGTGTTCTAATTTCATTCTTTTACATGGAGCTGTCCAGTTTTCCCGGCACCACTTATTGAAGAGGCTGTCTTTTCTCCATTGTATATTCTTGCCTCCTTTATCAGAGATAAGGTGACCATATGTGTGTGGGTTTATCTCTGGGCTTTCTATCCTGTTCCACTGATCTATATTTCTCTTTTTGTGCCAGTACCATACTGTCTTGATTACTGTAGCTTTGTAGTATAGTCTGAAGTCAGGGAGCCTGATTCCTCTAGCTCCATTTTTCTTTCTCAAGATCGCTTTGGCTACTCGGGGTCTTTTGTGTTTCCATACAAATTGTGAATTTTTTTGCTCTAGTTCTGTGAAATATGCCATTGGTAGTTTGACAGGGATTGCCTTGAATCTGTAGATAGCTTTGGGTAGTACAGTCATTTTCACAATGCTGATTCTTCCAATCCAAGAGCCTGGTATATCTCTCTAACTTTTTTATCAGCTTTATTTTCTTTCATCAGTGTCTTATACTTTTATGCATACAGCTCTTTTGTCTCCTTAGGTAAGTTTATTCCTAGGTATTTTATTCTTTTTGTTGCAATGGTAAATGGGAGTGTTTCCTTAATTTCTCTTTCAGATTTTTTCATCATTAGTGTATAGGAATGTAAGAGATTTCTGTGCATTAATTTTTATTCTGCTACTTTACAAAATTCATTGATTAGCTCTAGTAATAATTTTCTGGTTGCATCTTTAGGATTCTCTATGTATAGTATCATGTATAGTTGCAGGTTTGTAGTTCCCGTTGTTTTTGGTGTCTGCCCCCCAGTGGCTAAGGTTGGTTCAGTGGGTTGTGTAGACTTCCTGGTGGAGGGGACTGGTGCCTGTGTTCTGGTGGATGAGGCAGGATCTTGTCTTTCTGGTGGGCAGAATCACATCCGGTGGTATGTTTTGGTGTGTTTGTGACCTTATTATGATTTTAGGCAGCCTCTCTGCTAATGGGTGGGGTTGTGTTGCTGTCTTGCTAGCTGTTTGGCGTAAGGTGTCCAGTACTGTATCTTGCTGGTCATTGAGTGGACCTGAGTCTTAGCCTTGAGGTGGAGATCTCTGGGAGTGCTTTTGCCATTTGATATTACGTGGAACCAGGAGGTCTCTGGTGGACCAATGTTCTGAACTCGGCTCTCTCACCTCAGATGCACAGGCCTGACACCTGGCCAGAAGACCCTGTCAGACCAAGACTCTGTCAGCCACATGGCTCAGAAGAAAAGGGAGAAAAAAGAAAGAAAGAAAGTAAAAAATAGTAAAATAAGATAAAGTTATTAAAAAAATTATTAAAAATTAAAAAGTCATTAAAAAAAAGAAAGAACAACCAAACCAATAAACAAATCCAACAATGATAACAAGCACTAAAAACTATACAAAAAAATAAACAAACAAAAAAATGGACAGACAGAACCCTAGGACAAATGGTAAAAGCAAAGCTATGCAGACAAACTCACACAAAGAAGCATACACATACACACCCACAGAAAGAGAAAAAAGAAAAAAGTATATATCTTTTGGGAAGTCTGAGGTCTTCTGCCAGCGTTCAGTCAGTGTTCTGTAGGAGTTGTTCCACATGTAGATGTATTTCTGATGTACTTGTGGGGAGGAAGGTGATCTCCACGTCCTACTCCTCTGCCACCTTGAAGGTCTCCCATTTTTGGGTTTGAAATAAAACTGTGTTATCCCCAGATTCTTTCAGCAAAAGTTCTCAGTGTAAGAAATGGCTTCAGAGAAAATGAACTCTTGATATGGATCTGGATGGATTTCACAATTATTGTGAACGAGTGACTATTAGGAGCCTTTTATTCCAAACTTCTCTGTTTTGAATGGCAGTGTTAACTGCAGTTACCTTACAGCAGATAACTTGTATCTTCATTTCCCAAGTCTTCAGAGTCATACAAACTGTATTTAAGGAATGGCACCCAGGTGCTTCATCCTGATTTACACGATGAGATGCTAGACTTTGGGTCAGTGCTGAAATGGGATGAGAGTTTCGGGAGCCTTGGGAGGGGTTAAGTGTATTTTGCATGTACAATGAATGTAAATAATGTGGCCAGAGGACAAACTATGGGAGATTGAAGATGGCTATGAATTCCTTACTACTGCTTCCACTGAGAGGCGGAGTCTATTTCCTTCTTCTTGAATCTATCCTGGTCCTAGAGACTCACTTGACTGATAGAAAGTGGCGGAAGTGATGTTCTGGGACCTTCTGAGGCTAGGTCATAAGAAGACTTGCAGCTTCCTCCCAGGCCTCTTAACGACACTTGTCCTGGAGCCCTGACTGCCACGTAAGAAGTCTCAAAACGCAGAGGCTGTCATGCTTTGAGGATGCTCAAGCTAGCCATGTGGACAGGCTGTGTGCAGAGAGAGAGACAAGGGGTGGGGGAGGTCGTGGGAGCTCCCAACTTTGGGGTCATCCCAGCTAAGACCTTCAGACATCATGGAGCACAGATGAGCCATTCCCTCTGTGCCTTGTCCCAATTCCTGACCACAGACTTATGAGCAAGATAAATGATTTTTTTGTTATAAGGCATTAAATTCGGGAGTTGTTTTTTATTTAACAATAATTAAGACATCCCCCTTTGCTCTTAGGGATGCCACAGCCATTTCCTGTGATCCAGACTTGGTTTGGTCCTACCTCAGTTCATCAGAAATGTTATTTTATTCCTAAACCTCATTGGATGGCAGTTACATTCTTGCCGCTTCCCCTCTCAAGGGGATGCCTCAGTCCATGCGTAAATCAATGGATGCAAAGCACCTCAGTGGAAGTTAAGCTGGCTGAATCTACACTTTAGTACCTATGAAGTTGGCTCAGTTCCAAAAAGATTCTAGTAGTGACAAGGGTTAAAGAGAAGTTCCTGCCCAAATAAAATGTCCTGCTAGAAACAAACATATTTAATGAACACATAACTGGACTGAAACATTTTGAAAACAATATTCAATGTATAACAAATATAGTTTAGTTCTACAATAAACATTAAAGCCAGGTAACATTTTCTAGACCTCCAGAGAACCCACATTCATTCAAAGCCTGAAGATGCTTGAGAGTAAACTCTGCACCTGAAATTTTTCCAGGTGACATCAGGGTTTGGCCTCACGTTCAGGCTACTTCAGAAGAAACATTTAAAGTGTTTTCAGAGGAAGGAACCAGAAAGGGTAATTCTCCCAAGTTGAGAGGAATTGATGCATAGATCCAGTCGAGGGTTACCCCGTTGGCCCTAGAGGTGAATCTAATTGATCTTTGGGGTTGTCTCGGGATGCATCTATGAGGCCTGAAAACCTGTATTTTTAACACTTCTCCCTCCCCGGTGATTCTCAAGCGCATGGAAGTCTGAGGCCCACTGATTTAAGAATTGTGATGCCTGAGGTTTCTTCCTATGCCCCCCGTCTACCACCTGACCTCCCAAATGCCCTTCGAGACGTTTCACTCTGTTGCTGTCAAAGAGAGACCCATTTAGAACAAAATCAAATGCAAGGAGAGAATCAGAAATACCTTTATTGGGAACAAAGTGATTAGATTTGTAGTGACAATGAGCAGGTAGATGACCTTCCACTAATGGGTTTCAAGAAATAAAGACTAAAAAGCCTTAGATGGTCCAAACGATTTTTCTTTCTTTTCTATGCCTCAAGCGCTAGGCACGTGTCTCTAGTTTCTAGTGCATTTGGCATTATTTCAGTGAGCATTTCATTTTCATACCATGAACCCCAATTTGACATCTTGAAATATAGCCCTGTAACTCACATATTATTTCACCCAAGGGTTTTTATGGAAGATAACTTCTTCACTTAATATTAATATTGCTGCATTCAGAGCCCCAGTCAATCCAATTTGGCAGGTATTTTATTTCAAAACTATCATATAGAGCAATTTCCCCTTCAAGAAATTTTATTCTGTTGCTGTCAAAGAGAGATCCATTTAGAACAAAATCAAAATCAAAATGAAGGAGGGAATCAGAAATTATTGGGAGCAAAATGATTGTGTTTGTAGTGGCAATGAGAAGGCAATGACAAACCTCCACTAACAGTTTTCAAGAAATACAGACTCAGGGCTTCCCTGGTGGCGCAGTGGTTGAGAGTCCGCCTGCCGATTCAGGGGACATGGGTCCGTGCCCCGGTCCGGGAAGATCCCACGTGCCGCTGAGCCTGCGCGTCCGGAGCCTGTGCTCCACAATGGGAGAGGCCACAGCAGTGAGAGGCCTGCGTACTGCCAAAAAAAAAAAAAAAGAAAAAGAAATACAGACTCAAAAACCTTGAATATACCTTGAATAATATGAAAAACCAAATTCATTTTCACCTTTTAAGGTTTCCTATAGCCTACCAGTACAGTGTTAAAGAAGGTTTATTATCTATCACCTATCATCTATCTATCTTTAATAATGATTCAAAAGAACAAATTTTATTTTAATTTTTTTTAAAAAAAGAACATAAGTGGGACTTCCCTGGTGGTCCAGTGGCTAAGACTCCATGCTCCCAATGCAGGGGGCCCAGGTTCAATCCCTGTTCAGGGAACTAGATCCCACATGCTGCAACTAAGAGTTCGCATGCGGCAACTAAAGATGCCATGTGCCGCAACTAAAAAAAGATCCCTCATGCAGCAAGGAGGATCCCGCATGCCGCAACAAAGATCCTGTGTGCCACACTGCTGAATAAATAAATAAATATTTTAAAAAATAAAAATAAAAAAGAACATAAGCAAGGAAGTTTCCTTTGCATTCAAAGGCTGACATTAAGATTTATGTAGGGGCTTCCCTGGTGGCACAGTGGTTGAGAGTCCGCCTGCCGATGCAGGGGACACGGGTTCGTGCCCTGGTCCGGGAGGATCCCACATGCCGCGGAGCGGCTGGGCCCGTGAGCCATGGCCGCTGAGCCTGCGCGTCCGGAGCCTGTGCTCTGCAGCGGGAGAGGCCACAACAGTGAGAGGCCCGCGTACCGCAAAAAAAAAAAAAAAAAAAAAAAGATTTATGTAGTAAAATCAGTATTTATATATTACTAATTAGTATGGCTAATGTTTAAGTTTACTTTTGGCTTATAGAACAATTCAATTAATTAATCAAGATACTACAATGACTCAAAATAACATTGATGCAAATTATACTTTTAAACATCTTATTATCCTTTAAGAAGTATTTCAAGTCCCACCGTCTCCATAAGGCTCTCTCTCCTTGTTCTCAATGACAAAGTAGAGTCAGTTGAAGAGTCAACATCATATGACTTGGAAAAATTAGGTTGATGCTTAAATCTAGGAGAGAAAGCTGAGGAGCTGTAGCAGCCCTCCTAAAGATGGCTCACATAATATAAATAGAAGAAAAATCTGTCAGTTTCTCTAAAGTCATACTTAAACTGTTTTCTAAAACAGTATTACCCCCTGAATCTTTGACTATATTTGCAAATCTGATACTCTAAAGGTTGGGTGTTTCCTTCCATCTGCAATTAGAATAGAGCAACAGTAAATGGCGCTGAGATCTTGGTAAGAGTTACATGGTCCCAAGTGAAGGCTGTCATTCCAAGCATGCTTATTTGACATGTAAAGATGCAAATTTTTCTTTTAAAATCTGTTTTTAAAGAAATTTTATTGGAGTATAGTTGATTTACAATGTTGTGCTAGTTTCAGGTGTTTTAAAAGTTGAACTTGTAACTATTACTAACATGATTTAAACTGTTATACCTACACAGCAAGTATGTAGAGAAAGACACTCAAGTAAAATGTGCTAATTTTCACTAAAACATAACATATTAATCACTTTTGAGTAAGAAACTTTTTTTTTATTACTCATTCTGCTTCTCTTACTTTTAAGTCAAAAGGCCTGTTCAGGGTGACTGCAATGATCCAGAATATCTGTAGCCACCCCAAGCATCTCTCTTCCTGTGCTTATTTTTCTTCTGTAGCCCTATGCCTATAGAGTATTCTCCATGTGTTGAGTGTCTCAAATATAGCAGAAAGGATTATATATTAAATACTTCTCAGGGGGCTTCCCTGGAGGCGCAGTGGTTGAGAATCTGCCTGCTAATGCAGGGGACACGGGTTTGAGCCCTGGTCTGGGAAGATCCCACATGCCGCGGAGCAAGTAGGCCCGTGAGCCACAACTACTGAGCCTGCGCGTCTGGAGCCTGCGCTCCGCAACAAGAGAGGCCACGATAGTGAGAGGCCTGCGCACTGCGATGAAGAGTGGCCCCCGCTTGCCACAACTGGAGAAAGCCCTCGCACAGAAATGAAGACCCAACACAGCCATAAATAAATAAATAAATAAATAAATAAATAAATAAGAAAGACAAGCATTTGAAGCCCTTAAAAAAAAAAAAAACTTCTCAGGGATTCCCTAAAAGTCTGCATCAGTTATGTCTTCCTTTGGATACAGAATTTAGCAAAAGATCCTACAACCAACTTTTAAAAAGCTACCTCTTGGAAGAATTAAGCATACAATTAGATTGTTACATACTCTTGGGCTATACTCACAGAAAGTATATATTAGTTGATTTTCTTCATGGAAATGTGCTAGTGGGAAAGAAAAATTAATCATGCTAATAATTAACCATATCAAAGATCTAATAAAATTATTCACAGGTTTTGGGGAACTTGGGAAATTAACTAGTCTGCCCCTTGCCAGCAAAATTTAATTCTCTTCTTGATAGTGATAATCTAACCTTTGTAATTGATAGTCGAAGTAGACAATGCATTCAATTACACATATAAACAATCTATTTTAAAGGGTTGAGTTAGAATTTGTTCAAACAGTTAGACTGTTCAAACGGTCTTTCCAATATTTTTGTTCAAATATTTGAAAAACTCTTTGGGTATTTGAAAGCCTCCACGATATTCTTCCCAATACCTCAGTTACAGTTCCTTGAAAATGGGTTTGATCTTCAGAAATACAAAAATATCATTTGGGACCTAGACTTGTGAATGAGATACAAGTTAAAACTGTAAGTTAAAGCTAAGTAATATCCCTCAACAGTAGTGTGGCAGATTTTATTTCCCAAAGATGGCTGCCACCTCATATTATGTCTCCCATATTCCCTCCATTCTCATCTGGATAGACCTGTGTAACTGTGTCAACCCATAAAGAATGGAGGAAGTGACACTATGTGGCTTCCGAGGCTAGGTCATACAAATGCTGCACACTTCTGCCAGTTCTCTTGGGACACTAGCTCTTGGAACCCAGACACTGTGGTGCTAGGAAACAAGAAGAATTCATGCGTAAGTGTCCTAGCTGACAGCTCATTATGGACTGAAAAGAAATTGAAGAAAATGTTATTGGGAATTGGGGAAAAAGACCTTTTTTTAATAGTGGTGGAGAGTTGTCCCCAAAGTCACCTGCAGTAATATGGAAAATAGGAAATGCACCCAATGCAATCAATAATCTAGTTGAGGAGATTTGCAGGCCAAGTGTGAAAGTGCCACCTGACCTCTCACTGGCTCTGGATTAGAAGAGAGATAAGAGAAAGAACGGTTAAACTTAGAAGAACCCAGGAATTGCTGGGTGCAAAAATTAAACTTTCTCATTTTCAGCCTCTCCAGATGGTAAATGACCCTCAAATTAAGAAATGGCTTCTAGGAAAATCAGTGGTGCTGCAGAAAGATGTGGTCTAAATATGAAGCCAAGGACATGACTGGGAATTTCTTTGTTAAGATCTCAGAAAGACAAGATGGTGTTTCATGGACCTTTTCAAATGGACAAAAAATCCTTCTAAAGATCTTGAGGGTGTTGTCAAGTAGCAGCCCCACAGAGGTTCCTAGGTAGAGAAGGGCTTTTCTTAAAAGCCCTTCTACATTTAATGGCAAAGGAAGGACTACTCAGAGGGCAGAACTCTTTTTGAACAGCAGGGTTTGGAGTGGTTATCCTCTGCCTGAACCATCATTGTATGGAGAGTCTATGTTGAGTATAAAACTTATTTCTTTAGTTCATAGTTCTTCAGAACTCTACTCAAAGAGCTGAATTCAAGGAACTGCTCCCAAGGAGCCTCAGCCACACTTAGACCTGAATGACATGACATGATGAGATCTTGGACCCTCCGTCAGTGAATACCATAATGGTTAGAGGCTTAGGGCTCTTGGGGGAGGGGTTGAATATATATTGTATGTGGGAGGGATGTGAACTCTTGTGGCCAGAAGGGAGACTGTGGCAGATAGCATTATCCAAAGATGGCTATCATAATATGTTCTATCCCACACATCTTACAGTGTGACATTGACATACTTATGAGTCATGAAGTCTATGTGCTATTCCATTGAACCTAGATAGAACTTTATGACTGTGATGGCCAATAGAGTATAAAGAAAGCTATGCTCTGTGATTTCTGAGACTAGGTCATAAAAATGCCACACTCCTGCCTTGTTCTCTTGGGATGCATGTTCTTGGAGCCCAGCTGCCAGGCTGTGAGGAAGCCAAGGCCCCAGCTGAGTTCCCAGCTGACAGCCAGCATCAACCATCAGGCATGTCAGTGAGTCTTCAGATGATTCCAGCCTCTAGCCCTCAAGTGACCTCCAGCCTTTGAGTCACCCCAGTTGACGCCATGTAGAACAGGGAGAAGCTGTCCCTCCCATGCCACGGACAAAGTGCAGATTCATGAGTGAAATAAATGGCTGTCAGTTTTTTAAGCTACTTAGTTTGGAGTGGTTTGTTAGGTGGCCATAGGAAACTGGGACAGGGAGGATGGATAAACAGATTGTGGGCTATCCGTGCAATGGAATAGTATCCAGCCATAAAAAGGAATGAAGTGCTTATACATGCAACAACACAGGTGAATCTCAAAGCTCTTATGCTGAGCAAAAGACGCTGGACCTGAAGAGTACATACTGCATGATTCCATTTATTTGAAATTCTAGAACAGGCAAAATGAACATAAGATGAATTCACTAAATAGTGGTTGCTTTTAGGTGCAACTGACTAAGAAGGGATACAAGGGGACATTCTTAGTAGACGAAAATGGTTTATGTCATGATAGAGATGTAGGGTTCCAAAGGTGTATCCATTGTCAAAATTGTACAGCTAACATTGGTGTATTTCAATGTATGTGAAATTTACCTTAAAAACTAAAAAATTATAAATAAAAATTAAGTGAGAGTGGGAAGTGTGTCGGAAAATATAGATGCATTAAGAACAGCAAAATGTTGATAACTATTAAATCTGGGTGAGCAGTACATAAAAGTTCATTTTTTTCTATTCTGTTGAATTTGTATATGTTTTAAATTTCCCATGATAAAACATTAAAAAAGAGGAAAAAAAGTTCTGATTTTTCTGAAAAATGAGACTTGACTATAAAACAATGAAGTTTTTTTTCTTGTATGGCCACTAGGGAGGCTCTGAAAATAATACCAAAAGAATATGTTTCTAAAATGTTTTGAATAGGCAGTATTATTTATTTAAAATTAATTTTTATTTTATATTGGAGTATAGTTGATTAATAATGTGTTAGTTTCAGGTGACTCAGTTATACATATACATGTATCTATTCTTTTCAAATTCTTTTCCCATTTAGGTTATTATAGAATATTGAGCAGAGTTCCCTGTGCTATACAGTTGATTCTTGTTGGTTATCTATTTTAAATACAGCAGTGTGTACATGTCAATCCTAAACTCCCAATCTATCCCTCCCCCCGACACTTCCCCCCCCCACAAGTAACCATAGGTTCTCTCTCTAAGTCTGTGAGTTTGTTTCTGTTTTGTAAATTAGTTCATTAGTATCATTTGTTTTTTAGATTCTGCATATAAGTGATATCATATGATATTTGTCTTTCTCTGTCTGACTTACTTCACTTAGCGTGATAATCTCTAGGTCCATCCATGTTGCTGCTAATGGCATTATTTCATTTTTTTAATGGCTGAGTAATATTCCATTGTACATATGTACCACATCTTCTTTATCCATTCCTCTGTCGATGGAAATTTAGGTTGCTTCCATGTCTTGGCTATTGTAAACAGTGCTGCCAGAACATTGGGGTGCATGTATCCTTGTGAACCATGATTTTCTCTGGATATATGCCCAGGAGTGGGATTGTTGGATTATATGGCAGCTCTATTTTTAGTTTTTTAAGGAATCTCTGTATTGTTCTCCATAGTGGCTGTACCAATTTACATTCCCACCAACAGTGTAGGAGGGTTCCCTCTTCTCCACGCCCTCTCCGGCATTTATTGTTTGTAGATTTTCTGATGATGCTCATTCTAACTGGTGTGAGGTGACACCTCATTGTAGTTTTGATTTGCATTTCTCTTATAATTAGCGATTTTGAGCATCTTTTCATGTGCCTTTTGGCCATCTGTATG
Source organism: Phocoena phocoena (assembly GCF_963924675.1). NCBI lineage: Eukaryota > Metazoa > Chordata > Mammalia > Artiodactyla > Phocoenidae > Phocoena > Phocoena phocoena. The sequence goes on from NC_089219.1 coordinate 147,574,835, forward strand.
TCTTCTTTGGAGAAATGTCTATTTAGGCCTTCTGCCCATTTTTTGGATTGGGTTGTTTGTTTTTTTGATATTGAGTCACATGAGCTGTTTGTAAATTTAGGAGATAAATCCCTTGTCGGTTGCATCATTTGCAAATATTTTCTCCCATTCTGTGGGTTGTCTTTTGGTTTTGTTTATGATTTCCTTTGCTGTGTGAAAGCTTTTGAGTTTGATTAAGTCCCATTTGTTTATTTTTGTTTTTATTTCCATTACTCTAGGAGACAGATCGAAAAAGATATTAGTATGATTTATGTCAAAGAGTGTTCTGCATATGTTTTCCTCTAAGAGTTTTATAGTGTCTGGTCTTACATTTAGGTCTTTAGTCAATTTTGAGTTTATTTTTGTGTATGGTGTTAAAGAAAGGGCAGTATTATTTAAATGGATAAGTAGCATACCATGTTTTAAGACTACCAGAGCACAACGCTCAATGTAACATGTAAATATTTGTTTTAAAAATGTTTATTACTTTATATGGTTCAACATGTTACTTTAACCAGCTTACAAAATTTTCATTATTTAGTGGGTATTTACTGTCCTTCCACCTAACATCAGTTATGTCCCTCCACCATGAAACATCAGTTGTAGAAGCTAGTTCCAAACAGAATAAAAAACACAAACAAAAGAAAACAAAAAGCAAAGAAAAAGAACTAGTTCCTTATAATGATCTAACTGGCAGAGGGACAACAGCAACTTAAGTAAACCACAACATTAATTATGGTGGCTCTTTACAATCTAGTGTGAATTTTTAGTTGTCATTTAACTTATTTGAAATATCTTCCAATTATTTTATAATAATCCTTTTTAGCGAATGGTAGGAGTGTTTGTTAGACACTATGCCATCTTCCCATTGGGTTTAATGTTGCCTAAATGATTTTTAAATGTTCACCCATGTAACATATACTGCTTATACTATATACTATTGGCATATAACAAACCCCATTTATCCAGACTTCAAATAATTTGAAATTTGATGAACCACAAATTCATTTCTTCACCTCAGAGTTTTCTTTTTCAAATTTTTTTAAAAAAAATTATTTTTATTTTATTTATTTATTTTTGGTTGTGTTGGGTCTTCGCTGCTGCATGCAGGTTTTCTCTAGTTGTGGCGAGCGGGGGCTACTCTTCGTTGCAGTGTGAGGTCTTCTCATTGCAGTGGCTTCTCTTGTTGTGCAGCATGGGCTCTAGGCACATGGGCTTCGGTAGTTGCAGCACACAGGCTCAGTAGTTGTGGCTCACGGGCCTAGCTGCTTTGCGGCATGTGGGATCTTCCTGGACCAGGGCTCGAACCCGTGTCCCCTGCATTGGCAGGTGGATTCTTAACCACTGTGCCACCAGGGAAACCCACCTCAGAGTTTTCTTCTGGGTTTTGGATCTGCACATGCAACAATCTGTTAGAAATCTTCTCTGGGATATCCTTACAGGCATCTGAAACAAACTTACCTTCAGAGAGGCTCACCCTGTTAGTAGATAGCAACATCTTCTATCCAACTGTCCAAACCAGAAATGGAGTATGTTCGCATACTTCTCCCTCTCTAATCCTCCATATCTAGTCACTCACCAAGGCGTGTTCTGTCTTTTTGAGTATTTTCTCTTTTTTCCCCCTGCTATTATCCTAGTTCAAGCCCCCAACATTTCTTACCTAGATTACTGCAATGACCTGTTTATAGGAGGTTGTGCTTCTAGTTTTTCCCTTTGCTCAGATGCATCCTCCAAATAGTTGCAAGAATGGTCTTAAGAATATGAAAATCTCGTGTTACTATCTAGCTTAACATTCTTCAGGGATTCTCCACTGCCTATTGATAAATGAAACTCTTAGCAAGGCAAACACAGCCCTCTATGATCCAGTACTTGCCTGTCTCTCCAGCATTATCTTTCATCCTATCATCCTCACGTTATGCTCCAGCCATGATCAATGATGTATGGTACTCATGAAGAAGCACGCTGCCTCTGTCTTCGTGCCTGTGTTCAGTCTGCTACCTCTTCCTCCCAATTCCCTAGAAAATATGTACTTCTCTTTTTAGATTGTACTCACGTGTTAGATCCTTGTTGAAATGCCCCCCTCCCCAGATCCCAAAGAAGAACCAACCATTATAGCAGTTGTAAGCCTGGGTACCATTTATAGACTTATAGCATTGCACTTTAATAATTTTTTGCCTTGTTTGGTTTTCAGGCCCAAGTAAAAGTGGCTTTTTTTGATGTTCTACTTTTATCAAATAATAAGAAAAAACTAATATCATAAAATCTATAGGATAGATTCAGATTATAAATGGTTAAAGTCCTTTGACAAGTATGGATATTTCTACAAAGAAAATTTTACACACATTCAATCTGTCCCTCTCTCTCACATACTCACACATGTAGTCTGAAATCCTATCACTTGTAAAGCTGGGATTCATAATAAATATTCTAGGGTTCTGTTTCTGATTCATTAAAAAATCTCCACTGAAGTTTAACATATTTTTGTTGCTTTCAAATTCTCTGGATATCTATAGGCGTGTATGATATGCAGTATATGGCAGCTTCCAGTTAACAAAATGTGAAAGTAATTTGGGTGAACATCTGCATTGCATAGTTTAAGAACAAATATAGCAAAATACTGCCTAGTAGTTAAAAATAATCTCAAAATTTTTGTTTTGCTTAAACAAAACTTTTGCTTAAAAAGTCTGTAAATAATTAAAATTGAATCCTCAAATGTGATTCAAAAGTAAAGAAGATAAGATGAGTGGTGTAAAATGTAGGGTCATAAAGTAAGCCCTTATCATGTTCTGACCCTTGATAGATAATTAAGTAGTGGTTTAGATTTCACAGATTAAGAGGATGTCAAGATAGTAGCTCAAAAAGATCTAGAGGATGGAAAAGCTGGAAAATAGAATTTATGGAAGGTATTAGTATTATTTAGAATAAAGATGGTCGATTTAATAATGTTTCTTTTTTTTTTAATTTTTTTTAAATTTTTTATTTATGTATTTATTTGGCTGTGCCGGGTCTTAGTTGTGGCATGCGAACTCTTAGTTGCAGCATGTGGGATCTTAGTTCCCTGACCAGGGATCGAACCCAGAGCCCCCTGCACTGGGAGCGTGGAGCCCCAGCCACTGGACCACCAGGGAAGTCCCTAATAATGTTTCTTAAGCATATGAAGTTACTATTCTAAAGCTCATGAGTTTCTTTTCATTAAGCGTGAAAAGATGGAAATAAAGAAATAAAAGTACCTAAACACTTAATAAGTAAGTGCTGGATAATCCCAGTCAAGCCGCTTAAAACTCATAACTCTGTGCTGAGTAAGTGTATGGTCAGGCCACTCAAGACGGCTGTTCTCTTGTTCTCTGTGCCTCCCCTGCCCGACCAGTGCCTGTCTCACCTGTACCCTACTCACATGACTCACATGACTGACCTTCCTACATACTTGCCCCTGCCCCAGCTAGTGACTGTTCTTATCAAAGGGGTGGTGAGGGGCGTGCCCCTCTACTGGTTTGCTTAGTAACTAATGAGCCCACCTCATGCCAATGTCAATTCCCTTATAATCTCCCCCCCACTCATCTTCCCCCCACCCACTTCGCCCCCTCCCCCCACACTCCTGGGAGGAAAGATTGCCACCATGCCCTCCTGCCTGTCCTCAGAAGTGTAAGCTCCCCCATCCATTAAACGACTGATGTCTCTGTTGCTGACTCTGGGCTCTTTCTTTGGTCTCAAAGCTGGGGCAAGCACAGGCCTTATAGGCCTGTGGGGTGTAGCCCAACAGTAAGTCATATCTCCAAATGAGAAAATAAGCTCAAGTGGTTACAAACCTTTCCAAGGACTTCTGGTTTCAGCTTTAACATATAGAACTTGGAAATTGTCACTTATATCCTTAAAATAAGAAAAAGCTGAACAAAGTAAAAATCAACTACATTTCTTAATTTGGAAATTAAATAACATGCTTCTAAATAACACATACGACAAAGGAGACATCTCAAGAGAAATTTTAAAAGTATTTAAACTAAATGAAAATAAAAAATATAATTTATCAAAATTTGTGGGATACAGCAAAAGCATTGCTTAAAGGAAAATCTACAGCTTTAAATGCATATATTAGAAAAGAAGACAGTTCTAAAACCAATCATCTAAGTGGACCTTAGGAAACTAGAGAAAAAAGACCAATTTAAAATTAAAGCAGGCAGAATAAAAGAAACAAAAATTGAGCTGAAACCTAGGAAACTGAAAACAAGAAATCAACAGAGAAAATCAACAAAACCAGAAGATGGTCTCATAAAATGTTAATGACGTTGATACACTTCTAGGCCAGGCTAGTACAGGAACAACAACAAAAAAGAAGACACAAATTACTAATACCAGTAATGAAAGAAGGGATATCCCTATAGATCACATGCACATTAAATGGATAATAATGGAATATTATTAACAACTCTGTGCCCACAAATGTGATAATTTAGATGAAATGGGCAAATTCCTTGAAAGACACAAAGTACCAAAGCACACAAAAAGATGTGTGTTTCTATGATGATCTGAATAGGGCTTAATCTGTTCAAAAATCAAAGCAGTAACTTACAACCTTCAAAAAAGAAAGCACCAGGCGCAGATGGTTTCACAGATGAACTTTAACAAACATTTATGAACCTGACATTACCCCAATACAAAAACTAGATAAGGACATTACAAAGAACGAATCTACAGACCAATATTTGTTATAACATAGATGCAAAAATGCTCAACAAAATCTTAGCAAATTGAATACAACAATATATAACAAGAATTATACACCATGCCCAAGTGATATTTATTCCAGATATGCAAGGCTGGATCAACATTAGAAAATTAACCAATGTAATCTTCTACTTAAACAGGCTAAGGAAGAATCATGTGATCAGTATCAATTAATGCAGAAAAAGCATTCGACAAAATTCAAACCTATTCATGATAAAAACTCTCAGCATACTAGGGGCAAAGGAGAACTTCCTCAAACTGATAAAGAATATCTACAAAAACCCTACAGCCTAACATCCTTAATGGTGAGAGACCAGACAATGTCTCCCTAAGATTGAGAACAAGGCAATGGTGTCCTCTGTCACCACTCCTACTCAACATTTTATTGGAAGTCCCAGACAATATGTAAAGAAAAAGAAATAAGATATACACATTGGGAAGAAAGAAAGAAAACTGCCTTTGTTTGCAGATGACATGATTGTCTATGTAGAAAATCCCAAAGAATTAACAACAACAAAAACTCTTGAAACTACTAAGTGAGTATAGAAAGGTCACAGGGCACAAGATTAATATACAAGTCAATTGCTTTCCAACATACGAATAATGAACAACTGGAATTTGAAATTAAAAAGACAATGCTGTTTATAATAGCACTAAAAAGAAAAGAAGTATTAGGGACTTCCCTGGCAGTTCAGAGGTTAAGAAGCTATGCTTCCAGTGCAGGGGGCAGGGGTTTGATCCCTGGTCTGGGAATTAAGATCCTGCATGACGCATGGTGTGGCAAAAAAAAAAAAAAAAATTAGGTATAAACCTACCAAAGCATGTACAGGAGCTGTATATGGAAAGTTATAAAGTTCTGATGAAAGAAATCATCTAAAGATCTAAATAAATGAAGAAATATTTTGTCTTCCTGAATTAAAAGATTCAATATTATGAAGATGTCAATTTTTCCCAAGTTGATCTTAGGATTCAACCCAATTCCAATCAAAATTGCAATGAACTATTTTGTAGATATCAATAAACTAACATTAAAGTTTATACTGAAAGGCAAAATACCTAGAATAACCAACACAGTACTAAAGAAGAACAAAGATAAGAGTACTCACAATACCCAATTATCAAGACTTATTACAAGGCTACACTAATCAAGACGGCATGGTATTTGTGAAAGAATGGACACACAGATCAATGGAAAAGAACAGAGCCCAGAAATAAGCCCATACTAATACAGTCAACTCATCTTTGACAAAGGAGCAAAGGCAATTCAATGGAGAAAGGATAGACTTTTCCACAAATGGTGGTAGAATAATTGTACACCCAAATGCAAAAACAAACAAAAAAAAACCACATATCATATACCTTTCAATTTTTTTTTACTCAAAATGCATCATAGATACAAATGTAAACGGCAAAACTATAAAACTTCTAGAAGAAAATAAAGGAGAAAATCAAGGTAACCATGGATTTGGCAAAAAGTTTTTAGATACACAACTGAAAGCATAATCCATGAAGAAAAAAATAGATGTTTAACTTTTTTAAAATTAAATACTTCTGCTCTGTGAAAGACAATGTTAAGAGAATGAAAAGACATGCCACAGACTGGGAGAAAAAATTTGCAAAACTTATTATCTGATAAAGGATTTGTATGCAAAATATACACAGAACCCTTAAAATTCAGCATTAAGAAAACAAACCAACCAGTTTAAAAATGGGCAAAGATCTGAACAGATACTTCATCAAAGAAAATGTACAGATGGAAACCATATACCCCATCTGTAGGGAATTGCAAATTAAAACAACAGTGAGATACCACTCCATACCTATTAGAATGACTAAAATCCAAAAAACTACCAATTGCTTGCAATGGTGTGGAGCAACAGGAACTTTCATTCATTGCTGGTGGGAATGCAAAATGCTACAGACACTTTGGAAGACAGTTTGGCGGTTCCTTACAAAGCCAAACATAGTGTTAACATACAGTCCAGCAATTGTATGCTTAGATACTTACGCAGTTTTAGTTTGAAAATTTATGTCCACACAAAAACCTGCACATAAACGTTTGTAGCAGGCTTATTTAAAGTTGACAAAAACCGGAAGCAACCAAGATGTGTTTCAAAAGGTGAATGTATAAAACAATAGTATATCCATACAATGAAATAATAGCCAATGATAAAAAAAATACGAGCTATCGGGCTTCCCTGGTGGCGCAGTGGTTGAGAGTCCGCCTTCTGATGCAGGGGACACGGGTTCGTGCCCCGGTCCGGGAAGATCCCCCATGCCGCGGAGCGGCTGGGCCCGTGAGCCATGGCCGCTGAGCCTGCGCGTCCGGAGCCTGTGCTCCGCAGCGGGAGAGGCCGCAGCAGTGAGAGGCCCGTGTACCGCAAAAACAAACAAACAAACAAACAAAAAAAACGAGCTATCAAGTCATGACAAGACATAGATGGTTTTTTAACGCATATTGCTAAGTGAAAGAAGCCAGTTTGAAGAGGATATATACAATATTATTTCAATTATATGACACTCTAAAAAGAGGCCCCCCCTCCAAAATGATTGTAAAAGGATCAGTAATTGCTTGCGCTTGAAGGAGAGGGTTGAATAAACACAGAATTTGTGTTCATTTAGGGTGGTGAAACTATTCTCTATGGTACCATAATGGTGGATACATGACACTGCATTTATTAAAACCTATAGAAGTTTAAAATACAAAGAATGAACCTTAATGTATGAAAATATTTAAAAATGATTTAGGAAGTCAAGGAACCCCAGGATGGAATGCAGGGCGTAATAAAATGATCCAACTGTATTATGAATATATAAGACAACCTCACTGAAGGGAGTAGGGAAATGTGCTCACCTAAGCAGCTTTGAAAATGGGAGGAATTTGTAAGAAAGAATAAAGGCAAAAGAAACTGTACTATTCCCTAGTTGATACAGTTGTTACTCATGGGGTACGGTGTAACGCTGTACATGTATACTGGAATTGAAAAGATCCAGCAAAGGGATGGCAAATGCTCACTGCTGGAGTGGGATTTTACAGACAAGCAAGAAGAGGAGGCTAGAATGATCCATGTGGTAATGGGTTAGAGTTGAAGACAGTATGAACTCATGTTTAGCTTAATATAGATACAGATTGTTAAATACACACATTTGTAGATATATGTATACACAGGTTAGTATACACATTATATATTTCCTGCCAGCTGAGAGGGCCTGGAACCAATGATACCCCAGGAGCAACAAGCATACCTCTTGCTCAGATATTGGTTTCTGATACCTTTCCCTAATAACAGGAACAGAGACTTCTTGGAGAAATGGCTGATTCTAGGACTGGGGCCAGAAATGTACAAGATAAGCTGAGCTTGGAGCATCTCTACAGTGCCAGAAAGTAAGGAAGTACTAGAAAGAAAGAGAGGACAAGAGGATGAAAAAAAGAAAGAATGAAAGAAAGAAAGGAAAGAAGGAAGGAAGGAAGGAAGGGAAGGGAAGCAAATAATGCACCTACAATGAAGGAGGTATGTCAAAAGGACACCAGAGCCAAATGAAAGAGTTCCCAATTGCCAAAGCTAGAACATTTTGAACAACACAATAAATATAGTAGTATATACCCAGAGTATAAGATATCGGTGAGTCTATACTGATATTAAATGATTGAATAAATGGGAGAAGAGAACAAATCTGTGCAGAATTCCAAATAATTTACGTAGATACCCTGCCTTCAAGAAGGTGGAGCACAACTCCTTAAGTGTTGGTGCATAGTGACTTCCTTCCAAAGAGTACAGTATACAAAGGGAAAAAAGAATAACTTTACATTTGGAGAATTACATTGGAGAAATCTGACAAACACTGCCTTGGCCAGGTGATCAAAAGTCAGCATCGACAGTGATAACGCGTGTGGATAGTATGCACCCTTGATAAGATGCCCTGAAAATGGCACTTTACCTCTGTGGTCTTCCTCCTGAAAACCCATACCCTCAGTTTACTCGTGAGAAAAACATTCAACAATGCCCAAACTGAGGGACTTCTACACAATACCTCACCAGTACTACTTGAAACTGTCAAGGTCGTCAAAAACAATGGAAGTCTGAGAAACTGACAGGATGACTAAATGTATTGTGGTGTCCTGGATCAGGAAAGGACATTAAGTGGAAACTAAGGAAATCTGATTAAATGATGAACTTCAGTTAACTGTAATGTATCAATATGGGTTCACTAATTGTAACAAATGTGCCACACTGATGTAAGATGTTAGTAGTAGGGGAAACAGGGTGCAGGGTATGTGGGAACTCTGTATTATCGTGTTATTCTTTTTCTGTAAATCTAAAACTGTTTTTTTTTTTGGTTGTCTCTTTAATTTTTCTTTTTTTAATTTAAATTTTATTTTATATTGGATTATAGTTGATTTACAGTGTTCTGTTAGTTCCAGGTATGCAGCTAAGTGATTCACTTATACATACATCCACTCTTTTTTCAGATTATTTTCCCATATAGGTTATTACAGAATATTGAGTAGAGTTCCCTGTGCTATACAGTTGGTCCTTGTTGATTATCTATTTTATATATAGTGGTGTGTATATGTTAACCCCAAATTCCTTATTTATCCTCCCCATAAAGCTGTCTTAAAATAAAGTGTATTTAAAATATTAATAAGCTTACTATTAGCTTAATATTGTTTTCCCATTAACAATTAAACTATGTCAGAAATGGAATTTTTATCAACTAATGAACCAGAGATCACGGATGCCATGGGGCTTCATAAATCAAATTTCATGGTTAGACAAGAAATTTTTTCATTTCAGGTACTAGGAAATATTTCTAAAATGTATTTGTATTTTTTTTTTTTTTTTGCAGTACGCGGGCCTCTCACTGTTGTTGCCTCTCCCGTTGCGGAGCACAGGCTCCGGACACGCAAGGCTCAGCGGCCATGGCTCACGGGCCCAGCTGCTCTGTGGCATGGGGGATCTTCCCGGACCGGGGCACGAACCCGTGTCCCCTGCATCGGCAGGCGGACTCTCAACCACTGCGCCAGCAGGGAAGCCCTGTATATTTTTCTTGCTTTGGTAAATTTCACACATTAAATAGCACCTTTCTGGATAATTCTATTCAACTGAAATAATTACCAAAAGGAGACAAAAAACAAAAATAGAAAACACCAAAGAATCCTCCCACCCATACTTCTCAAGATTTCAAACCTCAGTCAGAGGTTCATTAATATCAGTTATGCCCTAGACATTGTTCTAGGCACTGGGGATACAGTTGTGAACCAAATGAATAAATAGTTTCTGTCACCACAGGACTCACATTCTAGTGAGAGGATGGGTCAGCTCTTGACTCCTGTGACTTAATCACTTTACGGCTTTGCACGAGACCCAAGACACATTTCAGTCTGTATCTTTTTCATAAACTTTAGTCCTTCATTTCCAATTCATGGACATTTCCCACAGAATGTCATTTGAAAGTCAACATAGCTGAAACCAACCCTTATAAACCCAGCTTCTTTTCTGGACTCCTTTATTTGGTGGTCCCACTCCTCACTCACCTGCTCCTCAAAAATCACTCAATTTAATTCCATCCTCTCTCAAGCGCTACCCCCATCACCACTTTCAATTAGTCATCAAGTCCCAGAGACTTTTCCTTAAACAACAGTGCCTTACCGATTTTATTATTATTTTTTTTTTGGCCACACCCTGTGGCTTACAGGACCTTAGTTCCCTGACCGGGGATTGAACCCAGGCCCTAGGAAATGAAAGCACGGAGTCCTAACCACTGGACCGCCAGGGAATTTCCTCACCAATCTCATGTTTAAAAAAATATTTATTTACTTATTTGGCTGCGCCGGGTCCTAGTTGCGGCACGCGGGATTCTCGTTGCGGCATGCAGGATCCTTAGCTGCTGCCTGGGGTTTTTAGTTGCGGCATGCCAGGTCTTAGTTGAGGCATGTGGACTCTTAGTTGCGACATGCGAACTCTTGGTTGTGGGCACGCACGTGGGATCTAGTTCCCTGACCAGGGATCGAACCTGGGCCCCCTGCATTGGGAGCTCCGAGTCTTAACCACTGGACCACCAGGGAAGTCCCACCAACCTCACTGAAAAAAAAAACAAACACGTTTTTTTTTTCAACCTCATTTTAAAAAAACATTCTCCACCCCCCTAAGCTAAGCTGCTGGTATCACCTCATGTCTAGTTATTTAACGTTTGTAAAACATCTGGATTCTAAGAATAGCTTCCTAACTGATCCCCTATTCGATGACAGTTCTTAAAACTCACTCATGTACTCAAAACCTTATCTCAAGTCTAAAAGTCTCTGAACTGGATTCAAGGTGTTTTTTTGTTTGTTTGGTTGTTTTTAACAATCTGGCTCTCATCTCATCCCTCATAATGTTTTCTGGTGTCCTTGCCTTAACTCTGCTGAGTTATCTGTTCCAGCTCGATTTCCTCCTCTCCCTTACCCTGTGGTCCTCCAATGTTCTTACTGCCTCAGTCCTGTCTCTAGGTTTGATGCCTAGGTTTTAGGCTTTCCACCCATCACCTCATCTCATCTCTTGGGTCATAGTTTAAACCCGCTTCTCTGGTCAAGCTGGAGAGACAAGTAATTTGAATCGCTCCAGTAGCCTTAAAACCTGTTCCTCAAAATAATCTCTTCAGGTAGTGCTGGCAGGCAGTGCTCCTGAGACCTACCTCATTCCTTGGCTTTGGCCCCTGAACAATCAGCTGTCAGATACTGTCCTTCCTCGCATCGTATGGAAGTTTTGTCTTTTTGGCAATGGTGACATCCAGACTTCTCTCAGTTGCTAGCTTGGAACCCATGAGCTTACCTGTTAGTGTAAGGTAGGTGCTTCAGGAATAAAATAGGCCTGAAACGTAATTGATGTAACAGCTCACAAACACAGATGTTTATTTCTTGCTCATGTAACACAGGAAGATGGCTGGTAGGAAGATGATCTCCAAGCAGTGGTTCAAGAACCTAGGCTCCTTTCGTCCGCTCCACCATCCCCTCGGGCACTCGTAATCAGCTAATGGATGGGGAAAGAGATGATGAAGGAGGCATTCGGCCTAGAAATGACATGTATACTTCCCCTCAAATTCCAGGTGGCTAAAACTCAGTCAAATAGCCACAAACATTTGCAAGAGAGGCTGAAAATGTAGTCTAGTGTGTGTTGAGGAAGAGGAGAACAAAGAGTTTGTTAAATAGCTTACATTCTCCCTGAGGGAGACAACCTCAAGTTCCACCCAGTTACTGCAGTCCTTTCAAAGTCCCATATCTCTGGTGATGCGCTCTCCTTCCCATCAAATCCAGGGATCTGGGAATTTAAAGACAAGTTACCCACCCCCAACTTCCACAATGTGGAGCTGGAAGTGGATAACTGCAATTAAAATTCTCATTTGAAAAGGGGAACAATGAGAAACATACAGCAGTCATTGATTCATAGCAGTGAAAACACCTACTTCCCTCCTGGTAGAGGAGTTGTGATTTGCTCTGGGCTTCTTCTCTACGAGAAACTCCCTCATCCATCATTCTCAGTGGTTCCCTGCTTTGACTTCTGGGAAGGTTTTCCTTTTCCCTCTCATGCTATGGTTTCATTGGAAGTAGGCATTGAGAATTATTTCCTTCTTGGGGGTTATACAACTTCCACAGATTGCTTCATGAGCTTGTAAGTTTACCTTTTCTTTGAAATGAGGCATTGTTTTGAAAATTTTGAACTCTGCCACATGGTTGAGTCCTTTTGTTTTCTTGTGCAGATTTAATGGGTCTTTTAAACTCAAGACCCGTTTTAGTCTAATCTTAACATTTGGGGTTCAGAAGCAGCAGACTTTTCAAACCCCTAAGGGACTTTATCTCCGGGCCCTCTCCATTCCCTTCAGTCTCTGCTGGAACACCATTTATTTATAGCCTGAGTTGACTGCTTTCTTGTAATATCTTTTAACAACAAAAAAAAACTCAGACACACTGTTACTCTGTCTCTTCTGTCCAATTCCCCTAAACTACAGGTTCAGCAGTCACACAGACCCCCTTCCAAGTAAAACTCGTATTGCTGCTGCATAATGAATTACAGTTTTGCAGCCTGCTGTATCTATTTCCTCTCTGCTGGCTGCTCCTAAACCAATGTACCGTATTGAAGGTTTTCATCCTCACAGAACACCCACTGTAAGGTCCCAATATTTGTTTTAGTTTCAATTGTTTGCAGTAACAAATGAGTCTAAAATGTGTATGGCTCAAATACAATAGAAGTTTTTCTTCTCATTTATGTTAATGTCCCAAGGCAAATATATCTGGTTGTCTCTTTTCTGTGATGTGACTCAGTGACCCAGGATCTTTCCAACTCATGGTTCTGCCATTCCCTCGGCTTTCATTTTCCTCCGCTTCCAGCCAGTGGAAAGGGAAAGAAGGCGTGGAGAGCACAAAATTGTTTCTTAAAAAGCCTCCTCGAAATTGGTGCCCATCACCTTCTGCTCATATTCCATTGGCTGAGCTCAGTCACACGGCCATACCTAACTTCAAGGGAGGCCAAGAAAAAGTAAGCTAGCCATATGACCAAGAAGAAGAGAAAACATGAATTTCGGTAGAGTGGGTATATTAAGAGTATTAAAGGTACTGTTTGGAAAGTTTCCCCTTTGATATATTTCCTTACGTCAACTGAGAATATGCTCTCATTTTTTTCCTTTTACTCATTGAGTTTGTGAGATCCTTCTAAAATTTGTTCCCATTTATTTGGCATTTACTTATGTAGAAGCCTTTAGTGTATTATATACTATTATTATTTTTTCTAATATATGCATTAATTTCTTTTTATTGGAGTAAAATTGCTTTACAATGTTGTGCTAGTTTCTGCTGTACGATGAAGTGAATCAGCCGTATGTCTACATATACCCCCTCCCTTTGGGCCCCCCACTCCCCTCCTCCCCCCACATCTAGGTCGTCACAGAGCACTGAGCTGAGCTCCCTGTGCTATACAGCAGGTTCCCACTAGCTATCTATTTTACACATGGTGTGTTTAAGTCAAACCTAATCTCCCTGTTCGTCCCACCCTCCCCTTCCCGCCGTGTCCACATGTCCGTTCTCCACCTCTACGTCGCTATTCCTGCCCCTACAAATAGGTATATTTCATTATAAAGTACTATTCAAACAAAATACTTCACATATTTTACTGAGACCTTTTATTTTTGAATTGGAAATGACTATTTTCAAATGGGAAACATCATGGAATATTTTGATAACCTATGGAAAGAAAAAAATTGACTTAAATATTACTTTGTATATTGAAGATCAAAGGAGTTATAGTCAATTTACAATTAAAACTTAATCTTAAGTATGTAACATGGTATGATGAATAACTAAATCTCTCTGTAACAAAAAATGATAATTTATTGATTTGCTTGTTGCAATGCAGATGTGCCTATTTTCTGCTGGAATTTCATTTTATATCAATTGTAATTCTGTGACAGACAAGCCATGACCCAGACGAATATGACTTTTTTTGCGGTAAACTCATAAGCAAGTCTATTATTTTTCCTTCTTCAACCTTAAATGTCTTAATAATGGAAGCCCAACATGGGGGAAGGGGGGAATGCAGCAGCACGTACTGGGAAGGGATACAAATTCTGTAAACTTAGTTGGAGATTATGAGTCCATTTATTTTAAGCAGAAGTGTTTCATGTTTTCCTTGTGTTTAAGTAACGATGACTCTTTTAAAAAGAAAAACCCTAAACCAGACCAATTGGGCACTGGTGTTCTACTCTAAAAAATTAACTTAAAAGCCTTCTGGTTAGGTTATGGAACTAAGGATTCAAAGACACTCAGAGGTTAATGTAGCAACTTTAATTTCTGTCAGTTTTAGAGCACTAAAAGTTTAAACTCTTTTGAATATGGAAAATAGTACTTGTTAAGTCTGTTCTTATAAGTCTTTGTTGCTGGAAATAAAATGGACAAGGGAATGAAATATGAAAAACATCTAAATTCAAGGTCTTTGGGAAACATACAATAACTACCTAATTAAAAAAGAATTAAAAATCAACAAACTACTCTTGCCCAATAGAAAATGATTTTGTTAAACAGAATGACAATACTCATATGAATTATGACAAGTTCACATTAAATGAAAGAGCAGGCTAGATAACAGTGTATATGTATGCATACTGTAGCTAAAGATACTATGATCACTTTAAAGCTACTTAGTTTTATTCCTGATTTGAAAACTTTAAAGGAGATTATTTTAAAATGTTTAAATTTGTTTGTAGTCTATTTTCTTTGCATGTCAGATTTGACTTAGAATTAAAGAAAATAATATGACCCAAACATTTTGATAGCAATATTTTATAGCACATTTAAATAAGATTCCTTTCAAACTCAAGATCTGAATAACATCTACATATATCCACTTGATATCTGCTTATGGAACTGACATTATTTTATTTTGTGTAACAGTCACAGTAACACTTATTTGTCGATAAGAATTCAGGCTGATTTTTGTGTATCATCATCATCAAAGTCAGATGCTTACCAATTCCAAACGAGCACTAAAATGTAAAGAGATTTCTTACAGAAAGGTGAAGAAAAGTAACTTGTAACCCACACAAAAATTTATTCTCTGGAAAATTAAACTGCCATTAAAATCTCCTTGGATTAATAATTTTAACAGTTTTTACATTGTTTACACAGAGGTCAGCAATTTCTTTAAGTAATACAATTATACAAAAGGAAAAAGGCACCGAGACAATCGGTGTATAGATAGTAGAAAAGTGGACATGAGAAAAAAATGCAACACACAGCACATTTTCAATTACATGAAAATGGTTAGATATATGCTCATTCTATAAAATGGGTTGTTTCACACACACATCTGTTTATATTTTTAATCAAAAATGCAAATTAATATGTGACAATAATACAACACTGTTGATAACCACACAGACGCTATATTAGTAAGATCCATTAATGGTATAGAATCACTAGAAAATATCTGGAGACAATTTAAGACCAAAGGAAATGTTAATCAGCAGTGCATTTCTTCAGGTTGTTTAATAGAGTATTTTGCTCATAGAGCATTTAAACTTCATCACGCTGTTATATACATTATTAGAAAAATAAGTAAGAAAGCTCTGTAGAAACTATACTATTAAGCTTCTTGCCTCAAAAAGAAAGAAAGAAAGAAAGAAAGAGGAAAGGAAGAAGGAAAGAAGAAAATAAGGGAATACTGAATAAAAGATTCCACTAATTGAGTTTTCCATAAAAATTACATTATTTTGACAAATAAAACACAATGTAAGAGTACTGAGCAGTGATGACCATCATGAGTTTTAGAAAAAGAACAGATGCCAACATTTATCAAGACCCTTAAAGCCCATATAATAACTGTTTCTCATCAAGACTAATTGAACTGAAAAGTAATATTGATACATTTTCTTATTTCAAAATTCTAGTAAAAATCCAGCCAAAGTTTGGCTATCCCCTCTGTGACTGCTTTAAAGATTCCTCAAAATTGTTGCCACTATATTATTTTCACCACAAAAAAGAAAACTAATCTCAATAAAATTATGTAGAAACATTATAAATTAATTTTGTAATGCAAGCTACTACTGGAAATTTTCTGAGTAAATTTAAAGTAATATTTATAATTGCAAAATACTGTTGGAAATGTCACCATTATTTCCTAGCTGTGTTTCAAAGGACTGTTTAAATATACGTAAATACTAAGAGAGCCAATTTATATGTAAAAGCTACCCTGGTCTCCCCTCACAAAAACAAATGCGACATAATTATAGAATGTTGTAAATAGTCTCAATATTTATGCAAACAGAATGCCCGAACAAGAACAAGCACCCTCCCTGCCCCAAAGCCTTCCAATGACACTATCTACTTCAGTTTTCCTTTTTAATTATGAAAGTGCCCAGTTAAGTCAACATGAACAATTTTAAAACCAGGAATTTAGGAAAGGCTTTCTCACAAAATTTAAAATAAAAAGAATGTTCAAGCTAGAGGAGGAAGAGAGAAGACCAAAAGGAGAGAATTTACGATATAATGATCTAAAATCTCATTTCCAAGAAGTTGGCTTCCACTCCATTACGACTGAAATCATACTGAGGTATTAACGGGGTCATCTTATACCAGAGTGCTAAGATATTG
Organism: Phocoena phocoena; assembly: GCF_963924675.1. Lineage (NCBI taxonomy): Eukaryota > Metazoa > Chordata > Mammalia > Artiodactyla > Phocoenidae > Phocoena > Phocoena phocoena. Next base: position 147,591,693 of record NC_089219.1, read on the forward strand.
ATCCTTTACACTTTAGGGGTCTTTTCTTCTACTGGTGCTTATGTATTACTTTCATCAACATTAATGGGGGTTATGAACAGGAATCACTGGTAAGGACCAACCCTGCGGGTATAAAAGGTTTGGTTGTTACCGAAAATAATACCATCTGGAGGAGGTGAGCACACTCAGAAATTGACAGATGAAGTGCTGGCAAGAGGTTCACAGCCTTCGACCAGAGGTAAAAGCCAAGAGAGACAATAAATCTCAGAGATAAGGGAAAAAAATTTTCTCATTGAATACAATAGCCATATTTAATATTAACTGCTTAGATTTATGGAAATAAGCATTCAAGCAATACCTGAAGATATAAACAAATTTCAGATAATTATTTTTTCAGTGTATAATAGAGTATTATATTTCATCTGTTGGGTATTCATTTTAATCACAAAAAGTGTCAGGTGAGAGATCACATGTTAAAGGAAGAAACAGAAAGGTGTTAGGTTTTTACTTTTAAAAATAGTCTTGAATATTTAAAAGACAAACTCAAATATCAAACAGTCATCAGAATAATAAAAAAAGAGTGAAAAAGGACCCTGAAATAATAGGACAATTTGAGATGCAGACTGTCAAAATGACATTGAAATAACGTCAAACATCTTGCAAAACTACTGCCACATCAGTGACTTTGTTCTCATAATTAATTATTTAGAAATTTTTATGTACTAATTTTATGTACAATAAAATTATGCCATATTTTTGTTAGATTAATAATCAAATTTCCTTTTCTGCTCCCAACCCATACAGCATGATATTAGGGAACTTCACACTATTCAAGATTAAGTACACAACGATAGCAACCATCACAAGAGATACAACAAACTTAATGACTAAAGAGGGTCATGCTTTGCTCTCTCTCTAGTCTCTGAGAAAACCTATCCAGTCCTCTCTACTCTCCAGCACATGTGATTAAAATGAAAAAAGTCAGGGTATCACTTTTTGTTAGGAATTACGCAGCTGTGATGAACTCAGAATTCCAGTGTGAATGTACATGAATAGGACTGGGGAAAAAAGTGTGGGAGGAAGAAAGAAGGAACATTTTAAGCAAGATACATACTTGTCTATTAGGGGGAGAATAAAGCAAGAGTCTTACATTCATTTTTGATAATGGACTAATAATTCAAGTTTATCAAACTCTTTCACGTTAAGATTATGTTAACCAGATTTCAAGCTATAATCGGACCAAACACAATGATACAGCAGCAGTCACAAAACAGCCTTAATTCCATACCATATTATTTCAAAATTCAAATCACCTCATTTTTCAGTGGGTTAATCACAGATATTTGTTGGGAAAAATACTTTCAAAATGTAAAATACATTCATGCAAAATATTACACCAGAGAAGGAGGTATGCCTACATTATAAATGAGGGGAAATAGGAACTCAGATGAACCTATATACGGCATTTATTTTTAGAGAAAAAGGAGGACTTGAGGCTGCTGTATTAACTTGTTTTTTGAAATAAAAGACCCTAAGAAAGAGCCAAGCAATTAAGGAAATAGAGATCAGAGCAGAGGTGATAGAAACATTGCTATTTCTAGTGAAGAATCCAGGAATGAGTACAGGAATGAGGTTCATCTGATGAGTGTAATGACAATGAAGCCATTCAGGATGATGACAAAAGACAAGAAAGCTTACTATACACAAGAATGAAAAACGCCACCACTTATGGCTGCCACTATACACACTTAAAGGTCAGCCTTATTTCATTTAGAATATTGACAGATGTACTAGGTAAACACCTTCCTCAGACTCTTTCTTTGCCTTGTGTCTATCATTGTAAAGACAGTTTGGAAGGAAATATTTGAAAATAATCCAAAGTAATTTTCAGGAATCATAAAACTAACATAATAGGATTTATTTATTATACCATGAAACACTTTGAAAAAGTTATCTTGAATGTGAATGCACAGGAGCTCATAATTAAGTATCACTTTTAATTTCTCATTAAATATCTTTCTCTTTAAGGCAGCACACACACACACACACACACACACATCAACAGCACTAATCCTAGTCTTAATCTTGCTCTTCTTTATCACTATCACACTTCAAGAACTAATCTATGGTTAGACAGCTGCCAATAATTCTATATAATGAGCTCAATATTCTATTCCAGTGCCTCACAGACAGAATTTCCTGGGGAGCTTAATAAAATGTAGATTCTTGGGCTCCACTCCAGACCAAATGAAATAGAATCTCTGGAGGTGGGGCTTTGGAATACAAACTAAGCTCTCAAAATAATTCTTAAACACACTATAATTTGGGAACCACTGTTTTAAATTTTGCCCTCGGAGAGAATAAGTTCCTTGATGGGAGTCTAATCTGTATTTATTCTCTAAGACCCAACCCGGGGGTTCTTTTCTCCAGGAAGATTTTTCTGAACTCCACATTGTACTCCTGTGCTAAAGTTATATCATTCTGTGGCTATCCCCACCTTAGCATGCAAGCTCCATTAGGGCAAAGACTTTGTCTACCCGATTTGTTATCTCTGCATTTGTAGCACTTAGAAAAATACATGGTACACAGTAGGTACTAATGAAGACATAAATACATCCATGCATAAGATTCATAAATATTGAGACATATAACAGTATTATTGATTTCCTCCATAGGGAATTTAGTTTAGTCAATATTTATAGTGTGCCTAGTATGAACAAGGGGCACATAAAGATAACAAGATAAAGCATTAAGTACTACCGAGGGGAGAGACATATGTAATAAAATTAGCTGTAATCCAGTTAAACCTTAAGAAAGGGTAGAGAAGCAACTTAAATTGCAGTCAGAGTGCAGAGGAAGACAAGTCTTTCCTTTCACCACTGGGATTGGCAAGATACGTGTTCATGGACACAGGCTATCCACTTCGTAGGGTAGAAAGGGGATCATGTACAATTAAAATATTTTGGATTCCCAACAGTGGACAAGGAAGAGAACAAATTGATTAATACACTTTCAGAATATGAGTAAGTATAGGGTAAACTGGCAGAGTAAATTAATCCCCAAGTCTTTGAAAATATGTCATCTACAAAGTATGACACAAAAGTACCATTTGTGTCCCCAGAAGACAAAAAAACCCCTCTAATCTTCTTTTCTTCTTTGCCTTGTATTTCTCTTTCCCAAGCTCTGTTTTTTCCTTCTCTTTTTCTAGTGCTGCCATCCAATTAAAGTGGGTGGGATTACTGATGAATATAATGTTGTCCTGTTTTTTCTTGCAACTAGTAAAGAGGGATGCAATTGCAATATGTATAATACAGGTTTTAGAGTAATTTATGTGTGGGCTCTAATCCCAGTTCTATTATTTACTTACTGGATGACCTTAGGCAAGTCTGTTTAACCTCTATCCTGCAGTTTCTTCATCTATAAAATGTTGATAATATTATTTACCTCATACCACTGTTGTGAGAATCAAAATAATAAATTATTGTGCTAGACCTTACTAAATGATAGCGGTTACCATCATCATTATTAGACATTTTGGTGGATACAGATGATGTTTTAAAGTGAATTTAAGAAAAGTGCTCCATGGCATGTTTAACCTTGTGCTGAATATTGAGTTTGGTTGGTGACGATGACACTGACGGCCACCTCCAGTGTAGGTCATGGGTGAACCGGGGACAGTAAAATGGAAAAAGAAAATGAAAACAACTGAATAATAGCTATCAATGAGAAAAATCTCTATGAGTAGACTATCTAGTCTATGTAAGCAAATGGCAATTTCATGGAAGTGAATTTGTGTTATCGCTATTAACAGCTGGATAGAGACCTTGAAAAATTTGTTGGTGACTGCTGTTCTAGTTTCATCTAAAATTTACACTTTCAAATAGCCTATCTCTCAGTTCACTTGAAAAACTATGATATCATTTGATCTCTATCTCCATCTTAAAGAACACCCTCAGTTCTATGAACTCTTGCCCCATTGGTTCTACCTTCCTTTTGATTATGCTTCTGATTCACTAGATAAGTGAAAATGATGATGGTATCAAGAAAATGACTTAACATATAGCCCTGGGCTTCTGAACTAGACTAGATGAAAGTGCCCTACCAGGCCCTACACTTAAACATGTATGTATTAATAAGGGTAGTTTAGATATTTTCTCACTGGTTTTTCTTTTTTAAAAATTGTGATTCAGTTTATTATTTCTGTCACTAAATACAACATTAATGAGAATTCACTGAATGCACAGTAAGAAAATACGCAAAGAGATTTCACACAAAATGCGAATAGTACAGAAGACATAAGATTACGGAAGAAAATTTCTTAAAGGTAAGAGGATATACTAAACAAATTCTTTTCTGATTTAAAATACACTTTGAGGGCTTCCCTGGTGGCACAGTGGTTGGGAGTCCGCCTGCCAATGCAGATGACACGGGTTTGTGTCCCGGTCCGGGAAGATCCCACGTGCCACGGAGCGGCTGGGCCCTTGAGCCATGGCCGCTGAGCCTGCGCGTCCGGAGCCTGTGCTCCGCAACGGGAGAGGCCACAACAGTGAGAAGCCCGTGTCCCGCAAAAAATAAATAAATAATAAATAAAAATAAAATAAAATATACTTTGCTTCCTGGGCAGTAATAAACAACTACATGTTGCTGCTCATTTGGGAGACAAATAAAACTTGTAATTCCATGCTCAGGAGCTGCCATGAATGCCAGTCAGTCGCTGTATTTGGACTATCTCATTTTATTATAAAACTTAGGGGATTTTAAGAGAACAATAAGAAAGTGGGCTGTCTTTCTCAAGTTTCTTAGACAACACCTGCTGCCCACCAGTGGGCCCCTATTTGCTTTAATTGCCAAGATACAATATTTTGCCTTTAAGCTTTCATGCAAATCCAAGCACACAAAACAGCAGTAGTACCGTCTCGTACGTTAGATTCAGTAGAGTGAGTGGGTCTCTTAAGCCCTATTTAATCTTTTTCTAAAATAACAGACAAATTTGGGGGAGTAATTACTCTAAGCTGTGTCAATCCAAAGGATAAAAAGATATATATTTTGCTGTGTGTGGAGGAGAATGGCAGCAAATAGCACCCAAAACCAAATATAATTTCTAGTAAACATACGGAGGAGAAAAATAATCCATAAACTTGATAAATGCTTTTCTATTTAGTTATCTGAGAAAGGCAGGGCACCTTCACCGATACAAATACATATATATATGTATATACACACACACACACACACATATACATATTGTATATATATGTTGTGTGTATAGGCATGTGTGTGTGTGTATACAGATACACATACATACACTTCATAATCTTTGAGGACTTGGCAGCTGGGGTGGAGGTAGGGTCTTTCTTGAAATATTTAAAAATTGTTGATTAAATTTTAGGCCATACCGGATTTGATATACTCAGACCAGATAAACCCCTAAGGATGTATCCAAGCACACACACACAATTCTGGGCATAGTCTGAAGAAAGATTTAACAAATAACATTTAGTTAGTGTTCTTTTCCTTGCTGTAGGAGAAAGCACCAAGCTGGTCTCATATGTATTTGATTAGGCTTTGTTACAGCTACAGATAAGACTGATAACTCTTTTTATTATTAGGACGATCCCAGTTGTTAGCAATGCAGTTAGTTGTTTCAAAGCCAGAAAAGATACTTGCAGCATCAAATGCCTAAAACCAATTTCTCAGTAAAATCTACTGCCCCCCTTCCAATCTCTTTCCATAACTGTTGCTAAAAATACTTTCATGAGATATTTTGTCACTTGATTCATGTTTTAACTTTATAACCTAACTCATTTATAAAACCCTGGAAAATGCTCATTAATGTAATAATAAAAGAATAGATTTTTCCCTTTAATGCAACTCTCTAACACACATTCTTAAACCCCATGTCACCTGATATGGCATTTGTATTTTATCATATAACTCATATGTATGAATGCATAGAGCTGCCATTTTTTCAACTAAAAAATATTAGGAGTTCACTGTCCTTTTGGGTTTCTTTTAAGGCCTTTCAGTACAGCCAAGCTGAAGTAATAATATCTATGCATGGTTTTGTTATTATGATAATAACAAGTTCTAGCTTATAATAATACATAGTACTTAGTTGGGACTAGGAACAATGATATACCGCTTTTTAGTAATTGGTAAATAGTATGTTTCTAATTTAACTAGAAATTAGAAAGAGAAAAAAAAATAATTTTAATATATATAAAACATTCTATTTAATAAAGTATATGCATAAAATTATATATTGGATAAGAAGCAAAATTAAAAAGAAAACAGCTTATAATATTCCTGGTAATCAGAGTTCCTAAATATAAAAACAACAAATGCCTTGCCATTTAAAAAAATTAGCACATTATACAACTTTTACATACTTCTGAGGAAATAAAGATCTTGTGACACTGTTCTGAGGAATCTAATCTTCACATTTATAAAAATTGAAGGCCTAATTTTGCAAATACAACTTTCAAGCTGTATGAGCAAATTTAACTTACATGGAAGGCACAGGATGACATCACGCTGAAGAACGTACCTGTAAATCTCATAAAATCTAGTCACAAGTCACTAGAAACTTCTTAAGGAATCTCAGAACTGTTTTTAACATGATGTTCTGATTCACACTTAGAACTGGAGAGTCTTTAGATCACAAATACAAATTGAAGTAAGAGTGAAGAGAACTGTTTCTTATTTGAATGCTACCTGCTTTATGCAGTGTTGGTTACTAAATACTCAGAGCAGATGATTAAAATTTTCTTTAACTTGAATTGTTTTCAATTTTCAACAGCTTATTCACTATATTTTTTTAGTTTGTAAAAAATGTATTTTCACATTATTACAATTTTAAAGAGTCAACCATTGAAAGAGATTTTAAAGTGAAGTCCTGCTCTATTAGCTTCCTACATTGGAATACAAGAATACAGGAAGTGCTTTCAACAGAAAGTTACATGGTCTACAGTACAACCTGTCTAGAAGACTTGCAAGGGACCAGTACAGTAACTTGGTCTCTTTGGATCAGGCAAAATCAGAGGCAAATGAAGGAGTGAGCTTTTCTTAAAATAACACATAGAAAACATTCCCTTATGAAAATGAATACTTGCTTGCACTTAGATTTGGTGCTATTGAGAAGAACTGAGGCACAACAAAACTAAGTGCACAAAGGGAAAATATCTGAAATAAAATGATTTTCATTGTGACTGAAACCTTTCACCATTAGATCCGATTGACAACGCTGGAGAATGACTTTCTCATATTAAAGAACATTACGAACACCAGGGATGAGCCAGTCAAAATATGTCCTGTGTATATGTAGGGTGACCTAAAAGGGTGCTGTAACTAAAAATTCTGATTTTCAAAATCATTTATAATTTTGATTTTTCATAAAATTATTGGCTCTTTTGCTAGAGTAAAATTAACTTCAAACCAAAACGATGCTCTTAAAGCTCTGGAGGACTGTCAGTTTAAGAAAGATGAAAGTTTCTCATTTTCTCAAACAAGCTCTACTAGACACACTTCTTTTCTTCATTTATGTCAGTATTAGATGTTCTTTCCACAGAATTTAAAGCATTTGGGTAGAATGTTAAAGATGATTCTTCAAAGAACAGATCTTCCCATGGTGACTAGGTAAGAAGAGTAATGTTGTACTCAGAAATGATGCTGCCTTGAACTGCAATTGCTCATTAATCCTAGTCATCATGACTCTAGCAACGCGTGCCATCTACATACTTGCTGTCCTTTCGACTCTTTCATTTCAGTCCAGTGATTGAGTTCCTCTTCTCCAGAGCTGTTCAGACCTAAAGAAATCCAGCCTATCATCTCTTTTCTTTTCATGCTGCGTTTGTTATACACAGACAGTATGAGTGTCACATCAGAGAGTTGAAATAGGGCCACTTGAAAAACAAAAGTTTCCTTGTATACTGGATTTGGCTGCCCTCTGCGGATGGATGTCTTGCATTTGGACATCTCTTGACCCATGGAATTCAGTAGAGTTAATTTAACATATGTATCTATAGAAAAAAACAACATACCACAAATTTCATTTGAAACAAACTCAAAACGTCTTTCTTGTAACACTTGCTGAGAAGATTGTTTATACTTTATAAGGATATGGTGTATACCATGTTTAGTAGAAATCCAATAATTCCATTTTGATTAAATGATAATAAAATGTGACAAGTACAGAGAATGCTAAGTAGGCATCAAATCTTTTGGGGGTAATAATATCTTAACCTCACTACTTCTACATTAGAGTTAGAATTTAAAGGTATACCTCATAATCCTTCCTCCACCCTCCCACCCCCATCCTTGACCTCCCACTACCCGCCCTTCCCATCCCCACCCCCGTTTAGCTTCACTAAGCAGGACATCATAGCATTAATAAACACTTAGCAAGCTCAATTAGCCACAACACTGTAAAGCATTCCACTGTGCTTTCAGAGTGTAAGAATAAACAAACGAATAGAAATGAAGGCAAATGGTAAGGAGGGAAAGAGAAAGACAAGAATGCAAAGATGACATCAAAACAGCTTAGGATGAAATGTCAAAAAAATCTCTGCATGGATGTGGTTTTTAAATATATTTTTAAAACATTTAAGGGCCAAAATGAAGCCAAATGCACTAAGGGCTCAAAGTTTAGCAAATCAAGTAAAACTTTCTCCTGGTTTCATGCAAGAATACATTTAATGTGCTTTTTGGATAGTTAAATACTACAGGATTCCTTTTTGGCACAATTTAATGTGAAATTTTAGGTATGGTATCTTAACTATTTTCATGAATTATAAAAAAAAAAATTGATGTGATGTTTAGTGTACCAAGTGAAACGTAACAGTTCATTACCTGGTTACTTGGGAGATAAACCCTCTTTTCAAACAACTGTGTTCTCAAGTTCTTTAGACTCATGCAAATTATCTTCAGCATGTAGATCCATCATGTGTACTTCGTATCAAAATTTCAATTAATTTTAATGAAAATTGCAATATTTCTCATGAAATATCTATTTCTACTTATGAGTCAAAATATAATGAACAAATAAACCTTTAATTTAAAAGGTTTTGCTAGTTTTATAGATACTCTGAATACCATCATCCATAATCAGAGATAAATTCTAAGTTAGTTTTATTTAAAGTACCACAGATAATAAATGTGCATTTTTTTTGGAAATCAACATGGTGGACAGCTTCACTGCTGGCAAGTTTTAGGGTATTTTGTTTTTGCATGAAAAGACAACATCCAATTAGCCTCTACAGGAACTCACCTCGGATTATATAAACCTGTCCACCTATCAAGTGTTTTAGACAACAGAACAGTCCATCTGACAACAGGGGGTGGAAAGCAGTAAAAGAAATAATGACCAGATGTCAATTGTTGGGTGAAAGAGGGTCAAAGGTTAGAATTAAAGAGGAAACACTGTTCACTGGAGTGGAAGAACACAAAACTTTAGCATTTTAATTCAGGTAGAGGGTTGAAAAAAGGGTATGTTGGGTAAATTTCATGGAATGAGAATTTTTAAGGTCATTGTGTAATCTTAAACAAAAATTACACTGTTTTAAAGGGGGACACCTTTATAAGGATATTTTCTTGGTCTAAAGCACATTGAACATAGAATCATGCAAATTATCAGACCATAAAAGACTGAATAAAAGGCATTAAAGGATCATTATTATTATTATTTTTCTAAATTTTTAAGTTTATCCATGCAATATTTAACACTTCAAACACTTTTTTTTACTCCCAATGTAATATAAAACTAAGTTATGCAAAATAAAATAGAACTACCAAAATTTTTGTTCTTGAATGTTACCACTGTTCCTTTGGGATAAAAATTGGATTAGTCAGTCTATAACATAGTTCAAAATTTAGAACCTAGGTATATATGAAGGGTCACAATCTTATATACAATAGACAAACTGATAAAATTATCATATTTTACTTTATAAATACCCTACTTCATTTAATTAGTTTTAATGTTGACTTATATTTACCTACTAGTTACTTCCCAGCTAATACCATGAACTGTCCTACTACTGAAGATCTAATTCTAAAATAATGGAAATTGCTATAACCTATTCTTTAACCTGATAGATCTACTCTATGTTGCGGATGCAAATCTCTTAACTTGTTTATTGTCCATCCCTACCTCCACCCACCCCCTGGTTCATTTTAGTTCTGATTAGTGTTTCTCTGTTTCTATCAGAGTGGGTTCAGCAAGGACAGAAAGGCAAATCTGTCATTTCATTCTGCTGCTTTCTAGCATTTCAAGTTAAAGATTTGTCAAAAAATTAAACTATTAGCTAAGCAGGAATTGCAAACTGACAGCTTGTGGCTAAATGTAACCCCAAATAATAGACCGTGTTCAAAAAATTTGAATCTGAATGTCTTAAGGCAGGGCGTGCACCCCTGCATTTATCACAGGCCTCTCCGTGCTCCTTCTCTTTCCTCTACAAATTCTGCTCATTTAAGTTACTTCCCAGGCCATTTGAGTTTGCATTCCTAGCGTGGATTAATGACGGTAACCAAGTCACACTTCCAAAGCTCTTTACTCTAGTGATTGCTTTTTTCCACCCTCTGAATGTTTCCTTCTGAAAGGAAAAAGGGGACAAATAATAATTCCATCCTTTTTACGTGCCTTTATCCGATTTGAGTATCACAGTTACCCTGTGAGAAACACAACCTTAATTTTACATATAAGGAAACAGCCTCAGGGAAGTTAGGTCACTCGTCCAAGGGTAGAAATAGAAATCTAACTTTGGCCTTCTGACGTTTAATGAAGGGACAGATACATTGCATGATGTATGTAAGAAGTGAGGTTTCCAGTACTACTGAGGGCACACTAAATACATTTTTATGACTTTTCACTTTGATTGAAAAAGTAATTTTTAGGATATTTAGAAGTAAAGTTAATTCAAGGGTGGAAAAAGTTTCCCCTCCAACAGTTATTTGATACTTGGAGTGAAATATTGCTTCAAGCAAGTCTGTAAGAAATTGTTAAACAAATTTAAGGTTGGCATTATTATTCAAGATTTCCTTTCAAATTTTGAGTGTAGGCCGTTATTAACAGCTTTAATTTTAGAGAAATATAAAGAGGCTGCTACTTTCCCAGTTTATTTCTACAGATAACAATAAACAATGTTGGAGGTATACTGCATGACAATTTCTCTGTGCATAACTTATCCCCAGCCTCCTGAGCTGGGAGAGAGATAGGAGAGAGAAGAGTGAGAGGCATATAGACAGGGCAGAGGTATCTACACCATCTAGCTTTCCTTTCCTAGCATCGAGCATAAATATCAAACTATTCCTTATTCTGTTTGTTCTGGTAAAAGCAAAGCACATTCCATTTAAGAAAAGATTCTGCTGGCAGTACTGATTTATAATTTTAAAGGAGGAAAAATGTGAAGAAACAGTTTTTTCTTAAATTGTTAAGGGAGAAAAGAAGGAAAAATATAGAAGTATACACATTAGTTCATAGTACTGCATGCAGAGAGGAAACATGACATCGATCTTCAGTTAAAAACAACAGCTATAAGCATTCGTCATCATATTTGTGGAGTGTTACTACCTTTAAAAAAAAAACCTGTAACTTTTTCTGGCATTAGAAGATAATGGCTATGATAGGGCTAATTCATTCTGCAGACACTGAAAAAGTTAAAGTCTTGCCACCTTACAATTAATGTTTTGAATTTCAGATCTTTCTAATTCCCAAATGGCTGGAAATAGAAAACATGAAACAGATTGGCTGATGATTAAACCATCATTGATTGGTTAAGGCTAAATGATAGGACTGAAGCCCCTACACTGCGAGTCTCATAAGTACAGAAAACACTAGAATTAAGAAAAATATTTTTCACTCACTGGGTGGTCTGTTTGCTGCCAAGTTTTTGAAGTGGCTGCCTTTTATCACTTCTGCTGATAGTCTCCCAGTTGTGGCATTATAAAGCAGGCCAATGAGAATTTCTGGGACTGAGCCATGTTCAAGAGACTGACAGGAGGATGTACTTTCACTACAGGAGACTTCTGACACGCTCATTTGGGAGTTACAGCCCTGCAATCAAAAATGAAATCTTTATAGTATTTTGTAAAAAAAAGATATATTAATAGATACATTGGTAATGCCCTGTTTATTGGAATTAGGTAGATAAGTCATGAAAAAAACAAGAGTTGTAAGCAAAATTCCCAAAACACTAGATTAGAAATGTTCTTAGCATATTTTAGTTCCTGGATCTCTTTTCATTATACAGCAGTCAAAGGAATGACAGGAGATGAGAAGGCCTCATAAATTCTTGCATGTTTGGATACAAATCAGAGAAGATAAATTTCTTAAACTCATAGGTGCCAATGAACTCTTTCCTGAATGTAAAAGAATTGTTTAAAAGATGTATTGACCTTAAAAGACCAACACAGATTCAGACTCAATTACATTAAATGTAAATGTCTTAAGTGTCCTTTAAAGACAAAGATTGGCAGACTTTGATTAAATAAACACAAAATCTGCTACTTATAAGTCAATATGTAAAACACTGATATACAGAAATTGAAAAAAAGAGGGTGGGAAAATATTTACCATGCAAATAATAACCAAAAGAAAATCGGTATATTAGTACCAGCCAAGGTTAGCTTTAAGGCAGTAACTATTACTAGAAATAAAGAGGTACACTCAATAATGATAAAACTGCAAACTTACCAGGAAGATAAAGTAATTCCAAATTTGCATTATTTAATAACATGGGCTCAAAATAAAAGAAGCAAAAATTGCCAGAACTAGAAAGAGAAATAGGCAAATCCACAACCAGTGGGGTTGTCCACATACTCCTTTCAGTAACTGACCAAACAAGCAGGCAAATAAATACAGTAATGATGTAGAAGATTCGAATATCACAATAAGTAAAACTGACCTAATGGTAATATGCAGAACACTCCATCCTACAACTACAAAGCATACATTTTCTCAAGCATGCAGTGGAGTTTTTACAAAAATATTTATTAAGAAAGCAAACGGGGGCTTCTCTGGTGGCGCAGTGGTTGAGAGTCTGCCTGCTGTCGCAGGGGACACGGGTTTGTGCCCCGGTCCGGGAAGATCTCACATGCTGCGGAGAGGCTGGGCCCGTGAGCCATGGCCACTGAGCCTGCGCGTCCGGAGCCTGTGCTCCGCAACGGGAGGGGCCACAATGGTGGGAGGCCCGTGTACCGCAAAAAAAAAGCAAACGGGAACTTCCCTGGTGCCACAGCGGTTAAGAATCCGCCTGCCAATGCAGGGGACACAGGTTTGATCCCTGGTTTGAGAAGATCCCACATGCCACAGAGCAACTAAGCCTGTGAACCCCAACTACTGAAGCCCACGTGCCTAGAGGCCGTGCTCCACAACAAGAGGAGTGCACCGCAATGAAGAGTGGCCCCCACTTGCTGCAACTAGAGAAAGCCCGCGTGCAGCAACAAAGACCCAATGCAGCCAAAAACAAACAAACAAATAAATAAATAAATTTAAAAAAGCAAACGAATTTCAAAAATGAATTTCAATGCTGGAAATCATTCAGAATGTTTTTTGAATCAGCTAGAAATCCAAACTAAGTTCTAGTGAAGAAAATTCCTATAAATTTGGAAATTAAGGAAACAAATATAAATAATCCATGGGTAACTAAATGATAATGAAAATAAATTATTTGAAAAGATTAATAAAAATAGATAAATGTTAGTCCAATTAAGAAATAAAAGAGACAAGGCACAAATGAAAAAATATCAGGAATGAAAAAAGACACTACTACATATTCTATAGGCCATGAAAAGATTTTTAAAAAATGAGTAAGAACAGCTTTCTTCCAACAAATTTTAAATTTTGACGAAATGGACATATTCCTAGAATAGTACAACTAAGCAAAGTGGACACAAGAAGAAATAGAATATCTGAACAGTCTAACTGAAGAAATTGAATTTGCAATTAAAAACCTTTCCAAAACCAACAAAATAAAACTCAAAAACTTTAGCCGGATGGCTACAATAGTGAATTCTAATTAATAATATTAGTCTTATGCAAACTCTTTCAGATAACAGGAAAAGAGGAAACACTCCCCAGTTTCCTGTGAGAAACTAGCAAAACCTTAAAACCAAAACCCGACAAGGACATTATTAAAAAATTACAGGATTTTCTCATTCATAAACTTAGATTTAAAACTCTAAATAAATGCTGAGCAAACCAAATCGAGCAACATGTAACATCATACTTAATTTTTTTTAAATGTTTCCCCTTTGAAATTGGGGACGTGACAATGATGTCAACTATTACCACTTCTAATCAGCACTGCACTGGAGGTTCCAGCCAGTGAAGGTCCTAGCCTTATGAAAGGCAATAAAATGAAATAAAAGGTATAATGACTTGGACTGTCCTTATATGCATACTATATAGTTATGCACATGTGAAATCTAATCAACTCCACAGAGGTATTACAGTCGCCTGCAAAGGTAAAACTTAAGAATCCATATATTGCTGTATACCAGGAACAAATCCGAAAAGAACATTTAGTTCAAAATAACATTTATTACAACATAAAATATAAAATATCTAGGAATAAATGTACAAATGACATGCAAGGCCTCTATACAGAAAACTATGACTATTATTGAGAGAAATTTAGAAGTGCTATATATACTATGTTAATGAATTATGAGGTCCAATTTTGCAATACTGTCTCCAAATTGATGGAATAAATGCAATCAGAATCAAGATCTCAACAGGTTTCTTTGTGGAACTTGACAAGCTAATTCTAAAATGTATGCGGTATATATATACAATGAAATATCATTTAGTCTTAAAAAAGAAGGAAATCTGCCATATGTGAGAACATGGATGAACCTGGAGGACATTATGCTAAGTGAAATAAGTCAGTCACAGACAAATACTGTGTGGTTCCATTTATATGTGGAGCCATATAATGGAGCAGAGAGTAGAATGGGGGTTGCTAGGGGCTGGAGGAGGGGGAAATGGAGAGTTACTGTTCAATGGGTATAAAGTTTCAGTTCTGGAAGATGATTAAGTTCCAGAGATCTGCTGTACAATATTATATCTACAGTAAACAATATTGTACACTTAAAATTTGTTAAAGGGTAGATATCATGTTAGATGTTCTTACCAGAATAAAAATAATAAAATAAATGACAAGATAGGGGGCTCTGCTCTACTGAGTATCAAAATTTATAATAAAGGTACATTATTTAAGACAATGTGATAAAACAATATCTAAGAGACTGTTAAATAGAAAGTCCACTGAGTAATCCATGCATAATAGACAGTTAATTTACAACAAAGGTGGAACACCTCTGAAACACATATACTTCACAATTAGCTCAAATCCCAAATATGTAAAGAATACCTATAAATCAATAAGAAAAAGACAACACAATATAAAAACACTTGACAGATACTTGAATCAGCACTTTCACAAAAGAATGGTCAATAAATATGTGAAATGATGTTCAACTTCATTACTAATCAAGGAAAAGGAAATTAAAACCATGAGCTAACACTACACAACAAATAGCTGGGCTAAAACAATAGTGTGGTGAGGACACAGAGAAATGGGAAGTCTCATATTCCAATGGTTATAGTGTAAAGTGATATGTTTTTTTAAGATGTTAAAAATACACATACCATAATATCTGTCAATTCCATATATATACATCTCGATCAGGAATATGTGCAATGTTTACCAAGAGACATATGAAAGTACGTCCATAGTAGCATTATCTATAATGACCCCAAAGAGTGGAATGGATAAACAATTTGTGGTGACTTCATATAATTCAGCAACTATACTGTACATACAGTATATATACACTATACAGCAATGAAACTAATTATAACTACATTTACAAACATGATTTTGAGTGCAAAATGCTGAACCTAAAAGGATATTTAGCTATATGGTTCCATTTATGTAAATTTCAACAACAAAAAACAAAAACCAAATAAAGACCAGGCAAAACTAAACCATAGTATTTCAGATGCATGAATAGGTAGTAAAACTATAAAGAGAGCAAGAAGGTGATTAATTTAAAAGTCAAATTTTTGGTTAACTCTAGGGGTGGGGAGAGAATAGTGATTAGGAAGGACATGGGGGCTTCTGAGGGGTACTGGTAATGTTTTATTTCTTGACCTGGATGGTAGTTAGATGGGTTGTACATTTCTGCCTTTTACACTTTTCTACTATGTGTTTGGTTTCACAAGAAGAAAGATTTAATGAAAGAATTACATGATACAAGGATACAACATATACAAATTAACAATAATAAAAATGTTTAGGACTTTCTTTGAACATTCCTAAAGGGATTCACTCCATGAGTTTAAAAAAAAAGACTATAATACTATTTTCTATAGCAAGTTTTTAGATTTAAAAATTACAGATTTAGATTTTTGGATTTAATAAATCTGAAAATGTCTTACACAAGTCTTCAAGTTTGAATCTAGGTTGGCCTATACAAGTAATCAAGGAGAATTAATACATACTTGGTGACTGAATTAGCTCACGGGACTAATATTCAGAGGGATAAAAATCTCATATTTTCAAATCTAACTCTAAACAGTAGAGGAGAAAACCAAAAGGAAGATAAATCTTATATTCCTAAATCATGGGTACACAAAACACATAGTTTGGTATGTTTTCATGACAGTTGGAGGAGAAAACATAATTTTAGTAAGTTTCAATTAGGATATATCATCACTTATGAAAATAGTGTCAAAAACATGCTCAAGCACATTTGGTGCATTTGCTACATTAGGCTATTATACTAGCAGCATCTGTTAGAATACTGTGAAATACATTTTTCATAGTATAGCATTTTTCATATTAACCTACTGTCAGATAATAAGATGTGAATCTAATATTTTCTTATCAACACAGAGGTCATATTGCCAATTTTGTGCAACAAAGTGATGTCCCGAGAAAGTCTTGGGAAAGGTCTTTCTTGCTCCTGAGAAAAACAGCTAACTTATCTCCCTGCTTTACTGCTGCAAAAATGTCCTTGTCTCTAAGCCCAACAAAAAAAAGCAAGTGATAAGATTCTTGGTGATCACATTCTATTTTAGTAAGCCCAGCTGAAATACAGTAGTATTTAACAGAAAAAACAAAAAACTATTGTCTGAAGAGTTCATTCTGAATTTATACCTTAGAAAAAGTGCTAATCTCATGGTCTTTCTATTGCCATCAGTGTAACTGCCTATCCAGGGTTGGTATAGGTGTGGCAATCCAAGGGGATCACTGATTACAGCAAAAGCAGTATAGAATAACTATATAAATAGAGCAACTGCAGTAAAGACAAATTAAATACAGATACTATAAACTCAAATGGCATCTTTCCTCCAACTATTCCTCAGGGCATGCTGCTCCATTCAGTGTGTATTCAGGAATCTCTACCTACTCTCACTGCAGACTCCATCATTAATTTATAATTGAGGCTTCCCTAGGTGGCAGTAACTGCAGGTGATTAACCCAAAGTCAAACAAATCCCAATCATAATTGGGTCTACTTAAAGGAATCGTCCCATAGGCTCCCTAAAGTAAAAGTATAACTTCCTCCCATCTAACATAATACTTTATTTCTTTTTTAATACTTCTTCTCTTTCCGCCTGAGTCCTCTGCCCTAGGGTGAAGGATTATAAGCAATTCTGTAAAAGTAGGAAAAAAAACTTATTTAATTTTTCAGAAAAGTGAATAAACTCTATATAATGTTTAGCATAAGCAGAGTTAGTACTTATGGCAGCCATTACATGGCTTTAATGGTGTTAATAGGTTAAAATCAGGTAGGAACTTGTAAATATAGAGAGAAAAAAGTAAGATTGAAAATACAACAGAACTCCTATTAAGTAAATGTATGGGGCTTTTTATTAATACTAAACTGACTCCACCTTACTTGTAACCACTTCTCAGTACTTTTAAGGTAAAATTGATGAACTCTACAATGATAATTATTATGAATTTGAATATTTTCTGTTGAATTTATTTTTCACTGTGGCTAGAAGAAAATTTCTGCTTTTTAAGGTAATTTGACCCAAAATGCTTCCATTATACTTTCCTGGAAATGGAGCGATGAGGGCACTGAAGTGTAACCAGAGGGCAGCCACCTGCTGCAAACCTGGTGAGCTGCATCTCCAGTAGCGGTGCTCGCACCTCTCGCACCTTGGGGGCCCTTCCCTAGCCCCAAGGCACTGAGTGCCTATCAGACAAGGTAAGGAGGAGATAACCAGAGGCAATTTCAGGAAGGAGAAAGCAAGAACAGCATAGCTGCTCCAAATCTTACCCCCCTTCCACTTCCACGCCCTCCCCAATCCAGTGTAAAGGACAGCCATTCCGTATTTTGGTAGGGATAAAAACACACCCATTGACTCTAAAGGATAACTTACTGGGATGAGCAGTGGATGGGTGGATAGTTTACATTTCAGAGTGGTGTTGGAATCAGGATGCTTTTGGTTGCAAGTGACAGACAATGGCTACTGGCAGGGGAAGAAGTGGCCCTCCCAGGAAGGGTCTGCCCCAAAGCAACAGGGTACAGAGGCCATCAAGAGCTCCCAACCAAAAACACAGGAGGGACAGAAACAGAAAGCATCCAAAAGTAAGGACAGAGAGCTGGCTGGCAGCAGCTAGCCCTCCTGCTGTCTACGGGCCCCTGCACTTCCACTAGGATTCAGCCGGCAGAACATCAGTCTGCCTCCCTCCCTCCAGGGAAGCCTGGTGCTGAGAAGCTTCAGGCACTTAACCACCAAACTGCTACCAAATTTAACTGGCTTACAAGACACAAGGGAATTTACTAGCTTCTGTAATATAACAGTTAATACAAGGGTAGCTTCAGGTGCTCACTGATCCAGGCTTCAACCCATGTCACTAGGCAACAGTTCTCCTCCATTCCTTGGGCTTGTTTCCCAAATTTGCCTTTATTCTCAGGTAGACTCTTCGCTCCAAGTTGCCAGAGCTTTCAGTGGCTCTGAGTGTTGTGGGAAAGAGGAAGACATTATCCTGACTGCTCTCACCAAAACCCTAAAACTCACTAGTTAAGACCCGTGAGATCTAATTCTGGGCTTTGGAATGAAGTCACTTCATCCAAAGTACAGGAGCAAGTTGGTCTCCCAAGCAAAACCTGGACACTGTGGCCACAGAAGACATGGATGCTAGGCAGAAAAAACAGATGTCTACTACAGAGCCTCTTCAACTGACTTGTTTGCCCCGCTTTTTTTCCCCTTGGCCTTCAGTAAGGACTATCAACCCTGCTACTGAGGGCTTGCACCAACTGTGACTACTTCCCTTTGTCTCTTTGCTGGGTTTGGTCTGAGGGCCTTAGCCCTGCAAGAACCAAGGAACAGGAAAAGATGGTTCAGCGAAAGGGAATGTTACTATACTCAGGGAACACAGTATACCTGATATACAGCTTAGCTAATGAAGAGTGGAAAAAAAAAGTAGAAAATTCTCACTTTCTCTTTCATACAGAAAGTTGTTTCATATTAACACTGAAAACTTATTGATAAGATTTAAAATACAGCAAAAATTGTAAAACAAAAACTTTTCTATTACTTATGTTTGAATATATCATCATGGAGAAATGGTCATAAAAACTCCTGCTCTTATCAAAATGGTCATAAAAACTCCTGCTCTTATCAGAAATTTTGCATGTATACACATGCACATATTATTTTTTGCTACATTCAATATGAACATATTTAAATTGGCATTTCTGCACACATGCTTGTGAGATTGGTTTATAAAAGTTTATAAAATTGGTTTAAAAAGTTTATAAAATTTTCCCCATGCTCTCAAACAACTACTGTGCTATATAAGCTATTTCAGAGGATGAAAAGGAAAAGTACCCAGCTTCTCTTTTGAGATGTATAATTTTGACACTAACTAGACAAGAAGAACATAAAATTATAAACCAATCTCACTTAGAAACATATGCAGAAACCTCAAGTTAAACAATGTTAAATTGAATTCAGAAAAAAATGCACATATATATGTGTACGTGTATGTATATATATACACATTTCCTCAAACAGATATTATTCCAGGAAAGTTATTTGTTCATTGAAGTTGGGTAAAAGTTGCCCTTGAAACTCAACTATCTTTTTTTCTTTCTCTTTCTTCTATGAGAATCTTTTAGACTACTGATTGAATTTCTTAATGGTAATAAGTCATTTCATGTTTACTATTATTCCTAAATCAGTTTTTAGAAATTTATATTTCCAAAAAAATTGCTCATTTCATCTAAGTTTCCAAACTTGGTTTTCTAGAGTTATTCTCTTTATGATTGTGAAATTTCCACTGAATTGATTATCTCCTCCCTTTCATTTAATGTAATGTTTTTCTTTCCTGATCTATCTCCAGAGGCTTACTTATCAGCAATTTAAAAAACCCAGCTTTTGTTTTTTAGACCTCTTTAATTTTGTTCTTTCATTAATTTCTCCTTGTTTTCCTTTTGTAACTTCCTGAGTTGAAGAATATTTAGCTCATCGATTTGCACTCTTATCTTCTTACAAATATCTTTAAGGCTATACATTTCCCTATAATATTGTTTTATCTGTACACCATAAATTTAATAGTGTTCTCATTTTGTCTGATTCTAAATATTTCTAATTTCCATTATGCTTTCTTCTCTGACCCTGAGTTCACTTAGAGAGTTTTTTGTTTGTTTGCATATCTAGATATATAGATTTGAGGGGTGGGAGGAGAACTGCCTCTTTTACCTTACCTCCTACTATTCTACTCCTCAGTCTTGGACTTCTAGCTAAATGGGCCTCCTTGCTCTTTCCTGAAGACAACACATGTACTCTGGGCTCTGGGAACTGGCTGTTCCATCTGCTTGCAATGTTCTTTCCCCAGATATGCAAATGACTAAGCCTTCCTCTCTTCCAAGTCTTTGCCCACATGTTACATTGTCTCCAATGACCTCTTATTTAAATTACAACTCCTTTCCAACTAGCATTCTTGATCCTGTTCACTCTGTTTCTTTTACCCATAATACTTGTAACTTTCTCACATACTATACATTTACTATATTTATTACCTTTACTGTATCTCAAGTCTCCCCTCCCCCCTAATGAATTAAATTCCATGCAGGTCAAAATTTATTTCTGCTTTTCATTAATGTACACCAAATAACTAGAACGATGTCCAGCATGTGGTATGCCACAGATATTTTTGAATGAATTTTTAATTGCAATCCAATGTGGTCAAAGAACAAAGTTGATATGATATTGACTCCTTGATATTTGTGGAGACTTCCTTTGTGGCCTGGCATATATACGGTTGACATTTGTAACTGTTCTACATAGGCTTACGTTTATTAGGGTAGAGGTCCCACACACATACATTAAATTAAAGTGTTACTCAAATCTTTCATATCGTTGCTAGTAGTTTTCTGCTCGATCTCTGCTTATTTAGATATTCTACATACTTCATAATCTCTCAGCTCACCATCACTTCTTCCATCTTATTTCTTCCTTTTGAATTCAGTGCTCTTCATACACAAGTATATGCTTTAGTAATTATCCCAGCAATGAGCTATGAGTGCTAAACTCTCCTGGTCTTTGACTGAAAAGATCTGGAGTTTACCCCCTTCCTTAGCAAAAATTTAGGTGGCTATAATATTCCAAGTTCATTTCCCTTGGCACCTTACAGATATTATACCAACGCCGTTTGGTATTCAGGGCTGT
Organism: Phocoena phocoena; assembly: GCF_963924675.1. NCBI lineage: Eukaryota > Metazoa > Chordata > Mammalia > Artiodactyla > Phocoenidae > Phocoena > Phocoena phocoena. The sequence goes on from NC_089219.1 coordinate 147,613,362, forward strand.
TGAGAAGCTTTCTGTTAGACAGTTGTTGTTCCCTTTCCTTATCTTTTCTCTGTAGCTACTCTTATCATTTTGTCTTTGGTGTTTCACCCTATCACTGTAATCTTTATAGGTGTGGATTCATTTCTGATAATCCTGCTTATGAGCACCTGCACTTTTTCAATCTGATGATCTACGTACTTCAAATGTTGCCTCTCGCTTCTTCTAGTCTCTCACTCTGGAGTTTTTATAAGAAAATGTACTTAACATTCTCATTCTACCCTTCATTCTCCTTACCCTGTTATTCATATTTTTCATTGATTCTATTTTTAATGACTCTATTTTTTCATTCCAGAAGTTCCATATGGTCATTATTTAAATCTGCCTCTTTTCTAGTATTGTCTTGTTCTTTCCTTGTGGTTTCTGTTACTTCTTTTAGCTCTTTATTCATTTTAAGCATATTTATTTTATAACCTCTTTCACAGTGTTCTATTAGTTCATGTCCTAGAGATGCCAACCTATCTATCTTTTGGGTCTGCTGTCATTCATGATGGATCATTTCTTTCTACTTATACTCTTTCTTAATGTGAGTTCATCTTCAAGGGGGATTGTTTTTTTCTGTGGGAATTATGTATTACCTACGTTTGGCTACTTGAACAAAATAGGATGTTATGTAAGGAAAGCACTAAGAAGTAATGGGGACAGTAGACTGGTAGAAAATCAACAGTATCTATCACACCTTCATATCTAATATTTACATTCTCATTTGTTTAATAATTTTTAGAAACACTCTTATTCATCTCACAATCCTGATTTAATTCATTTGTGACCAGACTTCAGGCTACTTGCAAAAAATCAATCAATAGACCAAATACTGTTTTATCTTACTGAAGGAAACAGAATCGAATAGAAACAAAACAGTTTTGGAAGTCAGCAGTATAAGAGTTTATTGAATGTCTACTCTGCACAAAGCACTGTTCTAGGGGAGAGATGAACTGATTTTAAGGCAGACTATGATGTCTTGAAAGGTTTATGTGACAATACAGGTAGACGTGATAAACTCTGGGATATCAGAAACTATATTCCTGAGAAGAGATTTTGAAGTAGGCCCCAAAAGGATTTCAAAAGGCACAGGGAAGGACGGGCATTCTAGACAGTGTGATGAGCTAAGGCCCAAAAGTTGATAGCGCGTTTGGTAAATAAACTGATCTGGTGTAGCTGATGCATGTGGGGAGCGGGGGGGAAAATGTAGCTCTAGGAAGTAAGGTTGAAGCCAAATTTCACTCACCTAACTAGGCGAACATTTCCATCATAAACTTACTGTACAGCACTGTAACTGTTGCTCTGTCTTTCCTACTAGACTGTAAGTCTGTTGAGGGCAGAACCTTTGTTTTATTCATCTCTTATGTCCCCAAATTAGTACAGTACCTCTTGCTCAGCAAGCACTTAATAAAGATTGTTTAAGGAAAAGAATAAGTTGTGAAAAACATGAAATGCGGGGGGTGAGAAAAACTGGACCTGCTCTACAAGCAGTGGAGAGGAAGAGAGGTACAGTGACTGGAGAGGGGGGGCAACATCTCAGGTCTGCATCTCAGAAAAATAATGTAAGGCCAAACACGCACATGACTGAGTGCTTGGGCAGAAGTCGCAACTTACTTTGTTGGGCTAGTGACAGGTCTTTCCTTGAGAAGCACTTGTAGTCTGTCTTTGTGTATACTTTACCTCTTGAGCAAAAAATTGCAATTTTTTACCCTGGAGGAAAACACAGACTTTAAAAATATCTGATTTATTAGGATTATAATATAATTTATTTAGAAATAAATATAATTTATTATAATTATTACTGGAGATCTAGAAACATGTTAGAGTGGGCGTAATCATGTAAGATTTTTGTAACCTGACAGCTTTAGCACATGTTAAAACCTAGGGCTTTTGTTTCAAAATTAATGTAGCTGACTTCTCTGTCTTCTTACTGATCTATCATATTTCTGAAAACTGCAAAAGCTTTCTTTCTCTAAGGTATCTGAGTCATGGAAACATATATTGTATTGCTAATGTAGTACAGACTCTGCACCCCAGAAATGCCCTCACATACATACCCAGGGGAGGTGTGAGCTTTTTAAAATTGGACACTAACCTAACAGAGTGCTAGAATCCCAGTTATTCCCTATGCAAGTCAGTGTATTCCAAATGTATTAAAGCTTCCCTTTAAATAATTTGTTTTGAATGAGATGATCTGAATCTGTGTTTTTAATAGAAATATAATTTTTTCTTTTTACTACTGGAAACTGAAATAGAATGATAATTGTAAAACAACAGCCAGAAATTATTACAAAATGCCTCCTAAGTTTTGGGTTATATTCTGTTATCCAAAGGCTACTGGTTTTATAACTGTCGTTAATGGAATCTATTGAATTTCATTTTTAAAATATATTTTTAACTATTTAAAAACTAAAATAATAGCTATAGATGCACATAAATGAGTATTAAGATAGGTGATACAGTGTACTTGTAAGAAAAGCAAACCTTGGAGTCAGACTACCAGGGTCTGTCAGTTATGGAATGTGACTTCAGGCAAGGTACTTAGCATCTCCATGCTTTAGTTGCTTTACCTAAAACACACAGAATAACCGTCAACTTTCTTAGTAGTTACACCAATTGTTAACATATTAGAGAACACCAGTGCATTTCTGTATTGGAGATTTAATTTTGTATTTTGGACTAAAGATTCACCTGCCATTTCTGTTTACTGAGAAGTATTTGAAGATTGCAGAGCAAGCTGTTTTTAAAAAGTTACCATTTGTAACTCCTTATCTGTGAATCAGACTTATTTTTTTGTTGTGTAATATTTAAAAAAGAAATAATATGGATTTAATTTCAGAGCTGAAGCAAGGCTAAAACATATTATCAGCAATTGTATAATTGTAAGTATCTGTGCTTTGAAGCAAGACAGTTGGTTTGCATGTAAACTCTGACATTTTGCCATCTGTATGACCTTGGGCATGTTTTTAAATTTCCTTGATACTCAATTTCCTTATTTATAAAAGGAAGACAGAAATAGTACTATCTCAAAAATGTTATTCTAAATTTTTTGTTCAAGAAACAGCTCCATTATTTTTGGTGTTTGATGTTATAAATAAATATTATAAGGTAAGATTTCTGTTAGTAAAATCACTTTATATATTTGGGTTACGAATAATATTTCATTAGAAATAAAGGATGTGAATGCTTGAAAAACTTGAAAAACCATGTACCACACTGTCTTTCTATCCTTCTGTTTCTGAATGGTCCTTTCAAATGACCAAATTTTAAACATTATAAGACTGTGCTGCCCCCTGCTGACCCAGTTTCTCCAATATGTAATATTTTGAATCTTCTGAGAAATCTAAACTTATACTTTAGTATTATAGTTAGGTAACCCTACAGTAGGCTGGAAGGCTATAATAATGCAGATGGTAAAATAGTGAATGTAGCACTAAATAATATATGAAATTTGTCAATTACTTAAGTACAGACAATCTGATAGTGGGAACAAATAACAGAATAATAGACTCCCAATTTGCATAATATTTAACAAATTTAGATATCGCGTTCCAAGGAACCTCTACAATTGCTATTGTTTAAAGTGCTGCTGACACCTTGTGGAAAATTAGCAAAATTGGTACATTTTGGCTTAAATTAAATCTTCAGTAATTATTTCCCTGATTCTTTCACTGAATTAACAATTTGAATTAGCAATTTGATCTTTATTTGCCCATGTTAGAATAGAATTTATATTCTGAATAGTTGCAATGCACAGAAATTATACTTTCTATGCTAGAAATCTTAGGCATCTTCTCTCTTTTAAATCTCACATATCCAACCAGAGACATCTTGGTGGTTTTTCTTCTAGAAATCATCTCAAAATTGGTTCATCCTTACTATTAAAACTTCTCTAAGAGAGTGTTATCACCTAGTAATGCAAAGAATACTTGACAAAAAATCAAAAGAGCTGAGAGCAATGCTACCTGTTACTAGCTCTAAAACTCTGGGTAACTCACCTATCCAGAGTCTCACTCTTCTCCATTATAAAATACAGATTCTTGTTCATGGTCTGTCCAGTTATAAGGTTATATGAGCTAACATCTGATAAGTGTTTTGAAAATAGACCACAACAAGAAAACTTTATGTCTACAATGCAATAGCATCTTAGTTAGCTTTCCCCCATTCTGACGCTTCCTGTACACCATGATCTATGCACTCTGTCATGGGTACATGAAGTGAGAAACGGGGGATGTGAAGGATGGGGAGAGAGCAGGCAAAGGAGAAGTCTCCTATGTTCAGTTAGGTCATCCTTCTGGTCCACTCAGTCTGTTACTTACTTTTGATTCTTTGAACTTTTGGCCTTGTAGCTCTCTTCTGATAATGTTATTAGATTTTACTTAATTGGATGACCATTTTGAGTCCACTTACTGCACTCTGTGTCACCAATCTCCATGCCAGGGGAAAGACATGAGACACTGGTAAACCAGATGTGCATAAAATTAGCTTTGACAGTGACATACTTCTACTCAAAAATACTGAAGAGGAGAATGGTAAAGTAAGGACCTCTGACAATCTGTTCCTCCATAAAAGCAATAAGAATACTGGCAAAAATTGTTAAAATCAATGTTTTCAGAACTGTAAATTAAGCAAACGTTTGCAATGATCCAAAAAGTATTTATTCAAGAAAAGTGGCTGAAAACCAAGCTTTGGGGCATTTTAAATTTACCCTATTCCCATCTCCCTCTCCCCAGTTCCATGATAGCCTTGAAAACCAACAGCCTCACAACTATGGTAGCTGTGAAAATGAGCAGTCTAGCTGACACTGGAAGGGTAAGAAAAGGTTTGGAGCTTCTCCAAAGCCTGATTCCCAGAGAACTATCATTACTTGAGTTGTCTTTCAAGTCCCTGAAAAGCTCCATTCTCAGGCTTTGTTTTGATTTGACCTGACTTAGAGCCTGATATAGGTGTACAGTACGGCTGTATCCTTAGGATGTTTGTTGGAAACAATCAGTGGCAATTGTTTAACATCACAGCCTCACAAGAAAGCAGTATCAACTAGGGCTAACAAGAGGTTGACAGAAAAACTTACAAGGAAAATCTTGGGAATGAGAGGTTCATAGGGGGATTCAATAAATTCCAACACATCCATAGGAATCTAAAATCCATGCACATGTGTAAGACTATGCATATGCCTAAGAAAGACCTACGAAGGTCATAAACTCTCATGTCTAGCTGACCTTGATGCTTTGTGCGTGCATGGAGTGAAAGCTAAGACACGGTTGTAAACTTAACACTGGAGCACGGAAAGCATGCCCCAAGAGCAAACAAAAAAAACAAAACAACAACAACAGCAACAGCAGCAGCAACTTCCAAAGTTGAAACATTATATTATTTCTAAATGTCCAGTTTTCGAAAAAAATTACAAGCCATGCAAAGAAATGAGGAAAATATGGCTCATACACAGGAGAAAAAGCAGTCAATAGAAACTGTCCTGAGGAATCCCAGATGTTGGACTTAACAGATAAGATTTTAAATCAGCTCTTTTAAATATGTTCAAAGAACTAAAGAAAACTATGTGTAAAGAATTAAAGTATGAGAACAATGTCTCACCAAATAGAGAATATCCATAATGAGATATAAAATTTTAAAGAAAAACACAGAAATTCTGGAGTTGAAAAGCATAATAACTGAAATAAGAAATTCAACAGAGGGGTCAACAGCAGATCTGAATTAGCAGATTAGAAGATAAGTCAACTGAGATTATCCAGTTTTTATCCAGTCTGAGTGGAAGGAAAAAGAAAATAATCAAGAAAAGGAAGAGAGCCTCAAAGACCTGTCAGACACCATCAAGTATTCCAGCATATGCATAATGGGAGTTCCAGGAGGAGAGAAGACAGAAAGGTACAGAAAACATTTGAAGAAATAATGACTCAAGACTTCCCAAATGTGTTGAAAAACATTAATATACACGTCCAAGAAGCTCAACAAATTCCAAGTAGGATAAACTAAAAGATATTCACACCAAGACACGTAGAGTCAAACTGTAGAAAGTGAAGTAGAGAGAACCTTGAAAGCAGTAAAAAAAAAACCAATTCATCTCGTACAAGGTATCCTCAATGAGATTAATAGCTGACTTCTTATCAGAAATCATGGAGGCCAGGAGAAAGTGTAATTACATATTCAAAGTGCTGAACTGAAAATCCAGTAAAACTACCCTTCAAAAATGATGGAGAAATCAAGAAATTTCCAGATAAACAAAAACGGAGAGAATTCACTACTAATACACCTGACTAAAAGAAATATTAACAGGAGTCCATTAGGCTGAAATGAAGGGACACTAGACAATAAATTGAACCACACAAAGAAACAAACACCATCAGTAAAGGTAACTACATAGGTAAATACAGAAGTCAGTATAAATGTATTTTAGTTTGTAACTTGTAGTAGGCTGATATAATGCTTCCCCTGGCCCTAAAAGGTCCACATCCTAATCTCCAGAACCTATGAACATTTTACCTTATATGGCAAAAGAGACTGTAGATGTGATTAAGTTAAGGATCTTGAGATGGGTTATTATCCTGGATTATCTGAATGTACCCAACATAATCACAAGGGCCCTTATAATAGGGAGGCAGAAGAGCAAGAGGCAAAGACAGAGCGAGCTATATGAAGATGCTATGCTGCTGGCTTTGAAAATGAAGGGAGGGGCCATGAGCCAAGAATGCAGATGGCCTCTAGAAGTTGAAAAAAGGAAAAAAATAAAAAGCAAAAAGGATCCTTCTCTGGTGCTTCCAGAAAGAACACAGCCCTGCTGATACATTTTGGACTTCTGACCTCCAGAACTGTAAGATAATATATTTGTGTTGTATTAAGTTTGTGGTAATTTGTTACAGCAGCAACAGGAATACAATACATAACTTATTCATAACTTATTCACTATCTAATTTAAAAGACATGGAATAACTATAAAATTTGTTGATGAATTTATAATGTATAAAGATGTAATTTGTATGACAATAATAACATAAAGGAGAGGGGAACGGAACAGAGCAAAGTTTCTGTATACTGTTGAAATTAAGTTGGCATTAATTTGAATTAGATTATTTTATATTAAGATGCGAATTGTAATCCCCAGGGAAACCACTAAGAATATAACTTAAAAAATAGAGTGAAAGAAACAACAAGGCAATTAAAATGGTATACTAGAAAATAACACAAAATATATGCTGTCTACAAGGATAATAAGTTAGAGTCAAAGATATAAATAGATTGAAAGTAAAATGACTGAAAAAAGATATACCATGCAAACAGAAACCAAGCAAGAGCTGGAGTGGCTATATTAACATCAGACAGAATAGCTATTAAGACAAAATTGATACCAGAGACAAATAACACTTCATAATTATAAAAGAGTCAATCTATCAAGAAGATATAACAATAAAAGTATATATGCACCCAATAACAGAACTCTAAAATATAAAGCAAAAAGTAACAGAATTTAAAAAAGAAACAGACAATTCAACTGTGATGGAGCCTTCAATACCTCATTTTCAATAGTGGGTAGAACAACTAGATAGATCAATAAGGAAATAAAAGACATGAACATTATAAACCAACTATACCTAAAAGATATCTACAGGACATCCTACCCAACAATAGAACACACATTCATTTCAAGTGCACATGGAACATTTCTCTATGAATAGACCAGGATAGACCATATATTAGGTTAAAAACAAGTCTCAATAAATTCAGAAAGACTGAAAATCATAGAAATTATGTTCTCCAATGACAACAGAATTAAATTAGAAACCACTGACAGAAAGATTTTTTTGCAAGTTCATAACGTGCAAATTAAACAACATTTTCATAAATACCCAATGGGCCAAAGATAAAACTATGAAGGAAATTAGAAAAAAGTTTGAGATGAATAAGAAGAGAAACATACCATATCAAATCACATGGGATGCAGTGAAAACTAGCTTAGAGGGAAATTGCAGCAGACAATGTCTATATTAAAAAAAAAAAGAAGAAATATTTCAAATCAATAACCTAACTTTCGGGCTTCCCTGGTGGCGCAGTGGTTGAGACTCCGCCTGCCGATGCAGGGGACGCGGGTTCGTGCCCCAGTCCGGGAAGATCCCACATGCCGCAGAGCGGCTGGGCCCGTGAGCCATGGCGGCTGAGCCTGCGCGTCCGGAGCCTGTGCTCCGCAACGGGAGAGGCCACAGCAGTGAGAGGCCCGCGTACCGCAAAAAAAAAAAAAAAAAAAAAAACCCTAACTTTCTACCTTAAGAAACTAGAAAAGAAGAGTAAACTAAACCTGAAGCAAAGAAAAGAAAAATGATAGAGACTGGAGTAGAAAGACTAAAAAAAAACAACAGAGTAAAGCAAAAAACTGAAAACTGATTCTTCAAAAAGATCAATGAAACTGACCAACTTTTAGCTAGAGTGACCAAGAAAAAAGAGTGTTCAAATTACTGAAGAAGGGATGAAAGAGGGGTCATCATTACTGAACTTCCAGAAGATTATAAGGAAATATTAGCTACAATTCAACAAGTTAGATAATCTAAATGAAATGGAAAAATTCCTAGAAAGACATAAACTATTGAAACTGACTCAAGAAGAAACGGAAAATCTGAACATCTATAACAAGTAAAGACTGAATTAGTAATAAAACAACAACAACAACAAAAACTTCCCACAAAGGAAAGCCCAGGCCAGAATGGCTTCACTGGTAAATTCTACCTGTTGTGGATTGAATGTGCCCTCCAAAAGATATGTATAAGTCCTAACACTTGTTACCTATGAATGTAAAGTTATTTGGAATCAGGGTCTTTGCAGATTTATTAAGATGTACGTTAAGATGAGGTAAAAGAGAAGCATGGAACAAATTCTCCTGCAGAGCCCTCAGAAGGAACCAACCCTGCTAACATCTTGATTTCAAACTTCTTAACCCCCAGATCTGTGACAGAATAAATTTCTGCTGTTTTAAGCCACATAGTTTGTTATGGCAGGCTTAGGAAACAAATACACTGCCAAATGTTTAAAAACCATTCCACATAATAGAAGAGGAGGGGGACTTCCCTGGCAGTCCATTGGTTAAGACTTCGCCTCCAATGCAGGGGATGCGGTTTCGATCCCTGGTCAGAGAACTAAGATCCCACATGCCTCCCGGCCAAAGAACCAAGACATAAAACAGAAGCAATATTGTAACAAATTCAATAAAGACTTTAAAAATGGTCTACATTAAAAAAAAAACCTAAAAAAAAAAAAATAGAAAAGGAGGGAACACTTCCCAGTTCATTCCTTGAGGCCAGTAATACCAAAGCCAGGCACAGACATCACAAGGAAAGAAGCTACAGGTATATTTCTCTTATGAGTATCACAAACATCCTCCGTTCACTAAAATACTACCAAACCAAATCTGAAACATATAAAAAGGAGTATACATCATGACTGAGTGGAATTTATCCTAGGACTGTAACGTTATTTAACATATGAAAATCAGACAGTGCATCATAATAACAGAATAAAGGACAAAAACCACATGGTCATCTCAACAGATGCAGAGAAAACATGGGACAAAATCCAACATCCTTTCATGATAAAAACAGTAAACAAAACTACGAAGAGAAGGGAACTTTCTCAACTTCATAAAGCACATATATGGAAAACCTATAGATAATACCATGCCTAGGTGTCAAAGACTGAAAGCTTTCCCCTAAGAACAGGAATAAGACAAGGATGTTTGCTTTCAACATTTCAATTCAACATTGTACTAGAGGATCTAGTCAGGGCAATTAGTAAGAAAAACAAATAAAATGCTGTTAAAAATTATTCTGACACTTGTTAATATAGTAAGGAAAACTTTATTCAGGACTACTGCAATAGGTGTCAAGATTATCATAACTGGGGAGAGAGATAAGGCTCACCTCCAAATATAGCAAAGACAACTATGGATTTGTAGCCAATGAGCAGAGTGAGGGGGTCAGTGAACGGAAAATTTCTAAGAAGAGACGTCAAGGGTAGGGAAATTCTTCTTAAACTGACTTAACAGCACTACTGCTTAAGGCAGGCCCAAGACTTATATATCCAAAGTGGGGGGATGAAGAACTTGATCAGATATCAAAGTGGGGGGATTCTCCCTAAACTGACTTAGCAGGATTCTTTGCTAAGACTGGCCTGGGCTGAGCTGGTTAAAGACAAGACCACGATCGAGGCAGAGTCCTAGTCAAAAAGAGGGCTCAGGGGAACCTGATTAAAATTTGGTCAAGGTAAGAGTCTCTGTTAAAGCATTCAGATTGGGGGAAAAAAAAGAAATAAAATTATTTCTATTCACAGATGACACAGTCTTGAATACAGTACATCCTAACATACATGTTACAAAAACATACACACACACACAAAAAACATTAGAACTAATGAGTGTGCCAAAGCAAGGCTGCAGAATGTGTGATCAACATACACAAATCAAGTGCAGTTTGACATAGAGAATAGATTGTGGTTGCCAAGGAGGAGGGTAGGTGGTGAGGGGGCATGGATTGGGGGTTTGGCGTTAGCAGATGCAAACTACTATATATAGGATGGATAAACAACAAGGACCTACTGTATAGTTCCTACAGGGAACTATATTCAATATTCTGTGATAAACCATAATGGAAGAGAATATAAAAAAGAAGGTATATATATGTATAACTGAATCACTTTGCTGTACAGCAGAAATTAACAGAACACTGTAAATCAACTATACTTCATTAAAAAAAATCAACTGTATTTTTATACACTAGCAATGAACACTGAAAACAAAATTAAGAAATAATTCCATTCACAAAACCATCAACAAGAATAGAAAACTTAGGAATAAATTTAAGAAAAGAAGTGTAAGACTTGTATACCAAAAGCAGTAAAACATTCTTTTGAAAGAAATTTAAAGAAGACCTAAATAAATGGAAAGACATCTCATATTAATGGATTGGAAGACTTAACACTGTTAATATGCTAATACCTCCCAAAGCAATCAACAGATTCTATGCAATCCTTATCAAAATTCCAAAGGCATTTTTTTTCAGAAATGGAGAAGCTGATTCTAAAATTCATGTGTAAATATGACCAACAAGAGGTTAATATCCAACATATACAGACAGCACATACAACTCAGTATCAAAAAACCAAACAACTCCATCAAAAAATGGGCAGAAGACTTGAAAAGACATTTTTCCAAAGACATACAGAGGGCTAACAGGCACATGAAAGGATGCTCAACATTGATAATTATTAGAAAAAGGCAAATCAAAACTACAATGAGGTATCACCTCACACCTGTCAGAATGGCCATCATCAAATGTCTACAAATAACAAATGTTGGTGAGGATGTGGAGAAAAAGGGAACCCTGTAGCACTGTTGGTGGGATTGTAAATTGGTGTAGCCACTACAGAAAGCAGTACGGAGGTTCCTCAAAAACTAAAAATAGAACTACCATATGATGATCCAGCACTTCCACTCCTGGGTGTGTATATATATGGAAAAAACAAAAACTAATTTGAAAAGATAACATGCACCCCAATGTTCCTAGCAGCACTCTTTAAAATAGCCAAGACATGGAAGCAACCCAAGTGCTCATCAACAGATGATTGGATTAAGAAGATGTGGTATACACACACACACACACACACACACACACACACACACACACACACACACTGGAATATTAGCCATAAAAAAGAATGAAATCTTGCCATTTACAGCAATGTGGATGGACCTAGAGAATACTGTGCTTAGTGAAATAAGCCAGACAGAGAAAGACAAATACTGTATGATATCACTTATATGTGGAACCTAAAAAAATAATACAAATGAATGTATATGCAAAACAGATCCACAGATATAGAAAACAAACTTGTGGTTGCCAAAGGGGAGAGAGAAGTGGGGAGAGATAAACTAGGGGTACAAGATCAACAGATACAAACTACTATGTATAAAATAGATAAGCAACAAGGATATACTGTATAGCACAGGGAATTATAGCCATTATCTCGTAATATCCTATAAAGAAGTATAATCTTCAAAAATACTGAATCACTATGCTTTACACCTGAAACTAAGATGATATTTAAATCAACTATACTTCAATAAAAAAGAAAATGTACTAGGACTCAGGATTCTGAACTCACTATTCTTAGTCCAATAGTCATTTACTACTAATAAACCTAAATCCCCATTCTGATTTTCAAAAATCTCTATAATTTGGCTTCATCTTAATATTCAATGTTATACTTTTCTTCCTGCACAGTTTGTAACATCAACAAGGTCCCAAAATTTCTGCCGAGGAAGACTGGGGAAAGCAATTATTGGAAGAGCACTGGTGGGATGGTGATGGGGATGCTGGTGGGAGAGTATCAACAGCTTATCAAGAAAGTGAACGCAGGAGCTGGAGGTTGTGTCTTATGCAATTCCCTCTCAAACATGGGGCTCACACCCTCTTCCTTGAGAGTTCACATTATTATTTGAGTGGGGGCTTTCGGCGTGGGCTGATACAAAATTATGGAGTAAGCCCTCAAACCTGCCCATAACACTGAAAAGAATTTACTTTTATAAAATTTGAGGCATATATTTTCAAAATCCCTGACGCATTTTTGTGCAACACAGTTCTGTCCGAAGCTCCCGCCATCCGACTGAACCATCCTCTTCCCTCTCAGCCATGTTTTCAACTACTCATCATCTAGTAAGTCCTGCTCATTTATTGAAGATTCCCACTGGGCTCCCAGACTTACCCTTTCCCCTAACATCTTTCTGACTTAAGGGGAATCAAATTCTACACAAAGAACCTTCTAACACCCATGGGCACTAAGGTATTTGATTTTCTCACCTCTAATGATTTCTTCCTCCCAATCTCATTATTTCTTGGATCTCAGCATCATCAGAGGCTCTGTTAGCTCTTCACCAAAGTTACTAAGTAAAAATCCCAGCTGCTAAGCACATCCTCTTAGTCATCTGATTTGCTCATTCAACTACTACTCTCACAATACCACTTCTTTGACTGCACCTCCATTCCCTTGATGCTAGAATTTTGTTCATCAGCCCGTTCCTGTCTGCACTTCCTCCTCTATCAAGATTCACCATTTCAATCATTCTCTTGCCTTAAACTTCCTTGCTTCTCTCTCTATTCAACATACTTAATAGGCTGGCAAAATACTAACCATGGATGAATTTAGTAACTCCTTCATTGTACTGGGGAAGTTATCACACAAGGGAGTGGATTAGAACCTTGCCTGGGTCATTGTCTGGTTATACTTACAGTCTTGTTATACTTCCCTAGTAAATGTATTTTTCCTTTTTCTCAATGATTATAAATCATTCATTCTCCTAAAATAACTCGACACCATTTTTTTCCTCCATACTTATCCTTGCTTCCTGCTACACACACACACACACACGCACACGCGCGCGCGCGCGCGCACACACACGCACACACACACACACACAGCCTATGTGGAATCTTCAATTTCCTGCCAAAATATCTACAAACTTTCTTACATCTGGATCCTCTCCTCACTTCTTATCATTGTTATGAGGAGGAATCTCTTCTATTTCAGACCAATTTCTCCACATGTTGTCTAGATTCTATTTCCTCAAACCTTCTTAAAAATAGTGTATGTCTCTTTTCCTCTCATATCCTAAATATCTCTTCACTGGATTCTTCTCATCCATATTTAAATATGCCCAAGTCTCGCTCCTATTTTAAAAAAAAACTATTTGGATCCCAAACCCTCTTCCAGATACCCTATTCTCTCTTTCCCCCTTTTTCTTCTATGTTTTCCTCATTCAGTGTCAAACCTGGTTAAAGAGTTTGTCTACATTACCCATACCCTCAGCTCTCACTCACCCCGAGCTCTTGTTCCTACCACTCCACCAAAACTACTTTCATTAAGGTCACTAGTGAGACCTGCATGTTAAATCTAATAGGTAACATTCAGTACAGCCAACTACCTTTCTTGTTTAAAACTCAATCCTTTGCTTCTGTGATACCTCCCTCTCTTTGCTTTTGTTTTCTTTTCCTATCTTTTTCTCTAGTTGTGACAGAGACTGCTAATTGTCCACAAGAATCTATTCTTCACTTCCTTTTGGGCACGCGGCTGCCACATTTTTTCAGCTTCTTTTGGAGTTATGTATGGACATGTGACTGACCTCTTGAAAATGGAATATAAGTAGAAGAAATGCATGCTACTCCTAAGCCCAGGCCTTAAGACATTGGACATGCCTCTTGTCTATCCTCTTTTCCCCTTTCTCATCACCAACTCAGACCAAGCTTTGAACAATCACAACGGTGACACTGTTCTAGAGTAGGAGTTGGTAAAGAACAGTTTGTGGGCAAAATCTGGCCTGAAATCTGTTTTTCTATATCCTACAATCTAAAAATGGACTTTATATTTTTTAAGGATTGCAAATAAATAAATAAAAGAAGAGGAAGAAGAAGAAGAGTATGTGACAGAGACCATACATGGCTGGCAAAGCCTAAAATACTGACAATCTGGCCCTTCATAGAAAAAAGTCTGCTGACCTCCTGTGCTAGGGGATATGTGACAGAGCAACACAATGAAAGAAACATGGACCCCTGAGGGACCACGTAGAGCAGAGGTTTCCCCTTTATGGGATGATTTGCAGGCATCCATCTGGGTCCACCTGTATTGCCCCTATGGAACTCGAGGGCAGGGGAACTGATGCAAACATGTTGATGACAATGCTGCTTACAATGGCAAGCACAGTAAAGTCCTTTACTGCCAGCATCCACTGAACTGTGGCAGCCTAACTTGTCAACTAGAAGGAGGTTAAATTCTCAGCCTCTTCACAGTTAACAGTAACCTTGTTTGAAAGATTTTTCTTTTAAACAACATACAGGTTAAAAAAACCCATATGAGAATCTTTATCTTTCACTAGAGTAGTCAATTACATGTAATGTCATTACTGACACATCTATCATGTTCCTTTGTGCTTTCTATTTTTACTAACTGTTCTGTTCTTTCCTTCCTATATTTTTTTGATTTTTAAAAATCAACTTTACTGAACGATCATTTCAGATATGAGATTAATGTAGCAATTTTAAGTGTACAGTTTAATAAAATTTGATAAATGTATACATTTTTGGGTAACCACTTCCCAACCAATATGCAGAACACTTAAGTAATCAGAAAGTGTTCTACTGTGCCTTTTCTCAATCAATTCTCCCATCCCAGACAACCGCTGATCTTATTTCTACCACTATAGACTAGTTTCCTTTTTTAAAACTTTATATAAATGTAATCATATGGTATATATCTGTCTTCTTTTGCTCAGTATGTTTTTGAGATCCAACCATACTGCCCTATCAGTGTTCATTAATTTCTATTATTTATTTGTATTTCATGGCATGACTAGTCAATATTTTGTGTATTCATCTGTTGATGGGCATCCGGGATGTTTCTAATTCTTGGCTAATATTGATAAAGCTTCTATGAAAAATCAGGTACAAATCTTTGTTGAAATGTTTTCATCTCTCTTGGATGAAATGAATTGCTAGGAATTGCTGGGATATATGTTAAGTGGAAGCTTAATAAGAAACAAAGTGATTGTACTATTTTACATTCCACCAGCAGTGTATGAAAGTTCCAGGTCCAACACAGCCTTAGCAACGGTTAGTAATGTTAGTCTTTTCAATTTTAGATATTCTAGTGATTGTGTAATATTATCTCTTTGGCTTTAATTTGCATTTTCGAAGACAGTTAATGATACTAAGAACTTCTTTCATATGCTTATTGGTCAACTGCATTATTTTCTTTAGAAAAGTGTCCAAATCTGATGCCTGTGAATTATCATGCTGTTTATCTTTTTATTATTTTAAGAGTTCAAAAAATATATATTCTTGATACAAGTCTTATTGTATTAGGAATATTCTCTTCTACTCTATGAATTGCCTTTTTGTCTTTCATTAACAGTGTCTTTGAAGAGCAGAAGTTTTAAAAATATTTGATAAAGCACAATTGTTTATGATAGTGCTTTCTCTGACTCAAGAAATCTTTGCTTACTGCAAGGTGCTGAAGATTTTCTACTGTTCTGTTCTGGAAGTTTTATAGGTTTTAGATTTTACATTTAGGACTATGATCCATTTCAACTTAATTTTTACATATGGTGGAAGTTCATTTTGTTTCTGACACAGTCAGGTGTTACAAAGCCACTGGCTGAAAAATAATCATTACCTATTGCATTACTTTGACAACTTAGTTGAAAATCAATTGTGTAAGTCTATTTATGGACTTTCTATTGATCTATCTGGGTATTTAGCCAAGAGAAATAAAAACATTTCAACAAAGATTTGTACCTGAATTTTCATAGAAGTTTTATTAATATTAACCAAGAATTAGTCTATCCTTATACTAATATCATACCATCCTAATTACTGTGGCTCTGGTAGTAAATCTTGAGATCAGGAGCATAAATATTCCATCCTTTTTTTTCTTGCAAAACTGTTTTGTCCATTTTATGTCCTGCACATTTTCTTTTTTGCGGTACGCGGGCCTCTCACTGTTGTGGCCTCTCCCGTTGCGGAGCACAGGCTCCGGACGCACAGCCCAGCGGCCATGGCTCACGGGCCCAGCCACTCCGCGGCATGTGGGATCTTCCCAGACCGGGGCACAAACCCACGTCCCCTGCATCGGCAGGCGGACTCTCAACCACTGCGCCACCAGGGAAGCCCCTGTCCTGCACATTTTAAAATAAATTTGTCACTTCTATTTTCAGCCATGATGGAGTAACAGGAACTAGATTTACTCTCGTTTTAAACAAGTAAAATAACAGACAAAATGAATGTAAAAATAGTTTTTATATAATGGGCAACAGGCAGTGTAGGACAGTCTAGTTTACTGCTTGGAGAGAGTTTCTAAGCTGCAACGTAGGTAGGGAGAAATCAGAGACTGGGGTCTCCGTGAGTTGGGGACACAGTATGGAAAATTTGGGGAGGCCAAGGTAACTAAGATTTAAACAGGGCAAATTTTAGAGAGTAGAGAGCAGCAAAAAGAGGTCATCAAAGATCCAGAAGTCTTCAAAAGATACACCTTGAATCTTCAGCTGAGTTTTGATTAGTGTACATGCATGTCAGGAAACAACTTATAGCCAAGGAGAGAAGCAATGTAAAGAACCAGGCAACAATTCTCAGAACTCACATAAGCCTGGGAATAATTCACACTCTGAACATCCAAATGGAGAAAACTCATAACATATGGGGCATCAAGTTGAGTAATTAGAAGGATAATGCCTGAGTTGTGGGGTTAAACTAGCCCTAGACTAAAGAATCTCTGGCTTTGTAAAACAAAACTTAAAAGGATCAAACTGTTTTCAAGTAACCTGACTGCATCCAAGAACAAAGCTCAAAAATATTAAAGGCAACGAAATTCAGCATGCAACAATGGAAAATCCACGATGTCTGGCATTTAATAAAAAAAATTATCAGCATGCAAAAAAGAAGGAAAATATAATCCATAATAAGGGAAAACAACCAAGTGACAGACCTAGAAATTACATAGTTGATAGAATTTCTAAAAAAGGACATTAAAATGGCTATTATAAATATACTCCCAGCATTCAAGACAATAGAAGAATGCATGAGCATGTTAAGGAGAGATAAAGAAGATATAAAAGAGACCCAAATTTAACTCCTAGAGATGGAAAAATACATCTGAGATGAAAAATACACTAAACTATATTACCAACATAGACAACACTGCAGAAGAAAAGATTAATGAACCTGAAGACATAGGAATAGAAGCTATCGGAAAGAAAACCAGAGAGAAAAAATAAAAAAGAACAGAGTATCAATCAGCAAGCTGTGGGATAACTTCAAATGGTCTAATACATGTGTACATGGGCCAAAATTAATATTTGAAGAAATAATGGCAAAAAATCCAAATTAAAATTAAATTAAAACTAAAAACCTCCATAGAGCTCCAAGGAGTTTAACAAATACTGAGCAAAAGAATAGTGAATAAAGTTATACCAAGTAATATAACAATTAGGTTGCTTAAATAAAAAGAGACAATCTTTAAAGTAGCCAGAGGAAAAAAATGACATTATATACAGAGGAACAAAGATAAGAATTAAGGAGACTTTTTGTCAAAAACAATGTAAGCCAGAAAAAAATGGAGCAACATTTCTAAGGACTGAAAGGAAAAAAAATAACTAGCAACTTAAATGTCTACATCCAGCAAAATATCTTTCCAAAACACAGGCAAAACAGACTTTTTTGAGATGCACAGAAAGTGAAAGAGTTTGTCACCAGCAAATCAGCACTATAAGAAATTTAAAAGATGTCTTCAGGCAGAAAGAAAATGATAGCATATGGAAATCTGGATCTACACAAAGGAACATAAAGAGTACCAGAAATGGTAAATATGTAGGTAAACATAGAAGACTTTTTCCCCATGTTTTAAATCTCTTTAAAATGTAATTGACTTTTTAAAGCAAAACATAATAACAATGTACTGTGGGATTCATAGCACAGAAGCATAATGTATGACAACAGTAACAGAGACTAAAAGAAGAAAAATAAAATTATATTATTATATGGTTATCAGCCTGTACATGAAGTGAAAAATATTACTGCTGGTACAGTATAAGTTAAATATGTACAACATAATGACTACATCAGCCACTAAAACAACACAGTAACAACATCAAAAACAAAATAAAGAGATACAGGTAATTAAGCCAATAAAGGAGACAGAATGAAATAACAAAATATTCAATTATCCCAAAAGAAGAAAGAACAAATGAGGAAAGGGGAACACAGAACCAATAGGCAACAAATAGCAAGATGACAGACTTAAACAGAGCCAAATAAGTGATCATAATATTTATTTATTTATTATCTGGTTTGATAAATGACTTCAAGGCAGAAGTGGCTTTAGGGCTATGCTTATCTTTTTGGGTTCCAGTCTTTTCCCTATATTTGAACCTGGTCATTCCTCAAAATCTTATTACCTCTTAAGTGCTTAAGATATTTTTCCATGTCTCATCCAGCTTTATTCAGTTACATTTAGCGAAAGGGTTAATCTAGTTATCCTAGCCCACCATTACCAGTCACGATTACCCTTCTAATTTACAATACTTTTAAATATCCCATGAAATATAAATGTGCAAAAGAGCCTGATGTTTAAAATTTCAGGATTTGTAAATTCAAAAGAAATTAAAGCCTAGAATAGAAATTAATCTTACTTGCAACATACCCATAGCAGAACTGCAAAATTTTCAAGCACCCTAAAGGTACCTTTAAAAAGTGTTTGCTAAGTTTTCAAGAAAAGATATGTCTGTTGGATAAAAGTTAGACAATATTATTTATAAAATTAATCATGATATTAATAATGAGATAATCCTAGAACTGGATGTAATTGGTATGGTCTTCAAAAACTGAATGATTAAAAGAGACAAAGAAGATCCTTATATAATGATAAAGGGGTCAATCCATCAAAAAGATGTAACAATTATAAATATCTATACACCCAACATTACAGCACCTAAATATATACAGCAAAAACAGAACTAAAAGAAGAAATAAACTGCAATACAATAATAGCTGGATAATAGCTGGGGACTTTCATACCCCACTCTCAACAAGGGACAAACCATCCAGTCAGAGAATCAGCAAGGGAACAGCAGATCTAAGCAACATTACAGACCACATGGACCTAAGAGACATATAGAGACCATTCTATCTAACAACTGCAGAATATACAATCTTCTCAAGTGCATACGGAACATTTTATAGGATAGACCACAGGTTAGGCCCCAAAACAAGTCTTATCAAATTCAAGAAGATTGAAATCATACCAAGTATCTTCTCTGACCACAATGTTATGAAAGTAGAAATCAGTAACAGGAGGAAAACTAAATTCACAACTACACAGAAATTAAACAACATTCTCTTGAACAATCAATGGATCAAAGAAGAAATTAAAGGTGAAATAAAGAAGTTTCTTGAGACAAATGAAAATGGAAATACAACATACCAGAACTTAAGGGATGTAGCAAAATCAGTTCTAAAAGCACAGTTCATAGCAATAAACATCTACATTAAGAAGCAAGAAAAATCATATATAAACAACCTAATTCTACGTCTTAAGGAGCTAGAAAAAGTAGCACTGAGCCCAAAGTTAGCATAAGGGAGGAAATAATAAAGATTAAAGCAGAAATAAATGAAATAGAGAACAGAAAAGTAATAGAAAAGATCAACCGAACTAGGAGTTGGTTCTGTGAAAAGAAAAAACAAAGTTGACAAACCCTTAGCTACACTAACCAAGTGAAAAAAAAAGAGGACACACTGGGCACCTATGGAAAACAGACAACTTACCAAGATTGAATCAGGAAGAAATAGAAAGTTTGAACAGACCAATTACTAGTTAGGGGATTGAATCAGTAATCAAAAATCTCCCCATGAAGAAAACCCAGAACAAGATAGCTTCACTGGTGAATTTTACCAAACACTTAAAGAAGAATTAACACCAATACTTCTCAAATTCTTCCAAAAAAATTAAAAGGAAAGGCTATTTCTAAACTCATTTTACGAGGTCAACATCATCCTGATACCAAAGTTAGATGAGGACACTACTAGAAAAGGAAACTACAGGGCAATATCCTTGATGAATACAGATGCGAAAATTCTCAACAAAATACTCGCAAATCAAATTCAGCAGCACATTAAAAGAATCATTCACCATGATCGAGTGGAATTTACCCTGGGATGCAAGGATGGTTTAACATATGCAAATCAGTCAATGTGCTACATCATATCAACAGAATGAAAGACAACAATCACATGATTGTCTCAATATATGCAGGAAAAGCATCTGACAAAATCAAACATCAATTTATGGTAAAGACTCTCAACCAATTAGGCAAAGGAGGAACATATCTCAACATAATAACGGCCACAGAAGACAAATCCATGGCTAATATCATACTCAACAGTGGAAGCTGAAAGCTTTTCCTTTAAGATCAGGAACAAGACAAGGTAGCCACTCTCACCACTCCTATTCAACATAGTAATGAAAGTCCTAGCTAGAGCAATCAGGGAACAAAAAGAAATAAAAAGCATCAGAATTGGAACAGAAGAAATAAAACTGTCTCTATTTACAGATGATATAACTTTATATAGAGAAAATCCTAAAGAATCAAAAAACATTTAGAAGTAATCAAGGCATTTGGTAAAGTTGCAGGATACAACATTAACATATAAAAATCAGTAGCATTTCTGTACACGACAAACAAATATTCTGAAAAAGAAATAAAGAAACTGATCCCATTTATATAGCATCAAAAATAAATTTGAACAAGGAGGTGAAAGATCTCTACTCTGAAAACTGCAAGACACTGACCAAAGAAATCAAAGACAATACAAATAAATAAAAAGGTATCTTACGTTCATGGACTGAAAGAATTAATGTTGTTAAAATATCAATACTACCAAAAGCCATCTATAGAATCAATGCAAACCCTATCAAGATTCCAATGGCATTTTTTACAGAAATAGAAAAAACATTCCTAAAATTTCTGTGGAATTACGAAAGACCATGAATATTGAAAGAAATCCTGAGAAAGAAGAATAAAATAGGAGGCATCACACTTCTTGATTTCAAAATATACTATATAGCTATAATAATTAAAACCGTAAGGTACTGGCATAAAAATAGACAAACAGATCAATGGAACAGAATTGAGAGCCCAGAAATAAACCCAAGTATATACTAATATTTGAAAAGGGAGCTATGAATATTCAATGAGGAAAAGATAGTCTTTTCAATAAACAGTGTCATGAAAACTGGTTATTCACATGCAAACGAATGATATTTGACCCCTGTCTTACACTACTCACAAAAATTAACTCAAAATATATTACAACTTAAATGTAAAATGTGAAACTGTAAAACTCCTTGATGAAAACATAGGGGAAAAGTTCCTTGACATCAGTCTTGGCAATGATTTTTTTGGGTTTGACAGCAAAGCACAGGGAACAAAAGCAAAAATCAACAAGTGGGACTATATCAAACTAAATAGCTTCTCCAGAGCAACAAAATGAAATGACAATTATAAAAGGGGAGAAAATATTTGCAAACCACATATCTGATAATGGATTAATATGCAAAACATATAAAAAACTCACACAACTCAACAGCAAAAAACCAAACAATCCAATTTAAAAATGGGCAGAGGACCTGAATAGACCATTTCCCAAAGAAGATATACAAATGGCCAACAAGCACATGAAAAAGTGCTGAAAATCACTAATCATCGAGGAAATGCAAATCAAAACTACAATGAGAGGGCTTCCCTGGTGGCACAGTGGTTGGGAGTCCGCCTGCTGATGCAGGGGACACGGGTTCGTGCCCTGGTCCGGGAAGATCCCACATGCCGCGGAGCGTCTGGGCCCATGAGCCATGGCCGCTGAGCCTGCGTGTCTGGAAAAAACTATGGCAATTTGAGTCAGAAGTATCTGGGTCCAGGTTATTAACCATGTCCATGAGTGTGTCATGCAGCCTCCCTGAGCTTCTGTTTCCTCATCTATAAAAAGGGCTCAAAAATTTCGAAGTTGTACGATTACTGTAGGAATTGAAATAGACAATATATGTAGACATATAGGAAGCTCTTAATAAACAGTAGTTGCGTTTGTTACTAAAAAAAAACCTACAATGACATATCACCTCACACATTTTAGAATAGATATTTAAAAAAAGACAAGAGATAACAAACACTGGCAAGGATACGGAGGAAAAGGGAAACCTACTGTGTTGCTGGTGGGAATGTAAACTGGTGTAGCCACTATGGACAACGGTATGGAGGTTCCTCAAAAAATTAAAAATAGAACTATCATGTGATCCACCAACTCCACTTCTGAAATCACTATCTTGAAGATATATTTGCACACCCATGTTCACTGCAGCACTATTCACAATGCCAAGATATGGAAACAATCTAAGTGTCCATCAACAGATGAACAGATAAATAAAATTTGATACACACACACAGCTTTAAAAATGAAGAAAATTCTAACAAAAATGAAAACAGACTCATTGATTCAAAGAACAAATGAATGGTTGACAGAAGGGAGGGAGGTGTGGGGTGAAATAGGTCAGGGAGATTAAGAGATATAAACATCCTGTTATAAAATAAAGAAGCCACAGGGATGTAATATACAGTATAAGAAATATGGTCAATAATATTATAGTAACTTTGTATGGGGACAGATGGCTATTAGGCTTATCGTGATCATTTCATAATGTATGCAAATGTCAAATCACCCAACATAATGTTTTATTAACTATATTTCAATTTTTTATAAAAGGGGAAAAAATGAAGCAAAAGTCAGATAGACAAGCACTGTACAATCTCACTTTTATGTGGAACCTAAAAACATAAAACTCATAGAAACAAGAGAGTAGAATGGTGGCTGCCAGGGGCTGAGAGGTGGGGGAAATGGGGAGATGCTGGCCAGAGAGTACAAAGTTTCAGTTATAAAATGAGTAAGTTCCAGGAATCTAATGTATAGCATGGTGACTATAATTAATAATACTGTATTGTGTACTTGAAAATTGCTATGGGAGTAAAGCTTTAATGTTCTCACCATAACAACAACAAAATGGTAAGTAAGTGAGGTAAAGGATGTACTAACTAACCTTATTGTGGTAAGCATTTCATACTATACATGTGTATTAAATCATTAAAATTTAAAACACCTTAAGGTTACGCAATGTTATATGGAAATTATATCTCAATAAAGCTGGGGGGGGGGCGCGGAAATCTCAGGAACAGTTAAGAGGTATAGTCAGACCTATAACAGTAGGGAAGATTCAGGCCAGTTACATGAGAATCCAAGAGACACCAGGGACTTGTCAGTACCACGGACAGTTCCATGCTGAACCAGTTTCTCTTAGGCTTTAATCCCAGGAGGCCAAAATTTATATCTAGTTGCAACATTCTTAAGTTTATACCTGATGGCCATTTTATAGACACCTAGACAAGATAAATATCTCAATTATTTGTGACACAGAGTATAGCCACATGTTCTGTCTTAATGGCCAATGTAAGTTAGTTGCTATGATCAGCACAAGCATAATCATTATCATCGTCACTATTGCTGACCTCACTGAGGGCCTGGTAAAGTGTCATCACCTTTAAAAAAACCTATTGAGTCCAAGCGGGCTGAGGAGGGCATCCTCAGAGGAGTGGGCCAGCAGCCCAGGCAGGATGACGAGCATGTCCATGCTGGGATGGGGCAGAAGATATGAAGTGGTCACTTAGCGTGGGGAGAAAGAATCCAGGTGGGCAGCCTGATGGTGGCTATCAGATCCTGAGCAGGATGAGGAGGTGTGGCCTAGCCTGGGGTGTAGAGGCCCCAGCAGGGTCAGGAAGACATCCTGCTGAAGGCCCTGAGGTGTGAAATAGAATAGGCTGTCAGAGACTTAGCAGGGTGAGGGCACCCATTAATAGGATGGGTCAGTATGGGCTGTCAGATCCCACACAGGCTGTTTCCACAGAAGGGTGATGCAACGCAGGGTGCCACAGCCAAGCCTAGGCAGGCTGAGAGATCCTCTATGCAGTGGTGGCAGTGGGGACGCAGACTGGTAAGGATGTCAGAGGACAAGCACGATGAGGACTTCCATGCAGGAGGAGCAAAGAGACACAGGGATTTGAAGCCTGAGTCTGGGGAGGAGGGTAAGGGTATGGAGGATGTGATGGCTGCAGTGGAATACTGGTTACATATAAAAAGACTGATCAAATGAAGTTAATATGTTAAGGATAGTAGGAGGCTTCTCACTATCGAAGAAGGTACCTACAAATTAGAATGAACCCTGTGGTGCTGAACTGGAACTGGTCATCTCAGTGTGAATGCATGGTTTTCAATATAGACACAGAAATAAATATAAATATGTATGTATACACATATATATTAATAGAATACTACTACTTAAAAACAGAATAAATATTTCATGTCTTGTATCTATGAAAAAGCCATGAAAGATATTTAGGATAGTTTATATGGTACTAGTGTAAAATTAAAGCTTCCAAAATTTACATTTTCTTTCATATTTTATAAGTCCTACTTCTATATTAATGAGGCTATCCATATCAAAAGGGAAAATATTTTTAAAAATTATCCACGTAGAATGTTAACAGGGACCAAATGAATCGTGAAGATAATGAACTGTGGGTTCCTACCAAAAGAAAACGAAACTAAGCTACTCTTATGCAAAAAATAGGTAAAAGCTGAAAGTAGTAGTGTGATGGTAGTAGCAATGCAGTGATGATGATGGTATTGGCATAACTAATATTTACTGAGGGCTTACTAAGTCCCAGGTACTGTGTAGCTACTTTACACAAATCTTAATGACACTCTCACTAATGCGTTAGCACAATGACGATTTCAGTTTAAATTTATAAACACCCTGAACTTCAAATTTCCTTTCTTAAATTTTAAAATGGTAATAACAATTCTCTTATGCCACAAAACAGACTATTTGAAGATGAGCTCTGATTCAAAATTTGAATGTTATGAATAATTTAGTGACAAATGAAATAGCAAAATATGATTTTATATGTTCATTAAATTATGAATATAGAAGGATATTTCTGAGAGTCTTAATGGAACTTCATTCATAATGAATTCCCTAGCTATCAGAGTTATCTCACATGATTACTGTTGCTTTTGTACATATCCTCATAGAGCATTCAAAGCAGTTCCCAGGAAATGAAATGTTAACAGAAATAGCAATGGCTTTTATTTCACTTTTTCACGATGTGTACTATTTTGGAATAAACTTTGTAACGCTATTCTCATTCCCTACCTATGTAATTTTACAGTCTGAATTTCAGAATAGTCCAGGTGGCACTACACTGTAAAGATGGCCTTGAGGACAGTTACTGGGCCCTCGGCATATTTTCCCAAATTCATGTTCCTGAAAGACCACTGAAACCCAGGAAATGCTGAATTTGTCAATTTCTGAAAAAATTTAGTTCTAATATCTTCAGTGCCTCAATAAACTTTGTTTAAATAAACTGAATCCAAAGAAAATCTTATCTATAATATTCTAGGTTTTATATATAGTGAATATTTTTGGTGACACAATTTTTCTTATGGCCATAAGGACTTTAATTCCCTTCAAAATGTTTTTCATCTTTTTCTGTTCTCAAAATATGTCAAGCTTCTAATGAGTCAAGGAGATAATTTTAATATTTTATAATATAACTGAAATACAAAGTTTTTAAAGAAACCAAAGGCAATGAAACTTAGCAGTTACTAGTATGCATAACCATTTCTTCCTATTCAGCCTATTTCAAAATAATTTATAAAAACCTAATTCTCTTTACAAGTATCTAAAATAAAACTTTTCGTGTTAAAGGTGATTTTTAATAGTTGGTTACAATTTGAGCAGATTGTTTTGGAAAAATGTAGTATTAACAAGTCTTACAGTAGAGTTTTCTGAATGATATGGTTAGTTTCACATTAAATCTTATAGTCAGATGCAACAGATGTTTCAGAACTTGGCAATGACTTGTTTTAGTCCTCTGGCCATCCAGGAAATGATAGTGAAGAATAAGATGTGGAGGTAAGATAGGTTCTATAGGGCAACGATAATCAATGCTGCTCAGGCATCTGGGTCTCTTGTAGAGTCCTTTAAAGATGCAGATACTCTGGCCCCACTCCTTTAAGTGTTTGATTCAACAGGTCTACATGGGGGCCTATTCATCTTTCGTTTGAAAACTCCCCAAGTCATACCAGTGTAATCAGGATTGAGAAGCACAATTTTTAGGATTTGGTACATAGTCAGTTAAGCATATCAGAAAGACACTGTGTGAAACACAGAACTCAAGATTCCTGAAGCGACATGCAGAAAAGTATGCCTAATTCTGAGGTATTATCAAATTTTCTGAAATAGGATTTCATTGACGGTATGTCCAATCACTAAAGTTTTGGTGAATTTTATTTTCAAGGAATTGAAATAAACATTATATTGGACATGAGTCAGTTATCTCCCTAGCATGCATTCACCACTTCCTTCCAGTAGTGAATGAACTCCTTTTCATTTCTTATCAAATGTGGTTTGGGAAGTGACCCACTGCTCAGCTCTAGGGCTAAAGCTAATCAGTGCAGCCCACCCCTGTAGCCATAGTGATTGGTTCTGAATGGGCATGTAACCTAGTGAGACACAAGAAGTTTCAACAGGGCCACTATATGAAACCTGATTATAAAGTTGACACATGGAAGACAGGGTGGTAGGGGAGTAGAAAGAGAAAGAAACCAGGACCTTAGTGATATTAGAATCACTGGATCAAGCCATGCCAGAAAGCAGACCTACTATCTGAACCTTCCCTTATTGCTCAAGGCATTTTGAGTTGGTTTGCATCCTCTTGAAACTGATAGAATCTTAACTGATGTATTTATTCAATGTAATCACTGGCTCTTCATGGGTAATTTCAGTTAATTAAATGAAGGTGTGGGATTTTCCAAAGAGGAAACTTTTCTTCATATTTTTACTATCATTTCACTGACATTTCTTTATAATTCTATTTCCCTTAATTATTTTTGAATGCCCAAAGAACATACACTGCTAAA
This sequence comes from Phocoena phocoena, assembly GCF_963924675.1. Classification (NCBI taxonomy): domain Eukaryota; kingdom Metazoa; phylum Chordata; class Mammalia; order Artiodactyla; family Phocoenidae; genus Phocoena; species Phocoena phocoena. Next base: position 147,640,994 of record NC_089219.1, read on the forward strand.
TATTTGAAAATGAAACCAAAGGCAATAAAAGATGAAGAGATCTAATGAAATACAGAAAACAAATAAAAATATATCCTCTGAAGTTAACCCAAAGTATAAACCTTATATATTTTATTATTAACACTTTCTATACCAGTGGCCTTGAAATTTTAATGTATTTAATGACCACCTGGGGAATTTGTTTAAAATAAAGATTGCTAGGCTGTTTCCTAGTGATTCTGATTTTGTGGATCTGGTGTTGAGCCCCCAAATTGATGTAAATGACTGAGAGAGCTCACTGTGAGAAACTGCTTTTAAACTACATGAGAGAAGAGGGTGAAAATAATTAGTGCTCATATATAGGATCTGATCATCAGATTTTAAATATGAAATACTGTATACTTGGAAAGAGGGGAGAAATTGAAAGGAGAAATCTTTCGTTTTACATATATTCTTCCAAAAATGTACATTTATGTTAAAAGCATAAATGTGAACTCATGAACATATAAACTTGAAGCCTGCTACCAAAATCCCTGGTTGTAAGCCACAGTGAATCCTGTCAGTTGCCCACTCAACAGCCATTCCCAATCTTTTTATTTCTTGCTGGGAGAGCTCACCTCTCACTCCAAAGACTAAAATGCCAGGCACTTGCATTTCTAGTCTCTCTTGCAGAGGCCACGGGCGTGTGACCAAATCCTGGTCAATGGAATCTAAGAGGAAGTCTGCTGAGGGTTTCCACTTAGCATTGCCAACACAGCCTCACTTACACTGTTGCCTTCTCTGCTGGGTTCCTCAATAGAGGATCTCCATTTCTAGACTGCTAGAGCCATTGCCATGGATGTGAGGCTGAGAATGGGAAATATATCTATCTTATTATCCAGTGGAAATAAAGTCTAAGTGGTACTTAAGTTCCTCTAGAATCTTTTGTAATATTTATTAGCCTTAATCCAAACTTCTAAACATTGTCTAAACACTGACCAGTAAATGAACTTTTGACTTATAAATGCATACAGGAACACAGTGCATTCATCAGAGGTGTGTGTGTGGGGTGTGGGAAGACTAGCAGTAAACACACACTTTATCACCTTCCCCATTTTAAACATTCAAACCCCTGTTCTGAGAACCCATTAACCAAGGAACATACATCATCAAATGTCTCTACTTTCATATATGTAACACAATTTAGTAAACTGTTAAATTGATCTGATCTGTGAGATTTTAGGATAATGAGATAACACATTTTTCAATATATTCTAGGGTACAGGATCCTAAAAGATTCAGAAGTAAATGATGAGAAATATCCAAGAAATCTAACAGTTCCAAGAGGACCAAAGTTTGAAAAGAAATGGTACAGAGTAACAAAGAGGGAATCCTGCACTTTTTCATGAAATTATTTTGGTTATATTTCCTCAGTAGGATACCAGTGTTAATTATGAAAAAGCATTTTCATTTCTGGATCTATTTTACATTACATTTTTTCCCTAAAAATCACAATCTTGACATTTTAGAGATTCTAATTATTACATCTAATAAAAACAAATTTCACGGGAGTAAAGACACTCCTAATTTAAAGTTGGTTCTATCAACATTCCAAGACAAATCCAACCCTCTTCTAGGTAAAATTTAGTCTTACGATGTACTTATGATAAAATACAGAATAACTAAAAACACAGACTGTGGAGAGATGTACTGAAATCCCCACTCTGTAATTTACTAAGTGTGTGACCCTGGGCAGTTCAGTTAACCTATCTATGCCTGTTTGCTGTAAACTGAGGCTACCAGCACCTATTACCTATTTCAAAGGGTAATTGTGAGGATTAAATGACATCAAGTGCTTAAAACTGTACCCAGCACATGGAAGCACTGTTCAAGTTGAAGTAAATGAATGTTCCTTTTCTTTAACCTCTTTTACTGGTGTAATTATTTTCAGAAATTATATGTTAAAAATTATTTTAACTAGAATCAAACCCTAGTTACAACTGACAGTGTCCTGGTACAGCATGGACTACCTAGATACAGATTTTAAAACCTGAAAATTTAAAATCTAAAATCTCAGACCTCTTATTCCAACATTAACAATAAGCCTTTACTGTGAACTGTGTCAGTCAGGGTTCAGTGAAGGAAACAGAAATCACTTCAGATATTTTAAGAAGAAGAAGATTTAATTCAGGAAACTAGGTGCATACAGAATTGTTGGGAGAGCTGGAGCAGCAGGGTCCAGCAGGAATGACTCCTAGAACACAGAAAATCTGACTCACCAAAGAATCTACTGTACTTACCAAGAAGGTGGGGAGATACAGTATGAGTTAAAAAACATAACTATTTTAGCTTCATCAAGGGATCAGGAAGTCATCACTGCCACTGCAATTACTTCTTAGCATCCATGAAGCTGAAAACTAGCTATTAGAATGTTGCTAGAAGTAGAAAAACACCTTCCCTTGAACTTGCCTGCCTGGGCAGCAGGAAGATGGCCTCTGTCTCACTTTCACCTTGCACATCTTGCATGAATGCATTTAATTGGGGGAACCTGATTAGCATTCAGAACTCTAGGGAATCTGGGAAGTGTATTCCTCTGAAGTACAGGAAAGAAACTAGAAAAGGTTGGGAATATTTACAGATTGCCAAGCAATCAAATGTAACACAGTGACACTGGAATAGTCAAAGTCACTAAAGTACATTTTTCTCATCTGTAAAACAGGGATAAATAATGACACCCATAATAGAGTTATGATGCAGATTTAAGGAGCTAATACATACAAAACACTTAATACAGTGAAAATTACTTTCCTTTGCAATTTTGAAGGCTTAAGCTTCTAGCAACTAGCATTGTAGCTGAGAAGTCTGACACCATTCTGATCTGTTTGCTGTAAACTGAGGCTTTTCATTTTTATGTGACCTGGGCCCATTTAGGATCTTCTCTTTACCCGTGGTGTTCTGAAATTTCACAATGATGCGCCTAGTCTGGACTTCTTCATTTATTGTTCAGGTTCTTTATTTGGAAACTCAAGTCCTTCAGCTTTGGCAAATTTTCTTGTATTTTAATACAACTTCCTCTCTGTTGTTTTTGGGTTTTTTTTAATGATTCACTATTTAGTCATATGTTAAATCCTCTTAGATTGTCTAAGTCTCTATTTTTTGTCTTTACATCTACTTTTTCTACTCTATTTTTCTTTTCTATTTCTGGAGATTTCTTTTCATTTCTATCTTCTGAATAATGGATAAGCAAAATTTTTCCATAAAGAGCCTGAGAGTAAATAATTTTGGCTTCATGAGCCATATGATCTCAGTCGCAACTACTCACTCTGCTGCTGTAGTGCAAAAGCAGCCATACACACTATGTAAGCAAATGGGCATAGCTGTATTGCAAGAAACCTTTATTTACAAAAACAGCTGGTGAGCTGGAGTTGACGCATGGGCCATAGTTTGCCAATCCTCCAATCCTTGTACCGACCCGTCCAGAACATGCTTCATTTTGGCAATCATATTTGTAATTCACAAAAGCCCTTTCTTCTACGATTGTTCCTTTTTCAGAGTATTCGTTCTCTTTTAAAAAAGTGTATATGTATATAATATCTTATCAAATCTTTCTGAAAATTCTAATTTGAATTAGTTTTTAATTTTCTTGTCATCTCTACATTATGTACTCTTCCCTGAGGGTAATTTTTTTTTGTTGTTGCGGTACACGGGCCTCTCACTGCCGTGGCATCTCCCATTGCGGAGCACAGGCTCCAGACGCACAGGCCCAGCGGCCATGGCTCACGGGCCCAGCCGCTCCGCGGCACGTGGGATCCTCCCGGACCGGGGCACGAACCCGCGTCCCCTGCATCGGCAGGCGGACTCTCAATCCCTGCGCCACCAGGGAAGCCCCTTGAGGGTAATTTTTTAAAAAATGTTTATCTTTGGTTTTCTCTTTCCTGGTAGAGTTTTCCCCTTGGTGTCTCCTGACCTATGATTGCCTGTTCATATTTAAGAATGCACCACCAAAGAGCTGATCAAAAACTCTATACTTTTAAACATAATTTGTTCACTGACCATCATAAATGTGTGGGGGACCCCTAAGTATCAGCATGAGGTGGTCTTAGCTTGGACCACTGAGTTTTCCCTGAGAAGTAATGATATGATATGTATTGCCCAGCTCTAGGCACAAGCCTGTCACTATTCTTCATGCCAGATGGAGATACAACAGCACATTTTATAGACTTTGAGAGATTCTCATTTTTAATTCCCAGACTCACACTATCCTCCGCTGTACCTAGAAGTATTTATGGTTTTGTGGGTCAGATTAGTTCTCTCCTGCTTCTATGTTCACTTTTCACTAGGTTCCTCCATCCACACTGTCTTCCAGACACTAATCTCTCACATCTGCTGATGCCCTCATTCCATTTCTCTTTGACCTTGTGGGTACAAATGTGTATGTGTGTGTGTGTATTTAATTCTTTAACCAAGATACTATCAGTTTAGTGGATCACAGAAAGAAAAGGGAATAAGAAAAGGGAATAAACGTATGTGGTTAATCCACTATGTTTAACTGTAAGAATAAACAAACCCTACATTTTCTTCTGGTAGTGTCAGTTTATGCAAACATGTTTAATATATACTAGGACTTGTCACATATTTAATTTTTTCAAGTTCAATAATATGTTTATAAATTAAGAACCTGGATTCAGAAACTGTGATAACTGGACAAGGCTAAGTATTTAGGAAAGACTTTGCTATGTAAAGTTATTACCTAAATAAGATTTAAAAGAATGTCTTGGACTTCCCTGAGAGCACTGGGGTTAAGAACCCGCCTGGCCAATGCAGGGGACACGGGTTCGAGCCCTGGTCCAGGAATATCCCACATGCCACGGAGTAACTAAGCCCGTGCGCCACAACTACTAAGCCTGCGCTCTAGAGCCCACAAGCCACAACTACTGGAGCCCGCGTGCCCAGAGCCCATGCTCCACAACAAGAGAAGCCACTGCAATGAGAAGCCCACGCACCGCAAAGCATAGCCCCTGCTCGCTGCAACTAGAGCAAGCCCACACATAGCAACGAAGACCAACACAGCCAAAAATAAATTAATTAATTAAAAAAGAGAATGTCCCAAGACAGCAAATTTTTACACTATAAAAGCAAAACTTTATGTACAAGCTACTGACATGCAAATTATAAATAATATTAGTTAATTCTTTGTATGGACTATTGTTCACAATTATTCACTGCCCCTCACTGTTGATATCACATGACTTGCTTTAGATCAGAGGTCAGCAAACTACAGGTTTAAAACGAATGCTGCCTGTGGCCTCTTGTTTTTATGCAGCCGGCATGCTAAGAGTGGTTTTATATTTTTAAAAACGGTTCTAGGGCTTCCCTGGTGGCACAGTGGTTGAGAGTCCGCCTGCCGATGCAGGGGACGCGGGTTCGTGCCCCGGTCCGGGAGGATCCCACGTGCCGCGGAGCGGCTGGGCCCGTGAGCCATGGCCGGTGAGCCTGCGCGTCCGGAGCCTGTGCTCTGCAACGGGAGAGGCCACAACAGTGAGAGGCCCGCGTACCGCAAAAAAAAAAAAAAAAAAAAAAAAAAAAGTTCTAGGGGGAGTGACCAAGATGGCAGAGCAGAAAGATCTTGAGCTCACCTCCTCCCATGGGCACAGAAAAATTACAACTATTTAAAAAGCAACTATCAATGAGAACAACCAAAAGACTAGCAGAAAAGATTCTCCATAACTAAAGATATAATAAAGGAACCACAATGACACAGGTAAGAGGAGTGGAGACATGTGGTATCATCAAGACCCATACCCCTGGGTAAGCGACCCACAAACAAGAGAACAATTAAAACTGCAGAGGTTCTCCCCAAGAAGCAAGGGGTCTGAGACCCACATCTGGCCCCCAGCGCAGGGGTTCTGCACTGGGAAGATAAGCCCCCAGGAAATATGGTTTTGAAGGCCAGTGGGGCTTTACTTTTTAGAGATCTAGAGGGCCGTGGGGATTAGAGACTCCACTCTAAAGGGCGCACACAAAATCTCACACACTCCGAGACCCTGGGCAGAAGAAGTAATATGAAAGGAGCCTGGGTCAGACCCACCTGCTGGTTTTGGCAAGCCTCGTAGAGAGGCAGGATGCCTTTGGGACTCACTCTGGGGACAGAGACCCTGGCTGCAGCCATTTTTGGGAGCCTGTTCTACCACGTGGACACTGGTGCTGGCAAGCACCATTCTGGAATCCCCCCTCTAGCCTGTAAGTGCTGAGACCCGGCCCTGTCCACCAGCTGGTCAGCACCAGTCCTGGGTCTTCCCAGGCCAAGCAGCTAGCTGGGTGGGGACACAACCCTACCTATCAGCAGGCCAGTTGCCATAGGACACCATGAGCCTCCAGCCACCCAGGAACCTAGAATCGCCCACGAAGGGTTGGGCAGCATTCCCCAGGACTCCCTAGGCCTCAGCCCCACCCATCAGTGGGCCAACACCATGGCCCTTCAGCCAGCCATGTCAAGATGCAGTCCACCCACTAGCAGGCTGGCAATACCCTGGGATGCCCTGGGCCCCAACCCTGACCACCAGCCGGCCAACACGAGCTCTGGGACACTTTGGGCCCCTTAGCCAGCAGCCCTGAGATCTGGACCTAACCACCAGTAGGTACCACCAGCTCTAGAAAACCCTGTATCCCGAAGCCAGTCATGTCAGGAATGGCCCTGCCCACTACTAGACTAACACTAGCTCTAGGATCCCTAATTCAAAAAGATATATGCATCCCTATGTTCACTGCAGCATTATTTACAATAGCAAAGATATGGAAGCAACCTAAGTGCCCATCAATAGATGAATGGATAAAGAAGATGTGGTCCATATACAATGTAATATTACTCAGCCATAAAAAAGGATGAAATCTTGCCATTTGCAAAACATGGATAGACCTAAAGGTATTATGCTTAGTGAAATAAGTTAGACAAAGAAAGACAAATACTGTATGATTTCACTTATATGTGAAACCTAAAAAACAAAACAAACGAACAAACGTAACTAAACAGAAACATAGCCATATATACAGAGAACAAACATGTAGTTGCCAGAGGGAAGTGAAGTGAAGGGAGAAGAGATATCAGTGAGGAAGATTAAGAAGTACAAACCTTCAGTTACAAAAGAAATGAGTTAGGGGTATAAAATGTACAGTGTGGGGAATATAGTCAATAATTATGTAATATTTTTGTATGGTGACAGACAGTAACTAGACTTACCCTGGTTATCATTTTGAAATGTACAGAAATATTGAATCACTATGTTGTATACCAGGAACTAACATAGTATTGTAGGTCACTTATACTTTAAAAACAAACAACAAGCAAACTCATAGAAAAAGAGATCAGATTTGTGGTTATCAGAGGTGGGGGTTAGAGGGAGGGGGAACTGGATGAAGGCAGTCGAAAGGTACAAACTTCCAGTTATAAGATAAATAAGTACTAGGGTGTAATGTACAACATGATAAATATAATGAACACTGCTGTATGTTATGTATGAAAGTTGTTAAGAGAGTAAACCCTAAAAGAGTTCTCATCACAAGAAAAAAATAATTTTTTTCTATTACTTTTATTTTGTATCTATATAAGATGATGGATGTTCAATAAACCTACTATGATAATCATTTCACAATGTATGTACGTCAAATCATTGTGCTGTACACCTTAAACTTATATAGCGCTGTATGTCCACTGTATTTCAATAAAACTGGAAGAAAATAAACAAATAAAATAAGTTAGGTAAGGGTGAAAGAATAAAAAGAACATGTGACAGAGACCATATGTGGCCTGTGAAGCCTAAAAAAAGTTAACTTTCTGGCACTTTATAGAAAAAGTTTGCCAACCTCTGCTTTAGACCCTTGAAATGTCAGTGGAAGTAGCATGTGTCAATTTTGGGCAGAAGCTTTAAGAAGCTTTAAAAGATAAGGATTAGTTTGCCATGTCCTCTATCTGACAACCAGCAAAGTTTCAGAAAGATCCTCCCCTATCAGTTTGGATCCCAGAATGAAGGTGACAAGGAATAGAGCCATAACTGACCCATAATATGGACATGCAGCACAAGTGAGAAAGAAACCTTTGTTGTTTATAAGGCATTACAAGTTTCAGGGTTTGTTATCTCAGAATAACCTAGCCTAAACTGCCTTATACATTTTGCTAACGTAATACGCAGTTCTCTATATGCCTGAAAATAAGAAAAGTGTATTTAAATAATATTTATAATTCAGAGTTCTTAACAATTACTCAAAATATATTTCTAAAAAGCTGTATCTTAAAAACATTCAAGGATTGAATTATATTTAGTTCCTAAAAAAATTATTTTACCAGCTACTTGTATTGTTGGACTAAGCATTCTTTGTATTGCTGGATCAGAGCACTTTTGGTAGAGATGAACTTATTTGCAAAGCAGAAATAGAGACACAGATGTAGACAGCAAACTTATGGATACCAAGGGGGGAAGGGAGGGTGGGATCAGTTGGGAGACTGGGATTGACAGTATATACACTACTGTGTATAAAATAGATAACTAGTAAGAACCCACTGTATAGCACAGGGAACTCTACTCAGTGCTCTGTGGTGACCTAAATGGGAAGGAAATCTAAAAAAAATGGGGATATATGTATACATATGGCTGATTCACTTTACTGTACAGCAGAAACTAACAATATTGTAAAGCAACTATACTTCAATAAAAATTAATTTAAAAAAAGCACTTTTATTTTCCTCTTTTCCAGACTGCAATGTTCCTTCTGATTTTGAAAACTTGAAAAAGACAATGTAAATTTTTACTTAAGAACTAGCACTTAATTCAGATCAAATTTATTCACACATGAATAAATAAACAACATTAGTTAACATTTGCCTAATGTTATTTAATTTATAACATTCAGAGTTCCTGCTCTGTGCCAGATGATGTTCTTTACATGGATTAACTCTTTTTTTTTATCATTCCTTTTTACAAATGAGAAAAATGAGACACACAGAGGTTGAGTGTTCACCCAAGAACACATAGTTAGGAAGAAGTGGGGAACCAAGACGTGGAACCAGGGACCTCAGAACCTCTATGATCCCAACCTCTATGCTATACCAACCCTCCTAAATGCAAATATAAACTTGATCTTGAAAATCTAACAATTTCAGTATTAAAATTATAAATTTCCACTATCAAGTTAATTTTAAACCTTTTATGACAAACCACAAGTGAGTTAGTATAAAGAATACAGTTTTAGAACTTGAATATAGCTTAAGGGACAATGACAGCTTTAATTTCAAAGAAGAATATACCCCCCCTACACACTCCAGGTAAGCTGACTAATATGAAAAAGGTACTTATAATACATGATATTTTCTATCAACTAAATGCTATCATACTCCTTTAAAAATGAGCCAAATTAGAGTTCAGTTTATTTTATTATTGTAGAATATGGAAATATTAAGAGATATACAACTTCGATTATATAAATTATATACTTTGATTATGTAACATGAGATAATTAAAAATCTATGTGTACCAGACTTGTCTTCACTTCCAATTAGCTCTACTAGCTTTTTTCTGTTTCAAAAGAATGTAATTAGTACTACTCTAATTATCAGTTGCCCCAAAGTGACAGACTATAAAATCAATACTGTAAGTAGGTAAGATATAGCCTATATAAACAATTCTAGGTCCAAGAGGAAAAGGGAAGACAAAAGTCATTATTTTTTGTAAGACCAGAGGATATCTTTAAACTATAAAACAATAAATAATGGCAGAATGATTAAAATATATTAAGAATACGTATTTTGGGACTTCCCTGGTGGTCCAGTGGTAAAGATCTGCCCACCAATGCAGGGGACGCAGGTTCGATCCCTGGTCGGGGAACTAAGATCCCACACGTCGCGGGGCAACTAAGCCCGTGCACCACAACAACTGAGCTCGCACGCCTCAATGAGAGAGCCCGCATACCACAAACTATGGAGCCCACAGGCCCTGGAGCCTGCGTGCCACATCTACAGAGCCCACGCGCTCTGGAGCCTGCATGCCACAACTAGAGAGAGAAAACCCGCAGGCCACGACTAGAAAGAAGCCTGCGCGCCGCAACAAAAACATTCCGCGTGCTGCAACTAAGACCTGACGCAGCCAAGGAAAAAAACAAAAGAATACATATTTTATTTCAGGTTCACAACTAATATTGCTAGTCTATGAAGGTTTTCACATACCTCATCTCATTTAATCATCACAACTTTGGGAAGTACTTAGGTCACATATCCCAATTGCTAACATGTGTCCTATGGAGAATTAGCCTTTTTTACAACAACAGCTTTGCATGCTCAACACCTAAAAATGTGTATTTCACTCAAATAGGAGTTCCCAGTAATGAATGAGCACACAGTGTACTTGCAGAGCCATGCTCATTTTCAGGGATAGAAATCATTTAAATATACCTGCTTCATATAAATAGCATCAGGAATTTATATATAAGCTTAAATGTACAATCATTTTTGACCAGAGTTGTTCCTTGCCTTGAAGAGAATAAAAGAAAATGTAACTGTCAAATAGATATTTTTTCTGGCTCATTACATGTCCCTACAGAGTCCATAAAACAAATGTGATGATGAGACAGAAAACCCACTAATAAAATGTTTCCTTCAAGTTTAATTTTTTAAAATAAAGTTCCTCTGTCCTAGACCTGAATGCAGTATGTCTTAAGCTCATATTCTACCATAAGAACATAAATGCATCAAATGTAAAAACTGCTTCTTTTTTAAATTAAATTTCAAATTTTCCAGAAAGAAAAATGTTTTTGTAATTAGTATTTATCAGTTCTCTTTCAATTCTCACTGTATGCCTAAATAGGCATCACCCTGGAAAAGCAGCATTAAACCCCATCAACCTCAAAATAAATGTCACAGCAGATAAAACCACAACTCTTTAGGAAGGAACATCCTCAATACTCCTAATTCAGATGAAAAAACTTTACTCAATACCATTACTACTGGTTGTTTTATAAAATATATTCTGAGAAAATAGATTTTCATATCTACGATCTTTCAAAATTAATATCTAGCACTTTAATGTTGTTTTTCCAATGAAGAACCTACTATTTCAAATTATCTGTCAAGACTTTAAATGTGAAAATCCTAGAATTAAGGATTTTGGTTTCAAAATACAGTTGCCCATTGGATACTACCCTGCTATTTAATACTAACACGATGAGGAGAATGACTAGGAAAAAAAAAATGTTGCTTCTGTTTGGTATTTCTTTTATTTCTAAAGGGAAGGCCTCAAGGACAAGCTCACTCAATGGTATTGTTCATTAATTATCATCCATTTACGAAAAGCCTAAGATAATGAACAAGAGGCACAGTGGATACAACTATTTTATTACTGTGAAACAATCCAGAAGAAAGGGAATTGCTTGCGGTAATGTAATAAAGTGCTTCTTTAAGGTAAAATATATATATTTCACAGCTGTTGATAATGATGAAGAAGGCATGTGCTCAGGATGTCCACCTTATAGATGCTCCAAAAGAATTTTTAAAAATAGTGGTCAAGGGCTTCCCGGGTGGCACAGTGGTTAAGAATCCGCCTGCCAATGCAGGGCACACAGGTTTGAGCCCTGGTCCAGGAAGATCCCACATGCCGCAGAGCAACTAAGCCTGTGTGTCACAACTACTGAGCCTGCGCTCTAGAGCCCGCGAGCCACAACTACTGAAGCCCACACATCTAGAGCCCATGAGCCACAACTACTGAAGCCTGCACACCTAGAGCCCGTGCTCTGCAACAAGAGAAGCCACTGCAATGAGAAGCCCGTGCGCCACAATGAAGAGGAGCCCTTGCTCGCCGCAACTAGAGAAAGCCCGCGTGCAGCAACGAAGACCCAACACAGCCAATAAATAAATTAAAAAAAAAATCATGGTCGATATTTAGAATTTGAATGTTATATCTCTCTCCATGGCGTTTCTTTAGAAAACACTATTTTATCCCCTCTTGCTCCATTTAATGCATTTTAATGTTCTTAATTATAGAATATGTTGCTCACCTGGACCCAAATTTACCTATCATAATCTTTACTCCACTCTAAAATGATCAAATAGTACTCTCTTTCCAAAAAACATTTAATTTCTCTCATTAGTATTATAAACAATTGATATCAGTATCTTGGAAAAATTAATTGCATAAAATAAAATAGAGCAGAAAAGGAAAATATTACCTGTAATATTTATTACACTTAAACTTATACTTTACTTTTCTGGCTTTTTTTGAAAAAATAATACAAGAAAAATGAAGTATGAGTTGGTCCTTGGTAGTTTCTAGTTTAGCACTTGGATGGTTCAACTAAATGAACGCCAGTTAAGATGTTTGATGTTTTTCATTCCCCAGACTAGATATAAAAAACAAATGATTTTAGTCACTGAAATTTTAGTTTCTCCCACTCAATTCTTCTGCATGTTCAAAACTTCTTGAGACTTAACATTTAAACTTGACTTCTTTTTAAACTAAGTTTAAACTTAACATTTAAACTAGGACTCTGATTTAAACAAAAAGCTTTCTTCTATGCTGTAATTTAGCTTCTCCCTTTCACTGATTTATCTGATTAACAATTCTTCATGTGAGACTAGTTATTCCCCTCCAGCAGTGATATATGTTCACTTACTTTCTCTTTGAATAACTGCCTCTAACTAGGCCTATAACTGTTTAGTTTTATACTAAAGTGAGCCATGACTCACATTACTGTTATTGTCTAGGAAACTGAATTGCAAACATGCAGCTTTCTCTTTGATGTAGTCATTTTTAACTGTGATCATTAATTTATCATGAAGTATTAATTGTAAATTGCTTTATGATGAAGAAGTGTAATCTACATTTAGGAAATGTAGATTTTTATTGACAATGGTAGTATGTGATTTGTAGCGAATATGAAAATAGATGAAGATTTGGTTTTTAAAAGACTTTTTATACCAGAGTATAGTTGTTTAACAGTGTTGTCTTAGTTTTAGGTGTAAGTTTTTTTCTTTTTTTAAAAATATATATATTTATTTATTTTTGGCTGTTTCCATTCAAATGGAACAATTCTCACAGAGCACCTGCTGAACATTAGTGGAAGAATTTGGATACCTAAAAGGACAAGAAAAATCTCCTCACAACTGGGTAGAATGCAAGAAAGAAAAAAAAAAAACAAGGAATCAATAAAGGGACCACCAACCCTGACAGGAAGCTGAAGGTGAGGAGAGGTTCCTGGAATCAGAAAAAACCCCCACAGTGCGAAATCAGCTGGGACAGAAAGCGACCTTTCGGGGGTTGAAGGAGAATACAGCACACAGTCTGTGGAAGGCAGGATGAAGACTCTATCTTGACGCCAAGACCATGCTCCACCCAACTGCCTGCAGAATCCAGTGCTGGACACCTCATGCTAAACGACTAGCAAGACAGGAACACAGCCTCACCCATCAGCAGACAGGCTGCCTAGAATCATACTAAGCTCAAAGACACCCTAAAACAAGCCACCAGACATGGCCCTGCCCATCAGAGGGAAAAGACTCAGCTCCACGCACCAGAGCAGAGGTACCAGTCCCTCACCAGGAAGCCTAAACAAGCCCCTGGACCAATCTCACCAACCAAGTGGCACACAAGAGAAGCAAGAGGAACTATGACCCTGGAGCCTGTGGAAAGGAGACCGTAAACACAGTAAGTCAGACAAAATGAGATGACAGAGAAATATGTTGCAGACAAAGAAGCAAGGTGAAAACCCACAAGACCAAATAAATGAAGAGGAAATAGGCAATCTACCAGAAAAAGAATTCAGAGTAATGATAGCAAAGATGATCCAAGATCTCTGAAACAGAATGGAGGCACGGATCAAGAAGATACAAGAAATGTTTAACAAGGACCTAGAAGAACTGAAGAACAAACAGTCAGTAATGAACAACACAATAACTGAAATGAAAAATACACTAGAAGGAATCAGTAGCAGAATAACTGAGGCAGAAGAATGGATTAAGTGAGATGGAAGACAGAATGGTGGAAATCACTGCCACGGAACAAAATAAAGAAAAAAGAATGAAAAGAAATGAGGATAGTCTCAGAGACCTCTGGGACAACATTGAATGCACCAACATTTGAATTATAGGGGTCCCAGAAGAAGAAGAGAAAGACACAGGGTCAGAGAAAATATTTCAAGAGATTATATTCGAAAACTTCCCTAACACGGGGAAGGAAATAGTCAACCAAGTCCAGGAAGCACAGAGAGTCTCATATGGGATAAATCCAAGGAGAAACATGCTGAAACACACATTAGTCAAACTAAAAAATATTAAATACATAGAAAAAATGTTAAAAGCAGCAAAGGAAGAGCAACAAATATCATACAAAGGAATCCCCATGAGGTTATCAGCTGATTTTTCAGTAGAAATGCTGCAGGCCAGAAGGGAGTAACAGGACATACTTAAAGTGATGAAAAGAAAAAACCTACAACCAAGATTACTCTACCCATCAAGGATCTCATTCAGATTTGATGGAGAAAGCAAAAGCTTTACAGACAAGCAAAAGCTAAGAGAATACAGCACCACCAAATCAGCTTTACAACAAATGCTATAGGATATTCTCTAGGCAGGAAACACAAGAGAAGAAAAAGACCTAAAAAAACAAACCAAAACAATTAAGAAAACGGTAATAGGAACATATATCTCAATAATGACCTTAAATGTAAATGGATTAAATGCTTCAACCAAAAGACACAGACTAGCTGAATGGATACAAAAACAAGACCCATATATATGCTGTCTACAAGAGAACCACTTCAGACCTAAGGACACATACAAACTGAAAGTGAGGGGATGGAAAGAGGTATTCCATGCAAATGGAAATCAAGAGAAAGCTGGAGTAGCAATACTCATATCAGACAAAATAGACTTTAAAATAAAAAGTATTACAAGAGACAAGGAAAGACACTACATAATGATCAAGGGATCAATCCAAGAAGAAGATATAACAATTGTAAATATTTAGGCATCCAACACAGGAGCACCTCAACACATAGGCAAACGCTAACAGGCAAAAAAGGGGAAAGCGACAGTGACACGATAATGGGGGAATTTAACACTCCACTTACACCAATGGATAGACCATCCAGACAGAAAATAAATAAGGACACACAAGCCTTTAATGACACATTAGAAAAGACAGACTTAATTAATATTTATAGGACATTTCATCTGAAAGAAGCAGAAAACACTTTCTTCTCAAGTGCACATGGAACATTCTCCAGGACAGATCACATCGTGGGCCACAAAACAAGCCTTGGTAAGTTTAAGAAAACTGAAATCATATCAAGAATCTTTTCCAAGCAAAATGAGAGCAGAAATCAATTACAGGAAAAAAATGTAAAACACACAAACACATGGAAGATAAACAATATGTTACTAAATAACCGAGAGATCACTGAAGAAATCAAAGAGGAAATCAAAAAATACCTAGAGGAAAATGACAATGAAAACACGACAATCCAAAATCTATGGGATGCAGCAAAAGCAGTTCTAAGAGGGAAGTTTATAGCTATACAAGCCTACCTCAAGAAACAAGAAAAATCTCAAATAAATAATCTAACCTTACACCTAAAGGAACTAGAGAAAGAAGAACAAACAAAACCCAAAGTTAGCAGAAGGAAGGAAATCATAAAGATCAGAGCAGAAATAAATGAAATAGAAACAAAGAAAACAATAGCAAATATCAATAAACTAAAAGCTGGTTCTTTGAGAAGATAAACAAAATTGATAAACCATTAGCCAGACTCAACAAGAGAAAAAGGGAGAGGACTCAAATCAATAAAGTTAGAAATGAAAAAGGACAAGTTACAATTGACACTGCAGAACACAAATATCATTAAGAGACTACTACAAGCAACTATATGCCAATAAAATGGACAACCTGGAAGAAATGGACAACTCCTTAGAAAAGTACAACCTTCCAAGACTGAACCAAGAAGAAATAGAAAATATGAACAGACCAATCACAAGCAATGAAATTGAAACTGTGATTAAAAATCTTCCAACAAACAAAAGTCCAGGACCAGATGGCTTCAGAGGCGAATTCTAGCAAACATTTAGAGCAGAGCTAACACCTATCCTTCTCAAAATCTTCCCAAAAATTGCAGAGGGTGGAACACACCCAAACTCATTCTACAAGGCTACCACCACCCTGATACCAAAACCAGACAAAGATATCACAAAGATATCACAAAAAAGGAAAATTACACAAAGAGACACATGCACCCCAATGTTCACTGCAACACTATTTACAATAGCCAGGTCACAGAAGCAACCTAAATGCCCATCAACAGATGAATGGATTAAGAAGATGTGGTACATATATACAATGGAATATTACTGAGCCATGAAGAGGAATGAAATTGGGTCATTTGTAAAGATGTGGATGGACCTAGACACTGTCATACAGAGTGAAGTAAGTCAGAAAGAGAAAAACAAATATCGTATATTAACGCATATATGTGGAAACTAGAAAAATGGTACAAATGAACCAGTTTGCAAGGCAGAAATAAAGACACAGATGTAGAGAACAAACATATGGACACCAAGGGGGGACAGTTGGGGGTGGTGGTGAGATTAACTGGGAGATTGGGATTGACATATATACACTAATATGTATAAAATAGATAACTAATAAGAACCTGCTGTATAAAAATAAAATTCAAAAAAAAAAAAAGAAAATTACAGGCCAGTATCACTGACGAACATAGACGCAAAAATGCTCAACAAAATACTAGCAAACAGAATCCAACAACACATTAAAAGGATCATACACCATGATCAAGTGGGATTTACTCCAGGGATGCAAGGATTCTTCGATATATGCAAATCAATCAATGTGATACACCATATTAATAAATTAAAGGATAGAAACCATATGATCATCTCAATAGATGCAGAAAAAGCTTTTGACAAAATTCAACACCAATTTATGATAAAAACTCTCCAGAAAGTAGGCATAGAGGGAACTTACCACAACATAATAAAGGCCATATATGACAAACCCACAGCAAACATCATTCTCAATAGTGAAAAACTGAAAGTATTTCCTCTAAGATCAGGAACAAGACAAGGGTGTCCACTCTCGTCACTATTATTCAACATAGCTTTGGAAGTCCTAGCCACGGCAATCAGAGAAGAAAAAGAAATAAAAGGAATACAAATTGGAAAAGAAGAAGTAAAACTGTCACTGTTTGCAGATGACATGATACTATACATAGAAAATCTTCAAGACGCCACCAGAAAACTACTAGAGCTAATCAATGAATTTGGTAAAGTTGCAGGATACAAAACTATACAGAGAGATCTCTTGCATTCCTATATACTAACAACGAAAGGGCAGAAAGAAAAATTAAGGAAACAGTCCCATTTACCATTGCAACAAAAAAGAATGAAATACCTAGGAATAAACCTACCTGAGGAGGCAAAAGACCTGTACTCAGAAAACTATAAAACACTGCTGAAAGAAATCAAAGAAGAAATAAACAGATGGAGAGATATACCTTATTTTTAGATTGGAAAAATCAATATTGTGAAAATGACTATACTACCCAAAGCAATCTACAGATTCAATGCAATCCCTATCAAATTACCAATGGCATTTTTCACAGAACTAGAACAAAAAATCGTACAATTTGTAAGAAAACACAAAACACTCCAAATAACCAAAGCAATCTGGAGAAAGAAAAATGGAGCTGGAAGAATCAGGCTCCCTGACTTCAGATTATACTACAAAGCTACAGTAATCAAGACAGTATGGTACTGGCACAAAAACAGAAATATAGATCAACAGAAAAGGATAGAAAGTCCAGAGATAAACCCACACACCTATGGTCACCTAATCTATGACAAAGGGGCAAAAATATACAATGGAGAAAAAGCCTCTTCAATAAGTGGGGCTGGGAAAACTGGACAGCTACATGTAAAAGAATGAACTTAAAACACTCTCTAACACCATACACAAAAATAAACTCAAAATGGATTAAAGATCTAAGTGTAAGACCGAACACTATAAAATTCTTAGAGGAAAACATAGGCAGAACACTCTTTCACATAAATCACAGCAACACCTTTTTTGACCCACCTCCTAGAGTAATGAAAATTAAAACAAAAATAAATGAATGAGACCAAATTAAACTTAAAAGCTTTTGCACAGCAGAGGAAACCATAAACAAGACAAAAAGCCCTCAGAACAGGAGAAAATATTTGCAAACGAAGTAACTGACAAAAGATTAATCTCCAAAATATACAAACAACTCATACAGATCAATATCAAAAAACCCCCAAACAACCCAATCAAAAAATGAGTGGAAGAACTACATAGACATTTCTCCAAAAAAGATACACAGATGGCCAACAAACACATGAAAAGATGCTCAACGTCACTAACTATTAGAGAAATGCAAATCAAAACTACAATGAGGTATCACCTCACACCAGTCAGAATGGCCATCATCACAAAATCTACAAACAATAAATGCTGGAGAGGGTGTGGAGAAAAGGGAACCCTCTTACACTGTTGGTGGGAATGTAAATTGATATAGCCTCTATGGAAAACAGTATGGAGGTTCCTTAAAAAACTAAAAATAGAACTAGCATATGACCCAGCAATCCCACTACTGGGCATATACCCAGAGAAAACGATAATTCAAAAAGATACATGCACCCCAGTGTTTACTGCAGCATTATTTACAACAGCCAGAACATGGAAGCAACCTAAATGTCTATTGACAGAGGAATGGATAAAGAAGATGTGGTACATCTATACAATGGAATATTACTCAGCCATAAAAAGGAACGAAATTGTGTCATTTGCTGAGACACAGATGGACCTAAGACTGCCATACAGAGTGAAATAAGTCAGAAAGAGAAAAACAACTATTGTTTATTAATGCATATATGTGGAATCTAGAAAAATCGTAAAGATGATCTTATTTGTAAAGCAGAAATAGAGACACAGACGTAGAGAACAAACATATGGATACCAAGAGGAAAGGGGGTGGGTGAGATGAATTGGGAGACTGGGACTGACATGTATACACTATGTATAAAATAGGTAACTAATGAGAACCTACTGTATAGCATAGGGAACTCTACTCAGTGCTCTGTGGTGACCTAAATTGGAAGGAAATCCAAAACAGAGGCGATATATGTATATGTATGGCTGATTCACTTTGCTGTACAGCAGAAACTGACACAGCAGTGTAAAGCAACTATATTCCACTTTAAAAGTAAAGAAATAAAACCCACTTGCTAATAATAGAGACTAAAGTTTGATTCTTAGAGGAGCACATATTTCAATTATGTCTGAGCAATAATTTACCTCTCTTAAAAATAAAAGTAATAGTACAAATATCAAACTAAATTAATTCAATCCATTAATATAAAGACAGGCTGTTTTTGAGATACAGGGATTTTTAGAAATTAGAGGTGGAAAATACAAGAGTCTAAAATAAGCCCATCATTGCTGTAAGTCATGAGGAAGGGTGATCATTCTTAGGAAACTGTGGCATTGTACTCTTGAATGAGAAATTATATAAGTATGTTATGTCCCTAATTAGTCAATTATGAGTTAAAAATAAAGCAAATCCTGATGTGTTCCTATTTAGTTACCCTGAGATGCATGCTTATTGAATACCAGGTTGTAAAATAGTCCTAATAGAGCTGTTTTAAGCATGGTGATACCTATCAGGGAATAATGTTATATGGAACTTACTAAGAATTTTTAAATGATAAGGTTTATCTGAACATGTTGATGAATCAATTTCCCTTATGTTCTAGGTTCTATGAACAATATCAAATAAGTAAAACAACAGTATCTATTCTCAAAGTGTTGAAAATCTAGAAGGAATAAGTTCAAGAACAAGAAAACACATGACCAGCTGCAAAAATCAGCACCAGAGGCAATAACTCAGAAATATTATGTACTGTATTCACCTAATCACCCATCCATCCATTCAACATTTGTACAGCAATAACCAGTACTAGATATTTGGTATACAAAGATAGATAAGATCAACTAATTTAAAGTATATTTGAAATAATCTAATACATTTTCAAAAAGATTTTATTTAAATTAGACTTTAAATGAAATCGGAGATTTAACTAGACTCAAATTATGGGGGCTTCCCTGGTGGCGCAGTGGTTGAGAGTCCACCTGCCGATGCAGGGGACACGGGTTCGTGCCCCGGTCCGGGCAGATTCCACATGCCGCGGAGCGGCTGGACCCGTGAGCCATCGCCGCTGAGCCTGCGCGTCTGGAGCCTGTGCTCCGCAACGGGAGAGGCCACAACAGTGAGAGGCCCGCGTACCGCAAAAAAAAAAAAAAAAAAAAAAAAAAAAAGAGAAGAAACAAAAATTAAATAGACTCAAATTATGATTGGGATGAACATTTTGGTATAATATAAATGAAGGCAAATCCCTGATGATATTGGCCATCTCTGTTACTTTAACATTCATTCTCTTATTCTTGGTACTTCTTCACTAACACAAACTTCCATCATGCTCCTCCTTTTCAGAATCTTTTCACTATGCCTTCTGGCCCTCCTGATCTATGATAGACTCGTCTAGAGATTGAGTTGCCTCCCTGAACCCTCAACACCTTGCTTTACTTGAATTCCAATTCTTCCTTGAGGATATATCACCCTCTGTAGACTTTTCATCCTGGTTATTCTCTCATACCCAAAGTGTCTCAGAGTCAAGAAGCAAAGTTCTTTGCTGCTTTGTCAAACACTGCTTCCCTAGAATTGTGGAAAAGAATAACTAATTTCCGTTAAGGCTCTTGTTATCCCGTCTTCATAGATATTCTCTCACAGACATTTCCTCTTCATTCCCTGAACATTCTTTCTTCATTTCTTGAGAACAATGATCCTTGATTCTATCTTTTCTCACATTTCAACTGCTGCCACCATCTTTTGTGACTTCAATCAATGTCCATGTGGATAACCTATCCAAGAACCTGGCCTCTCTTGACCAACTTATCCATCTCCAGTGTCTTTACCTTTTATTCCATCTCAGCTGCCCACTCCCACCATCATACTCTGAACCCTTCTCATCACATCACATTAACTGAAAACATTCTCCTCTCTGACCACAGCCCCTTATCTTTCCATAATTCCTGCTCAACTACTACCCTCACATCTGTTCCTTGATATCCTTGGAACTTTCAGTCCACTAACCTTTCTACTTTCCACTGCCTATTAGTCCCCTTCTAGCTTCACTTCTCTCTTTATTCCACTTAGATGTCATGGTCTACAATTAAAATAAATGGCTTGAAAATACTCGTAACACTTTTGCCTCTCTGTTCATCCCAGACCTCAATTAATAGCTATCTTCAATTAGCTCTCCTATATCTTACACTCCATATTTTACCATTTGCATTAGTATTTAAGCATGCCCAGATCTCCCCTAACCTCAGAAACATCTTTCCTGAACGCCCCCCCCCCTCTATTTTCACAGGCAAACTTGGTGGAAGAGTTGTCTACGTGATTGCCACTCTAGTTTGGATTCTGACCCCTCTACCTCACCAAAACAGGTCTCTCTAAGGCTACCCATTACTTGCATATCCTAAATTCAGTGGACAGTTTTCAGCACTCAGATTATTGGTTCCATCTGGAGCATTTGACAAAGTTGAGTATTCCTTCCTTCAAAACATCATTCTTGGATTTTGTGATATTTTACTATCTCTTTCTTCCTACTCTACCCCCACCTTTCTCCAATCTTTACATCTAGGAATTCCTGAGGATTTTCTCTTCTCACCCAAGACAATCCCACTCACTCCCATGTCTATTTCCTATAACTCTTATGTGTTCACACAGAAATGAAATATGGAGCCAGATTTAATGAACTATAGACATGTAGGCACATACTAAGTACCCTCTATCACTAAAACTTAAGTTGCAACACATTTTCTGTAGGTCGGGAGTCCAAATGAGCTCAGGTGGATGTTCCACCTAGGGTCTCACAAGACTGAATAAAAGTTTCAGCTGGGCTGGGATATTATCTGGAGGCTCTGATGAAGAAATCTACTTCCAAGCTCATTCAAGTTGTTAGCCAAATTCAGTGCTTTGCAGTTGCAGGGCTGAAGTCCCAATTTTCTAGCTAGACAGACTACTTTGCATAGATTATACTAATTAAGTACTGTCTATACCGGAAGGGTTCTATGTTTATGAGAGAAAGAATAAAGCTTCATTATTAATAAACCATAATGACTACATATAATATTATTAATAAATTGAATAAGAAATAAAACTTGAGGGAGGAAAAAGCGAGAGGCTATTCCAGATAACTGTAATAGAGAGATTACTATATGGTACCAAAAATGCAAGTGAAGAAAGCAACTGGGGTTATACACTAGGAAAGAATGCCATACGAACAAGTTGAGTGTATGAGAAAAATTCAGCTTATGAGAGGGATATACCATGGTAGGAAGGGTAACTGACAACATTCTAACTATTGAGTATAACTTAAGAACTGACTAAAGCAAGTAAATACTAAACCATATGGCTATTTCAACATTTACCAGTCAGGGTTCTTATTTGAAATCATTGGAAGCTAACTGTCTAAGCGGAACAGCAATTTATTAAAGGGACTGGTATGACTAGAGAACCAGGTTTATGTCTAAGCTTCTCAAGAGAAAACCCTAAACCCATACTGCAGAACTGACCTTGTGAGGAAATCTGCTACTGCTTCTACTGGACACTTCTATGCCAAGGCCTTTTCTTTCCTGTAATTATTATTTATTATCGTTCAGCACCAATACAATTTCTGTACCAGCAAATCTATTTCAGAATTACTGATGACTCGATACCAGATTCCTTCAACCTGATGAGAACATAATTTGAGTGCAGCATCTGCTTCTCTGTTCAGTCTGTGCTGAGGTTTCCTAGAGATGAATATGAGTGGAGCGTCTAGGTAACATGGCTCACGCCCTAGCTACCAGTGAAACTAGGGAAGTGAATTATACAGCTTAACTTAGGGAGGTGGGACTTAGTCGGGACTTCCTCAGACATTAGAAGGTTGCTGAAAAAAGTACGAAGGAGTGAGAAAACATAATAAATGCCCACAACAAAATGTCATACGCTAAGCATACAAAACTCACCTAAAATCCATTAACTTTTCTCCCAATATATATTAGTAGAATCAGAGAATATAGTGCTGGGTAGAACCTTAGAGATCATTTGTTTTAATTCTCTCATCTTACAAACAAGAAACCTGATGCTCAAAATGATTAGATAATTTATCCAAACTGACACAACTAGTTAGTAGAAAGAACTCATGCTTTTCAACCCTTCATATATTTTCCACTGTTCACTGATCAAACTATATGCTTATCTTAATATCAAACTTAAATTTTACTCTCAAGGAAACTCAGGGCTTAGTTCTCAGAAAGTCAGTTTGGTGATACTGGTCACTTTTCTCTCAATGTATTGATTTGATCAGTTTCTGAAAAACTAGCTGTGAAACTAAATTCTATATGCAGAATTCTAATTTTCTATTATTACCCATGAAAATGAACTGTAATTAAGCTTTGAATATGTTTTAACCATAGTCTGTAAATTTTTTAACTGGATTAAAACTTTCCCTTGCCAAAAGGCTAATATTCTTGCAAGAAGAAGAAGTAATTATTCAAAAGCTATAAGAATAAATGTTTAATTATGAAAGTACCTCTCACTCATATATTATTACATCTTACAAAATTAGAGCTAAAATCACCTAAGTAATCCACAATCACATAATTTCTCTATACAGTTAATATCAACACCTAAGCAAAGAGAACATTAACACTACAGCACAGACAGAACACATACATTCTTTTAGTATTTTATTTTTACGACAAGACAGCTGATAGACAGAATTATGAGTCTTAACCTCACAACTGTCATACACTAGCTGTTTTTGACACTAGTTGTTTTTGAAACAGAAGCCAAAAACAAGCAATGAGATTTTGAGCAGGTGGAGAAAGAAAGAAGGCCAAGACAGAGCAACAATTCAACACATGCACTAACTCTGAGAAGCACGGCAATGCAGAGAAAAAATTCTCTAAGAGCAGAAGATAAATAGTTTTGTTCAGATTTAAATGTTGTCTTAGAAGCTATCTATTTAGCACTTTTTTCTTTTTCTGAACACTCCACAGAAATTTATTGTACTGGTTGTCAGACATATAGAAATACAGAATCAAACATAAGCCAACACATGGTCCATCAACAGATGAATGGATAAAGAAGATGTGGCACATATATACAATGGAATATTATTCAGCCATAAAAAGAAACGAAATTGAGTTATTTGTAGTGAGGTGGATGGACCTAGAGTCTGTCATACAGAGTGAAGTAAGTCAGAAAGAGAAAAACAAATACCGTATGCTAACACATATATATGGATTCTAAATAAAATAAAATTAAATGGTTCTGAAGAATCTAGGGGCAGGACAGGAATAAAGACGCAGACGCAGAGAATGGACTTGAGGACGCAGGGAGGGGGAAGGGTAAGCTGGGACAAAGTGAGAGAGTGGCATGGACATATATACACTGCAAAATGTAAAACGGATAGCTAGTGGGAAGCAGGTGCATAGCACAGGGAGATCAGCTCGGTGCTTTGTGACCGCCTAGAGGGGTGGGATAGGGAGGGTGGGAGGGAGACGCAAGAGGGAGGGGACAAGGGGGTATATGTATAGCTGATTCACTCTGTTATAAAGCAGAAACTACCATACCATTGTAAAGCAATTATACTCCAATAAAGATGTTAAAAAAAAAAAGAAAAAAAAAAAAAAAGAAAAAAACCCCATAAGCCAACACATGTGATGTAGGTGTGGATAGAAATCATTTAGTTCGACCAGAGGAAAAAAACATATTATTTTGTATGGCTTCATTTTCTTTGTGAAAAGAAGATAATTAATACAGAATTGGGAACAGATAACTCAGAGCAAATAAAGAAACACAAAATACATACCTCTTGATGATACAGTCATTCTCTTCTAATATAAATCAGGTATTTCTATATATAAGGATGCATTTTCCACAGATTAACTAGTGATCACTCAAACCAAACAATGAGAAAGTTTAAAAATCATAGCAAGAATTATAGAATATTCAATTTTATTAAAAGTTATCTTCTTCCCTCTGAAACAGTGCTTGCACTATTTTTGCCTCTCCTCGGATAAACTGCTGATATCATTTAAAAAAGACATTTTCCCTAAACAGTAATTCTAAAATGTAAAATTAAAACAAGTTATCAATTTACCCAATAAAGGATAAACATTATATTAAAAACCCATAGGGATGTACTATATTTATTATCACCTTTTGGTTTTTAAAGATGCTGAAATCATCTAGCTAAAATGGTATGGTTCTATTGGGAATGAAGGTCCTATAAGATCGAATGCTGCCTGGCATACATTCAGTGAGACTCTAACCTTGCACTTGTGCTTAATACACTTAAAGGCTTAAAAACAACTCTAAAATATTATACCTTTATGTTAATATATAAGTCTACTCCAAATCTGTATATTTACGTGTAAAAATGCTTCTTATTCAATTATGAGAGGAATAAATATAATTCAAAATCTATATTTCCAGCATATCACAGATTCTCTCATAATCTAAATAACTATGTGGCATAGTGTATCTCCCTGGTTTAAATAAACAGTGCAACTCTCCTGCGATTTGCAATGCCTTGCAGGACTTTAGTTAAAAATATGGAGAGACAGATGACAGACAGACAGTGAGGGAGAGACACTTGTGTGTGATCAGTACCTGGAGGAAAAAAGAGAAAAGGGAGAATAGCTCATAGGACTAAACAGAAGTATTCTCTCAGAAACACTGCAAAATCTTTGTTTAAAAGAAAAAAAAGTGGAAAGTATAACAAGGGCAGAGTTCTTTTTGAAGCTTTAAAAATAATTTCATAGCAGTTCTGGAAGGATAATCAGTTATGACCTAGGCAGCAGCACAAATTCTATAAAAGCAAATAATTTCTGCAGTATATCAAATAAGATATGGGCTAGATAGCTGTTAAAGTATCACCTAGTTTTAACCTGGAAAGAAAACAATAAATTCTATAAGGAGTTCAGATGATATCATAAGCAATCCTGTAATAAATGTTTAACAAAGGAATAAATATGTAAGACATCAGGCCAGACTCTGTGAAGATAAAATAAAATACATAAAATAAATCATACATAATCTTCAAGGGTTACTTTTATAGATGACAGAAAGTTATACCGACCTATTTAGGACTTAGAAATTTTGTAGGTATGATTACTATGTAAAAAATACGCTGAGAAAGTTGTTGGGTTGATCACAGATTTAAAAAATTGTGTATATTATATACCATGACATAAACTGTATTTGGGCTATTTGATCAGATACTCACAGAATGATTGTAAGAAGGTTCCAATATCACAGGTAATGACATTTTCCCTTGAAGATTCAGTTTTGTTAAATAAAAAATCTTTTCCCCCACAATCTTTTCTTTTTTCATGCGATGTATACCATACAGTCTAAACCGAACTGCATAATTTCCAATCATCTCAGATTCAACATGATTAAATCTGAATGTTTCTGTGAAGACAGGGCATGGTCCTCTTTGGATGCTGGTTTTTGCTCTCTGTTTCTTTATAGGTAGAAGAACAAGGTGTACTTGCCATGAGTTGCCACCTGTCCTGTTATATGTTGGGATATCTGTGACAGCTGTCACTGTTACCAGAAGCTTCTGTTCTTGTGAGTCATAGTCAAAAGTCACATCCAGTGTGCCATATTTAGCTTCTGGCTCAGGATCAAAAGGTTTAGGAAGCTGTGAAGATGATCCTTGAGCTGACATATCCTAAGAAAAGCAAATTTAAATGTTTTCAATTTTTAACTCTATTATTTAATCTAGCATGTAAATAAGTATCTGATATTTCTTTAGAAGAATGATATGAAAACTGTTTTTATTTGCTATCATAAAGAAAGTAATAATAATTAACAGCCAACTACAATCAAAAGATACTCTATGGCGACAAAGTAATGTAAGTGGTAAGTTAAACTCAAAAACTTATTATAATAAAGACATAGAATTTAATATCCACCATCACAATTTTGAGAAAGTTGGATATACGTTTTTATCATGAGAAACGAAAATATATACTTCCATGTAGATTTCTGCTCCTTTTGCAAAAAAAAATTACTACATTTGTAACATTATAAACAAAACAACTGACAGCTCAATATTAGGCTGGAGAGAAAGAGAACATAAATGAAAGTATGTATAATGCTACTGAAAAATTTGGTACCATTTTCAGATTTGTTTCAAATGCCCCCATCTGTAATAGAATGCTAACACATTTAGGCTTGAAAATCAATGGAAGTGTAAAATATGAAAGTATAAACACAAAGGCCTCAAAATACTTGCAGCCAAATATTTATTTTCCATAACACACACACACACTACTTCAATTTTTAACCAGAATTTAAAACTACGTATTATTTTCTAATACTAATTACTGTTGAAAATGGCAGAATACATATTCCAAAAGTTCAAGAAAGCATGAAACTATATATTTTAATTGTAAGATTAAAAGAAACTGTATCTCTTTTGCCTGGAACTGTCTAAAGTTCCTGCTAGTCTAACTATCTGGAATGTAATAGGAGTTTCAGCTAGTGACTAACAGTGCCAAATTCAGGTCTCTGACTTTCCAGCTATACCACCTCACCCCTTCAAATATTTTAATAAATATTAAGTGTTTTTCATTTTAAAATGTGGGCCAATTTTATAATTTTCCGAATTTTTCTGAACTTTTATTTAATGCGTACTGTAGTAGGCACTACTACTGACTCTTGGTCTTCCCTTTTCGCATGCCTCAAAAAAACTACCTGGGTTTTAGCCAGAAACACATTGTCTGGCAAGAAACTTTACTTTGAAGTCTTCCTTACAACTGATATAGCAATGAAACTCTGCTCTAGCCAAAGAGAGAGAAACAGAGTTCAGTATGAAACATCCAGATCGGGTTTGTAGAAAAAATTACGTGCTCTTCACTCTCTATCTCTCACTCTTCCCACAGGCAGATACACAGATAGGATGTGTGGGTCAGCTTGGACCATGTGGATTAGGACAACACCCTAGGGGACAGAAGAGTGACTAAAAAGCAGGAACTGGGCCCCTGGATGATGATGTAGAGCAAAGTCACCTACTCACCCAGGAGTATTGTTAAGTGAAAGACAATCAATCTTCTGTGGTTTTGTATCTGTATTTGCCGTTGTACTTGTCTCCTTGTTACAGCAGCTTAACATGTGCCTAACTATTGCACCTACTATGTGCCAGGACCTATTTTGGGTGGGGGATGCAGCAGAGAACCAAAAAGACACAAGTCTTTGACCTCATAGATCTTACATGTCTACCTACGATGACTCAATTTTGTATATGGTGTATGGAAGAAAAGATGACAAGTGAAGAAGAATACTTTAGGAGTAGGAACAAACTCTCATGGAATAATTCAGTTTTTTATGCAATACGATTACATCAGGGTAAAAATATTCTTACTCTGTTAAATTGACAGTTTAGAACAAAATGTTTTAATGCATGCCACTTCATAATTGCTAATTAAATGATTAATTACATTAATTTATTTTTCAATTAAATATTTTCTAAAACAGTTAATGACAGCTAATTTTCAAGGCAATAAAATTTTTTATATGGTCTCGGATAACTATTTCTGAATTTTGTTTCTCTTGGTGCCTCCCTTTTTTTTTTTTTCCCCTGGGCATTCCTTGTGAAACTGAGGGTTAAAAGGGTGGGACTTTTACAGATAAAAGCTACTATTTGTATTCTACAAACAGATAATTAGAAAATAATCCCTCTTTTCAAGGTTCTGAGTCAAAGTTTTCAATAATCTTTAGCCAGCAACAGGTCATCAATACAGTTAATGAACTCCTTGCCAGGGAATCCTTCTGAACCCTCCTCACTCCTCTCCCAGTTCAACTGTGTAGGAAGATAGGTTCTAAAATAGCTGGATCCCGGATTAAACCAATAGGAAGGTAAGAATCTTCTATTTGATAAATAATATCTATTAAAGGAATGGTAGGAAGCAAAGTAAACTTGAAAAAACAGAAGAATGAGTTTTACACTAACACAGGCTATCAGCACCTAAATATTTATGTGACATGCATTTGCTGTAGTTTGAACATATTTCGCTGTAGAAGACACAAAAACAAACAGGATGGAGGAGACTCAATAAGAAGTGTTAACACAGCAAGCTTCTGAAATATGGGCAAAACTCACAGGTTCTGTTAACTACAGGTAATAAGTAAGGAAGTAACTTGAGAGATACAGGCAGAATTCAGAAGATGTGGTAAATATATGTAATAACTAAGTTAATAACTTAAGATATGTCAAAGACAGAATAAACAGAAAATAAGATAGAACAAACGACTATTACCTATGGAAAGGGATGGAAAGGCCAAGCTGTGATCATGTCACCTCTGGGCTGACAGCTCTGTCACCCACGTGTTCTATTTAAGAAATGCAGATAAAATCTATGTCTATTTAGTAGACGAACTGCAAGTTTCACTTGTGGCCAGGAGTACTTGCCCCTGCATCTCTCCCATAAAACAAGTATGTGTTTTTGGCCCCTGGCACCCTTGTTCAAATCTCAACGTTTGTCCTTGTTACCGTGCTGTAATTAGGGAATGCTGATGGAGCAGAAAGAGTAAGACTGAACATAAGGACATTATATAAACCAGGATTCACGGTGTTTGTTGTCTCGCCACCTGTACCTAAGGGCATCCTATCCTAAGTGTGTTCTCCTACCTTATCTTGCTCCTCTTCCTTCTTGCTTTATATTTGAAATAGCTTAAAACACACATACACACATGCATGCACACACACACACACACAAGTGTAACCTGAGCATCTTAATTTGGTCTGTGAGTCCTCGGGGATAGCTTGCCTGGTGGTGTACTTGGAGGGTACCAATGCTTCAAAGTAATTTCGCACACAGTGATTCATGTCAAGAGGGGCAGTAGAGCATAGTTGTTAAGACCACTGTTTTTGCAGTCAGGCAGACCTGGCTTTGAATTACAGTTCCACTGTTTAAGAGCTACTTATACCCGGGCAACTTGCTTAATTCTCTGAGTCTTAATGTTTTCATTTCTAAAATGGAAATAACTTTCTGAAGATGAGGTTGTTAGAGTTAAATGAGCTATGTAAAGCTTATAGAAAAGTTCTTGGCACAACTGGTGATAGCTATTATTGTTGTTGTTAGTTCCACAATCCAGGTTTCACTGTTTATGTATTGGCTATCTATATAGCTTGCAAATCTATAAAATAGTTATCTCAAATTTGCTCAGGTACAAAACATGGAGAAATATTCTTTGTGGAAAATGATGAAATACTACTATGTTAAATTTATAATAGCAATGCAGAATTTCCTTCTAAGTTAGATAAGTTAGATACTATATAATAATATTAGAAATAGTAGAAGAGTAGTAACAGATAAAAAGTGTTCCTAGAAATTATATAAGAAAAACTGAGGAAATTCTATTCAGAGCTGTACTTTCATTATTTAATTTTGGCAGTAGATAAAAATTCACCTAGTAAGAACACTGACACACTGCAGTATCATGAAATGTTGTCTGGGACAAAAGTTGTATAAACTTGCCATCTAGAAAAAAAGGAAACCTAAAAGTAAATACTGCCTAATGAAAACCTCTAGGTTACCTTTATAGTTTTTAACATCATTGAAAGATTAAAACAAATCCTTTCTAGAACATGGAAAGACTTCAAAAGTATAACACACCTATTTTTGTTGTTGTTTTCACATTTTTTGCTCCAAAAGAAGGAAATAACTTAAAACACAACCAACCAACCACTCTGAATGCATGATACCATGAATTCAAATTTCATTAGTAAAGCTGAGCATCACTTATCCCTTCCATATTCCATGGTATGGAAATGCAGACATTATTCTGAAAGGCTTGTAAAACATTAAAGGGTCACCTCTCAATAGTAAAAATATCCAAATAAAATAATTTTAAAAATAAACAAACATAAATAGGAACCTTAAGATAAAAGAAATGGGTAATTCCAGAATGTTTTATGTAAAATGTTAAAAAAAAATTTTTAAACCCCTACAGAGGTTGAACCCTGAGGCAAGATACTTCTCAATATCTTGCATATTGCTCTCATTTTTATCTACCTGTCCTCTTTTGAAAGGGAGTTGAAGGATGGTTGGGACAGCCCTGAAAAATCTGCTGGATAAAAATAGAAACTGGTACCATAAGCCATAAAGTACAGTGATAAAACCTTCTGACCAAGAAGATAAGCACAGGATTATTATCTTCCAAATAACATTCATTTTGAAAATTCTATGTGCTTTTACTTACTTCAGGGCTCAGGACTGCAGTGCTGTCACTTGGAACATCTTCTTCATATCCTTTATTATGAAAACTTTCTATTTCATGACCTGTGCTTCCTTCACTTGGACACTTGTTATATGAGCATCTTGGACTGTTGCTGCAGTGGGAAAATTCACATTTACTGTCCCCAATTTCTGAGGGTGTACATGAGAGATGGGGAGAACCACTGTCATCCTGATATGGTGGTGGCTGCAATTCATCCAGTGGGGGTGTTCTTCTCATTCTCTGAATGCAGTTTCCTGATAATGATTAAGAATCTGGTCACTGTTTCCAATTAGCCTCGACATGCAGTACAGTCCACAATAATTGTAATAACTCAAAAAAACTGGATTAAAATTCTGTGGCAAAGTTAACTACCAGATTTACTAATGAGTTGTCTTCTTCCCTAGTTCAGATGCAGAAATCAAATAATCTGGTTTCCCATTCCTCTCCTCCTGCATAATAAGATCAGGAAAAGTAAAAGTTATATAACGAGACCCTGTTTTATACTATAAAAATGGGAGAGCAAAAAATACTAGTGAAATTGATGATTTATTTAGGTCTTTCTTTCAAAACAATCCTAGAGCATACAAACTTCATTTATTCCCTTATGATCTGTGACCTCTCTAGCCACAATAGTAAAAGTATGGTAGGTGAAACAAATATAAACCTCATTTATTGTCTTCAATCACTGAGATGAACTTAAACTAGCATTCATCTTAGCAGAGTCGGAAACTATTTTTCCACATCTATCCTAGATCCAGAATCCTGGAATGGGTGCACTCTGAATGGAGGCCTAATTCCCCCATACCCAGCAAAGCCTGAAGTCTGAATTCCACCCCGTCTGCACTATAAAGAGGCCACACCCTGCTCCACCACACCCTGAATCTGTATTCCTTCTAAAGTGTGGCTCCACCTTGTCCATAGCACACATCTCCACCTCCAGCAGTTAATTTGAAACTACATTTTCTTCCTCTCTTAAATTATGCTTTTAACTTTTACTGTAATGATTTATCTAAATAACTGAGAATAAACATGTCTGTGAACAGGATAGAGGTGGGGACAGGAGGGTATGTAAGGAAATAGAGTTCAGTATACAACTTAGGAATAGCTAAGTCTGTGTAGATAAATCCTGGACACAATAACAGATGTTAAATTTAAACACTGCTCATTTCTTCCTTTAATGGACTGTGACTCTCCTTTCTCAAAAGGGACTCTGAAAAAAGGTAGTTTGTATTGTAATTCTTATAATGGAGTTCAGTTCAAATGTTCAATAGGTCTTCTGTTCTTCCTTAGAAAAACTTTACATAAGAACTATAAAACTCATTTGAAAAATTACTACAATGTCTGGTTCAAATGAAAAATATTGAACTTAGCATAGATTTACATATTTGCTCAGAAGCCCTAATTTTGTAAAAAGAAATTAAATGTCTCACCTACTGAGTCTAACATACCCACTTTAGAAAACATAAGCACAAAGTAGAAAAGTTAATGACTTAATATCGTTGAAGCTGAATTTGAGAAGATAGAATAGATTAAATAGATGGATTGCAAATAGTAGCTAATAAAACACAATAAACCAGATTTCAGAACAGGGCTTCCAGGAAAACTTTTGTTTTCCTGACAAAAGCAGGCAGACTCAACTGGCATGCCCCTTTTGTCCACTGGCCTTTCCCCCTCCTCCTGCTTGGAGGTGCTGCACTCATCTTGTAACCATGAAGTAACAAGCATGAGAATGAAAACTAAGAATAATGAAGAAGCATCTGAAAAGTCACTAAGTAGCTATCTCCAAACTTCTTGATGCCTGAGACAAATAAATCCCTCTTTGTTAACAAAAACAGGGACTTCCCTGGCAGTCCAGTGGTTAAGACTCTGTGCTTCCACTGCAGGGGGCATGGATTCGATCCCTGGTCTGGGAACTAAGATCCCACATGCCTCGCGGCATGGCCAAAAAACAAAAAACACAACAAAACCCGATATTTGAATTTTCTGTTGTTTCTAAATATATTCTCTACTGATAGTTTTTAAATCACTAAAACAACATCTTCTCTCCCTTTAAAATGTATATTTAATCAGCCATTGAATTATAAGTTAAATTGTAATATCTAAATACTTACTGTACCATGAAGTCAATCAAAAAATTCCCAATGTAGTGGTTCTAAGAATCAGCATGCCATCTTTTCCTTTACCTTAATTTT
Source organism: Phocoena phocoena (assembly GCF_963924675.1). Classification (NCBI taxonomy): domain Eukaryota; kingdom Metazoa; phylum Chordata; class Mammalia; order Artiodactyla; family Phocoenidae; genus Phocoena; species Phocoena phocoena. Next base: position 147,674,554 of record NC_089219.1, read on the forward strand.
TTCAAAAAGAGAGATGATCTTTCCAAGAAGTCTCTCAGCATATTACCCCACAGATCTCACTGGACAGAACTGGGTCACATGTCTATTTCTAAACCCATCTGTGGTAGGGGGAATGTGATTACCATAAATGGTTTAGATTAATCAGAAGCCATCAAATTGAAGCTGGGGATGGGATCCATTTCACTGTTCATATCTATATGGAAAAGAGTAGATGCCACTCACCAAGAAAAAAAAAGAGAGAAGACTCAAATTAGAAATGAAAGAAGAGAAATTACAATTGATACCACATATAAAAAGGATCATAAGAGGTTAGTATGAAAAATTATATACCAACAAATTGGACAACCTGGAAGAAATGGATAAATTCCAAGAAACATACAATCTACCAAGACCGAATCATGAAGAAATAGAAAATCTGAACAAACCAATTACTAGTAAGGATATTGAATCAGTAATCAACTTCCCAACAAACAAAAGTAAAGGATCAGATGGCTTCATTGGTGAATTCTATCAAACACTTAAAGAAGAATTAATACCAGTCCTTCTCAAACTCTTATAAAACACAGGTGAGGAGGGAACACTGGCAAACTCGTTTTAGGAGGCCAGCATTACCCAAAGCCAGACAAGGACACTACAAAAAAAGAAAATTACAGGCCAATATTCCTGATGAATACAGATGCAAAAGTCCTCAAGAAAATATTAATAAACTGAATTCAAGAATATATTAGGAGGATCATACATCATCATCAAGTAGGAGTTATTCCAGGGGATAGTTCAACATATGAAAACCAATCAATGTAATAAAAAACGTTAACAAAATGAAATATAAAAATAATATCATTTCAATAGATACAGAAAAAGCATTTTGCAAAATTCAACATTCATTCATGATAAAAACCCTCAACAAACTGGGTACAGAGGGAACATACATCAACGTAATAAAATCCATATATGAAAAGCCCACAGCTAACATCATACTCAACAGTGAAAAGCTGAAAGCTTTTCCTCTAAGACTGGGAACAAGACAAGGATGCTGACTCTCACTGCTTTTATTCAACATGGTCCTGGAAGTCCTAGCTAGAGCAATTAGGCAAGAAAAAAAAAAGACATCCAAATTGGAAAGGAAGAAGTAAAACTGTCTCTATTTGCAGATGACATAATATTATATACAGAAAACCATCAGGAGTCCACCAAAAAACTGTTAGAGCTAATAAACATAATCAGTAAAGTTGGTGGATACAAAATCAATATAAAAAAATCAGTTGTGTTTTTATCAACTAACAATGAATTATCATAAAAAGAAATTAAGGGAAAAAAATCCCATTTACAATTGCATTAAAAAGAATAAAATACAAGGAATAAATTTAACCAAGGAGGTGAAAAGACCTGTACACTAAAAACCGTAAGACACTGATGAAAGGAGTTGAAGACACAAATAAAAATGGAAAGATATTCTGTGTTCATGGATTGGAAGAATATTGTTAAAATGTTCATACTACCCAAAGCAATCTACAGATTCAATGCAATCACTATCAATATTCCAATGGCATTTTTTTTCATAGAAATAGAATGAAAAATTCTAAAATTTGTATGGAAACACAGAAGATTCCAAATAGCCAAAGCAATTTTGAAAAAGAGTATCACACATCCTGATTTGAAAGTGTATTACAAAGCTATAGTAATCAAAACAGTATGGTACTGGCAAAAGAGCAGACACATAGATCAAGAGAACAGAATAGAGAGCCCATAAATAAACCCACACATGTATGGTCAATTAATTTATGACAGAGGAGCCAAGAATATACAGTGGGGAGAGGACAGTTTCTTCAATATATGGTGGTGGGAAAACTGAACGGCCACATGCAAAATAATGAAATTGAACTACTGTCTGACATCATATACATAAATCAACTCAAAACATAAGACCTGAAACCATAAAACTCCTAGAAGAAAACATAGTGGGTAAGCTCCTTGACATTGTTCTTAACAATATTTTTGATCTGACACCAAAAGCAAAGGCAACAAAAGCAAAAATAAACAAGAAGGATTACGTCAAACTAACCAGCTTCTGCACTGCAAACAATCAAGAAAATTAAAAGGACCTACAGAATGGTGGAAAATATTTGCAAATCATATATTGATAAGGTGTTAATATCCAAAATACATAAAGAACTCACACAACTCAGTGAAAAAACAATCTGATTAAAAAATGGGTTGAGAAACTAAAAAATGTCTTTGGTAAAACCTTTCTTTTTCCAAAGAAGATATCCAAATGGCCAATATGTACATGAAAAGGTGTTCAAACCACTAATCATCAGAGAAATGCAAATCAACCACAATGAGCTATCAACTCACACCTGTCAGAATGGTTATTATCAAAAAGACAAGAGATAATAGGTGCTGGCTAGGATGTGGAGAAAAGGGAATCCTTGTGCACTGTTGGTAGGAGTGTGAACTGTTGAAGGTACTATGGAAAACAATATGGAGATTCCTCAAAAAAATTAAAAATAGAACTACCATATGATCCAGCATTTCCACTTCTGGGTATTTATCTGAAGGAAATGAAATCACTATCTTGAAAAGATATGTGCACTCCCATATTCACTGAAGTATTATTTATAATAGCTAAGACATGGAAACAACTTAAGTGTCCATCAGCGAATGAATGGATAAAGATAATGTGGTATATACACACAACAGACAATTATTCAGCCATAAAAATGAAGGAAATCCTACCATTTGTGACAACAGGGATGGACCTTGAGGTCATTGTGCAAAGTGAAATAAGTCAGAAAGAGAAAGATAAATACTGTATGATGTCACTTATATCTAAAAAAACTGAATTCATAGATACGGAGAACAGTGGTGGTTGGCAAAAAAAGGCAGGGATGAGGGTGGGGGGGAAAGGGTGAAGGTGGTCCAAAGGTACAAACTTCCAGTTATAAGATAAATAAGTCCTGGGGATGTAATGTATAGCACAGGGACTACAGTTACTACTACTGTATTGTATATTTAAAATTTGTTGAGAGTAGAATAAAAGTAGATAAAAGTTCTTATCAGAAGAAAAAATTTGTAACTACGTGAAGTGACTGATGCTAACTAAACTTACTGTGATAATCATTTTGCAATATTTACATATATCAAACCAGTATGTTGTACACCTTGGAATAATACAAAGTTGTATGTCAATTAAACCTCAATAAAACTGGAAAAGTAAAAAATGACTCAATATTTCCGTTCCAAAATACACTAATGGGAGTATAAAAATACACACACATTAAACAAAACAAAACAAAAAAGTAGATGCCTAAAGATTCCAGGCAGGAGAAAGATAAAGGATCCTTGCCCTCCTTATACATCAGTCTGGCAGTTGATTTCAGTTTTCATTTTTATTAAAATATCTTCTCTTTCTGTAGCTCTTTTTCCACTTTAATAATCCTTCTCTGAACTTCTTATGTGGACAGCACGATACAATTTCTGTCTGGTGATTATGTTATACCTTACTTCCTTTGGTTTACTTTTAATGTATCAGGTCCCTGCCTAGTTGCCACCAACTATGGGACTTACACAGCTGAGCTCCAGTCGTCTGGCTCTCATTTAGATTTAGTGTAAATGTGCTCCAAAGACCAAGGCACAAGTTACTCCAAAGAAGTTTAGTGATATTTAAAGGTGCTAAGTAGGTTCCATGGGTAGACTTCAATATTGTTTCTGGATTTGAGAGAGACAATTTTAAAGCTGTGAATTGGAATATGTAAAATATTTTGGAACATATAAATGAGATATATATATATATAATATATATATAAACATTGGAATATATAAATTGTATATATGTAGGTTTATATAATTATATATTATTGTATAAATCCTCAAAGCTTTGAAAATAATATTAACACACTTTTCTCTTTCCTTTTCAGTTTACTCTTGCACTTTACTTCTCAAAGTGAAGAACACCAAATGTATCTGGAATCTAAATTTCATAAAAAAGATAGTTATGAGGATTTCTCCTTTTTTAACTTTTGCAATAATATCTTTTTTCTCTAGTTGATAACTGCTTTATATTGTCTATACAGTGTAATAACTAAGAGTTGGCTTAAAATGAATTGCTATTGCAAACATTTTAAGACAATTGTTTTTATAAAATAACACAAGTTATGTCGGAGTTGTTAAATTACACTGTAAACATCCAGCCTTGGGAAGAAATTTTTTGTGGGACTATCAAACACCAAAATGATGACGATGCCCTACTATTACTTTATCCCTCATTTTACAACCAAATTTCATACCCTATGTTATGGAAATGATATATCCATAAAAGGGTTCATGCATGAATATATTTTAGGCATTTTAATTTGCCATTTGCATATTGCACGGTACCTACAAAATAAGACAAAGTATCTTCCTACTCTAGAAAGAAACAGGATGCGTGCATATCAGGAATATGACCTGTGGTTCTTAACATCATGTTTTAAGACAGTGGTTTTCAGAGTTTGGGAACTGCAGCTCTAAAAAGTGGTGAATATTCAACATCTGTAGAATTCACATTTCTTTTCAAATGCCTGGGGAAACTTGCCAAAATTGATTATACACTGGGTAATAAACTAAGGCTCAACACACTTCTCAAAACTGGAAGTGTAAAAAGGATGTTATCTAACCACAGTGGAATTAAACTAGAAATCACAATCAAAAATATAACTAAAAAATCTATAGATGTCTAGATAAAATAACAAGAAATTAAGATGAACTTCTAAATTGCCCATGGATTAAAAAAGAAATCACAATAGAAATTAGAAAACATATTGAAAATAATGATATTAAAAATAATCCACAGAAATATTTGTGGAAAAGTGAGAGAGCAGTAGTGTATATATGGACATATAAACACTACCAAATGTAAAATAGATAGCTAGTGGGAAGCAGTCGTGTAGCACAGGGAGATCAGCTTGGTGCTTTGTGACCAGCTAGAAGGGTGAGATAGGGAGGGTGGGAGGGAGGGAGATGCAAGAGGGAAGAGGTATGGGAACATACGTATATGTATAGCTGATTCACTTTGTTATAAAGCAGAAACTAACAACAACAAAAAGAAATACTTGTGGAATGTGGCTAAGAAGGATATTTACAGGCTTAAATGCATATGCCAGGGAGGGCAGGGGAGAGATGAAGGCTGAAAACAATGATCTAAGTACCCATTTCAAGACGTTAAAAATTTTAAAAACATACAAGTGAAACTCAAACAAAGTAGGAGGAATGAAATTAGGAGCAGAAATCAAAAAGAGAAAACACGCATACAATAGAAAGCATCAGCAAACCAAAATAAAATTCACTGAGAACACTAATAAAATTAATAAGCTGCTAGAAGAGACTAGTCAGGAACAAAAGAGAGATGGCATAAATTATTAATACCAAGAGTAAAAAGGAGGACATCATTTCAAATCCTTTAGACATTAAAAAGATAGCAAGCTTTCCCTTTGTTATTCCCTTTTTGGAAATTTATCAGTCCTAAAGCTCTTCAGTGGGGCAGAGGCAGGCAGTGGTCTGCCCTGGTGGTGGCACAAGAAGCCGCAGTGGCCCGGAGCCGTATGTCAGAGCACAAGTCGGGCGAGGAGGGCCTTCATTCAGGGAGAGGCCAGAAGTGAGGTGTCAGAGCACAAGGAGGGCAAAGAGGACATCCATACATGGGGCAGCACCATGCAGCATGATGGAACCCAATCTGGATGAGAAAGGCCCAGCATAGGGAAACGGAGCCTCAGCAGGATAAGAAGGTTCCCCATGGACAGGAAGCCTAGTCTGGGGCAACAGAGCCCAAACAGAGTGAGGAGTGTGTCTACACCGAGGGAAGGGGAGCCAGAGCCTGAGTAGGATCAGAGCCATGGAGGGGGCACTGGTGTGGGCTGTCAAACCCAGGAAGGCTGAGGAGGGCATCCACACAAACAGGTGGCCTGACACAGGCAAACCAGAACCTCAGTCGGATGGGGAGGGTATCCACATGTGAGGAGAGCCTGGAGTGCACTGTCTGAGTCCAAGTGGGAAAAGGGGAAGTCCTGCAGTATGGGGTCAGAACCCAAGCAGGAAGTCAGAGCTTAGGTAGGATGATGAGGACATTCAATGTCGGGCAAGCTGGCCTGGGCTGTCAGAGTCCATGTTCTGAGGGTTACAAGGACATCCAGGAGTGGAAAAGGCTGCATGTGATACTGGAACGTAAATGGGGTGAAAGGGGGATGTGTGCAGAGTGATGGGGAGTGGTGTGGTGGTGATTAAACAATATATAATGGTTAATGCAAGTCAGTTCTTTCAGTGTTTGAAAAGGGAGTTACAAATATGGAAAGGGAAAACACTAGAATAAACTCTGTGGTGTTGGATTAGAATGAAAAGATATCAATGTGAACTCAGGTTGTTAGTAATAGGTAGAACTATAGTGTAAATATGCATATAATGTGTGTACACACACACACATTCCTGAGTATACTAGCTCTATCTGCTGAGAGGGCTTAAGAACAACACTTTGATAGCAATGAGCATACCTATTGCCCAGATCTTGGCTTTTCAATCAGTTCTTCACTAAAAGGAACCATGACTCCATGAAGAAATGGCTAATTCCAGGGCTGAGAAAAGGAAAATACAAGACAAGCCTAGACAAGCCTCTTGTGTTGAGAGTTAAGGACACACTCAAAGAATGATGGGGTCGTGTCAAAAGGACAAAGAAACCAGCTTGAAGGGGTTCACACTGACCAAATCCCACTAACAATTTGAGCTTCAAAATAAATAATTATAGTAACCGATTATAAGACATTGAGAAAAAGAGGAAACCATGAATCCATCTAGATATAAATATAAGAATAAACTGAAAGAATTTTGAGAAATACGTCATTTATGTAGTTAGAAATACATTCTGACAAAGGACTTAATTATCAAGAGTAACTTAGTAGAGAAGCCTGGTACACACCTCCTTAATGACGAGATCAAACTGAACATTCTGAGTAACGGGATAAATCAAAATTGTGCATTACCTGATAAGACGCAATGAGAGGAATATGGTACCACTTCCAGCTAGAGATGCATTACCTGAATCTAATTGTGAGGAATATCAGACAAACTCAGATATTCTAAAAAACAAGTGTAATCTCCAAAAGGGAATGACCGAAGAACTGTTCTAGACCGAGGGAGACTAATAAGACATGGCAACTAAATGCAAGGCATGATTTTGAACCAGATCCTTTTATAATGCACATTATTTGGACAACTGTTGACCTTGAGTGGGTTCCAAGAATTAAATGTTAAAAATATATCAGTATTAATGTCTTACTTTTGATGGTTGGATTACAGTTATGTAAGAGAATATTCTTACTTGTAAAAAATATACACTAATGTATTTGGGGGTAAAGAAGCATCAGATCAGCAAGCCATTTACCCTCAAATGACTCAAGGTGGTAAAAAGGACTGTAAAGTTGTTCTATAAATGCAAGATGGATTTAACATTAGAAAATTAATCTATCAAATTCACTGCATTTAAAGAATAAAAGTAATGTGATAATTGTAACAGATTTTGGTTTTTTTACTTATCCAGCTTTAATAATTATAAAAATGTATAACGTAATAATAATTATTAAAAATGTATTTCATTTACGCCTTCCATTTTCCACACACATCCTTTCTGGATTATTTTAAAGTAAAGATTTTAAAAAGCATTTGATGAAATTAATTATCCATTCATGATAAAAAATCTCTGTGCAAACAAGGAATTGAAGGCAATTTATTTTAACTCATAAAGGGTATCTTCGAAAGTCCTATAGCAAACAACAAATTTACTGGTGAAATGTTGAAAACTTTACCCCTGAGATCAGGAATGAGACAAGGATGCCTTTTATCACCACCTCTATTCAGCAATGTACTGGAGGTCCTAGCCAGTGTAATAAGGTGAGAAAAAGAAGATGTAAAGGGATTGGAAAGAAAGAAATAAAACTGTCACTACTCTTAGATGATGACTGTGATGTAGAAATCTCAAAATAATTTAGAGATAAGCTATTAGAGTTAGTGAGCATATTTAGTAAGGACACTGGATACAAGATTAATATTTAAAAAATCAATTGAATCTCTACATACACACAATGAACAATTAGAAAGTGAAATTTAAAACCAATTCCACATATAATAGCATCAGATAATATCAAATATCTAAGAGTAAATTTCAGAAATCAGCTTGCTGCTCTTTTTCCAGTTCTTGGGTTTACAGTTAGAATGTGTACTCTGAGCAATTGGCAGAATCCACACTTTGGCTTTCCAAGCAGCGTCTATATGTTACAGGAAGGGACAATTGGAAACACTGCAGTTTCCTTTCTCCAGCAACAAGACATCCCAAGGGTAAAGCAGAGATTAGTCTCAGTCAGAGACTTGAGAATTGCAGGTTTGGTGACTGCCTTCACTAGTTTGGCCTCTACAAAAATTAATAGGCTTGAAAATTAATGGCAGATTATCATAAAGTTAATTAGAGGATGACTTAACTGGAGGTGCCACTCCAGATGCAGCCTCCTTACTGAGCAAATTAACACAGCCTTGGTATTTGATATGTAGCTTTAATTTAGCAAATGCTTTTCCCTTCATAATAATCCAGAGAGAACTAAAGCAACAGGTTATTTACATGTGGTAAGGACAGATACGTCTACTGCCCTGCTTCAGGGAAACATAATAAAATATTCTTGCTCTATGCCGTGATCTGCTTTTGCAGAGACTTTGGCTGCCTCCACATTCCACGCTCCATCTCCTTGATCCTGCTCTAGAAGACAGCAATCTATTAGGATTTGTAAGAGTAGAAGAGTTGACAGATGAAGTTTCTTGATAAATATACATGTGTAAACAGAAGTGAGGACTAAATCTTAAGAAAACACAGGGCTTGCCTCCTCAATAAAGTTCTTGAGGATCCAGGGTATGCTAGAATATTCCTCTCAAAGTCAAAGAGAATTTGCTACCCCTTGTCTGCCTCCAACTAAGAAGGAGACAAAAAGTTTGGTTGGCCGCTTTAAACTTTGAGAGCAGCATGTTCCATAACTGAATGTATAGCTCTGATCCATTTATAAGGTAAAATAAAAAGCTATTAGCTTTGAGTAGCACCCAGAGCAAGACAAGTCTCTCCAGATGATCCAGGTACAGAAGCATAAGCGCTACACGTAACCTTTAAGACTCAGCAAACCAAATGGTCTTCAAATGTCTGCAGTAGGTCATGATGCTTAAAAGTATCTTTGAGGGCTTCCCTGGTGGCGCAGTGGTTGAGAGTCTGTCTGCCCATGCAGGGGACACAGGTTCGAGCCCTGGTCTGGGAAGATCCCACATGCCGCAGAGCAACTAGGCCTGTGAGCCACAACTACTGAGCCTGCATGTCTGGAGCTTGTGCTCCGCAACAGGAGAGGCCGCGACAGTGAGAGGCCTGCGCACCGCGATGAAGAGTGGCCCCCGCTTGCCACAACTAGAGAAAGCCCACGCACAGAAACGAAGACCCAACACAGCCATAAATAAATAAATAAATAAAATTTAAAAAAAAAAAGTATCATTGAGAAGTTCTGATGGTAGAATTGCATTGGAGGCCTTTAGATATTTTTAATTATGATGTTTTCGTATCTCCAAACACATTTTATTAGAAGACACAGTTCAGATTACTTTTGCACCATGCCTTGAAACCCTAATGCTTCTTACTTTATTTCCCTGGTAGCTTGAAATAATTCCTGATTCAAACCATACTTCGCATGTAGCTACTGACTTTCTAACAGTACAATCTTACTCAGCACATCTACTTTCTGAGTCAAAAATCAATTCATTGCCTCTCATTTCTTGACTCTTAGGTTTTGATAAAAGATCATACTCACTTCCACAAGTGAAATGAAAAGTGGTTTGTTGTTGAGAAACAGCTCCTGACCAAATATTAGTGTCAAACAGAGACTAACTGGAAGATCAAGGGACACCAGGTAGCAACGTGATCCAACCTGTCCAGTATGAAGCAGATGGCATGGGATCACCTAGCTATTGAGTTACGAATGTCAAGCTGTACTCCACCATCAAGGGGAATTGGCAGATCTTGCATGAGGACTAAGTAGGCTCTGAAGGCACAGGGAGGTATGATAGTTACTCCTGCCGTATCTTGCTTCACCTGCATGCACAGTCTCAAAGTATGCTACGATTACTTAACTGAGGGTTAAAAAATGATGTCTAATGATATGCCCCAAACCAGCAGAACTGGAATTTTCTGGTATTATATAGGATTATAATCTTTATAATCTTTCAGAGGTGGCCCTGAAAGATAAGAAAAAAGGAAACTCTTCTCAGTGGATAGAATTTGTAGCAGTCCGTTTGGTTTTCAACTTTGCTTAGAATAAAAGTTGGCCTCAATTAGTGGGTCCGGCCGGATGTAAGAACTTAGGAGAAGAAAGACTGGCAGACCTAGAATGGCTCTTGTGCCTGAAAATATTTACATTTCCAATATAGTTTAAAACACAAATATGCAGCAGATAACATGATTTCTAAAATTTAACCTCACACATTCGAATTCTTTCCCAGATTGAAGAAGTTTCTAAGTTGTATAACAACGGCATTAACTTTACTTTTTTGCTCTGCTCCTTAGATTGGAATTCCTAGTTTTATCCAATAGGATTTAAAATATAAACATTTCACATTAACTCTCTCCTAGCCTTCTCAGTTGTATTCATCACCTACCCCCCAAATGTATCCACCCTCCTCCCAAATGTATCCACCCTCCTCCCAAATACACACATCCATGCATGTAGATTAGCCTAAGTGTTCCTACTAAATATTTCTACAACGCACTTTGCTTCTATCGTGTATACTGTATTGTATTTATCTGTTCAGATATTATGAACTGTGAGCTCCCTGAGAGAGCAGGTACTGTCTCTTTTACCTTCGTACCTGCAGTGCCTAGCAACACAAAGCTTGAAACACAGTATATTACCTTAAACATTTTTGTTGATTAATGGGCAAAATAATTGTTGCAGAGGGATCTCAATGTGACCCAAACCTAACTGGCAAGGCAGTGAGACTTCTGGGTTTACAGACCATGAACTCAAACCGTATTTTTTGTTTTAACATTAAGGAAATAAAAGAATTGCCGATATTACAAGATGTCACTAACTGTCCAACATTTTAGAACTCTTCTAATTAAAGCATGTCACATTATTTCTGTGAACAAGAACTAGAGTCTAAGCAGGCCAAAACAGTCACCTGAGCTGAGGAGGGAGCTGAAGTGTGAAGCTTGAAGTGAAGGATTTGAGGCAGCTGAAGTGGCTGGAAATGGTGGGGCAGGGCACTGAAAAGGAGAAAGCTGTGCAGAGAACGGGGCCTCCAAAGTCTGTGTGGAGGACCCCAATGAGTCTGTGACCAAGAGTTAGCTGTACATGTGCAAAGACAGACCACCCAAGGCTTACCAGGTAGCAGTAACAGAGGTATTAGAAGCCAATCAGTGCTAGGGGGAATTCAGAGTGCCTTCCCATAATGGTTAGTTAGAGGATTACAATTAAGTCCTCCATTTAAAAAATCCTCTTTATTGTGGTATAATTTGTAGACAATAAAATCCAGCCACTTTGATGTACCCTTCAATGAGTTTTGACAAATGCATATAGTTCTGTAACCACCACCACAAAGGAGATATAGAATGTCTCCATTCCCCTAAAGTTTTCTCATGTCCCTTGGTCTCCCACAAGTTTTGCCACAGGCCAACCACTGATCTGCTTTCCTTCACTATAGTTATGCCTTTTACAGGATATCATATAAATGGACTCATACAGTATATAGTCCTTTGTATCTGGCATCTTTTACTTCCTGCAAATGCTTCTGAGGTTCAACTATGTTTTTGCATCTATCAGAAGTTTGTTACTTTTTGTTAATCTGTATTCTACTGTAGGGATACAATTTATCTTTCTAAACTGTTTCCCAATTGGCTCTACCATTTTGCATTCAAACTGCAATGCGTAAGAGTTCCATTTATTCCACATCCTCACCAATATTTGGTACTGATAGTCTTTTAAATTTTAAGCATTTCACTGGCTGTGTAGTGATATCTCATTGTGGTTTTAGTTTGTGTTTCCCTAAATGACTAATGATTTGAGCATCTTTTCATGCATTTATTGCAAACGAGAAATTCATTACCAAGAGAGAAAAAGTACTGAATCTCTGAATATAATTGTGAATTTCTATTTCTCCCTTGCAATACATTTAAAATATTTTGTCCAAGTCTGTGGCTTGCCTCTTCATTTTATTAATAGTATCTTTTGAAGAGCAAAAGTTTTAATGTAGTCACAATCATTCCAATTTTCTTCTATGATTCATGCCTTTTGATTCCTATCAATGAAATCTTTGCATAATGCAAAGTCACAAAGATTATCTATGTCTTCTCTAGTAATTAAATAAGTTTTACCATTTATATTTATGACCTATCTAGAATTAATTTTTGTGTATGGTGTGAAGCAAGGATTGGTGTTTATTATTTTTTCCATATGGATATCCAGTTGTTCCTAAACGACTTATTGGAAGACTTTTTTCCTCATTGAATTACCTGGGCACCTTGTTGAAAATAATTGTCATATATATGTGAGTCTGCATTCTAGACTCTTCTGTTTCACTTAATTATATGTCTATCCTTGTGCCAATACCACACTTCCTTGATTACTGTGGCTTTACACTAAATCCTGAGATCAGGTAGTGTAAGCCCTTTAACTTTGCTCTTCTTTTCCACAACAGTTTTGACTATTCTATGCCCCTTTCATTTCCATAAATATTTTAGTCTGTCATATGCTACAAATAAAAAAAGGCCTGGTGGAATTTTAATGGAGATCATATTTAATCTACAGATCAATTTGGGGAGAATAAACATCTTCACAATATTGAATCTTCCAATCAATTAACATGCTATACCACTACATTTAATTCTTGTTTACAGTCTCTTAACAATGTTTTGTAGTTTTCAGTGTCTTGCTTATTACTCTTATTCCTAAGGATTCGGTTTTATGATACTACTATAAATGATATTGTTTTAAAAATCATATTTCCCAATTGTTTTTGCTAATATATAGAAATAATTTGATATCTGTATATTGACCTGATATCCTAAAAATTCCTTGTAAATTTCTTAGAAATTTCTATATAATCATATCATCTGCAAGTAAAGATAGTTTGACTTCTTCCTTTCCAAGCTCTATGACTTTTTTTCCCCTTGCCTTATTGTTCTAGCTAGACTCTCAATTAAAAACACTAAATAGAGGTAGTGACAGTGGAAATTCTTGTCATATACTGGGTTTTACCAAAAAAAAAAAGCATTCAATATTTCACCACTAAATATTATTAGCCTTGTGGGATTTTAAAATTTTGTTATTTTTTAGAGCCTGTAATCAGAGATTGAAAAAGTTTGATGGAAGGTTTTTATCATGAATCGAAGTTGAATACAGTCAAAAACATTTCTCCATCAAGTGTATTTGGCTACTTCTGAGTGGAGTGTTCTATCAATGTCAACAAAAACAAAACTGGTTGATTTTGTGGCTGAAGTCTTCTGCATCCTTATTGATTTTCAGTCTACTTCTCTTATTCATTACCGAGAGAAGTACTGAATCTCTGAATATAATATAATTGTGAATTTCTGTTTCTCCTTTGCTTCAAGTTTATTGAAGCTGTTATTTAGGATTATTATGTCTTCTTGATGAATTGACTCAAATTCTTGTGGAAATGTCCCTTTTATCCCTGATAATAATACTTATTCTAAAGTCTTCTTTGATATTAATACAGCCTTCTCAGCTTCCTCTGAATTCATGTTTGCATGGTAGGTATATCATTTTTTTCTATCCTTTAACTTTTAAATTATCTGTGCCTTTATATTTACATTAGGTTTCTCATACACAATATATTTTTGAATATTGCTTTAAAAAAACTCAAAAAATATTTGCCTTTTAATTGGCATATTTAAATCATTTAGATTTAGCGTAATTATCAAAATCAAGGACTAACAAGCTTTCTCTAACAGACCACACAAAATAAACATTTTAACCTTTGTAGGCCACATATAGTGTCTACCACACATTCTCTGTGTGTGTTTAATAATACTTTAAAACTGGAAAAATCTGGTACATACATACAAGAGAATATTATTCAGCCATAAAAAGGGATGATGTACAGCAGAAACTAACACAACATTGTAAAGCAACTATACTCCAGTAAAAATTAATTTAAAAAAACCTGATAATATCAAATGCTGGTGAGGATGTGGAGCAACAAGAACTCTCATTCATTGCTGGTGGGACTGCAAAATGGCTACAATCATTTTAGTTGACAATTCCTTACAAAGCTGAACATAGTCTTACCTTACAATCCAGCAACTGCGCTCCTAGATAGTTACCCAACTGAGTTGAAAATGTATGTCTGTGCAAAAATCTGTGCATGAATGTTTATATCAGCTTTATTCACAATCACCCAAAACTGGAACCCATCAATATGTCTTCAATAAGTGAATGGATAAACAAACTATGGTACATCTATACAATGTAATATTATTTAGTTATAAAAAGAAAGGAGCTATCAAGCCATGAAAAGACATGGAGGAACCTTAAATGCATATTGGTAAGTGAAAGAAGCCAGTCTGAAAAGGCTACATACTATTGATTTCAACTTTATGACATTTTGGAACAGACAAAACTATAGAGACAATAAAATATCATTGGTTGCCAAGGATTCCAAGGGAGGGAGGTATGACACGAATAGGTTGAACACAGAATTTTCAGGGTGCTGACACTATTCTGTATAAAACTAATGGTGGATACATGTTATTATGCATTTTTCAAAACCCCTATAACTGTACAACACAAAGAACAAAACAATGTAATTACTGACTATAATTAATAATAATGTTTCAATATTGGCTCATTTATTTTAACAAATGTACCACACTAATACAAGATATTAATAATAGGTCAAACTTTGTGTGGGAATAAAGGGTTAAGGGGTGGGAGTGGGGTAAGTATATGGAATTCTATGTGCTATCAGCTCAATTATTCTATAAATCTAAAAATATTTTTAAAAAAGGGATGAAATTCTGATACTTGCTATAACATGAAAGAATCTTGAAGACATGTTACGTGAAATAAACCAGACAAAAGAAGGACAAATATTGTATGTTTCCATTTTTATGAGTTACTTACAGTTGTCAGCTCATAGAGACAGAAAAGATAATGGTGATTGGCAGGATCTTGGGGGATGGGCAATGGAGAGTTACAGTTTAATGGGTAGACAGTTTCAGTTTGGGAAGATGAAAAGGTATGGATGGTGGTGATGGTGATGTGAATTTACTTAGTGTCACTGAACTGTACGCTTAAAATGTTTAAAATGGTAAATTTTGTTACATATATTTTTCATAATTAAGAAAAAAGTAAAAGTCATTTTTAGCTTACAGGCCATAAAAAACAGGCTGCATGTCAAATTTGGTTCATGGGGAATAGTTTGTCAATACCTCATCTATATAGTTAAGTACAAATCTACCCTCCTGTAATTTGTTTTTTATTTGCCCTAACTATTCTTTGTTCGTTTTTCTTCCTTTTCTGACTTCTTTTAGATTGAGTACTTTTATAATTCAATTCTCTCACCACTATTAGCTTATTGGCCTTAAGTTTTGCTTTATTTTACAGTGGTTCTTCTAGGATTTATACAATATATATCTTTAACTTATCAAAATCTATCTTCAAATAATTTCATTTATAACACAAAAATCTTACAACAGAATACTTTTCCTCCCACTTTTTGTGCTATTTTCATATATTTTTACTTCTACATACATACTTTGGTTTTACCTAGTAATCAATATTAATGAAGACCCTAAGTTACCATTAAAGATTCAATTAAACTACATATAAAATACAAATCAGAAAGATTTCCATTAAAAAAATTAAAGAATTATCATGCTTAAGGAAAGAATTCCCAGCTATATTTGAGGAATATAGATAGCTTGGGACACATAGTATTTATATTACATTACATCAGATTACATAGTATTTATATTTATGTTACATCAGAGATGCAACAAATCTATTAGAGTAGAGCTGACTTTATTTCCAAGTGCAAAGTTTAGACATTCAGTACTTTCTCAAGTGTCCAGCATATTACATGCTCCTAAAATTTTATATGTTCATGTCAATCAGCACATAAAATATGATTATCAGTAAATGGAGGTAAAAAATTAATACAACTGTATTATAAAATCCTATCTGGCAGTCCCTCCCATCAGGAAACCTCCACAATCCTCTTAGATAGCCTCATCCACCAGAGGGCAGACAGGAGAAGCAAGAAGAACTACAATCCTGCAGCCTGTGGAACAAAAACCACGTTCATAGAAAGACAGACAAGATGAAAAGGCAGAGCGCTATGTCCCAGATGAAGCAACAAGATAAAACCCCAGAAAAACAACTAAATGAAGTGGAGATAGGCAACCTTCCAGAAAAAGAATTCAAAATAATGATAGTGAAGATGATCCAGAACCTCGGAAAAACAATGGAGGCAAAGATTGAGAAGATGTAAGAAATGTTTAACGAAGACCTAGAAGAATTAAAGAACAAACAAACAGAGATGAACAATACAATAACTGAAATGAAAAATACACTAGAAGGAATCAATAGCAGAATAACTGAGGCAGAAGAACGGATAAGTGACCTGGAAGACAGAATAGTGGAATTCACTGCAGCGGAACAGAACAAAGAAAAAAGAATGAAAACGAATGAAGACAGCCTAAGAGACCTGTGGGACAACATTAAACGAGACAACATTCACATTATAGCAGTCCCACAAGGAGAAGCGAGAGAGAGAAAGAACCCGAGAAAATATTTGAAGAGATTATAGTCGAAAACTTCCCTAACATGGGAAAGGAAATAGCCACCCAAGCCCAGGAAGCGCAGAGAGTGCCATACAGGATAAAACCAAGGAGAAACACGCCGAGACACAAAGTAATCAAATTGGCAAAAATTAAAGACAAAGAAAAATTATTGAAAGCAGCAAGGCGAAAACAACAAATAACATACAAGGGAACTCCCGTAAGGTTAACAGTTGATTTCTCAGCAGAAACTCTACAAGCCAGAAGGGAGTGGCAAGATATACTTAAAGTGATGAAAGGGAAGAACGTACAACCAAGATTATTCTACCCAGCATGGATCTCATTTAGATTCGATGGAGAAATCAAAAGCTTTACAGACAAGCAAAACTAAGAGAACTCAGCACCACCAAACCAGCTCTACAACAAATGCTAAAAGAACTTCTCTAAGTGGGAAACACAAGAGAACAAAAGGACGTACAAAAACAAACCCCAAACAATTAAGAAAATGGTAATAGGAACATACATACAATTACCTTAAATGAGAATGGATTAAATGCTCCAACCAAAAGACACAGGCTTGCTGAATGGATACAAAAACCAGACCCATATATATGCTGTCTATAAGAGACCCACTTTCAGACCTAGGGACACATACAGACTAAAAGTGAGGGGATGGAAAAAGATATTCCATGCAAATGGAAATCACAAGAAAGCTGGAGTAGCAATACTCCTATCAGATAAAATGGACTTTAAAATAAAGAATGTTACAAGAGACAAGGAAGGACACTACAGAATGATCAAGGGATCAATCCAAGAAGAAGATATAACAATTATAAATATATACGCACCCAACACAGGAGCACCTCAATACATAAGGCAAATGCTAACATCTCTAAAAGAGGAAATTGACAGTAACACAATAATAGTGGAGGACTTTTAACACCTCGTTTACACCAATGGACAGATCATCCAAACAGAAAATTAATAAGGAAACAGAAGCTTTAAATGACACAACAGACCAGATAGATTTAATTAATTGATACTTATAGGACATTCCATCCCCAAAACAGCAGATTACCCTTTCTTCTCAAGTGCACACAGAATATTTTCCAGGATAGATCACATCTTGGGTCACAAATCAAGCCACAGTAAATTTAAGAAAATTGAAATCATATCAAGCATCTTTTCTGACCACCATGCTATGAGATTAGAAATCAATTACAGGGAAAAAAAACGTAAAAAACACAAACACATGGAAGCTAAGCAATGTGTTACTAAACAACCCAGAGATCACTGAAGAAATCAAAGAGGAAATCAAAAATACCTACAGACAAATGACAATGAAAACATGACAATCCAAAACCCATGGGATGCAGCAAAAGCAGTTCTAAGAGGGAAGTCTATAGCTATACAAGCCTACCTCAAGAAACCAGAAAAATCTCAAATAAACAATCTAACATTATACCTAAAGGAACTAGAGAATGAAGAACAAACAAAACCCAAAGTTAGTAGAAGGAAAGAAATCATAAAGATCAGAGCACAAATAAATGAAATAGAAACAAGAAAACAATAGCAAAGATCAATACAACTAAAAGCTGGTTCTTTGAGAAGATAAACAAAATTGATAAACCATTAGCCAGACTCATCGAGAAAAAGAGGGAGAGGACTGAAATCAATAAAATTAGAAATGAAAAAGCAGAAGTTCCAACAGACACTGCAGAAATATAAAGCATCCTAAGCAACTCTATGCCAATAAAATGGACAACCTGGAAGAAATGGACAAATTCTTAGAAAGGTATAACCTTCCAAGACCGAATCAGGAAGAAATAGAAAATATGAACAGACCAATCTCAAATAATGAAATGGAAACTGTGATTAAAAATCTTCCAACAAACAAAAGTCCAGGACCAGACGGCTTCACAGGCGAACTCTACCAAACATTTACAGAAGAGCTAACACCCATCCTTCTCAAACTCTTCCAAAAAACTGCAAAGGAAGGAAAACTCCCAAACTCATTCTATGAGGCCACCATCTCCCTGATACCAAAACCAGACAAAGATACTATAAAAACAGAAAATTACAGACCAATATCACTGATGAATATAGATGTAAAAGTCCTCAACAAAATACTAGCAAACAGAATCCAACAACACATTAAAAGGATCATACACCATGATCAAGTGGGATTTACTCCAGGGATGCAAGGATTCTTCAATATACACAAATCAACCAACATGATACACCATATTAGCAAACTGAAGAATAAAAACCATATGATCATCTCAATAGAGGCAGAAAAAGCTTTTGATAAAATTCAACACCCATTTATGATAAAAGAAAACTTCCTGAAAGCAGACATAGAGGGAACCTACCTCAACATAATAAAGGCTATATAAGACAAACCCACAGCAAACATCATTCTCAATGGTGAAAAACTGAATGCATTTCCTCTTGATCAGGAACAAGACAAGGATGTCCACTCTCACCACTATTATTCAACAGAGTTTTGGAAGTCCTAGCCACGGCAATCAGAGAAGAAAAAGAAATAAAAGGAATCCAAATTGGAAAAGAAGAAGTAAAACTGTCACTGTTTGCAGATGCCATGATACTATACATAGAGAATCCTAAAAATGCCACCAGAAAACTACTAGAGCTAATCAATGAATTTGGTAAAGTTGCAGGATACAAAATTAATGCACAGAAATCTCCAAAATATATAAACAGGTCATGCAGCTCAATATTAAAGAAACAAACAACCCAATCCAAAAATGGGCAGAAGACCTAAATAGACAGCCCTCCAAAGAAGACATAGAGATGGCCAGGAAGCACATGAAAAGCTGCTCAACATCACTAATTATTAAAGAAATGCAAATCAAAACTATAATGAGGTATCACCTCACACCAGTCAGAATGGCCATCATCAGAAAATCTACAAACAACAGATGCTGGAGAGGGTGTGGAGAAAAGGGACCCCTCTTGCACTGTTGGTGGGAATGTAAATTGATACAGCCACTATGGAGAACAGTATGGAGGTTCCTTAAAAAACTAAAAATAGAATTACCATATCACCCAGCAATCCCACTACTGGGCATATTTCCATAGAAAACCATAATTCAAAAAGACACATGCACCCCAGTGTTCACTGCAGCACTATTTACAATAGCCAGGTCATGGAAGCAACCTAAATGCCTATCGACAGACAAATGGATAAAGAAGATGTAGTACGTATATACAATGGAATATTACTCAGCCGTAAAGAGGAACGAAATTGGGTCATTTGTAGAGATGTGGATGCATGTAGAGACTGTCATACAGAGTGAAGTAAGTCAGAAAGAGAAAAATAAATATCGTATATTAATGCATATATGTGGAACCTAGAAAATGGTACAGATGAACCAGTTTGCAGAGCAGAAATTGAGACACAGATGTAGAGAACAAACATATAGACACCAAGGGGGAAAGCGATGGGGCGGGGTAGGGGTGGTGGTGTGATGATTTGGGAGATTGGGACTGATATGTATACACTGATGTATATAAAACGGATGTCTAATAAGAAAATAAATAAATAAATACACATTAAAAAAATCCTATCTGCCACATTTCCCATTATGTTTTATTTTATTCATATAAAAGAAGATAACAGATTTTTTCACATGTGTTTTAATTTAAATCAGTCAATAATCTGAAATAATAACTTTTAGCTGTTTGCCTTATTTAATGTATCAAATCAGAAAATAAAAATGTTAAGTACCATATATGCAAATAATACTAGAACACATTCCAAAGATTTAATTTTAAAATCGAGCTTAAGTCTTGTTGAGTTTATATACTACATTTTTTGCTATGAATAATTTGGTGAGTAATTGTTTTATGAAACGGAAAAGAAACCCCAATATCCTTAGAGACAAAAAAGGAGTTCAGTTCTGGCCTGTAAAATATGCACAGATTTATACTGGGTGATGTTAACAGTATAGTTTGGGGTGGGGTTGGGAGGGGGGTGGTTATATACTAATAAGGCAAGAATGAGAACTAATTAGCTTTTCCTTCTGACATAAACGGGGGATGTGATCTCAATTCTTTGAGAATGAAACAATAAGGCAGATTTCATTACCATTTTGTGTAAAAAGACTTCAGGCATTCCAAGGATTTTTATTTTTTCACTTTTTATAATACCAAGTAACCAGACACTTCAAAAATAGATGGTTGAAATAGTAGCAATTTAGGATTATGAAGCAGTTAAGTGCTTCACAATGTTGATGTAATATGGCAATTACAGACCTTTGTAATTCAGCTGAAAGGTTTTGTTTTCTTTTTATTCATATTGAAACTATACAATAAGAATACCTCTATTTTCATAGAAAAGGGCTCATTTTTAAAAAAAATTTCCATTAATGTTTTGACCATTGTTATGAACTCACCATTTGAAATTTATTATTTTGTAACTAAAAATAAAATGAAGCACTAAGGGGAAAAAAGGTTGTATAATGTTAGAATTTTGATTAGCAATCACAGCTGCACTAGAATTAGTTTCTATAGCAACAGGAAGAAATAATGTGTTGAACTGCAATGCAATACAAGATTATTCTTTACAGATTGCAATTCAAAAGGAAATCTTTAAAGAATTTTGTCTTAAAAGAGTTATTAATCTTTTATCCACCATAATTCTCTAACAGAAAATACTTAATTATTCTAGTCTAGTTTTCCAGAATCCTATCTTAACTCATTCAAATGTAATATGTTCCAAAGAAGACTGAAAATTTAATATACCTGAACAGTAAGAATTTTGGCTACTGTCTTATTTGCATTTTAAAATAAAAATGCATGGACTCATTCTTGCACATTGTGTAGATAGAAAGTATGTTTCCTATGTACATTAGAATCTATAAGAAAAAGCCTAAATAGTGCTGTTTTGAATAAACTATGTTGTAGGGATAAGAATTAAGAATGATAAGCAAATTCCACATTTGTATCAATATGAAACTAAGCCTACCTTTTATCAATGTGCACTCTCATGATCAAATTGTTATTAAGAAACTATACTACCATGAGTATTCAGAGTGTACATTTCCCTTACTTTAGTAAGAAAAAAAACAATCATCACATTCCAATGCTGCCCATACTATTTCCAACACTGAAAAATATTACTTCACTGCATCTTTTCCAGTCCTAGCTATTTTTGGAAACTAATTAAAAGCATATGCCTGAACCTTTTATGTATTTTGCCCTTATAATGAGACCTATTACTGTGGCTTACTCTATCCATCTGAGTTCCAAAGTATCTTTGGAGTTACCATGGATACCAGTGACAAGCATTCTCCTACAACTGCTTTATGTGTCTCATCAAACACAAGAAAACTGACATGGCAGGAATGAAGCCATCTAGATACCATGAATTTCTAATTGTTTGTACCATTATTCATGGTGTTTGAAAAAAAAGAAAAAAAATTTTAAGTAAACAAACCAGCTGACCAGCAAATTATTTTAAAACTCTGAGTAGACAACAAATCACTGGGCAAAAAAAAAAAGGTATTATAAAAGAAAAGGTTCAAATATTAAAATAAACTAGTACAACAGTCCATCAGTAATTCATAGGGTCCAAAGTGAAACTTAGACTTAGGTTTTGAGATCATTAGTATTGAACACTTCTAATTATGTTAAAGAAAATATCTCACAGGGACGTTCATATTATATAGCCCACAATAAAAGTTTTCAGAAGAACTCATTTATGAGAACATATACAATGCCAAAGTTAACTGCTGCCTTGTACCAAAAACACCATTGCAATATAGGACAGAATCTGTATTATCAGGCAAAATTACCAGAAAAAATTATTTGGACAATTTCAGAAATCATCTCATTCTATCTACATTTTTTTCTTCCTTACTGTAGCAATCTAATTTTCTTAATAAGTTAAAACTTTTCACTACATAAAACATTTTTTTAAAAAAATCAGGAATTTAAGATCAAACTCTACTTCTAACAAGAAATAATTTCAGTATCTCCTTTTGTGACCTACATTTTTAAAAAATAATATAAATACGTAAGGGGTGGTGAGGTAGACTTCCTATAGAGTTATATAATTTTACTTTTAAAGACAAATGTACATACACAGTTTCCTTCTCTTCACATGACATAACAATTTGCAAGAACTACTTTATTATGGACAGATATATGTCCTTCAGTGGACAGATATGTCCTTCAGTTAACGTTTAATTATTCTAAATTTTATGATTAAGAAACATCAACCTGGTAATACATATTATTCCATCTATAAGGACTTGTGATCTAGAGATCATATAGATTAAGTAAACACAAACATTGATTTACTTAAGGAAAGCTCTTGAATTTATAAGCAGCACATATAATACACAAATTCAGTCTAATACAGTGAATTCTACACACAAGTTCCAAGTCAAACCTCGTACTGCTTCAGTTTCTCCATCTGTAGAGGGGGAAAGCATCTTTTGTAGTTACTGAAAGACTATGAAAGTTTCTAAATAGAAACCATAAGAACGGTTAAAGGAAATGGGATTACTTGGTTTAAATCAGAATTGGCTGAGGGAAAAATAATACATCTCTGAAATTCTTATAAGGACTCACAGGAAATATTTAATATCTGTTTTCTTTACCACTAATGACTGCAGCAAAAGTTTGGGGAAAAAATTATACTCAAACTATCCTTGTTGAATTTAGCTGAATACCAGAGAAAATGTATCCACCTGAATTAGCTTCTCTCATGATTTCCACAGGAGACCCAAAGCCATGTTCCGTTAGGAGTGGTTTGGAGAAATAACATGCAGACCCATACTGAAAAGCGCCCACCTGATTTCAGCGGGCCTCTTCTGTGCTCACATATAACAAAGTGTAAAACACTTAAAACAGAGCAATTCCAAGTTTACCTATCTTTCTCTTTCAGAAAAAGGTAAATGTATTTATTTTGGTACCTATTTTGTGCTAGGCACTACGCAAGGTACTGAAACTCCATTGGCCCCCAGAAGAAAACCTAATTTGCTTTTATGTCAGAGACGAGAAGAAAAGATAAAGAACATTGAACAGGGAGGGAGGAAATCTGGGTTTGAAACTATGGTCTGCTACTAAGAAGCTAAGTAAGCATATAAACTCTGGGCCTGTGTGCATAAAATGAAGAAAATGAGTTTATAATTTAAAAGATCTTTACAATTAACAAAAACCATCCTTGCAATTTTAACTATTATGAATCCATAACATTTAACAGCTCTACTTTGGAATTGGAATAAAATAAGAAATTAAAGTGAAAATTACTAAAGATGTGATGAATTATAAGAGAGAACTAGACTAGACTTCTACTTTCTTGAAGTCTATTTGCTCAAAACTACTTTTTGCTTTTGATATTTGAGATGTAGACCTTCCTGCATAACTCCATAGCTCTCAAGATCCTATCTGGCTTCGCGATTCTACAAATAAATGGATGGTGATTGCACAATGCAAAAGGGGATGGAAAGCATGTCAAGAAAGGTTACAGGTAAAGATTAAAAGAGGAAAAGAATAAAAAACACTTTGCCCTCCTGAGAAGAAGACGTTTATACCAAGTAATATAAGTGACTGTTACATTTTTCAGACATTTTACATTAATATTATGCTAGATCTCAGAAGTAATATCCTCTTTTCTGAGGATATTTCTATAGACACAGATGCCATCAAATAAAAATCACATCAGGATAAAGGCAAAAAGGAGAAGAAAAAGCAGCACAGAAGGACTTCCCTGGTGGCCCAGTGGTAAAGAATCCGCCTTACAATGCAGGGGGGATGAGGGTTCGATCTCTGGTCAGGGAACTAATATCCCACATGCCACGGGGCAACTAAGCCCGCGCGCCACAACTACTGAGCTCGCGTGCCTCAACTTGAGCCCATGTGTTGCAAACTACAGAGCCCACGCTCTCTGGAACCCGCGCACCACAACTACAGAGCCCACGCACCCTGGCGCCCACATGCCACAACTAGAGAGAGAAAACCCGCACGTCACAACTAGAGGTAAGCCCGCACGCCACAACGAAGAACCCACGCTGCAACAAAAGATCCAGCATGGCTCAATGAAGATCCCTCATACCACAACTAAGTGCAGACACAGCCAAAAATAAATTAAATAAATAATAAAGAAATTAAAAAAAAAAAAAGCAGCATAGAAAAAGTGGAGTGAATAGAGCAAAATAACATGGCGGAAATAAATTCAAACGTGAATAACTGTAATAAGTTTTGCAATAAATATATAGGAAATATATAATACTATTTATAATATATGTAACATAATAGTTTTTGAGCCCCTCCTCCAAAAGTTATAAAAATAAAAAGATAGTTAATACAACATAATGATAGATGGGATGATTTACCAGAACATATAAATTTATAAACATAAGTCCCTGAAAACATAACTTTAAAATAATTAAGGAAAAACTGACAGAATTCCAAGAGAAAAAACGGATAAATTCACACTAATAGTGAAAGATATAACACATCTCTCTCAATGATTGAAAGGTAAAGCAGATACACATTAGATAAATGAAAAATCAAAACCACAGTGAGAGAAGATATTACCTCACATCTGTCAGAATGGCTATCATGGAAAAGACCACAAATTACAATTGTTGGTGAGGATGTGGAGAAAAGGGAACCCCAGTACACTGTTGGTGGGAATGTCAACTGGTGCAGCCATGATGGAAAACACTACAGATATTCCTCAAAAAACTAAAAAGAGAACTACCATATGATGCAGCAATTCTACTCCTGGGTATATATCCAAAGAAAATGAAAACACTAATTCAAAAAGATACACGCAGCCCAATGTTCATAGCAGCATTATTTACAATAGCCAAGATATGGGAGCAACCTAAGCCATCCATCAACAGATGACTGGCTTAAGAAGACGTTTTATTTATATATATATAAATATATATTTTTGTTTTATATGTATATAATATATATATATTTTATTTTATATAACAGAATATTACTCAGCCATAAAAAACAACCATTCGCAACAAGGTGGATGGACCTAGAGAATATTATGCTAATGAAATAAGTCAGACAGAGAAAGACAAATACTGTATGTTATCACTTACATGAGGAATCTAAAAAATAAAATAAACAAACGCATATAACAAAACGGAAACAGACTCACAAATATAGAGTACAAATTATTGGTTACCAGCGGGGAGTGGGAAGGGGGTAAGGTCAAGTTAGGAGTACAGGAGTAAGAGATACAAACTACTATGTATAAAATAGATAAGCAACAAAGATATATTGTACATCACAGGGAAAAACAGCCATTGTTTTTTAATAATGTTAAATGGAGTATAATCTATAAAAATACTGAATCATTATGTTGTACAGCTGAAACTAACATAGTATTGAAAATGAACTATACTTCAATTTAAAAAAAAGGTAAAGCAGAAAAATATTTAGGAAGGATACAGCATTTTGAACACAGTAAGTTTGACTAGAGGACACTCATAGAAACTTGCAGCCAAGAATTAAAGAAAACATATTCCTTTGATGGAGATATTGAACATTGACAACCTTTCCCCTCCTCCAAAAAAGATACATTAACCATAAAAAGCAAGTCTTAACAAATTGCAAGAGTCAATATCACATAGATTCTGTTATCTGATCACAACGTAATTACTTAGAACTCACAAACAAGAGATTTTTTAAAAGTTCAATATATTTGGAAATCCTTTTTAAAACATTAATTTTTGTTGGAGTATAGTTGCTTTACAATGTTGTGTTAGTTTCTACTGTACAGCAAAATGAATCAGCCACATACATATACATATATACCCTCCCTTTTGGACTTCCTTCCCATTCAGGTCACCACAGTGCATTATGTAGAGTTCCCTGTGCTATACAGTATGTTCTCATTAACTACCTATTTTATACATAGTATCAATAGTGTATATGTGTCAATCCCAATTCCTCCTACCTGCTGCTTTCCCCCTTGGTATCCATACAAAATCTTCTGTAAGTTTGAATATTTTTTTAAACTTCAAAATAACTTATGAACTAAAACAGAAATCATGACAGAAATTAAGGAAATCATAGAAACAAATGTAAATGAATATATTATGTACTAGTGTGATACAGTTAAAGTAGTAAAGAGATGTATATCCTTAATTGCAATATGTTAGAAAACAAAAAAGACAAGGATAATAAAGTTTTCAGCTCAAGAAGTTAAAGAAAGGATTAAGTCCAAAGAAAATAGGGAAAAAAAGGAAATAGTAAAAAACACAGAATAAATAAAATTTTAAAATATATTCAACAGAGAAGATTGCTAAAGACCCAAACCAAGTTCCTTGAAAAAACTAAGGAAAAAAATAACCCTTTGGGCCAAAATAAGAATACTATGAATAACTTTATAAGCATAATTTGAAAATGTATAAAAATAAAACAGAATTCCTGGGAAAATATAATTTACCAAAACTGACTGAAGAAAAAAGAACCCAATTATGCCTACAACATTTAAGTATTGAATCAATAAAAAATCTACCCACAAAAAAATTATAAGGTACAAGTGATTTTACAGATTGATTCTACCAAACGTTTAAAGAACAGATACTCAATTTTATATAATGTTCTAAGGAAATGGGAAAGAAGAAATAACTTAAAATTCATTTCATGATTTTAGTAAAATCTTGATTCTAGAACTCAACAAAGGGCAATATGAGAAGGGAAAAGTTTATAGTAAGTCCCTTTAGGAACACAGCTGTAAAAATCCTAAGGGAAACAAAACAACAATAAACCAAATATAGTATGACAATTTGATTCTATCTCAAGAATGCAAGGTTGGTTTATCATAGGAATACCTTTTAAATATAACTTATAACATAAACAGATTAAAAGTTAAAAACTATGTAATCTTGTAAAATCAGAAAATGCAACTGATAAAGTTAAACATCAATTTATGACTAAAAAATTAGTCTTAGAAAACTAGGAATAGAAGGGTTATCCTTAAGTTATACTTAACTCAATAAATAATATCTTCTATATACCTACAGCAAATATAACAAAAGGAAAACATTAGAAGAAATCCCTTTAAAACAGGATCGAGAAGCATTTGTTGGCATTCAACGCTGTACAGGAGTTCCTAGCCAGAGCTAGAGGCAAATTATTACAAATTATTAGAAACAATGAACAAAGATGCTGGATAAAATATCTTTTCTAATAATTGCCTATACAGTCTTGTTCCTCTTCTAGGCAAACAATCGTACTTCCCAGAAATGCCTATCTTATTTCTTCCTTTCAAATTTTTACAAATTTCATTTCTTTTTCTGTCCTATCTGTTCTTTCTAGGAACTCCACCACAATGCTGAATGCCATCTACTAGACTGCCAAAAATGCAGAAGTCTGGCAAGTACAAGTGTTGCTGAACATATAAAAGATCAGTAGCAAGGCTTACACACTGTGAACGGAGGGTAAATTTTTAAAATATGTCAAAAATGCATGGGAATGATAAATACCAAGTTATAGACTACAAAGGTATATATACAGAAGTCTTCAAATCTATCCAAGGTTTCATCTCTTTAAAAAAAATTCTTGGAATATAATAAAATGTTAGAATCTAAAAAAACTAGAGAATGTGTGCATCATTATGAAATTATCTGTACTTATTTGTATGCTTAAAATATTTAATTTAAAAATAAATTATTAGGAGACCAACTTCTGGCTGACAATACAAGGAGCTCTACTCATCTGCTCTCCAGCGAAACTGGTGAAAACTATAAAAAAATTTTTTTTCATCTCTGGAAACAAACAGCAAATGAAGAAACATCTATTCAAGAATATCTATGAAAATTCGCAAAGACAGACAAGAGTCTGTAGTATTTGATCCAAGACTGCTCCCCTCCCTTACCCCTCCCAGTTTAGCGAGGCAGAGACTACTCCAGATAGCTGCAGCCAAGAACAAAGGTTCCATCTCCCCTCAGCCCCAGATGGAGGGCTCTTGCCAAGGAGGAGCAAAGTATCAGCATTTTTCATCCTGTTTCCAGTGTTGCTGTGGCTAAGTCCCAAGCAAGTGCAACTGAGAGATGGGGCTCCCTTCTTCTGCCCAGCCCCTAACCGTGGAATGCAGGGTTCTAACCCTGGCCATGGCATGCTGAGAATACTGCCGCTCTCATCACCTTTGTCCAGGTTGGTGAGGCAGAGTTCCACACCAGGAGAGAGAAGTCAAAAAGAACTTCAGGCTGCTGCCTCCCCATAGTGAGCACTCAGCTCCTAGAGCAGAAGTGTCTGTCAGAGAGAAGCCTGCCATTGTCCCCACCCCCATTCTCCATTTCCCAAGTCCCGGCTCAGAGTACAGCCAGGGGTTGAAACAGGTCATAAAATCTACCTAGCTCCTAATCTAATCTCAAAAGACCTGACTTCTTTGCAACAAAGAGTGAAGAACTTCAAGCCTAAAGGTGCTCTCAAAAATAGAGGAGGTTGTGGTAAAAGACAATGAGGAGGTTTAGATTCAATAAGGATGCAGGCTAAACTGTAGGCCAGCTATTTGCAGGCGAGAACAGGGGACTGAGACAACTGAGAGAAGCCTTCCTAAGGTCAGAAAAAAAAAAATCAAACACTGACCTCAGAAACTGTTCCTTCAAAGGAGGTAGACATTGACCAGATTAGTTTACAGAGCAATTTATGACTCAGGGCATTTTTGAACAAGCAGATCCTTTTTTTTTTGCGGTATGCGGGCCTCTCATTGTTGTGGCCTCTCCCGTTGCAGAGCACAGGCTCCGGATGCGCAGGCTCAGCATCCATGGCTCACAGGCCCAGGCGCTCCACGGCATGTGGGATCCTCCCAGACCGGGGCACGAACTCGTGTCCCCTGCATCGGCAGGCAGACTCTCAACCACTGCGCCACCAGGGAAGCCCCGACTCAGGGCATTTTTAAAAGTACCAGAGCAATCAGCTGTAAGTTAATGGAGTGTAACAGCTGGGTGGGGCCAGGGAAAGAGAGAAAGAGAGCCTTACTGAAACCACTGTTAACCCAGGGTGACTGTGGGCCTTCCCCAAAGCTGTGGTTTAACATCAGAGCTGAACACCGTGGTAGAGAAACAAACTTCATGAAAACAACCCAGGCAGTCACTAAACAAGAAAATAAGCAAATAGCAATAACAAGCCCACAGCATGGGGGGCATCAGTACATAGAGTTGTTATATTATATAAAATTCCCCGTTTTCAACAACAAAAAGTTATGAGGCATTCAAAGAAACAGGAAAGTATGAATCACACACTAGAAAAAAAAAAAAGGCAACCGAAACTGTCTGTGAGAAACACCATTTATCACAAAGATGTTAAAGTAGCCATTAAAAAGTCACAGAATTGAAGGAAACTATGATTAAAGAAATAAAGGAAGGTATGATCAGAATGTTGCATCTAATACAGAATATCATTAAAGAGGAGAAATTATAAAAAACAACCAAATGGAAATTATGGAGCTGAAAATTACAGTAACTGAAATAAACATTGCATTGGAAGGGTTCCACAGTAGATATGAACTGGCAGAAGAAAGAATAAGTGAACATGAGCTATATACATACGGATTTTACAAGCCCAGGAACCAGGAGAAAAAAGAACGTAGAAAAATGAAGAGAGTTTTAAAGTGGATCACCATTAAGCACACCAACTACAAGAAATGTGAATATCAGAAGGAGAGCAAAAAAAAAAGCAGAAAAATAGTCAAAGATTTAATGTCAAAGAACTCCCCACATTTACTGAAAAACAATAACTTACACATTCAGAAAGTACAACAAACTCCAAACAGAATAAAGGCAGAGAAACACAGACATATCATAGTAAAAATGCTGAAAGTCAAAAAGGAGAAAATCTTGCAAGCTAGCCCAAGAAAAATGACTCCTCACGTATAAAGGAATCCAATAAAATTAACAGCTGACTTCTCAGCAATAACATGGAAGGCAATGGGATAAAATATTCAAAACGATCAAAAAAAAAAAAAAGAAAGAAAAAACTGTCAACCAGGAATTCTATATCCAGCAAAGTTAGCTTTTAAAAATGAAGGCAAAATAAAGACTTTTCCAGATAAACAGAAACTGATAATGCTGCTGGCAGATTCACCTTATAAAAAAATACTAAAGGAAGTTCTTCAGGCTGAAAGCCAGTGACCCCAGGTGGTAATTCCAATCCATAAGGAAATATATGATGGTAAAGGTAATTAATTATAAAAGACAATAGAAATGTGTATTTTCTCCTTATTCTCTTAACTTATTTAAAAGCAATTATATGAAATAATATGTATATAGTATATTGTTGGGCCTATAATACATAGAAATGTAATATGTATGTAATATATTTGCTAGTAACAGCACAAAGTGTGGTAGGTGGAAGTAAAACTATATTGGGCTAAGGAAATGACTACAATGGTAAAGTAATAATTTGTTAACAATGCATTCTTCAAGTTGTAAAATTAATGGTATAATATGTATAATAATAATGCAACATAAAAGGGGAAAAGGAACAGAGCTAAGAGTAATGTTTCTATATATCACTGGAGTTAAGCTAACAAATTTGAAGCTGATTTGGAAAAGTTAAGAGGTATACGGTAAACCCTTAGGCAAACAAACAAACAAAACAACCTCAAATAATGCAATGAAAAAGTAATTAAAGAAATTAAAATGCTACATTATAAACATCCCCATCAGGCAAAAGAAAGTATTAAAGGAGGAGCAGAGAAACAAAAAAGACTTGAGGTACGAAGGAAAACAAAATAAAATGGCAGATATAATTCTAATTGTATCATAAGTGTGAATGGATTAAACAATCCCATCAAAAGGTACAGATTGTCAGTCTGGATTTAGAAAAACATGATCAACTATATGCTGTCTACAGAAGACACACGTTAGATTAAAAGGTATAAACAAAATGAAATTAAAGAGTTAGAAAAAGATATATTTTGCAAAACAACCACAAGAAAGCAGGAGTGGCTATCCTGATAGCAGAAAAATAATCTTTAAAACAAACAAAAAAAATTGTTAACTAGAGATAAAGAAGGACATTTTATAGTAATAAAAGGGTCAATCCAGCAGAAATATATAACAAATTATAAACATAGAAGCACCTAGTAATGACAGAGCACCAAAATAAATAAAGTAAAAGCTGACAGAACCAAGTAATTTTACTTCTAGGTATATACCCAGAAGAATTGAAAGCAAGGACTCAAACAGGTATTGGTACACCAATGTTCACCAGCAGTATTATTCACAGTAGCCAAAAAGTAGAAGCAACCCAGGTGTCCACTGATGAATGAACTGATAAACAAAAGTGGTACACACACACACACACACACACATATATATATATATATATATACATATATATATATATACAGTAGAATACTATTCAGCCATGAAACGGAATGAAGTTCTGATACATAATACAACATGGGAGAATCTCAAAAACACTAGGCTAAGTGAAATAAGCCAGACACAAAAATAGTAATATTTTATGGTTCTGCTTCTATGGGGTAAATTTTCTATGTATATTTTACCATAATAACAAAATTAATTTAAAAATATTTCACTAGAGTGAGAGAGTTAAAATCCAGCTTTCAAGTGACTAGAAATAATAGCTGGTAAAGATATGAATACATTGTTAACTAGCTTTTAAAGAGAATTTATAAGGAAAGGAAAGAGGGTGTTGGCACAGAGTAACTCAAAAGATTAGAAAGATATTATCTTAAGTTGATTTTTAAAAAATACTTTAAGAAAAAACACAGAAGAAGAAAATTAGAAGGATGGACACCATTTATGTAGGAAGAACTAGGAATGTTTAAGAACAGAAGGAAGTGAATCATGGAAAGAATTAAGTTGTATAATAAAAAAGGATAAGTGATTGCTGATAACTGATTCTAGCTGAGGTCATACGCAGGAAGTAGCAAAAGCACAGGAAAATTTGACCTGTAGTAGAGATGTTAGAAAAAATACAAAGATTTTGAAGTGGACAGAAGGGGCACTGAAAAACTTCACACTGGTAATTAAAATTAGTGCTAAAAAGAAACCCAATCAAAATAGCATGTGAATTGTTCTAAAGTTCATCTGGAAAAATTAATGTACAAGAATAACCAGAAAAAAACTAGACAAAGAATAATATAATGTTACCGAATATCATTAGACACTGTAATAGAGGAAGTAATTGAACAGAATAAAGTTCAGAAATAGACACAAGTCCAAAAAGAAATTTAGTGTATGTCAAATCAGTAGTTAAAATATTATATTGTTCAGTAAATAACGTAATAATAAATGGCTGGTAATTTGGAAAAGAAAAAAGCTAGATCTCCACTTCAGTCATTATATCAAAAGAAATCCCAGCTGGATCAAAGATTTACAGGTAAAAAGTGACACCATAAAAATACTAGAAGAAAACATACAAAAATTTTCCAAACCTCAAAATATGAAAGGTCTTTCTAAACCTAACATAAAATCCAGAAGCCAAAGTAAAAAGACTAAAAAAACTTAACATAACATTAAAATTCTGGGTTAGAAAATCAGTATCAATAATATTAAAAAAACCAACTACAAAAATATTTATTAACAAACAAACAACTAGGGCTAATTTTCTTAATATCCATAGGTTCTTATCAATACTACTAATGCAAAAGAAAAATGGGTCAAATTTACCAACACTAACTCACAAAAATATTAATACATACATATGTAATACAAGCACATAAACTTCAGAAGTGAAAACATTTAATATCAAACTCTAGAACTAGCAATTCTTTTCACAATTTAAGAGCGATTATAGCTTTAGAGGAAATTTATATTTAGAAATGTAAAATAAAATATAGGTGTCAAAGATATGGACCATAATTAGAATTGACTGTTTTTTCCCAATTTCCATGGAAATGAAACATACAGGATTTTAAGAGGCTAGAATGTCAAATTTCATTTGTAAACTACAATGTTTAGTTATACCCATTGCAATTCCAGAATTCAAAATGCACATGCTTGTGGTAAAGTGCTATACCTAGCAACAAAAAGCTTCCTGACTTTTTAAAGCACACACACGCACACACACACACACACACACAACATTGTAAAGCACCTATACCCCAATTAAAAAAAAAAAACAACCCTTCAAAGAGTCAAAAAAAAAAAAACCCCACACGTGTAGGAAATGGCATGCCTAAGCAATCAACTCATAATCTGTGAAAGGTAATCCTTATTCACTTGCACATTACTGCGTTTTTGTTTTCTACTGTCAAAAGTTCAACAAATTAGAAAAAAAATTACTGACCTCGTACACTTATCAGATAACATATTTTATATTTATAACATACAAAACAAGTTATTATATTGGCAGTCAACCATTTGCAGAGATCATCCCTGTATAGTTTTACACTGTAAAAATCAAATATCCAAATATGCACTTGGTTATTAGTTCTATTTTTAACCTGCCACTCATATACTGTCATGTACTTAAAATTCAGAACATGTTTACATTATCCATCCAGCAGGCTAATGCAACCGCACACCAGACAGTCATGCATAATTCAAATCAATATCCTCAGGCTTGCAAATCTAAGTCAAAGCTGCCTTTAAAAAAGCTAGGGTGTGACTTTAACATGAATAAAGTATATCTAATTTTTCTTTTTATGTGACAAATTGATACTTTCTGCAATGGAATGCCAAAAATGCAAAGCCACTGTATAATAGATCTTTACACTATTGAATAAAGAGATAATTGAAAAAATAAATAAGGCACTACAGTAGTCTTAGAAAATTAATTCTAAATAGTGAAAGAGATAAAGCTGAACACGAGTCAAATAGCAAAGCTCACAATATAACAATAGATTATATGAAGTTTTGCCAACAACCAGAACATACATAAAATTACAAAATCAGGGATCTAAGTTATACTGTGAATTGGGAGTTCTTTTTACACTTAAATTCAGATTATGGTTTTAATATCAGTAAAGTTGATTCCATTTAAATTTCTTAAATAAAAACTACTAAATTTCTATAACTAGTAATATGTCTAGAAATGGCCTAGGTCTAGGAAGGCTTGATTCTATTTAAGAATTTTTTTTTTTTAAGAATTTAAATTGAGGTTTATCAGCTAAGTATGTCAAGAGATAGCCCTGAATATCTACAATATCAGACTCTAGTCTCTGTCACCTCACAGGGGATATTTGCTTTTTAAAAAATAAAATACGAAAGATAACTGGGTCTTAATCTATAAAGGTCTATTTTTGAGGCTACTAAAAACATAACTATATCTCACAATAACTTGAAACGTGACACATAATTGATGCGCTTCTGGACTAAAATTCTCATAAACAAGAATAAATGTATATATTTTGATAGTTTTTCCTCCTCGAAGCTTCAAATTTGACTCGTCATTTAAAGAAACCCTCCAGATATGAACGACAACCTTGCTTGGGCAACTCAACTTAATTATAAAAATTTCCTATTAGTGCTATTCAGTATTACAGACATACCAAACACAATATCCTCTACCATGACAGTCCATTAATATCAAGGTACAGTAACATGAAGGATGAAATTAATGGGATGGTGAGAAAGGATTCAATGGTATCTGAGATAATGAAAAAAAAGATTAAATGGCAGGCCTTTGGGAAATACAGTAAAGGCATGGAAGTCCTTTCAATGAAGACAGAGAATCTAGTTCACTTACACAGAATATATCTTTTCAGTTTTCCTGCAGAGATGGAAAATTTAAACAAAAGTTCAGATGACAGAGTGGATAAATCAAAGATATCCTCGTTGATTAAGACCTGAATTTAATTAGGAGCTTATAGATAGCACTATTAGCCACCCAGTCCAAGAACTATTCTGTAAGAAAGTAGCAGGAAAAAAGTTTTAGAGTAATTCAACGACCAATTAACGCTAGAGAAACTGATGCACAGAAATTCAAAATTACAATAGCAATAGCAAGTGGAAAACTGCCCTAAAAAGATGGAAGTTCGCTATCACCTAGCCAGAACAGTGGCTTTTCCTTCCTTTAGAGGATATTTCCCTTTAAATTTCTGTATTTCTTGCCCACAATTACAACCATGTAATATTTTTAAAGCTCTCCAAAGATAAATTATTAGCTCAGAGTTTTCTTCCTTTATTTACAACCTACTTTGGACAATATTTGTCGTACAGCACCAAAGAGCAGAGTATTTTCATATTAATTTGGACATAGAGGCTACTAGTCAACAAATAAGAACTAAAAGAATGATTACAGACTATAAACTGCATACATAAATAATTTATTTTTCACAACTCACTTCACCTATTATACTGGAAATTATGAGGGCAATAAAATGAAAATTTAACAGTTCTACTTAGGAACACAGGACCTCAGAATGTGAGAACTGGAATGAGCCTTAGGTCATATTGCTCAACCCTATCATTTCCGCAAAAGGAAGCAGAGAGAGCCTGTGACATGCCCAAAGTAACAGTTTATAGGAAGGGTAGGGTGAGAAGCCATACCTACCACTTAAGGGCTGCTGAGTACACACCTGTACAACCATACATGGTGGCTCGAACCATTTATCTTAAGTAGGTTTAAGCAAAAAAAATAATAATAATGAAGTTGCATATGAAGTTTTAACAGTAATATAGATATGGCAAAGGCCAAAGCTAGACTAGAGCTAAGATGCAGATACAGCTCACGTACGGAATTAGATGACACGCTTATCCCCCAACTTCCCACCTCCCACTTCACATCCCCACATTTCTCCACTCTCCACTCCCTGTTGAGCTACCTGCACCCACTGATTTATATTCAGGGACGAGAAGCCTCCCGGAAAACATCTTAAGCTAAGACTACATGCCAGTGTGTCTGGGCTATTAGAGAGTGAAGTGAATGAGACAATCCAAATTTCTGAGAGGAGCAATGGGAAGGAGATACCTGTCACAGAAAATCACTAAGCTTTAGAGCCTGGAGTTAGAGAAAAGAGGAGACCCCCTCATCGCAAGGCGATGAACCCATCAGGCCAAACTACTGTGGCCAGGTATTCACACTCTGGGAAGAAAACATGCTGTGCATGAACTGAAAGAAGAGCCTCTTTAGACCCTGTTAACACGTTGGAGCTCACAACTTGGCCAGGATTCCCCAAACTAAGCATAATGCAAAAAGATAATTCTTTTTCTCGCTTGCAAAAGAATGCTGAGCTGTCATGTCTCAGGGATTACAGAGTGTCATGGTGGTAGAGACCAACTAGTACAGTTAAAAGCAGTGCTGAAAATGTGTTTTGGGTGGCAGAAGAAAGAAGATCGGTTTAGAGCAACAGAGGTAAAAAGGGAGTAGCAACCTGGCCTAAATGGCACCCCTTGAGAACGCCCTAAAATAGTTGAAGGAATGGGAAATGCAAGAGATTAGAGTGTCTGCATGCATAGGTAAAGCTGGTATTACTAAAATTTGACCATTAATGCTAATGTGATCCTATTCACGTCCACATGACAGAGAAACTTGGCAATATTTGAGATGGATACACACATACACACACACACATTCTCTCATTCAGGTTAGCAGGAATAAGTTTATCAACACTTAAATATTAAATTGATTGCCAAGTTACTAAATATTATATACCCTATAACTAATATTGGATTTCATTAATTACAGAAAAACATAAAAAGCTGGGTTTTCATTATATACTATATATATTTGTATTTATTATATATGTTTTAAATACATGAAAGCTGAGTCCAACTGATTCTAAATATGTAAGCAGTGTTTTAAACATTCTCAATTCAGTAGACTATAGAATGAAGTACCACATTTTTTTTCTCTGACCTCTATCTTTCAGTGGTATGATACTGAATTTCCCCATACTGACCTTAATTTGGTCTTAGGGCAAAGTTCATACACTCCCAGTCACTTTCTGCTTGTAAGAAATCTCAAGCTAGTAGAATTTAAAAACTCCATTCCCAGGTCTAACTCAAATCTAATCTAATCTCTATAAGTTTTCTAATTTGTAAAATAGTTAATAATAGTTAACAGCTCACAGAGCTGTTAAAAGATTAAATGAATTAATACAAGAAAAGAGCTCAAAACAGCACCTTTTACACAGTAAGCACTACACAAGTATTAGCTTTTATTACTCCCTCCCACACACAGAACCTTGAGTGGGGGACAAAGGATAGTCTGCACTTCCAGTCCTCCTTCTACTCCAGCACTTTGGTACCTTAATTCTGGGACACGTTCTTCCCCTTATTCTCCCAACTCTAATTACTATGATGTGTTGAAGAGGGAACATGGCAGGAATTGCTAGGACTGCCTTACTGGCTGCCTGTAGGTGGTAGGGAACCCCAAACCTCACTGGAGTTCTGACCAGCTGTGGCAGCTTTTGCTGATGTGGTGGTTTCTTCCCAGGTTTTGCACATAATTCACTTGGGTGATGTTCAGCCTCACCTCAGCCTCCCCAGAATAGGGCAGCCATGTCTTCCCTCCCCTGTGGTCAGCAGCCCATGCCCCTAGTCCCCTTATTAGGTAGGGCAACTTCTAGCTTGTTGGTTGCCTGACCAGTCCCATGACTATGCTCTCTTTGACTTTCCATGCTCCTTCTCATGAAACTTTGAAGACATCTCCATGCCTTCCAAGAATTTTAAGTGCCCACTGAGAGGCGGAATGGGAAAAGAGCTGTTAATATACCATCTTCAAACTTTCAAACCCCAACTCTCTCTTTTCCTTTCTCAGTCTTCTATCTGATATGGAATGGGAGTGGAGACGTGGGAGTTGGAATATTTGGGGGTAACAGAATCAGTCTGGGCTTACCTCGTAATAAATACTCAGGGGAGTTTCTGACTCAGACTGTCAGCTGGCTCTAGATTTAGGACAGGGTGTGCGGAATGTAGTAGTATCATGTCCTCAATCCATCTTTGGGCCCTGACTTACCAATTATAGAATAACAGATGTCTCAATAAAAGTCCCATTAAACGTCCTGATCTAGGGATAAACTATCATCCCCAAACATCACTGTAACTTGTTGCAGTATAGGTCCTGATATACAAACTAAAAAGATTAAATGTCTATGTGAGCGCAGACAGGGACAGAAAGTATACATATTCTATATACTCTGAAGGATGATCCTCTTTACCCCTAAACAGTCAAAAGGGATCTACATATACAAAGGAGAATTCTGTTGCCAAGGTATAGGGAAGTAGGAGTATAGCTGTCAAATATGAATGATTTATCATTCCATTCTGGGGGCAAATCAAGATGAATGCAAAAGGAGAAAGAGCATAAAGCTCATTAAAGCCTCACACTCAAAAGTCCAAATATGCAAATAATTAACGAAATTAATGTTTCATGGTAATGAAGGAAAAAGAGATTTTAATTGGGAAAATCAGGTTCATGATTTTGTTTCAGTTAAATAAAAAAATTACTGATTTATTAAATTTGTACCCTGTGAGCGCTATGTGACAAACTGGAATTCACACTGTAGTGAAGTGAAATAAATTATCGTACGTAACAAAAGAACAACCCAAAGTAATGTAATCAAGAGCTACAGAAATTGTGAGAATAAAAGATCGATGTGTAGGAGTGTTAGTATGAAAGCTTCATGGCAGGAGCTGGCCTTAACTTTTGCTTTGAAATATAGAGCTAACTAGGTAGAAAGAGACTATGATATTCCAAATTTGGGTACAATATCAACAAAGGTACAAAGTCAGGAAAAAGCATGATGACCACAGGCAACAATAACCAACCGAAGGAGGTGTTTAGCAACAGGAGAACAAGGAAAGCCTGATTTAGATATTTATACTACCTCATGCTCAAATTTGTCTTCAATCTTTTGATTTCAACTATCAGTACTACTAACTAATGCCTTTCAGAAAAAAACCTCCTAGGTACAGAAACCTATGCTCAAATAAAATCTAACTTATTTAAACCAATAAGAGATGAGGAGCTAGATCTCCATCTCCCCATTTTCATTTCCCACCCCTCATTTGATCTCACTCCTAGAGCAAACTACTAAGGATCCACAGGACCCATCCAAGGGGCACAAGTTTAAAATTATTGTGGAATATTTTGGGGGTCTCAACTAGCTTTCGTTGGTCCAATTCTCATCTGATTTCACACCCCTTAGATTCCTTTATACATGGTTTCACTGCAAGCTCTTGAGAGACATCAGCTCCATTAGTCTAAATGTTGGAAATATTTAAGTCAGTACAGCTTTTGTTAACACTGTCATCGAATGTACTTGAAAGAACATAAACTTATGAAAATAAGGCTTTGGGTCTAATTTATATCAATATTTTAAGTGATTTTAAAATAGGCAAACTTTGCGTCTACCTGTATAATTAAAGAACTTTCACCAAAATCCTGGTTATAGGCAAAAGAGCAAAGTCCTTTTAAAATATAGCATCAAAAATCTTAATTACATGGTGTTTCTAAATGTTCTCTAAGAAGAGAGACATCCTTGTTTAGAGGTAGTTTCTAAAAGGTTTGTCAGAGGTGAAGTGAAAATGGTAACTGAGAATTAATTTAAAATTAATTTAAATTTTAACTATCTAACCAGTAACTATGACTGGAATTAACTTTTTGGATGGGAGATAATTCTGTTTTTAAGAGTAACATTCTGATAGGAAAAAAATGGGATACTTTTGCTTTCCTGACTAATAAAACATCAGTGAAAAGCCAGCTGTTCCCATTTCTGTAGATAGTTCCAAGTTTATGAACTCGGTTTTTTCAATAAATTATACTCACAAAAGCTAACTGTGTTACACCGATAATAATAATCAAAGATGGATTCAAATTAAGTTTGTCCACACTGTATTCATTTCCTGACTCATATGACTAAGTTAGAATATGATGAGAAACAAACCAATTCACTCCACAGAACTCCAGAAAGGCTCAGGTACTATGGAAGGTGGTAGGGGAGGTGTTTGCCAAAATCAAAGAAAGGCACATAAAAGCTTCATGATAAGGAATTAGCATCCCGACCTCAAACTGCATCCTCCATACTAAGCATCCACGTATCCAATTAAGGGACATCGACACAGGCACAGGAAGACGAGGGAGAGTCATCATACTGAAAACAGAGAATAAGTGAAAATCTGTATGATGATTGGCAAGACACTTAGCTGCCTATTATTACTCAGTTCCTAGAGAGCTGGCAGTCAAGCATCTACCACATGCCTACCAAAAGAAGGGTGATGGAGGATTCTTCTGAAAAACTGAATGGCCAGGACTTCCCTGGTGGCACAGTGGTTAAGAATCAGCCTGTCAACGCAGGGGACACAGGTTCAAGTCCTGGTCCGGGAAGATCCCACATGCCGCGGAGCAACGAAGCCCATGCACCACAACTCCTGAGCCCGCGAGCCACAACTACTGAGCCTGCATGCCACAACTACTGAGCCTGCGCTCTAGAGCCCGTGCTCCACAAGAGAAGCCACCACAGTAAGAAGCCCACACACCGCAACAAAGAGTAGCCCCCTCTCGCCGCAACTAGAGAAAGGCCGTGAGCAGCAACGAAGACCCAATGCAGCCAAAACTAAATTAATTAATTAAAAAAAATAAAAGTTATTATTAAGAAAGAAACCTGAATGGCCTCAGAAACTATAGTTATAATTAAGTTGTGCTCAAGGTACATCATTATAAAATTGTACAATATAAGAGAAAGAGAATATGCTGAAATTTCCAGAGAAAATAAGTCATCGAAAAATGACTGAGAATCAAAATGGAATAGGCTTCTTACAGCAACATTGTAAATGTGAAGACGATAGAGCAATGTCTTCAAAATCCTAAGGGAAAATGATTTCTAAACTAGCATTAAATATCTGGCCAAACCATCCATCACTTAGGAAGTTAAAATAAAGATAAGTGCAACATTTCAAAAAGCTCACATTCAATACAACATTTCTCTGGAAGCTACTGGAAGATATATTCTACACCAAAATGAGAAAGTAAACCAGAAGACTGCTGATTTTTTATGTACTTATCTACATGAATTAGTTTTATAAAAACTAAAAGGTGTTCTGATAGTAAGACCAGGGTTAGAATAATGGCTAATGGCTTTAGGTTTTAATGAGTCTGATACCAGAAGTTGAACATTTAGGCGCTCATTCTGTAGACATAATCCACAAAATTGCCTAATGAACGCTAGAAATTGTTACATTTAGCTACTTGACAAGATTCCTATTGTTGCTGAAGTAAACCATAAAAATTTCTTGCCTGAACAGTTAAGTTATCTTCCTACCTCTCATTTCTCAGATCTCGAATCCATTCTTCATAGACTTGCAGTGCTTTCTTCCTAGAACAAATGTCAGGTCGTGTCATGCTCCTATTTTAAAATCCTACAATGGCTCTTCATCACTGTAAAGAAAGTTTAAGTTGCTTAACCCAGCAACGAAGACCTAAACGACCTACACCGACAACTTTTCAGTCTCATACTTGACTACCACCAGCAGCTCATGACCACTTGCCACTGCTCAGACTCAGGAGAAAGAAGTTCATTTTCTCTTAAAAACTATTTTTCTACATATGCATCGCACAGCAGGCATTCAAAAAAATACCGTGGCATACATCAGTAATTCACTGTAGTAAAAGAGCAAAGAAGAATTAAGTAAATAATGGATTATATGTATGGATACCAAATTTCCATGTTTTGGTATAATTTGGCCTTCTTGGATCTGGACTATGTCTTTATGTGTAAACAAATGAAGGGAGAAAATCTGCAGCCATGTAGCAGATTCTGTATAAAATTATAATACTGGAAGTTGTAAAAAAATGTAGAGAATACAGCAGAATGACCTTGGCATTTAATGTCACACCTAAAACTTAAAGGTAACACATTATGGATTGAGGTTT
Organism: Phocoena phocoena; assembly: GCF_963924675.1. Taxonomy (NCBI): domain Eukaryota; kingdom Metazoa; phylum Chordata; class Mammalia; order Artiodactyla; family Phocoenidae; genus Phocoena; species Phocoena phocoena. Next base: position 147,717,188 of record NC_089219.1, read on the forward strand.
TTAAAAAGGAAAACTTATAAACTTTTAATAGACCGGTGGAACTTTTTATTAATTAATATACCTCTTTAATTTCCTGTGAGCAATCTGTTGAATGGACCCCTAACCATTCACAATGCTTCCTGCCTGGTAACTCTTTATTATTTATTAAATTGCCATTGTTTCTGTGCTTAGGAAGCTTTTAATATCTAAAATTGGTTCTAAACAGTTTACCATGGGGGAAAAAACACCCAAGAGCCTGAATATACTAAAAGTTCTGTAATTAAGAGTTCAAATAAGCTGCTCTTAAAGAGTAACTTAACAGATAAGAATTCTTGGAAAGAATTCAATAAGTCATTGTTAGTACTTTATTTGAGTATTCCTGATAGATTTCAGTTCAGAATACAAACCAAGAAATTTGACTGTATATATATATACGTGTGTGCGTGTGTGTGTGAAAAAAGGCCCAAAAGTTACCATATATAACAGCCAACAAGAAAGTTCAATAATCTGCCAAAAACAACTAAAATATACTCAGTAGTCTCAACCATATTAAGTATAAAGGAAACAAAGTAACAGATATAAGGCTGATTAGTCTTCAAAGAAACTTGATATTAATATTGTATAGAAAGTAGTCTGACCCACAGACATAGAAAACAAACTTATGGTTACCAAAGGGGAAAGGGAGGGAGGGATAAATTAGGAGTTTGGGATTAACATATACACACTACTGTATATAAAATAGATAACCAACAAGGACCTACTGTAGCACAGGAAAGTGTACTCAATATTTTGTAATAACCTATAAGGGAAAAGAATCAGAAAAAGAATATATATATGTGTGTGTGTATATATATATATATATATATATATATATATATATATATAAATACTGAATAACTTTGCTGTATACCTGAAACTAACATAACATTGTAAGTCAACCATACTTCAATTAAAAAAAATTTTTTTAAATAAAAAAATTTTTAAAAAGTAGTCTGAAAGATATTTCCCCGATATGTAGGAGACTGGTTGACTATGTTATGTACTTATTCACGTGTACTCTGCAGGTGTAAAAAGAAGGAAGATGATCTCTATGACCTAGTAATTTCCTAGATATACTAAGTAACAAGAGGAAGATGCAAAAGAAAAAATTTTATATATATACATCCATATACACACACACACTTGTGTATGTATATATATGTATACTACCTTTTACATAACAATGGGGAAATAATAAAACACACACTCTTATTTCTGCAAAAACAAAAACAAAACCATAGGAAGGATATACTAGAAACTAATGAAAGTGGTTACATACTTGGGCCCACCACTTACTAGGTGTATGATGTTAACGTAATTTTACAGCTTCCTCAGCTGTAAAATGGGGATGATGTTACTATTTAACATATAGAGATGTTGAGAAGATTAAATGCATTAAACATAAAGATCTTAGCATACTTACTGGCAACCACACGAAGACTTGCATGTGACTTCATAACAGCATTATTTGCAATAGTCAAAAACTGAAAATGCACTAAATGTTCATCAACCGATGAATGGATAGAGAATATGTGGTATATCTATACAATGAAACAGGACTCAGTAATAGAAAGGAACAAACTACCGACACATCTACATCAAGAGATAAAACTCAAAAACATTATGTTAAGTGAAAGAAGCCAGACACAAGAGACTACACGTTGTATGCTTTCATTTATATGTAACGTCCAGAATAGGCAAACTTATAGAAAGTAGATTAGCAATTGCCTGAGACTAAGGGTAAGAATAGTGATTAACTGTAAGAGTGCATGTGAGATCTTTTTGGAGAATAAAAATGTTCCAGAAATAATTTAAGGTGATAGTTGTACCATTCGGTATAAAGTTACTTTAAAAATCGCTGAATTACACACTTGAAATGAGTAAATTTTATATGTAAAATAATCTCAATAAAGCTGATCTTTAAAAATACTTACTAAATGTATTCAATAATGAGTAATTACTATTAAAATAAATCAAGTAATTTTTTTTACTGTGTAATTTATATTATCAAATAAGACACAAAAGAATATATTTCCCAAGGACAATTAGACCATACAATAAAATTTGCAAAATATTTGAGGATTAATTAGAAGATGATAATTTTCTAAAAATTTAGAAGTTCTAAAGTCACTGGAAAATGTTCTACCTATAATACAAACAAAGAAAAATATTCCCGTAAAGACTTAGAAAATCTAGTTTCTGGTTTTTTTTGTTTTTCTTTTTTTTGCGGTACGCGGGCCTCTCACTGTTGTGGCCTCTCCCGTCGCGGAGCACAGGCTCCGGACGTGCAGGCTCAGCGGCCATGGCTCACGGGCCCAGCCGCTCCGCGGCATGTGGGATCTTCCCAGACCGGGGCACGAACCCATGTCCCCTGCATCGGCAGGCAGACTCTCAACCACTGCGCCACCAGGGAAGCCCTAGTTTCTGTTTTAATATAATGATTTTATTTATTTATTATTAATATTTCATTTGATTTCATATACACAGAGTCTACTAGTTATTACTGATAAATGCACCTCCAAAGTGTTATCTCCAAGTGCTATTCTATTTAAAAGTTTTCCTTCTTTTAACAGCTTCATTGAGGTATAACTGATACACAAAAACTGCACATATTCAACATACACAATTGGATGAGTTTGGACATGTGCATTCACCCATGAAACCATCGCCCTAATCAAGGTAATAAACATATCCATCACCTCCAGATGTTTCTTTGTGCTCTCCATTTTTAAAAAATATGTGGGTTTTTTTGTGTGTGTGTGTGACTGGTGAGAACACAATAGGAGATCTTAAATTTTTATTACAAGGGTAGATCTCATCCAAATGCTATCCTAAACCAGAGTTCAGAAAGATGAGGAGTTTTGTTTCATTTGGTAAAAACCCTTCTTGTTTATTCATGTAACTACAATTACATCAGAGACATGAAATGGCTAGAGGAAGGTTTTTTCCAAGCCTTCATCTCATAGGAAGGAATATTCCTTCACAGATGCTGGTAGCATTATTCTGTTTTTAAAGTTTATTTTATCTGAATGCAAAAAAATCCACACATACAAAAACACACAGAATATGTCCTCCCTTAAAGTATGCTAAACTTACAAAATTTAAAATGTATTAATTGGAAATGTAACATTCTGAAATAAATAAACTTCAAATTAAACGCATTCAAAGCACCTCATATGTACAGAAATCTTATTAATTTGGGAAAAGCATTTACTTTATATTTAGAATTATTCTGAATAAACAGATCTTCATTTGATGAGGTTTTGTCAAATACATTAGGAAAATATTTTGTGGATTAATTCACACTGATGAAATTAACTTCCACAATTTTCACTGTATTAGAAACTTTCAACTGAATGTGTGCAGCATTGAATGCTTCTATTATTTTAAAATCTAAATACATGTGAAAAATTTATACATATATATATTCAATAAGAATATATAGTATTACTAAAGAGACTTAGGACTTCCCTGGTGGCACACTGGTTAAGAATCCACCTGCCAACGCAGGGGTTTCAGCCCTGGTCCGGGAACATCCCACATGCTGTGGAGCAGCTAAGCCTGTGAGTCACAACTACTGAGCCTGCCCTCTAGAGCCCGTGAGCCACAACTACTGAGCCCGTGTGCCGCAGCTACTGAAGCCCGTGTGCCTAGAGCCCGTGCTCCGCAACAAGAGAAGCCACCACGATGAGAAGCCTGCGCACTGCAACGAAGAGTAGCCCCCATCTGCCACGACTAGAGAAAGCCCGCGTGCAGCAACAAAGACCCAACGCAGCCAAAAATAAATAAATTTATGAACAAAATAAAAATCAAAAAATAAAGAGAATCACTTTCTGAAAATTCCAAGGAAGGGGAAAACTTTTAAGACACTTTTATCCTTTGAATAAAAATGTCTGAGCAGGAAGATATCTTTAATATCAACACTATTAGATCCAAAAAGAATAAATCTATCACATTTGCTGGAGGAAGCACCCTGACAAGTTCTGAAACTGAAACAAAAGATTCTTATGGCCTTGATTCACTAAAACATTGTCTCAAGCAACAGAAGTTTTCCACAAAAGGACAGATGCCAGCAATGGCTTAAATGGGGGGAAAATTGAGGTGAAATGTCTAAAGGTTCTCAAAATTTAACGAAACTCAATACAGAGCCTCAGATAGTAAAACACAAGGATCTCTACATACATTTCTGTATTAGTTAGCAACAGAAACCAACTAGAGCTACCGTAGGCTAGAGATATAAATGTATATGAAAAAGGATATATGTCACATGATCCAAGAAATGACTGAAAAACTAAGCCTTTAAAATGGGGCATGAACCAGGATCCCTCTAGGGACCCCAAAGTGGAAGCTGATGCACCTTCTCTTTAGAACGCTGGATCAATCAACCACAGCCACAGGGGTAAGGTCATGAAATACAGATGTAACTGCTGGGGCTCCACCCCTAGAAATTAGAGATAGTCCTCAGAGAAGGGGGAACTGTTTTAAACTGAGATGCCAATACAAAGGAGTATAATATTTTACATGATTTTTTTTTTTTAAAAAAAGCATACTCCATTTGTCCACATTACTGAAATTCACTGTGTCAATATTATCCTAATCAAAAACCTGGAATAGTCTGCGAGGCAGATTTGATTATAGTGTAGTATATAATAAATAGGCATCATTAAAATAGAGTCCCTTGTTTTAAATACCATCTATACAGTTATGATTCCCAAATTCATATTTCTAGTCCAGATCTTTCCTTGCAGCATTCAGATGCATAGAGTGAACTATCAAATTGATATTTTCAGTGGATATCTCAAATTGTCTTAACATGTCCACAAAATCCTTGTTTTTATCCCAGTTTTTCTCATACCATCCTCACTGATCAACCGAAAACCCAGGAATCTATCCTAGATTTCTCACCTTCTGTCACCCCCCCATATTGAATTGAAAGTTTGTCGATCTTCATAACAAAATATGTCTCAAATCTCCCTACTTCTATCCCCACTGCTACTACTGCAGGCGATAACTAGGATATGCCCTTTGGATTACAGTAACATCTTCCTACCAACCAACTTTCACTTAAAATAAAAAAATTAAACATCCCTCTCTGTATGGTTAAGCTAACTGAATACACAACTAAGTTCCTTTGTTTTACTGTACTTTTGGTTTTTAGGGTGTGTTTTTAAATTTAATTGTTTTATAATTATGTAAAACAAGGCTTTCCAGAGAAGTCTAGTTTCCATCCCTGTCCCCTCTACCCCATTCCCTCCTTCCATCCCTCCCTTCCTCGCAGGTAACTATATGTTAAAGTTCTTGTTTCCCCTCCCATTATTTTTAAATATAAGCAAATACAAACATATTCTCCCTTTCTCACATTAATAGTAGTATAGTACACACATTTTTCTGGACCTTGCTTTTTTTCCCCACTTAGTATATGCTGGAGATCTCTCAATAGCAGTGTAAATATTAAGCATTCATATATTGCCTACACACATATACTACCCCTAGGAAATACTTTTTGGTAAATTATTGGGCTTTACCTATTTCACTAGTAATCAAACCATGATCAGCGATCAGCTCAGGGCTGACATTCACCATACAGTACCAGTATAGCTTCAGTTTCCTCATCTGGAAACTTCCTTTAGGCTGGTTGTTGTCTAGCAAGTAGCCACCACAAGTTCCATCTCCTGGACACCACAGGGACTCTAGAGGATTAACCTAAGGCCTCGTATCTGGCTACCTCAGGAGCCCTGGGTAAAGGATGCCTTAGCACCCACCCAGCAGTGATCCAGGCCCTATCCTGACATGTTCCCACAGACACTACAGGAGGAGACACTATTGGCACTGGCCATCCAGAAAAATGAATGCTCAATGTCCATCTGGTCTACCCAAGTTATAGCTACCTGCTGCCTGTCTACATCCCCTCATGCAGCTCCTTATGGTAACTACAGCCGCTATAGGACTGGCTCTGAAAGATCTAAGGATGGCAGAGGAGTAGGTGGTAATGGAAGTCACTGCAGGCAGCATCTTGGTATTGCACTGCAAACATTCCTGTAATGGGACAGAGATCACGGTAGGCTGGCAATACGAAGCTGGGGAGATGCCCAGGACAGGGAACCCTTTCCTAATATTCTTCTGAGTTTCACAGACTCATTGAATGCCTAGCCAACACTGGCATAATAATATTAATTTCATTACTAAAAATGAGAGTTAACCTTTACCTATCAGTTGTCCAGTGACTGGCACTGTTATAAACAAATATTAGCTTGTTTTGGTATTATCTTTATCATCATCACATCTGTTTACCAGATAAGAAAATATTAGCACAGAGAGGAAGATGGCAGAGTCAGGATTCAAACCTGGGCAGCTCAAAAACAGAGTGCCCAAGTTCACCTCTTTCTTTTTCTTTCTTTTTCTTTCTCTCTCATCTACCTCAATGGATTAAATTCAACTTTATTAAATATAGCATTCCAATAAATTATTTTTGTGCATTTAGTGTTTCTAGAGATAGTGAATATATAAAAAATATCTGTCAGTATTATGCAGACTAGAAAACATTTTCATATAATTTTTCAGTTCAGCAGAAGCTGATATAGGATTCTGTATCATAAATAACATTACTATTAAGAGAAGGTTTCTAGTTATTAAGACAAATCAACTAATGACTAAAATTTAATGGGAAAATAACTGGAAGAGTTTGAGATAGTTCCCAATGTCAAATAATGGCTCAGAAAAGCATATCATTTAGCTGGTAATAGCAGCAAACAGAAGATCATAGCAACAATATCTAAAAACAATTAAATGAGTATGAAATTACTAGAATAACTTGATAGTTTTTCCTATAACTTATACCCTTTGGTAATTAGTTTTATAATAGAAAAACTTTAATTTAGGTAGAGAATAAAATGACTATATTCAATTTTTATTTCCTCTTGATTAATATATTAGTTTATATTATCATACCAGTTGTTAAATATTTTTAATATCACCATTTCTGAGTCACTACAATGCCCTCACAAATGTACTGCACCTTGAATTGTTTTTGGCACTATACAAGACATGAACATGCACAAATCACATCCAGATGCCTTATTAAAAACATAAGCACAGGGCTTCCCTGGTGGCGCAGGGGCTGAGAGTCCGCCTGCCGATGCAGGAGACACGGGTTCGTGCCCCGGTCCAGGAAGATCCCACATGCCGCGAAGCAGCTGGGCCCGTGAGCCATGGCCGCTGAGCCTGCGCGTCTGGAGCCTGTGCTCCGCAACGGGAGAGGCCACAACAGTGAGAGGCCCGTGTACCGCAAAAAAAAAAAACCCACAAAAAACATAAGCACAGAATGAAAAAGGCTCCTCTGAGCAGTGCAATTCAAGTCAGTATCTTGAAGGAACAGAGAATGTCAAAGAACACGGTAGAAAAGAAGTCAAATTTTAGGAATTATTAAGAACAACCTTATTGATAAGGAAAAATAAGAAACAGACTAAATGTCAGTAACTAAATTACTAAATAAATATGGTACATCCATGTAGTAATATATTATACAATTTGTATATCTGATGTCATAGAAGTATACATACTGGCAAGGAAAACTACATTTTTGAGTGGAACAAAAGCAGATTACTACACACTGTGTAAAGTAGAAGCCATTTTGATTTAAAAATACACATGCAAAGAGAGATATCTACAAAAGGATACATGAAAATGAAAGCAACAGCTTTGTGATGGTGGGAATATGAGTAACTGTTCTATTCGTTCACCTGTAACTTCTGATTTTTTCAATAATGAACATGTATTACTTACACAATAAAAACAGCAATATTAAGAACTTATTTAGGTGTAAAAGTTACGTAAAAAGACACAGGTATTTCAGTGGAGAGGTTCAGGGCATCAGATCTGAGGACAGATGACTGTATTTGAATCCTGGCTCCCTCACACAGTTGCTGTACAACCTCATACAAGTTCCTCGGCCTCACTGTGCTTCGTGTCCTCATCTGCAAAATATGGACACTGACGGCATTTGTCTCTTAGGATTATTGTGAAAATTAAGAGAGTTAATTTATGTAAAGTGTTTAGAATAGTGTTTACTATAGTGTAATCATTCAACATATTATAATTAATGTAATTTATGGAACTGCAATTAATCTTTTGTCAATGTAGTAAAAATACAGATTTTTAGACTTCAAAAATATTTTAATCTATCATCTTGAAAAAGCTGTTCATTATGAAATTTTAAAAGATTGTTTATAAATATTTTCCTCACAGATAATTGATGCTTAATTAAATTTATACTTAAAGAAGCATTTCCAAAGTTACCAATAACCAAAATCCCATAGTATGTTTTTCTCTTAACTACTAAGACAAGGCACAATGACTAAAAGATGGTTTAAATTGTAAAAAGAAAAGAACTTTCTTCGTAACTGTCTAGGCCTTAAATAACTACCATACGAATTCTCAAAATCCATTTAAATTACCTTAGTTTCGGTTGACGGTATTTCTGAACACCTCAGAGACTTAAATATAACCATATGTTCTAAGAAAATCGTTATCCTTTGAGTAGATATCAAGCAAAAGGAAAGAGATATGCCAAAGCATCAAAACACCTCTCAGCTTCTCAATGTAATTTTGAATTCACGCATCAGAGACTTCAATGTAATTTATTTTCTCAAAGGCAGCAAGTCTCCAAAGGACAGCCCCACATCAAGACTGCTTAGATGAGAGATTTTTCAGAATTTTAAAATTAAAATAGAACCTCAATTTCATTTCACCAAAAACTGATAATTAAGTTGATACTTTCCTCTTTGAAACAGCTCCGTAATTATTCAACATGAATGGAGCAGGAGTATGCCATGATGTATGATTTGTATAGTTATATGTCTGATTCAACTTTCACAGTCTATCCCCATTGCCCAATAAAAGTTTGCATTCACTCAGGTCTCTTTTCCCTTTCCTTCTGAAATTCAAACCATGATTAATATCTGCCCAAACATGGGACAGGTAAGACATAGCCTTCTGACATTATCATATAAACAATTTGGTTCATGCTTTCGTGGTCATAACTGTCTTCCTTATTCTTCCCTTAACTTCGTATTCTATCTTTTGTTATAGCAGAAACTGGAAAGAAAGGATATTTGAATGATCTCTCCCCACACTGAGGTTTAGTTTCAAGACAAACTCTTTAAAAAAAAAGTGCTAAAATTTCAGAAGTGTTGTGAACAAGTTTAGAGGACATGTAGATAAATTTAGTGCAAATGCCTAGTTAAGTCTGTACCACACTCAACGTGCAGAATGAGAAACTTGGAAGAGCAAACTGGGAAAACAGTATAGGGAAATCAATCAATTTCTAATTATTGTCTTCACGATAAAGTTTTTAATAAGGAACCAACACAACACCGATATATTCTTCAGTTCCAGTATTCATTTATAATTATTTACATTCTTTCTCAGTGATGGATTTTTAACTGAGCAGTACAGAGTCAGAATCACTTCTGAAAAAATGAGAGAAAGATATATGAGGAGTTAACATCATAAATAGACAATTATGATTTCATGTTTTAATGCTCTGATTAGGTTTTCCTTTCCCCCTTTTTCCTGTTTAACATCTTTTGTTTTAGATAGACAAGTGATAATTTAGAAACTTCTAACTATAATGAATCTTCCACGGGTCCACTAACTGTAAATTAATTTAGATTAACTCTTTGAGATATAAACCCACCCTAAGAAAATTACTTAATGGCTTTAATCAGATTACATTAGGCACGAAGGGATAGGAGGAAAGGTGTATTTAAAACCAGAAGATTCGGGACTTCCCTAGTGGTGCAGTAGTTAAGAATCCGCCTGCCAATGCAGGGGACACGGGTTGGATCCCTGGTCCAGGAAGATCCCACATGACGAGGAACTAAGCCCGTGAGCCACAACTACTGAGCCTGTGTGCCACAACTACTGAAGCCCGTGTGCCTGGAGCCCGTGCTCCGCAACAGGAGAGGCCACCGTAAGGAGAACCCTGCGCACCGCAGTGAAGAGTTGCCCCGCTTGCCACAACTACAGAAACTACACGTTGCCCGTGTGCAGCAAGGAAGACCCAACGCAACCAAAAATGAATAAATAAATAAAATTGATTCTTTAAAAAAAACAAAACGAAAACAGAAGACTCAGTCCCTGGTCTAAAGGAGTTCAGAGTCTAATGAGTTAAAATTCTGATCTTATCCAGCTGTTCCATTAACTGATATTTCGTGACTTCCTTTTACTATCTACTTTACTCCTCTTCCCACAAGGAAAAAGGTACATTAATGTAAGTTTAAAAACACACAAAAGTATACTTTCTTCGAACAGTTTATATGTATATGTAAAGTATGAAAACAAGGACCAGAAGCATATATACCAGTTATAATGGTTGCCTCTGAGAAAGGGTGAAGGGATCCAGATAAGGGAACATTTAGCTTTCAGGTTAAATTTTTTAAAATTACAGTTGATTTACAATATTGTCAGTTCCACATGTACAGCAAAGTGATTCAGTCATATAGACATATATTTTTTTCAGATTCTTTTCCATTATAGGTTATTAAAAGATATCGAACATAGCTCCCTCTTTTATACAGTAAATCCTTATTGCTTATCTATTTTATGAATAGTGGTTTGTATGTTAATCCCAAACCGCTAATTTATCCCTCCCCACCATGCTCCCTTTCCCCTTTGGTAACCATAAGTTAGCTTTCTATGTCTGTGGGTCTCTTTCTGTTTTGTATATAGATTCATTTGTATTACTTTTTAGATTCTGAAATATAAATGATATCATATTTGTCTTTGACTTACTTCACTCAGTATGATATTCTCTAGATTCATCCATGTTGCTACAAATGGCAATATTTCATTCTTTATTATGGCTAAGTAATACTCCATTTGATAGACAGACAGACAGACAGATAGATACCACATCTTCGTAAGCCAATCGTCTATTGGTAAGTTGTTTTTTTTTTTGACGTCTTTATTGGAGTATAATTGCTTTACAATGGTGTGTTAGTTTCTGCTTTATAACAAAGTGAATCAGTTATACATATATATATGTTCCCATATCTCTTCCCTCTTGCGTCTCCCTCCCTCCCACCCTCCCTATCCCACCCCTCTAGGTGGTCACAAAGCACTGAGCTGATCTCCCTGTGCTATGCGGCTGCTTCCCACTAGCTATACTGATAGGTTCTTGGGTTGTTTCCATGTCGTGGCTATTGTAAACAGTGCTGCTATGAACATTGAGGTGCCCGTATATTTTCAAATTAGAGATTTTGTCTTTTCCAGACATATGCCCAGAAACAGGATTGCTGGATCATATGGTAGCTCTATTTTTAGTTTTTTAAGAAACCTCCATTGGGACTGACATATATACACTAGTATGTATAAAACAGATAACTAATTTTTAAAAAAACAATTAAAAAAAAAAAGAAACCTCCATACTGTTTTCCATAGCGGCTGTACCAATTTACATTCCCACCAACAGTATAGGAGAGTTCCCCCCCTTTTTTTATTGGAGTACAGGGGCTTTACAAACCCCTCTTTTTTTTTTTTGGCTGTGCTCCACAGGCTTGCGGAATCTTAATTCCCCAACCAAGGATTGAACCCAGGCCCTCGGCAGTGAAAGTGTGGAGTCCTAACCACTGGACCACCAGGGAATTCCCCATTTGTAGACTTTTTGATGCTAGCCATTCTGACAGGTGTGAAGTGATACGTCATCGTGCTTTTGATTTGCATTTCTCTAATAATTAACAATGCTGAGCATCTTTTCATGTGCCTGTGGGCCATTCTGTATGTCTTCTTTGGAGAGAAGTCTATTTAGGTCTTCTGCCCATTTTTTGATTAGATTGTTTTTCTGATATTGAGTTGTATGAGCCGTTTATATATTTTGGAAATTAAGCCCTTGTTGGTTGTATTACTTGAAAATATTTTCTCCCATTCCATAGGTTTGTCTTTTTGTATTGTTGATCATTTCCTTTGCTATGCA